>NC_141002.1:85272338-85872338 GCF_052327205.1 Somniosus microcephalus | reverse complement strand
CCATCGGCATAATTATTTCAGCTGCATAAGTCCCACTCTCTGAAATGCTCTCTCTAAACCACTCCACCTCACCATCTCCCTCTCCTTTAAGACCCTCCTTAAAACCCACCTCTTTGACTAAAGTGTTTGGTCATTTGGTTTCTTGAACCTCTTAATCTCTCCTTCTTTGCCTGGGCATACGTTCTCTTTACTTCTCTGTGAAGTGCCTTGGGTCATTTTCTCCCCTATTAAAGGCACTTTATAAATGCAGGTTGCTGTTGTTGTATGCTCTTATAATTGCTGCAAACAATACTGTGACATTTGTAGTTATGAAATATGAAGATGTATTCTCAGTGGTGCAGCAAGTTGATTCTCCAATGTGCTGCACCACTGAATATTAAGACATGAGCCTGGCACGCTGTGAGTTCTGAGTTATGCACTTGGTTGGAGATGCAGACCAGAGGCCAGGCACTGCTCCAGCTGGAGAACAGGAAAATCGGAGGGCGAGCTACCCTGGTCACTGTTGCAGCTCTAGCTGGCCTAAGAACAACCGTGGCACAGGATAAGTCAAACCTGTTATCAATGCAGATAAGTTTAAAAAAACGGACTTGGCAAAATAAAGTCTTTTCAGTCCTTTTCTATTCTGCATCACTTTTTATTGCTACATTTGCTGATATTTAAAAATGTTATATTTCAACTATGATTCCAGCCGCTGCTGAGAATTGAGTAAGTGCTCTATGTGGCCAGAGGCCCTGTATTTTAAAGGTTTTTTGCAAGGTTCGCAGTCCTAAAATTAGTTAATGCTTTACAATAAAAAGAATTAAATCCGATGTAACTTTTAAGCCCCAATTTTAACTCGGGGCATTGGGGGCGAGCGTTGGGCTTGCCCTGACTCGCCAATGTTAGGCACATCCCATTTCATCTCCAGGACATCATTTAAATAAACCAGGCCCAATGTCCACCCGAACCCAGCGACAGTGACGTGAGGAGGCCAGCGGCAGGAATGGTCCTCACCACTAAAGTAATTGAATCGGAGCAAGGACGCAGGCTCTTGCAGTCGGGGGAAGGGAGGGGAATCCTTCTGTCCCACAAAGAAACCTGAAAAGAAAATAAACTCACCTTCTTGGCACTCTTCTGGAGCCTGCTGCTCCTTGGCGCCGACCTCGCTGAAAATGAGCTAAAATGGCATTGCGGGGTCTGGATGACATCATCAGATGTTAACTATTGCATTTCAGTGAGGCTCCACCTGCCTCTCACGTTGCGCAAAATGCATCTCTGAAACACGGGGCGGGGGTGGGGGTTGGTAGGAAGCGCAGGTGCAACGTGGACATGGTGCCTGCCAATATTTTAACCCTTTGCCAGCCCTATTCTTGATGGGTGCAGGGGTTTAAAATCAGAACTTCGGTCTATTACAAGGACCAGATTATGTGCTGCACATTTAAAGCCAAATGGCCCACAATCGTTTTCATCAAACTTATTCACACTTTACCAAGAAATTTATAGCCTGCACATTGCGCTATAAAATGGGCCAATTAATAATTTATTCTTGTATATAAACAGTTTTAAAATGTAGCGAACATAAACCATAGTCAATGTATCCTACCCATGTACATATTGTTGGAAAAAAATGGTGTTACGTGAGATTCAACATTAAACCAAACCCTCATCTGCCTTTTCTGGTGACTCAGGAGGAGATGAAAGATCCCATGGCACTATTGAAGAAGAGCGGATGAGTTCTCCTAGTGTCATGGCCAAAATTCCTTCCTCAAACAACACACCCAAATTAAATTAACTGATTGATGCTCATCAAATTTTTAGTTCTAAATTTAAAAAAGAGCTCACTAGAATTTAATTGGCACCCTTACTTGAGCAATAACCCAATGGGCTAATAAACGAATAAAGCTAGAGTTTTTGATTTGCATGTTATTTAAAGGTTGTACTTCAAAAGTGAGTGATGCATTGTGGTCGAAGAAAGTATCTGAAAAGTTATCTTATTCCAACATAAAACAATATTTTTGTGCAACTCCCCAATCTGTAAATGGGTAAATAAAGCCAATGATTTCATTTAACAGGAAAGCTGTTTAAGACCAGTCATAAGATGGTTTATTGAATGTACAGATTGATTACAAAGGAGGCAAACAGCTACAACATTTGTGTACTAGATCTAAAGTTAACGCTTGTAATAGACAGGTACACATGTTAATGGAATACGCTGTATTAAAAAATAATGAATTTAACCTGAGGACGAATGCCAGTGAGGCAGGTGTCTCGAAATTGCACGTGTCCGTTGGGTGAGCTGCCTGAGTAGGCCAACAGGTACCAGCAGCTCGCCTGAGGTCCAAGTCTGAATCCTCGGGCCTCCATCTTCAGTTTAAAAATGGCCTACAGGAATTTCTAGACCTGAAATTGAATAGGTTTTAAAAGTACACGTGAAATAATATCAAATTGTTTTGGTTCAGCTAAGATAAGACTGAGTAATAATTCCAACAACTAAAAATATAAATAAAACGTATAAATGATCTCTTCCCAACATTATCAAGACAGCCATTTTGGAGTTTGGTTTCTAAATAGTAGACAATTGGCATTCCGTTACAATGGTCATTTTTAATCACTTAAAAAAAAGTCAGTAAGTTGTACACCTTTAATTTTAAAAGGCCATGGCCAAATTTTAAGCACACTGCTCATTTTAATTGTGGGAATTCTTTTTGCAGAGCATAGAAACATAGAAGATAGGAGCAGGAGTAGGCCATTCGGCCCCTCGAGCCTGCTCCGCCATTCAATGCGATCATGGCTGATCATCAGAGCATACTATAAATATTCACAAATGCTCATTGCAGTATGTCATTTTGGGAAATGGAATGGCCATTTATAGAGCAAACTTTTCTGTTATATTTATTATTGAAAAGCCTGTTTGAACGTGTATGTGTTGACAGACAACTGTGGCCTTGATTTTCTTTGTGCATCTTGCCTTGCAATCAATGTTCCCTGTAAATTTTCTTTTGCTGTTCAATCACTTTAACGGGCTTGTGCGGCCCATTCAAACTTTCGCGTATGCGCAGTTTCTTGCATTGAAAAGCCGGTGAGCGGCCCGCGCAGGAACACCGACCGCTGCGCAGCTTAGCGGGAACGTTGCTTGCAATGATGGGGGTGTGGGGGGTTGCATTGCGAAGACAACAATCATTTTGTGCAAATTGTGATGTTTTACATTTAAAATAATCTTCTGCTTTTTTTTTCCTTTCGTGTAAATAGCAAAGAGAACTGCAGAGACTTTTAGTAAGTTGTCAAACAAGTTTCATTGTGTGAAAGTAAGAAATGATTGTAGGAAATGTCTCTGTCAAACACCAAACATTTCCAGCTTTGAATTTAAATAGCTAATACAAGAGGTGCGTTTTTGCTGCACTCTTTAGAGAGACGTTAAAATGATTATTTACCAGGGAAAACAACTCAGAGAAGCTCCTTAAATAATAATATTCCTATCATTGTTCTGTGAGAGGTTGTCAGACATGAAGTGCTAGCTGAATGCTGGGACAAAAAATGTTGTGCTTTCTGCGCAGATGATTAGTCAAAGTTATTTACTATCAGAAAGTTTGGAAACTGAGTCAAAGGTGATTGGAATGCATGGAATTTGTAACCAGCTTGTAAAAGGTTTAATGATGATTGATGCTTAGTTTTCCTAACTACCTGTTCAAGTGGCTAAGCTAGTTTGAAGCAGTAAACTTGTTAGGCTACATGTAAAAATAGGCTAAGTGAAAATAATACACGGCGGAAAATTGCATTTGAGGTTAACGGGGACTGTTACTTTTTTAACTACAAAATCAAAATAGACAGGGTTTCTGGAAAAGTCGTGGAAGTTTAGGCTGCTTTGGCGAGTGTAGATTGTGGATGAGTAGAGATAAGTGGTAGAATGAACGGACAGGGTAGTATGTGTATCCGAGTCGTCCGCACAACCCCTGGAGCAGAGGGGAGGCATAACCGAAAAGGAAAGGTGAACCTGATCTATAGAAATGCAGAAAACTGAGAAGTGGAGCCAGCGGCATGCTATCTAAAATGTGCACATGTAATCAGGAGATGCCGTGAGTGTGTGATTGCTTGAGGAGAGCACTAGGCAAAGGCAGATGGAAGTTGTAACTAGACACATCCCCAGCAAGAGCACACTTAGTGTATCAGTGGAAGTTAAAGTTTACCAAACATTCTATATTTATCACAACAACAGTATGCTGCTTTTGCAATTTTTTTTTTACTTTCCTTCCTAATTTTTTGGAAAATAATCTAGAGGAAAGAATCAAACTCACTACCCTAATTTTATGTTATAGCACAGTTTCTACCCAAACACAGGAATTGACTGTTAAAATAACGTAAATTCTGAAGGAGATTTGTATTAAGGGGTAGGTTTTTCAAAAATTTTAC
The DNA here is from genome assembly GCF_052327205.1 of Somniosus microcephalus. Lineage (NCBI taxonomy): Eukaryota > Metazoa > Chordata > Chondrichthyes > Squaliformes > Somniosidae > Somniosus > Somniosus microcephalus. The sequence goes on along the minus strand of NC_141002.1, from coordinate 85,867,952 downwards.
AGTGACTATATACATCTACCCTAGCATTGACCCTACCTCCTATTCTTCAACTGCATGCTGCCCCTCGGCGACATCAACCAAAAATCATGGTGTCAGGTTCGACATGTATGCTGACCCAGCTTTACCTCGCCACCATCTCTCTCGACCCCTCCACTGCCTCTGTGTTGTCAACATGCTTGTCCAGTCCTCGATTAGCCAAACCTTTCTCCATTTAAACACTGGCCACTGTCAGTCCGTAGCCTCGGCGTCCTATTTGGCCCCCAACTGAGTATCCAACCTTATCACAAAGACTGTCTAACTCTACCTTTGTAACATCGCCCTTCTCTGCTCCTGCCTCAGCCCATCTGCTGCGGAAACCCTCATCTAGGCTTGTCATCTCCAGATTTGACCATTGCAATACACTCCTGGCCGGCCTCCCACCCTCCAAAAACTTGCGCTCATTGAAAACCCTGCTGCCCGTATCTAAGCCAGCAGCAAATCCCACCACCCTTCACCGCTGTGCTCGCTGACTTAGATTGGCTTCTGGTCCCCCAGTGCCGCCAAGATAAAATTCACGTCCTCGTGTCCAAATCCCTTCGTGGCCTCACCCTTCCCTATCTCTGTAACCTCCTCCAGCCCTACAAATCTCCAAGAACTCTGCGTTCCTCCAATTCTGGCCTCATCGCCCCACCATTGGTGGCTGTGCCTTCAGCTGTCTAGGCCTTAAGCCATGGAATCCTGTCCCTAAACCTCTCCACCTCTCAAGACACCCCTTAAAACATAGCTTTCACCTGTCCTAATATTTCCTTATGTGGCTCGGCGACAAATTTTGTCTGATAACACTCCTGTGAAGCGCCTTGGGATGTTTTACCAGGTTAAAAGCACATTGTTGTTATTGTACCATTCATTCCAAAAGTAATTGTTCTGATCTACTGAGTCTCAGTTCAGCTTGTAGAACCAATTCAACTTGCCCATAAGAGAATCCTAGAACTATCACTCCTGCAAAGAGGGGGTTGAATTTCCACTATGAGGGGACGAGCTTGAACCTCCACTGCAACGACTGTGGCTGACCTCGCCACAAAAATCAATATAAGAAGTGTGTTAAGTGCACCAGCAAGAAGAATGACTAGTTTCATTGCTTGATGTTCAGGAACTGCTAAATAAATACCAGGCCTGTATCTTCAGTTTTCATGATTTTAACAGGGGTGGCACCCAGGCCACAAACTACCTAGATGGTAATCTAATTGCCCTCATCAAATTCACGTCATTGAGCTACTTGGCAGCCACCAAACTACTCGGTGAAATTAAAAATATGGGCAAAGATCAGTTTTATCAGTATTATGCATGTAGCTGTCAGTAGATGGTATATGTAGAGGACTGCTTGTAGCAACAGTGTCCTCTATATAATAAGGATTCATCTATTTAAAATTGTAGCTGAGAGTGAGGCGAGGGTAGGAGAAGTTTCTTTACTCAGAGTTGTTTGGAACATGGAGTGTATTCCTGCAGGGAGTAGTTGAGGCAAAGATTATTGTATCTTTTAAGGGTGACGTTTGAAGTTAAGGGAGATACAGGGACATGGAGGGGATACAGGGCAGTGGAATTAGTTTTGGATTGGTCTAGCAAAGACTGGGTCTGCGACAGGTGGTGAGGGAACCAACAAGAGGGAAAAACCTACTTGATCTCGTCCTCACCAATCTACCTGTTGCAGGTGCATCTATCCATGACAGCATTGGTGGAAGTGACCACCGCACAGTCCTTGTGGAGACGAAGTCCCGTCTTCATGTTGAGGATACCCTCCACCATGTTGTGTGGCACTACCACCGTGCTAAATGGGACAGATTTCGAACAGATCTGGCAACTCAAAACTGGGCATCCATGAGGCGCTGTGGGCCATCAGCAGCAGCAGAATTGTATTCAACCACAATCTGTAACCTCATGGCCCGGCATATCCCTCACTCTACCATTACCATCAAGCCGGGAGATCAACCCTGGTTTAACAAAGAGTGCAGGAGAGCATGCCGGGAACAGCACCAGGCATACCGAAAAATGAGGTGTCAACCTGGTGAGGCTACAACACAGGACTACTTGCATGCCAAACAACGGAAGCAACATGCGATAGACAGAGCTAAGCGATCTCACAACCATCGGATCAAATCAAAGCTCTGCAGTCCTGCCACATCCAGTCGTGAGTGGTGGTGGACAATTAAACAGTTAACAGGAGGAGGAGGCTCCAAAAATATCCCCATCCTCAATGATGGTGGAGCCCAGCACATGAGTGCAAAAGACAAGGCTGAAGCATTTGCAACTATCTTCAGCCAGAAGTGCTGAGTGGATGATCCATCTCGGCCTCCTCCTGAGGTCCCCAGCATCACAGATGCCAGTCTTCAGCCCATTCAATTCACTCCACGTGATGTCAAGAAACGACTGAAGACACTGGATACTGCAAAGGCTATGGGCCCTGACAACATTCTGGCAATAGTACTGAAGACTTGTGCTCCAGAACTAGCTGCGCCCCTAGCCAAGCTGTTCCAGTACAGCTACAACACTGGTATCTACCCGGCAATGTGGAAAATTGCCCAAGTATGTCTGGTCCACAAAAAGCAGGACAAATCCGACCCGGCCAATTACCGTCTCCTCAGTCTACTCTCAATCATCAGCAAAGTGATGGAAGGTGTCGTCGACAGTGCTACCAAGCGGCACTTACTCAGCAATAACCTGCTAACTGACGCCCAGTTTGGGTTCCACCAGGGCCACTCAGCTCCTGACCTCATTACAGCCTTGGTCCAAACATGGACAAAAGAGCTGAACTCAAGAGGTGAGGTGAGAGTGACTGCCCTTGACATCAAAGCAGCATTTGATCGAGTGTGGCATCCAGGAGCCCTAGCAAAACTGAAGTCATTGGGAATCAAGGGGAAAACTCTCCATTGGTTGGAATCATACCTAGCACAAAGGAAGTTGGCTGTGGTTGTTGGAGGTCATTCATCTCAATCACATGACATCACTGCAGGAGTTCCTCAGGGCAGTGTCCTAGGCCCAACCATCTTCAGCTGTTTCATCAATGACCTTCCCTCCATCATAAGGTCAGAAGTGGGGATGTTCGCTGATGATTGCACACTGTTCAGCACCATTCGAGACTCGTCCGATACTGACGCAGTCCGTGTCCATATGCAGCAAGACCTGGACAACATTCAGACTTGGGCTGACAAGTGGCAAGTAACATTCGCACCACACAAGTGCCAGGCAATGACCATCTCCAACAAGCGAGACTCTAACCATCTCCCCTTGACATTCAATGGCATTACCATCGCTGAATCCCCCACTATCAACATCCTGGGGGTTACCATTGATCAGAAACTGAACTGGACCAGCCATATAAATACTGTGGCTACAAGAGCAGGCCAGAGGCTGGGAATTCTGCGGCGAGTGTCTCGCCTCCTGACTCCCCAAAGCCTTTCCACCATCTACAAGGCACAAGTCAGGAGTGTGATGGAATACTCTCCACTTGCCTGGATGAGTGCAGCTCCAACAACACTCAAGAAGCTCGACACCATTCAGGATAAAGCAGCCCGCTTGATTGGCACTCCATCCACCACCTTCAACATTCACTCCCTCCACCACCGGCGCACTGTGGCTGCAGTGTGTACCATCTACAAGATGCACTGCAGCAACTCGCCAAAGCTCCTTCAACAGCACCTTCCAAACCCGTGACCTCTACCACTTAGAAGGACAAGGGCAGCAGACGCATGGGAACATCACCACCTACAAGTTCCCCTCCAAGCCACACACCATCCTGACTTGGACCTGTATCGCCGTTCCTTCACTGTCGCTGGGCCAAAATCCTGGAACTCCCTTCCTAACAGCATTGTGGGTGTACCTACACCATATGGACTGCAGCAGTTCAAGAAGGCGGCTCACCACCATCTCCTCAAGGGCAATTAGGGATGGGCACTAAATGCAGGCCTAGCCAGCGACGCCCACATCCCATCAATCAATAAAAAACAAAAAATCTGACTGTTTACACAGAAATATATCACATAGAATGCTCAGCACAGGAACTGGCCATTCGGCCCAACTGGTCCATTCCGGTATTAATGCTCCACATGAGCCTCCTCCCACCCTCCTTCATCTAACCCTCACAGCATAACCTATTCCTTCCTCCCTCATGTGTTTATCAAGCTTCCCCTTATTGTATTATATTAGTATATTAACATTCAGATTCTCCTGGAATAGTACAGCAACCCCCTAACCTTTTGTGCTTTGAAATTATGCTTTGCAAACACTAATGTAAATGGGTTAATGTGTTTGGTTAAAATAGCAAAGATATTTCACCTGCCTTAGAGTTACGAAATATCCAACACCTGCTTCACCCAGTCACCTCTGAATTGAGCAGGTACCTTGCACCCATAAGCAACTCTATTGAAAACATTTAAAGGAGATCTTCCTTTTTATTAATCACGTGAGTCGCCTAAAGTCCTAGGAAGCGAATCACACTGACCTTCTGGTCATTTAGATAAACATCCGCTCACAGAGGGTATCTGTCACTTCTGAAGCTAATGCACGGCAAATGTGTGAAGAGTCGGCACCCTTTCCTCCAGCCCCCCTCACACACTCATGGGTTTCACGAGTCTGCTTCATCTTTCCTATATTCACTTATTCAGCAGGACTACTAATACTGTTACCAAAATCAGCAGACGAATGCCAATATAATATACACACGCAGTATAAAGTCAAACTGTGAACACTGGCTAAAGGGAGAACCAAAAGTCCCAAACAAGTAGTCCCCTGCATCTCGGGGAAACTACAAAAGAAGCAGGAAAATCAAGAAGATTCAACCTGCCGCCAAAGACTGTGTAAAGCATTAGCTATGGCATCAAGAGCATCCCCAGCTAGGACTTAATGCAAATCGTCCTGTTTATAACTAACACTCTAATTCAGGCACACCCTTAACACTATGTTAGCATGCCCAGAAATAAGCAGAACTTTCCGGACTCGCGTCGCCCCTTGCTATACGAGTAAATATTTGAGAGCGAGTATAGACAGCTGTGTGGCTTATATTCCCACCCGGATGCCATTCCCCCTGCATTAAGCTGGTGAGCTTACTCGGAGCTCCGACACGGCAAAAGAGCCCCAGGTGGGCAGAGGAAACGCTTCAAGGACACCCTCAAAGCCTCCTTGAAAAAGTGTAACATCCCCACCAACACCTGGGAATCCCTGGCCCAAGACCGCACAAAGTGGAGGAGAAGCATCCGGGAAAGCGCTGAACACCTCGAGTCTCTTCGCCGGGAGCGGGCGGAAGCCAAGCGCAGGCAGCGCAAAGAGCGCACGTCAACCCAAGCACCCCACCCACCCGCCCCTTCAACCACCGTCTGCCCCACCTGTGACAGAGACTGTAGGTCCCGCATTGGACTCATCAGTCACCTGCGAGCTCATTTTTAATGTGGAAGCAAGTCATCCTCGGTTCCGAGGGACTGCCTAAGAGAGAGAGAAGAGATTAAGCTGGTAAACAGACACCTTCAGTAAATCTTTAGGTTAGCAGGGAGAATCATGCCTGCAGTACTGCTCCAACGGCACTGACGTATAGAAAGTAACCCCGGACTCATATCAATCTCCATGTTTCTTCATCTTCTCCAGCATCCAGGTGTGCTTTATTCGCGATGGCCATAGTCTTTCATGGATAACTGAAAGTGTGAGATTGGATCCAATAGATGCACAGGTGAGCCAGTTATAACCGGTCTTTTCCAAATTGAATACTTTAGGAAAGTCTGGTGAAAAGTAGACTTTCTTCCCTTCATATATGAGCTGCCCCTTATCCCTGGCAGCTTCTTTCAAGGGACATGCAGGATCTTTGTAATCGGACACTCCATTGTTTCCACATGATCAGGGCCACTTTTGCTCAGCGCTTTCCTGCTACTTTTTGACAACTTTTTTTCACCACCCAGCCGGTGGTCCTGTTTGATCTCTTTCGGTGGGGGTGGGGGGAGGGGCAGGGGCAGGAGCAAATTGCTTTTTGAACACAAGGTTTTTCAAATGGCTCGGAAGTCATTAGCTTTCTAAGATTAGAGCTCTAAAACTCATCCTCATGCTTTTGTAAAATTTACCACTGCAGCTATAAACCGAGCAGAGTAAAACTTGTTGAGAACCAGCAGGAAGTAGTCCTTTCCCTTTGGTGCCAATTTAGTTGGGAGGCATCACTTGAGTCTTGAGTTTTACATTTTTTAATGAAGGAAAATACAGTTAGCAAAGTAGCTTGTCAACTAAAAACAAAAACCAGTCGGTCAACCCTTCCTCAGTGATCGCCGGGATAAAAAGACTTATTTTCAGTTGGTTATTGAGAATCCTAACCTATTTGTAAATTAAACTACGCTACCCCGTTTTCCTGATATGAACTTACTGTTCATTTTTAATTTTTGAAATAAATCTACTCTGTGTGCTGAGCCTAAGAAATGAGAGGAACTGTTAGCTGAAAAAAAGGACTTTTGAATTTGCTATTCAAAGACATAATTAGAAAGAGACTATATAAATTTGTCCAACAGAGTCCTATTACTTTGTTACAAATGTAGCTGTACCAATATTTTTTGCCAAAGAATATTAGTAAAACCACTGTTCAGAGCAGAGACTCATTCAACATGCCATCCGCATATTACTGGCTTAGAGTTGCCATTAATCAGACACTACAAGCAAACTGCAGTTCAGTTTTCAAATTGTACAAATGTAATTTGCTCAGCAAACTAAAAGGTGACAAATGCACTTTGGTGTCAGTTCATGGCAATATAACAGTATTAAGCACTTTGCAATTGTATTTCACAGAGCACTCGGAGCAAATGCGTGTACCTTACCAAGGCAACCCTACATGTACTTTTAATAAGATCATTAAATTCATTGTATATAAACATAGAAGATAGGAGCAGGAGTAGGCCATTCAGCCCCTCGAGCCTGCTCCGCCATTTAATGAGATCATGGCTGATCATCCAAATTCAGTACCCTGTCCCTGCCTTCTCCCCATATCCCTTTAGCCTTAAGAAATATATCGAACTCCTTCTTGAATATATTTGATGAATTGGCCTCAACTGCCTTCTGTGGTAGAGAATTCCACAGGCTCACCACTCTCTGGGTGAAGAAATTCCTCCTCATCTTTGTCCTAAATGGCTTACCCCTTATCCTTAGACTGTGACCCCTGGTTCTGGACTCCCCAACCATCGGGAACATCCTTCCTGCATCTAGTCTGTCTAGTCCTGTTAGAATTTTATAAGTTTCAATGAGAACCCCTCTCATTCTTCTAAATTCCAGCGAGTATAAGCCCAATCGACCCAATCTCTCCTCATACGTCATTCCTGCCATCCCAGGTATCAGTCTGGTGAATCTTCGCTGCACTCCCTCCATGGCAAGAACATCCTTCCTCAGATAAGGCGACCAAAACTGCACACAATACTCAAGGTGTGGTCTCACCAAGGCCCTGTACAACTGCAGCAAGACATCCTTGTTCCTGTACTTGAACCCTCTCGCTACGAAGGCCAACATACCATTTGCCTTCTTAACCGCCTGCTGCACCTGCATGCTTACCTTCAGCGACTGGTGCACAAGGACACCCAGGTCTCATTGCACTTCCCCTTCTCTCAATCTATTGCCGTTCAGATAATAATCTGCCTTCCTGTTTTTGCCACCAAAGTGGATAACCTCGCATTTATCCACCTTATACAGCATCTGCCATGCTTCTGCCCAATCACCCAACCTGTCCAAATCATACTGGAGTTTCTCGGCATCCTCCTCACAGCACACACGCCGACCCAGCTTTGTGTCGTCTGCAAACTTGGAGATATTACATCTAGTTCCCTTGTCTAGATCATTTATATATATATATTGTGAATAGCTGGGGTCCCAGGACTGATCCCTGCAGTACCCCACTAGTCACTGCCAGCACTCGGAAAAAGAGCCATTTATTCCAACTCTTTGCTTCCTGTCTGTCAACCAGTTCTTTATCCAAGTCAGTACCTTGCCCCCAATCCCATGTGCCTTAACTTTACGCTAATCTCTTATGCGGGACCTTATCGAAAGCCTTCTGAAAGTCCAAATACACCACATCCACTGGTTCTCCCTTATCTATTCTACCAGTTACATCCTCAAAAAATCCTAGTAGATTAGTCAAGCACGATTTACCTTTTGTAAGTCCATGTTGACTTTGTCCGATCCTGTCACTGTTTTCCAAGTGCTCTGCTAGTACATCTTTTATAATGTGTGACACTTTAGATTGGAGCCTGGAAATAATCCAGATGCTTAACACCTTTGTATCAAATTCTTCTCTCTGCTATTTCAACAGAGGCGTTAACCCATTTAGGTTGCCAGCATAGGTCTGCACGAGGCTGAGTAAGAATGATACTGCATTTTTAAAGACTTGCAAATCTGTGGTTAGCAGGTATTTTTCAGTTTTCTGATGTATTGGTCAATGGGCACCAGGAAAAGCCCATATTCTGAGAGAACTTAAGTTTGAAGGAGACACAGTGAGCTGCCATACTGTAATGGTAAATATAGGACATGCAGGAGAGATTTCTAGAATATCTAATCTATTGGTAAGAGGCAGTAGCATAAACGAGGAGCTCAGATACATTCGTGAACACAGACAATGAAACCTAAGTGGTTTGTAAACATTATCTGAATTTTCAATTAGCACTCTACTTAGCTCACACACACATACTTTTTTCTTAAATTAAAACAATTAAACTAATAAATATGAGCACTGTCATTTCATTACATCATGAGTGCAACGATCTATAGGATTAATAACAATTGAACAGTAACCATGCCTTAGTGAGAATTGATAGTACTGAACAGTCCGTCGGCTATTTTGTGCTCTGTTCTGTACCTTGCATGCAACTTCTCCTGCTGGGCACTGAACCTTAGTGTGTCAAACGTGACTAGTTAGATGTTGATCAATTCATGTTCTGATGTAAAAAAGACATTGCCTCAGATCAGCTTATAATCAAATCAGTGATCAGTTAAACCTCTGCAATCTAGCTCTCTGTTTACATGCGTCCATACCTTGTTGCACAGATCTGTTTGTTGAAAACTACCTCTGGAGATGTACATTGTTTACAATTTAAATTGGTTCATAAGTACCCATAAATAATTCATGTTTTTGGTCCCCATTAGACCCTCCATACCATCGCCACCGATGCCATTCCCTTACCCAGTCACGGTGTTAGTTTGAACCTGACTGTTTGCAATCTCGGCATCCTATTCGACCCTGAGCTGAGCTTCTGACCCCTGTCCTCTCCGTCACAAAGATTGCCAACTTCCAGCTCCGTAACATTTTCCGCCTCAGTCCCTGCCACAGTTCGTCTGCTACTGAAACCCTCATCCATGCATCTGTCACCTCCGGACTCAACTATTCCAATACGCTACTGGCAGGCCTCCCATTCCCCACTCTGTAAAATTCGTCTCGTTCAAAAACTCTGCTGCCTGTATCCTATCCCAAGCCAAGTCCCACTTGCCCATCACCCTGTGCTCCCAGTCCCCCAGCACCTCAAATGTAAAATTTTATCCTCATGTCTAAATCTCTCCATGGCCTCACCCCTCCCTATCTCTGTAACGTCCTCCAGCCCTACAACCACCTCCCAAACTCTCCATTTCTCAGACTCTGGCCTCTTATGCATCCCGCGTCGTCATCATCGTCATCCCCCTCCCCGCACCCACTGCTCTATTAACCGTGCCTTCAGCTGCCTAGGCCCCATGCTTTGGCATTCCTGCCTGAAACTCATCTGTCTCTCCGCATCCCTTTAAGATCTTCCTTAAGATCAAACCTTTGGTCAGCCCTCCTAATAACTCCAGCATCAATTTATTTTCCTTATGCCTCTGTGAAGCACTTTGAGACATTGCTGTACGTTAACAGCGCAATATAACTCCAGGTTGTTGCAATACATATATAGGTAAAAGTTGCATCTCGGATGTATCCTCCACATAATCACACTTTAAGGTGACAATATCACACGTTGCAGATGCAATACAGCCATTTGCTTGGAACCTGAAATTTATAAAGAGTTAACAACTGCCTCTGGTTAACATGAGCACTTTACAAAGCAATTACAATGACCAGAATCTGCGCATTTTCACCACCTTCCCACAATACTTGAACCATAGCCTTAAGGCAACAGGTCAGGTTAGCAGCTAAACATCTCTCTCTCTTAGGCAGTCCCTCGGAACCGAGGATGACTTGCTTCACATTAAAAATGAGTTCGCAGGTGACTGATGAGTCCAATGCGGGACCTACATCACAGCTGTGATCTAGACACTAGACTGCCCATACATATTATTGTGTGTGATCTGCTTACATGACAAGTAAACATACAAATCTATAACAAGCCAATATACACTTAAGCAACTAAAATCATCTTTATGGAGCTTGGAAGAATATGAACATTATATTCAAAGTGAGGAACAGGTGTCATAGAAAAAGGATCACTTCATAAGGTCAAGCAAATAGACTGTGAGGTAGCCAAGTAAATAAGTTATGGAGCGGCTACTTGAGGGGTTGTGATTGTAATAGTTTTTTTTTAATATTGTATATAATATCAGTTATTAACTACACTTATAAGTATGGCTAACTTAACTTCAATATGAAACCTGAGTGAACTCATTTCCTTTGACTGTGTCACTCCAACCAAAAATAAATGTACTTGCATTTAGTTATTTGATCTTCCCTACTTGCTCTTTTTCATGCCACAGACCTCAAATGTGTAATTAGAAATGCAGTATCATTTTTCAACTAATAATTCATTACGAGAGCCAGGTGGATTCCAGTTGTTCTGACGTCAGCAAATTTGCATTGACCAAGGACTTGAAATATTGGGCAATCCAAATGGACAGAGGTCCCTGTAAGGCACAGGAAATGTTTTTAACACACTGAAGCCTCTTAATGTTTTCATCTCAGTAGTGCTCTAACATACAGTGTCATGACTGTTCTTTGCCATAAGTTGTTTGCCGACGTGCCTGTGTCCTAACTCGCACCAAGTCCCGTTCACCCATCGCCCCTGTGCTCGCTGCCCCGTGTCCTAACTCGCACCAAGTCCCGTTCACCCATCGCCCCTGTGCTCGCTGCCCCGTGTCCTAACTCGCACCAAGTCCCGTTCACCCATCGCCCCTGTGCTCGCTGCCCCGTGTCCTAACTCGCACCAAGTCCCGTTCACCCATCGCCCCTGTGCTCGCTGCCCCGTGTCCTAACTCGCACCAAGTCCCGTTCACCCATCGCCCCTGTGCTCGCTGACCCGTGTCCTAACTCGCACCAAGTCCCGTTCACCCATCGCCCCTGTGCTCGCTGACCTACATTGGCTCCCGGTCCACCAACATCTCGATTTTAAAATTCTCATCCTTGTGTTCAAATCCCTCCATGGCCTCACCCCTCACTATCTCTGCAACCTCCTCCAGCCCCACAATACTCCAAAAAATCTACATTCCTCCAACCCTGGCCTCTTGCGCATTCCCCACTTCCTTTGTCCCACCATTGGTGGCCGTGACTTCAGCCTTCTAGGACCTAAGCTCTGGAATTTCCACCCCAAACCTCTCCACCACTCTTTCCTTCTGTAAGACTCTGCCTAAATCCTACTTCTTTGGCCAAGCTTTTGGTCACCTGTCCTAATGTCTCCTTCTTTGGTTCGGTGCCAGTTTTTGGGTGATTGGGCAAAAGCATGGCAGATGCACTATAACGTGGATAAATGTGAGGTTATCCACTTTGGTGGCAAAAACAGGAAGGCAGATTATTATCTGAATGGCAATAGATTGGGAGAAGGGGAAGTGCAACGAGACCTGGGTGTCCTTGTGCACCAGTCGCTGAAGGTAAGCATGCAGGTGCAGCAGGCGGTTAAGAAGGCAAATGGTATGTTGGCCTTCGTAGCGAGAGGGTTTGAGTACAGGAACAAGGATGTCTTGCTGCAGTTGTACAGGGCCTTGGTGAGACCACATCTTGAGTATTGTGTGCAGTTTTGGTCGCCTTATCTGAGGAAGGATGTTCTTGCCATGGAAGGAGTTCAGCGAAGATTCACCAGGCTGATACCTGGGATGGCAGGAATGACGTATGAGGAGAGATTGGGTCGATTGGGCTTATACTCACTGGAGTTTAGAAGAATGAGAGGGGATCTCATTGAAACTTATAAAATTCTGACAGGACTGGACAGACTAGATGCAGGAAGGATGTTCCCGATGGTCGGCGAGTCCAGAACCAGGGGTCACAGTCTAAGGATAAGGGGTAGGCCATTTAGGACAGAAATGAGGAGGAATTTCTTCACCCAGAGAGTGGTGAACCTGTGGAATTCTCTACCACACAAGGCAGTAGAGGCCAATACATTAAATATATTCAAGAAGGAGTTAGATATATTTCTTAAGGCTAAAGGGATCAAGGGGTATGGGGAGAAAGCAGGGACCGGGTACTGAATTTGGATGATCAGCCATGATCGCATTGCATGGCAGAGCAGGCTCGAGGGGCCGAATGGCCTACTCCTGCTCCTATCTTCTATGTTTCTATGTTTGCCTGATTTGTGCTCCTTTGAAGCGCCATGGGATGTTTTATGTTATAAAGGCTATATAAATGCAAGTTGTTATTTCTGTAATATTAACAAAAATGAGCTTATGTGTGAATGTTGCTCATATACCCATTTGTTTCTGTTATTTTATTCTTGTTACAAAAGAAATTTGTATTTATATAGTGCCTTTCACAACCTCAGGACATCTCAAAGCACTTTACAGCCAATGAAGTACTTTTGAATTGGAGTCACTGTTGTAATGTAGGAAACACGGCGGCCAATTTGCTCCCACAAACAGCAATGCGATAATGACCAGGAAATCTGTTTTTGTTATGTTTGTTGAGGGATAAATATTGGCCAGGACACCGGGGAGAACTCCCCTGCTCTTCTAAGAAATAGTGCCTGGGGGTCTTTTACATCCACCTGAGAGGGCAGACGGGGCCTCGGTTTAACGTTTCATCTACTGTACTGTAATAGAAATGAGATGTTCAGACAATTTCATTTGATAAGATTGTATAAAAATCCCTCTGCAATAGTAATTTAGTGTTCCAATGGCCCAGTATCTACAGCAATGGACTCATGACTTGAATTACCGTCATGACTGATATGACAGTTGCAGCTTCTCTAGAAGCTGAGTTTTGGATGTGTGCCCAGCAATAAGATATCACTTCTCACAATGTTAAAGCACCCGTGGCAGGTTGACTAAAGAATGGTACAGACATCCAGAGAGAGGTGCCTGTGCTGACTCTTTCCTTCCAACCAAAGAGGATAACATAGATGTGGGAGACTAACTTTTGGAAGGGAGGATTGAATTTACAGGCTTTATCAGGTTTTCCAAATTTGTTTTTTTTTATCAAGCTGAGACACTTTCACCTTACATTCTTACTAATTTAACACTTTGACAATAATTATGTTATCCCGGGTACATAATGGTTTGCAATTTGTTTTAAATGAAAGAGATTCTTCCCCACCCTGTTCATTTGAAAGGGACATGTTGGGCCGGGATTTTACGAACTTCGGCGGGTCCATGGCGGGTGACGTCGGTGGCGGGTCCCGACTCCGCTGCTGTCTCCAACCTGGCCTCTGACATGAATTTCCCTTGATGGGGCTTGTTAAGCCCACCCAGCGCATTTGCTGGCCAATTAGAGGAAGCAGGTCTGGCGACGTCATTTGATGACGCATCACCAGCCGGTTTCCTTAAAGGGACCGTGGCCAACTTTATTTTGACAGTTATGCTGTCAGTGTTCTACAGCATTGAGGTGCTGCAAACACTGACAAGCACTGCACAGAGGTGCAGGGCTGCACCCAGGCTCTCCCATGACTCCCTCCATATGCTTATGGAGGGAGCCACAGCATGCAGGGAGGGTCCTCTTCCCTTCCCATGGGCGGAAGAGACCTCCCCAGGAGATCAAGACAGCCTGGTTGCACATTGCACAGGAGAGCACAAGTAGGGATGTCGTCAGGAGGACCTGGCTGCATTGGCGCAAACGTTTCAATGATCTCAGTAGATCACAAAACGTTAGTACAAAGCCACACTCAACCTTATCCTGCTGTGCCACTCATCACATCCCCATCGCTCTGCCTTCCCTACCCTACCCTACTCCTGCACATCCTTACTTATATTTGACCCCTTCACAATAAATGTGTTATCCCAGGTAAATAATGATTTGCAGTTTGCTTTAAATGAAAGATGTTGAGATTCTGTTCCACATTGTTCAGTTTTCATTTGAAAGGAACATGTGGGAGGTGAATTGTAAATTACGTTGAAAAGTAGGTTGGCACCTGTCAAGATAATAGCCCTTGAAGGGGCATTTTTCTGTCTTGAGAAAGCACAGCTGTTGCCCTATAGCAAGAAATAACCGCAAAAGTAATCAAAATATTTGATGCGCAAACATTTCCAGTTATTAAATGTCAAACCTGGTGATGTTACTTCATTTTAAATTGCTGCAATGGTTATTAATTAACCTGCAGATTAATATTAATTGCTTATCTGCGCAGCGATTGTTAACCTTCTGATATCAGAAATATTGAAATTGATGAGGCCCAAAGCAATTGCCGGCAATAATAGCACTGCAGGGGAGTATATTAATTTTTTTAAATTTCTGGTCGTCATATTTGGACTATTTGTTGGGTGCTGCCCAAATCTATCTCCAGCTTGGCTCAGTGGTGCCACTTTTGACTCGGAGTCAGAATGTAATAGGTTCAAAACCCACCCCAGGAACTCGAGCCCATAACTTAAGCTGACCCCTTCAGTGTGGTACTGAAAGAGTGCTGCATTGTTGGAGGTGCTGTCTTTTGGATGAGACTTTAAATTGAAGTTCTCCTACAGTCCTGCCTGACATTTATCTCTCAACCAACACTACTAAAACAGTTTAACTGGTCATTTATCTCATTGCTATTTCCGGAACTTTGCTGCCTGTAAATTGGTAGCCAGATTTGCCTGCATAACAACAGTGACTACACTGCATTCAATAAAATTCATTGGCTGTGGAGCACTTTGGGACAGATGTGAAAGATGCTATATGAATGTAAAAGTTTTCTTTCATTAATATTTTTCATGGAATGATTTCTGGGAGCATTATTTCCCAATTTGTAAAATTCAAGTATTTTTTTTTTTTAAATCTTTCGGGAGGAGAGGGAGAATCTTTCCTTTCATTATCCCCCCATCTCTCCTGAAGGCACTGGCTTGAGCTCCTGGAGTATGGTTCCACGTAATGTTTCTTCCAATTTTTTTGGGGTGTGTGGCCCCTTTAACGGGCTGCGCACCCCCTTCAAATTTCCGCGCATGCGCATTTTTTCCATTGTAAAGCCACTGAGAGGCCCGCACGGGACAGCCAGAGCTCTGCGCGGCCACGCAGCTTAACAGGAACATTGTTTCCATGGCCACGGGAAGCCCTTTGAAGCCTCTCCCATGTGACTGTTCTTAACGTGTGAACATGGACAGTGAATATTGGCAGGCTGTTTAACCAGAACGAGAGCAGCAGGCACATGGGAACACCACCACCTCCAAGTTCCCCTCCAAGTCACACACCATCCTGACTTGGAAGTATATCGCCGATCCTTCATCGTCGCTGGGTCAAAATCCTGGAACTCCCTCCCTAATGGCACTGTGGAAGTACCTTCACCACACGGACTGCAGCGGTTCAAGAAGGCAACTCACCACCATCTTCTCAAGGGCAATTAGTGATGGGCAATAAATGCTGGCCTTGCCAGCGATGCCCACATCCCATAGACACATTTTAAAAAATAACAGGAAAAGCTATCACAGCCTAGACCGATTCTGTCCTCACATGATGCGCACACTTTTCCAGTCGGATTCAATGCCTCCTGATCAAGAGTGGGGACCCAGGTTGATTCGTCCCCTCTCCCTAGTTCAGGCACACCAAGGAACTCAAACCTACTGGTAGCCAGAAAAAAGTGACAGCCTTTACCTCCAGCAGCTGTGGCTTGGAGCTGCTACTTCTGGAGGCACTGGTAGAAATTATTTCTGCAGCATAAATGGGGCATAAGTTACATTTCTTGAGCCTTTTTATTTGCTGTTATGGTAACTAATATTTTACTTGTCAATTATTATGCTATATAAATGGAGAACCTGCTGCCTTGTTGCAGTGCCTTAAAACTATCATTGCAATTGGGATTCATCTTACTGCAGTTAGTATTAAGACTATTTTACTGAAGTATAGACAGAAATAAAAGGTTGCAATTTCTGACCTGCAGGAGCCAGCAGCTGACATGACAAGCGGCACATTTATAACGGACACTCACACATAATGCTGGATCACTAGTAAACTTAAACGCATAGTTCTGGGTCATATCTTAGGTGGGTTTTGCCTGCAGCAGTGAAGATTGTAGTGCCTGAATTTCTGGAGATAGCTACAGAAGGTTGAAGAGAATTACTGGGGGTATGTATGCAGATCGTTCTCTAATTTTTTTCATGGTGTATGTTATATAGGACTCTAACTTTGAACTTGTTATTACTATTTTGCACGCTTGTCAGTCTATGGCCTAGAAATTCAGTATAGCCACTTTTGGGGCGGTAAAGTCGGGCGGCCGCTAAAGTTTGCACCCGGCGCAAAGTCGCGCCCCCTTCGCCGATATTCAGTCGCATCGCCCCAAGAGGTTGCTGCTGCGCTAAAACAGGCGATGCACGACTATCTTTAGGCGCTAAGCCGGCGGTGCTGAGCGATACCCCCGAGGCCGGGCGCAGCGCAGGTGCGGCGAGTTCTTGATTGACGGCAGACACTCTGGCGCCGGTCATCTCTTAAAGGGGGAGGGTGGATTTGTTTGCCTGCCACGCCCTGCACGCTGCAGCCCTCAACCTAGGCCTGACCACTTCAGCTTCACCTGTACAACGCCCAGGACTATGGAGAAGGCCAGGGAGAGAGCGCAGCGCCTCAGCGACGGCGACCTGAGGCTGCTGGTTGGCGGAGTGGAGCACAGGCGCCATGTTTTGTTCCCAGAAGGTGGCAAGAGGCCGCTGCCCAGCGCCTACCGGAAAGCCTGGAGGGAGGTGTCCAACAGGGTGTCTTCCAACAGCGTGGTTGCCAGGACTCCTGTGCAATGCCGGAAGAAGTTCAACGACCTCACTCGGGTTGTCAGGGTGAGTACCCTTTCCAGTGTCCTCCTCATCCTTGCATGTGCACCTCACATTATGGCCAAAGGGACCTGAAAGCCCTAATGGCCAGCCCTCATCCAGCAGCTATGGGACTGGCATGAAAATCAATTGCACATTCAGCACTTTACACACTGTACAAGCTATTCGACCATGGGAGGCAGTGCAGACAAGATCAGGGCTACACACTGTACTTAGGGGCCATCCTTTCTCTTGCAGGCCAAGGTTGCGCACAACCGGCGCAACCGAACTGAGACCGGGGGAGGCCGTCCTGACCTCAAAGAGCTCTCCGACCTCGACCAGCATGTGGAGCGCATTATGGTAGGCCGGCTGATTGGCCCCGTCGCCAGTGGAGATGCCGACCCTGTTCTGGGCACCAATGGTAAGGGCACCACCTTTTGGACCTCTCTCGTTCCACTTGCGCATCAGATCAACATCCTTTGCCACTGTCCGACCAATGCGGTGAATGGCACCACTCATGCCTCCCTCGCTGCCGCCCTGTCCTCACTCTAAAGCTACTCTTGTGCCTTCCTGCTTTCAGATGGTGAATCGCCAGGTGAGGAGGCGGGCCCTCAAGCTGCCACTGTCAGCCCTTCGGAAGACGAGGAGGAGGAAGAGGAAGCCGGCCCATCAGTGCCACCCTCAGCCGCGCCAGCCCATGGCGATGTAGGGGACACGTCTTCCCTGGAGGGGAGCCGGGGGGAAGGGTCGGAGGAGAATGAAGCTCCGGGGCCCAGCGGCCTGCAGCAACGCGGGAGGGGTGGGGAAGCTCGGCGGACTTCTCCCCAGAGGGTGAGTGCGGCCTCCAATCCTGCGACGGTCAGCGCAGAGGAGGTGCGCCTCCTAGAGGAAATGGCCGTCCAGGCTGAGCGCAGGCACACTGAGCTCATGGCTGCAGTGGCAAGGATGCCTGACTCCATAGAGTCTCTGTCAAGGAGTGTGCAGCAATTCAGAGCAGCACAGGCCAGGAATCACAGAATCACAGAAACCCCACAGTGCAGATAGAGGCCATTTCGGCCCATCGAGCCTGCACCGACACATATCCCACCCGATCCCCGTAACCCCTACACCAACACGTATCCCACCCTATCCCCCTAACACTAAGGGTCAATTTATCATAGCCAATCAACCTAACCCGCACATCTTTGGACTGTGGGAGGAAACCGGAGCACCCGGAGGAAACCCACGCAAACACGGGGAGAATGTGCAAACTCCACACAGACAGTCGCCCGAGGCCGGATTCGAACCCGGGTCCCTGGCGCTGTGAGGCAACAGTGCTAACCACTGTGCCACCGTGCAACAATTCAGTGCAGCACAGGCCAGGAGTCTGCAGGACTTCGCAGCAGCACAGTCGGCTTCTAGCCAAGTGCTCAGTCATGCCGTCCATTCACTGGCTGGTGTCATGCGGACACAGACCAGGGCCACATGGGCACTAACTGCTGCCACCCTCGCTGGATCAGCCAGGCATCGCCAGGGCACTCGCTGCGCAGCAGCAGCCCAGCAGTCTGTTCTTCAGCTGTTTGCTGCGCATGCTGCAGTGCTGGCCCGTGCGAGTGCCAGTGTCTCAGGCGACCAGCGAGCACCTGCGATCTGCCAGGTTGCCAACATTCCTGCAGCCGACACTGCCACTCCGCCATTGCAGCTGCCACGAGCTGCTGGACAGACTGCTGCCGCCCAGCCAGAGTTGGAGCAGTCAGCAGCCGGACACTCCAAGGCCAGAGCTGGTGCAGGCCGACCCCCAAGGGCATCTGCCGTCTCGCCATCTGCCCCTCAGCAGCCTTCCCCCAGCCTTGCTGCAGCCACTGGGCTCCCATTGAGGAGGAGCAGCAGGGCGGGCAGGGGCCAGGCAAGGATGCGCAAGGCATCGCCCTCGCAGGGCAAAAAGTAGAGGTATGCACAAATGCCTGGTGCTTGTTGTAAGGCCGACACTGGTGCAGTTGTTTTTGTGTAAGGCCGAGACTGGTGTCTTTCTTTCTTTTTGTAAGGCCGAGACTGGTAGTTTTGTGTTTTTGGAGGGGGCTTCTCCACATGAGCATGTAATGTGGGAAGGGCAGAGGTTTTCAATAAATTATTGTTGTTAAATTGCAGTGTGCATGGTTTTTTGGTTAAGTCCTGGTTGCCCTGCTCGGCTGAGGGCTTGTGGAGCGGCTACATTCATCTGCTGACATTGGCACAAGTCAGTCCCTGAGAGGGGGCCTAGAACCGACGTTCAATAAGCCGGCGACGGGCGGCCCTTGCACTTTCTGCCTCCCTCCTGTGCTGGTCCTCCTCCTCCTCCTCCTGCTCCTCCTCCTCAGGTGGTCCTCCAATCTGTGGTGGCAGTGGCTGAGTCCTGCGGATAGCCAGGTTGTGCAGCATGCAGCAAACGACCACGAAATGGGAGACTCGCTCCGGCGAATACTGTAGGGCTCCACCGGAACGATCCAGACAGCGGAACCGTTGCTTCAGGACGCCGATTGTTTGTTCGATGATGTTCCTGGTCGCTTGATGGCTCTCGTTGTATCCCTCTTCAGCAGGGGTGCTGGGCGCACGGAGCGGGGTCATCAGCCAGGTACACAAAGGATAGCCTTTGTCCCCGATAAGCCATCCTCGTGGGTGAGGCTGTGCCTGGAACATGTCTGCCACAGAAGTCTGTCGCAGGATGAAGGCATCGTGGCTGCTGCCTGGAAAGCGGGCATTGACAGCTAGGATGAGCTGCCTGTGGTCACACACCAGCTGGACGTTCAGCGAATGGTAGCCCTTCCGGTTGCGGTAATCCTCGGCATTCTCCAGAGGTGCCCGCAAAGCCACATGCGTGCAGTCAATGGCGCCCTGCACCATGGGGAAGCCCGCGAATGCTGCAAAGCCCATTGCACGCTGTTGCTGCTTGGCAAGGGCCATGGAGAAAGAGATGAACTGACATCTCCTTTTGAAAAGGGCATTGGTCACCTGGCAGATGCAGCAATGCACGGCAAACTGGGAGATGTTGGCAATGTCCCCAGTAGCGGATTGGAAGGAGCCGGTGGCATGGAAGTTGAGAGCCACCGTCACCTTCACTGCCACCGACAGAGACGTCCTGCTCCTCAGCTGTGGCTGCATATCACCGCCAAGCAGCTGGCAGATCTCTGTGACCACGTCCCTTCTGAATCGCAGCCTCCGAACACACTGCTCGTCAGACATGTTGAGATAGGAGAACTGCTGGCGGTATACCCTGGGTGGGTAAGGCCTCCTTTGCCGACGCCTGTTGCCCCCTCTCCATCTAGCCAGGGCTGCCACTCTCTCACGGCGTCTGTGAGCCCTTTGGATGTAATTGAGAAAGCCAGCGTTGACACCCATTGCAGCCCCCATAATATGCTGGCAAACAATGAGATGTCAATGAAGGCAAAGACTAGTGGAAAGCAGTGGCCTGAAGCCAGAAGTACCTGTCCGAGTGTTGGGCCAAAGCAGAAAGCTATCTACCTTGGTCTCTCTCCAAAGATCCGTTTCTCAAGAGGGAGTGCTGCGAAATGGCAGCCTTTTATAGTGCAGGAGGAGTGCCCTTTAATTTGCGCCCCCCGCGCCCCGCATCGACTGAGCACCGTTCCACTCTAACAGTCGCTAGGGGCGCCAGGCGCACAATGGGGCGTTGCCACTGAAGTTCCGGTTGGGGGCGCACAAAGGGCGTTGCACGAGGAAATGACGTCATGATCTGCGCGCGCAGCTGAGCACGTGCAAAGACTTTGCGCCACCGCTAAATCTCTAGTGAAGTTGGGGCGAGGCGCAGTTCGCGCTGCGCCCGGGCGCTACCCGCCTAGCGCCCGACATCTACTCCTCCTAAGGCGCTAACGGCTGGCGCAACCAACTGAATTTCTAGGCCTATATATTTATATACTAGCTGGAGTGCCCGGCGGTGCCGAGGCTTTTTCGAGGGCATGTTCTTCTTGGAAGAGAGAGAGCGACTGGGGGGGAAGAGAGAGAGCGACTGGGGGGTAGAGAGAGAGCGACTGGGGGGGAAGAGAGAGAGGGACTGGGGGGGAAGAGAGAGAGGGACTGGGGGGGAAGAGAGAGAGCGACTGGGGGGGAAGAGAGAGAGCGACTGGGGGGAAGAGAGAGAACGACTGGGGGGGGAAGAGAGAGAGCGACTGGGGGGAAGAGAGAGAGCGACTGGGGGGGGAAGAGGGAGAGCGATTGGGGGGAAGACAAAGAGCGACTGGGGGGGATGAGAGAGAGCGACTGGGGGGGAAGAGAGAGAGCGACTGGGGGGAAGAGAGAGAGCGACTGGGGGGAAGAGAGAGAGCGACTGGGGGGGAAGAGAGAGAGCGACTGGGGGGAAGAGAGAGCGACTGGGGGGGAAGAGAGAGAGCGACTGGGGGGGAAGAGAGAGAGCGACTGGGGGGGAAGCGAGAGAGCGACTGGGGGGGAAGAGAGAGAGCAACTGGGGGGGAAGAGAGAGAGCGACTGGTGGGGAAGAGAGAGAGCGACTGGGGGGGAAGAGAGAGAGCGACTGGGGGTGGAAAGAGGGGAAGGGGGGAAGGAAGGGGGGAAGGGGGGAAGGGGAGGGGGTGAAAGGGAAGGGGGGAAGGGAAGGGGGAAGGGGGGAAATCGGGGGAAGGGGCGGGCTCTGCCGGCGATGGCTCCGCTGAGCTCCGTGCCGCCCCATGCACTGACATGCCGAGCACAGCGCCCCGGTCAGCCCGAGCCCCGCCCTCCCGAGGCCGGGCCTGAGGCGGCTTGAGACGGCCGATTGCGGCTGGCCGGGCCCGGTTGCCTTGGTAACCCTCCTCCCCTCTCCACCTCCCGATCTCCGGGACCGGGCCTGGGCCTGGGCCTGAGCGGCTTGAGACGGCCGATTGCGGCTGGCGAGCCCGGTTGCTGGGGTAACCCTCTCCGCTCCCCCTCCCGAGCCCCGCCGCCTCCCCCCCCACCGCTAACCTGCTCGCTTCCCTCTGGCCGCGCTCTGTGTGGAGGTGCGCCGTGCAGCGCGAGCGCGAATGAAGCGCGAGGAGCTTGCAGTTAGCCCAGCCAGCCTTTACCAAGATGGCTTGCCGCTGGTTCGGAATCGGGCCCAGCGGCGGGTGGGGGGGGGCGGGTGTGGGGGGTGAGGGGTGGGAGGAGCTTGCCACAAAACAATTGCCTAGGGTCCAGCATGGCTGGCAACAGACGCCCAGGCTTCGAGGCCTACCTGCAAAAACGGGGAAAGGTAGGAAAATTAATGAGATTAGATAAAAGATTTAGAAAGTGATTAACTTTTTTAAAAAACAATATGTGTTTTAAAAGCAACTTTTTTTTTAAAGACGCAGAAAGCGGGAAAAAGAAATGAAAAGTTTGGAATCAAGATGGCGGCGACTCACCTCGGTTCAGAACGATAAGGCCCGCCCACACAAGCACCAATTGGTCGACCGTCAGGTCACCGAAGCGTAGGATTGGTTAATCCTCCCGTCACTCGACTCTAGGAGGGCCCGCCCGCATGCGCCAGGAACCCGCCCCCGCCACGCAGCGATTGGTCGACTGTCAGGTCGCTCGACCGTACGATTGGTCGACCTTAATGTCACTCTATGCTAATGAGCGGATAATGAGATGCTAATGAGCGGAATTTTGAACGTTTTTTGGATACCGCGGGCGCAATTTTTGTCTCACCGAAATGTAAATACGCTTACGACCGTTCCGGAATCGTAAGCTTTCTTTTGATGTAACGCATGTGTAGGTACACTCTATAACTTTAGAGTGTATAGCCGGACAGACACACCGAAGGACAGACAGACAGACAGATCTATCCTTTTATATATATAGATTTTTCAAAATACTCTAGGGAAGGTAGTATTAAGATTGCACCCGTATTTTTTTAACTGGACAGTTTACTGTTTTAAAAGAAAATTAAACCAGGCAGCGAAAGGAAATTCCTTTTTAAGCTTGTTTCTTGTTTTACTTCATTATTTTAGATCAAGCATAGAGATTCCAGTATTGCCATATTTAGCTTCAAGACTCAAAGGTCTGGAAATTGGAACGTGTTACGCCTGGAAAAAAGAGGTGCAATTTAGGCGGCCAACCTCCCATGTTGTAAACATTTCTGATGCCATATTGGATTAGCCACTGTAAAGGATTCCCCGGTGGCCATCTAAAAGAGGCGTTAGGCCCCTTTGAATATGCTAATGTGGCATATTCAGGGGGGCCTGTTGAAGGAGCCAAACCAGAAATTGAATGCAGCATGCATCGGGTCTGCTGTGTTCGGGATTACTAGGTCTGCATGCGGCCTAACTAGCGGTCCTTAAAGGAATCGCTGAAGGCCGACAGCAAAAAAGCAAGTTTTAAAAAAGACTTAATCTGAATGTGGAGCTGGGACGAGCATTTCTGTTCCTCCTGGGCCACATGTGAGGGCCGCTTCCGGCCATGACTTCCCCCCCACCCCCCCCCCCCCCGAATCCCGGACTGTCCTAACGACCCCGTCCGGTGTCCCAGCCGGCCGATCCTGTTACCCCCCCCACGACCAGCGAGCTGCCTCTGGGGCTGCCACTGCCGCCTGCAGCACGCCAGGAATAAACAAATGGAGCAATTTGTGGGGGTCCTGCCACCAGCCTCTTTAGGCACGTGCAGTGTGCACTGTACCCGGATCACGTCCCGATTTGGGCACAATCCAATTTCTAGGCCAGAGTCCTTAAAGGAACCTTGTTGTACTCTGAAGCCATATTTATATTAGCTGGCTGGTGCTGCCGGCTGCCGGCAAGCAGATCCCTACACAACTGGCAGCAACACCACAGATAAAGTCGCCAGATTTGCTAAGGGAGGTCGCTGGGAAGGTCCGGTTTTTAGTGGGTCTTCCTAGCAACCAACCTGAGTGAGCCTGGCAACTTTATCTTTAGCGTTGTTGCTCGGTACATGAGACCATCATAATACAGTGTAGAAGTGGCAGGTATTTCTCCGTCCTCACTCATTTGAAATCCAGGGCGAATGTGGAAGGAGATTCATAACGCACAATTCCCCAACTCATTGCGCAGCCTCTCGGCCTGACACCCATTCCATTAGCTGCTTCCTGGAGTTGCTCCAGCCCCATTATGATGCTTCGCTGGCCGACTGCCACCCACTATCTCCGATAGCAAAATACTGCAGATGTTGGAAATCCGAAATAACAACAGAAAATGCTGGAAAAACTCAGCAAGTCAGGCAACATCCGTGGAGAGAAATTTGAGTTGACGTTTCGGGTTTTGAAGAAGGGTCAAACCCGAAACGTCAACTCAAATTTCTCTCCACGGATGTTGCCTGACTTGCTGAGTTTTTCCAGCATTTTCTGTTGTTATTACCCACTATCTCCAGCCTGGCTTGCCGATCAATTGCCCTGCATCATAAACAGACAGTCATGTCAAGAGGTTGAGGTAAGAAGGTAGAGCCTCATATTTGCAAACGCTGTGAAACTCTGGGAGAGAACGACCAGATACCACTGAACGGCTGAAAAGTACCATTGGATTAGTGGCGAATAGGGGCTGTGTGGGAGATTAACTCCTTTGTCTTGAGTGAAGCTAGGTACACAAAGAAAATGCAAAACATGCTTTCTCGTACATACTCTAAATATAAGGAACGTTTAAAAGGTGTTGAGTAACTACAAATATAAGCAGGGCTTGGCATTGTACTCGTAGCTATGGGTTACTGGTATGATTGGTTGTATGTATCGGTTTATAGATTAACAGCAATCTGAGTGAAATGATTTGGATTTAACTGTAGGACTAAAATTGCTTACTTGATAACTAGAGGATATATAGAGCATAAAATGTGACCTATTTAATACCCAGAGCGTCACTCTTTATTAAAGACGTAAGCATGTGAATATTATTTGTTTTGTAGAGAAACGAAGGTAGTTAGAGTAATGCAGAGACAGGGGGAGATCTGAAGAGAAAAAGTGCACAGAGTAAGTGTGAGTTAACTCCATGCCCAACTCCTGCCTCTGTCCAGTTTTCAACGGTGCAAAAAGTGCCGGCCTGGTACTGTGGTGGCATGGCAGCACGGGACATTGGTTCGGTTTTTCCTCATGTTGCTGTGGGGAGGCACCAAAGCAAAGTGTCCAAATCAGAGAGTGATGTGTCATTTGGTTGCCCTCCTGCATTTCCCGGCCGCTGACGAGGGGGGGGAGCGGGGGGGCATTTTGCAGAGGCCCGAGAGCAGGCCGGCTGACCACCCTTTCAGCTGCAAGGAACTCGGGGAGCTTGGACTGACTGGTGGGCAAGTAGAATGATTCCCACACCTCCACAAAATGTAACTTGTGTGGGAAAAGACACTTACTCTCGTGGAGCATCTTGCAATATTCAGCATTGTATCTCTTGTAGAACTGAGAATAAAACATTTAATCAATCAAAATTGTATACTGAAGTAAGCCATAAATTAAAAAGATTAATCATATGTAGAGTCACACTGGGGGGAATTTTAACCCCCCCCCCGAGCTGGGTGAAAACAGTGAGTAAGTAGGTCGCTCCGTTCCCGCCTGGCGCGATTTTCTCTTTGCCAACTTTCAAGTCGGCCGAGGCTCTGACTACAGGCAGGCGGGGGCCTAATTAAAATGGAAAGGCTGTGACCCAATGGCACCGCGACATTGTTTTGTACTACAACTCGTGGGGGAGGCCCGCCCAGTGGCAAACCCGCCAGAGAAACCTGGCGGGAGTCAGCAGAGTGGCCAGAAGAGGCCAAGGTAAGCTTTATTCTTTAATCTTCGGGAAGATTCCTTAAGGGGCCAGTGCTTGATGGGCCCTGGAAGAAATCCTTGGGTCTAGGACTAGGGGGCATAGTCTAAAAATTAGAGGCAGACCTTTCAGGAGTGAAATTAGGAAATATTTCTACACACAAAGGGTGGTAGAAAGTTGGAACTCTCTTCCACAAATGGCAATTGATGCTAGATCAATTGTTAACTTTAAATTTGAGATTGATAGATTTTCGTTTACCAAAGGTATTAAGGGAAATGGGGCAAAGGCAGATATATGGAGCTAGGTCGCAGATCAGCCATGATCTCATTGAATGGCGGAACAGGCTCGAGTGGCTCAATGGCTTACTCCTGTTCCTATGTTCCTCCCCTTCCACTGCCCCCGCTTTCCCTCCCTACACCAGCATCTATTTTGGAACCTCCGCCCCGGCAGTTAGCTTACACAAGGGATCGTTCCCTTGGGTCCCCGGCAGTGTTCGGCTCCTGTCTCAGTTCCCGTTCCCACCCGCTGGCTAGCCTTGACATCATTCCCGCCGGATGTCAAAGAGTACATTGGCTAGGCCTTATTTTGCTCTCGTCCTCCGAGTGCGTCACCCGCTTTGGGTCCCCCCACGCACCAATCCTGCCCCAAGTTAAAATCGGCCCCAATATGACACTATACTAACACAACCAGCATATCAGCCATTATCAAAAGGTTTCAATAAAAGAAAAAATATAGAAATCTTAATATCTTTCTGAAAGTTATAGACCAGTTATAGTACACTAATGAGTTGCAAAGTGGTTTTCTCTTTGTTTCGAAAGAGGTGCACCTCAGATGTGAAGTCGCTGAACTGATGGGAAGTTTCAGTTGAGGAAAAGGCATGAGACTGAGCTAAGGAGGCTTTACACCTGCTATAGTATAACTGCAATCAATGCCAAGTGAAGGTTAAAGAGTGACTGCCCGCAAACTTTACAAACTTCTTTTTGAAAGTTCTTGAGTTGGTAAAGAGCCAACTTTCCACTGACAAAATCTAACTATATTTGGCATGTCTGCGCAAAGTTACCCCGTCCTTGACGAGAGCGTGATTTGGTGCTTGCAGCATAATCTGTGTCTGCTGACCTTTGTATTGATTTCAAATCTATTTGTTTCCCAGAGGTACCAATTTTCTTTGCTAAAGGCTAACTAAATCCAAACTAGAACCCGTCGCATTACAAAAAGGTTATTTGCCAGAATACGAACAATGACAGACAGGAAAAGACCCAGTGGTCAATCCAGCTTGTCCCACACAAATGTGATTGATGCCTTGTGCATCACAATACATCCACTCCCCACCCACCCGGCACCATGTCATCTCCCGAGAGAGGCGAAAAAACCTGTAAAAACTCAGGCCAATTAGCGGGAAAAAATATGGAAAATTCCTCTCCGGCCCCACTAGATGCTCAAAACTAATCCAGGAGACCACTCCAGCCCTGATTAATGTTATACGGCACCTAGATTTTACACAAGGTGATTTCTGTTCCAGTCAGAAGCTGGTCCGGCTCCCACTTGAAGGAATTCAGCGAATCAGTGTTCACCGCAAGAGCCGGCAGCCTGTTCTACACGTCCACTATTCTTTGGGAAAAGAACTGCCTCCTAACTCCTAACCTAGTTCTGGCCTTATATAACTTGCCGTTGTGACCCCTGGTCCTCCCTAACCTATTTAGTTAAAACAAACTGTCTACACAATGATCTGATTATATTGGTGTACAGTTACTGGCAACATGATCAAATCAGCAGCTATTACTTCTTGCCTATGATGGTTCTACTCTCAGTACTTCTTAATCTATCAACAATTTTGGCCTCACTACCTCTTCTGGCCTCAAGTAGAAGTCTCACATCTCCATTGGTTTCCTCTGTTATGTCAAGCACTTAATTCTCCTCAACAACGCTTAACTTTCTATGAAGCTCAACTCTATCTAAGACTTTGGGGGCGATTTTCTCAGCCCCGAAGAGGCGGGTATGGAGGCGGGACTGCCAGGAAAATGGCAGAATTTGGGGGTGGGTGGCCGTCCCGCGCCGGGTCCCGTCTCCTTGGAGGTGGGAAGGGATTAAAGCCTATTAACTGCCTGTTAACAGGTAGTTAACAGGCAGAAAATAGGATTATCCCGTTTTTGCCCTCACAAGTGCGGGCTTCCCGATGGCTCCAAAACCCGCCAGCTCAGCGAGGCGAGTACTGGGTCTGTGGGGGTCGGCGGGGGTGGGGGTGCAAAAGTGTGGTGTGAAGGTAAGTGATGGGTACAAGAGTGTAGAGATGAGTATCTGAGGTAAGTCCTAAGTGTTTTTAAAAGTGTACTTACCTTTGTTTCTTCCTGCAGGCTTCAGTCAGTTCCTATACGGAGAGTCTCGCAGATTCTCAGATGCAACAAACATCCCATTTCTGTAAAAGGAAGAAGGTTGATGAGGTCTTGTACGCAAGACCTCATCAAACTACACAGAATGTCAGTGTTTGACAGCTTCACAGAGCTGTCAAACGATGACATTTCTTCTTTCAAAAATTCTTGACAGATGACATGTCATACATTGATGTGCTCTGCAACCGGCTTTCCCCTACTTGGCCTGCTGAACCCGCCGGGCGGGCTTAACAAGGTCAATCTGGGGAAAATCCCGCTGGTCGTCCAGAAGCTGATGGAGGTGGGACTGAAACCTGACAAGTGGGAGTCCCGCCTCCAAAAGCTTCCCATTGAGAAAATCAACCCCTTGAGTTCTGCTCCCATAACATTACAAAGTGGGAGCTCTCCATTTCTCTCACATCCTTGGATAGGATACGAGAATATGTCCTCTCAGTTCTCTGTTCTCCACTCTACTCTTTCTGTTACAACCTTTTGTCAATATTTTATTGCTACTACTATAGAGTAATTAGCATTCTTTTTTGATCCTGTAGTGTGTGCTCTTCTCTGTATCCCCAAGGCATTGAAATCCAAACTTATCATACTGTCTCTCACTCCATCTCATTTTGTCCCAGGACCATAAATCTAAGGATCTCTTCCGTCTTTCTTTCTTCCTGCAATCTCAGGTGTTTAAAACCAAGCTTGTTTTCAATGAATTACTACTTCCTGAGTGACTCAGAAACAAGGGTCCTCAATTTAAACAAAGGAAACTACGATGGTCTGAGGAGCGAGTTGGGTAGGATTGATTGGGAAATGGCACTCAAAGGGGTGACGGTGGATAGGCAATGGCAAACATTCAAAGACCGAATGGATGAACTACAGAAGTTGTTCATCCCAGTTTGGCATAAAAATAAAACAAAAAAGGTGACTCAACCGTGGCTAACAAGGGAAATTAGGGACAGCATAAGATCCAAGGAGAGGACATACAAATTGGCCAGAAAAAGCAATAATCCTGAGGATTGGGAGCAGTTCAGGATTCAACAAAGGAGGACAAAGGGATTAATTAAGAAAGGGAAAATAGAATATGAGAGTAAGCTTGCAGGGAACATAAAAACTGACTGTAAAAGCTTTTATAGATATGTGAAGAGAAAAAGATTGGTGAAGTCAAGCGTAGGTCCCTTGCAGTCAGAATCGGGGGAATTTATAATGGGGAACAAAGAAATGGCTGACCAACTAAATACATATTTTGGTTCTGTCTTCACAAAGGAGGACACAAATAACCTCCCAGAAATACCGGGGAACATAGGGTCTGATGAAAGGGTGGAACTGAAAGAAATCAGTATTTGTAGGGAAATGGTGTTAGGAAAATTGATGGGACTGAAGGCCGATAAATCCCCAGGGCCTGATAATCTACATCCCAGGGTACTTAAGGAAGTGGCCCTAGAAATAGTAGATGCATTGTTCGTCATCTTCCAGAACTCGATAGACTCTGGAACAGTACCCATGGCTTGGAGGGTAGCTAATGTTACCCCACTATTCAAAAAAGGTGGCAGAGAAAAAGCGGGGAATTATAGACCGGTAAGCCTGACATTGGTAGTGGGGAAAATGCTAGAGTCCATTATAAAAGATGTAATAGCAGAGCACTTGGAAAGCAGTGACAGGATCGGACAAAGTCAACATGGATTTACAAAAGGTAAATCATGCTTGACTAATCTACTGGAATTTTTTGAGGATGTAACTGGTAAAATAGACAAGGGAGAACCAGTGGATGTGGTGTATTTGGACTTTCAGAAGGCTTTCGATAAGGTCCCGCATAAGAGATTAGCATGCAAAATTGAGGCACATGGGATTGGGGGCAAGGTATTGACTTGGATAGAGAACTGGTTGGCGGACAGAAAGCAAAGAGTTGGAATAAACGGGTCGTTTTCCGAGTGGCAGGCAGTGACTAGTGGGGTACCGCAAGGATCGGTCCGAGGACCCCAGCTGTTCACAATATATATTAATGATCTGGACGAGGGAATTGGATGTAATATCTCCAAATTTGCAGACGACACAAAGCTGGGTGGGAGGGTATGCTGCGAGGAGGATGTCATGAAACTCCAGTACGATTTGGACAGGTTAGGTGATTGGGCAGAAACATGGCAAATGCACTATAATGTGGATAAATGTGAGGTTATCCACTCTGGTGACAAAAACAGGAAGGCACATTATTATTTGAATGGCAATAGATTGGGAGAAGGGGAAGTGCAAAGAGACCTGGGTGTTCTTGTGCACCAGTCGCTGAAGGTAAGCATGCAGGTGCAGCAGGCGGTTAAGAAGGCAAATGGTATGTTGGCCTTCGTAGCAAGAGGGTTTGAGTACAGGAACAAGGATGTCTTGCTACAGTTGTACAGGGCCTTGGTGAGACCGCACCTTGAGTATTGTGTGCAGTTTTGGTCGCCTTATCTGAGGAAGGACGTTCTTGCCATGGAAGGAGTGCAGCGAAGATTCACCAGGCTGATACCTGGGATGGTAGGAATGACGTATGAGGAGAGATTGTGTCAATTGGGCTTATACTCACTGGAGTTTAAAAGATTGAGAGGGGATCTCATCGAAACCTATAAAATTCTGTCAGGCCTGGACAGACTAGATGCTGGAAGGATGTTCCCGATGGTCGGGGAGTCCAGAACCAGGGGTCATAGTCTAAGGATAAGGGGTAGGACATTTAGGACTGAAATGAGGAGGAATTTCTTCACCCAGAGAGTGGTGAACCTGTGGAATTCTCTGCCACAGAGGGCGGTGGAGGCCAGTTCATTAAATATATTCAAGAAAGAGTTGGATATATTTCTTAAGGCTAAATGGATCAAGGGGTATGGGGAGAAGGCAGGGACAGGGTACTGAATTTGAATGATCAGCCATGATCTCATTGAATGGCGGAGCAGGCTCGAAGGGCCGAATGGCCTACTCCTGCTCCTATCTTCTATGTTTCTATGTACCTCATCTTCTCTTTGCTGTTTTGAAGCCTGGTGGTGTCTTCTGTTGTTGGGCCTTAGCCTTTCCGTGAGGGTTTGTCAATAAAATACAATATACCGTTCCTGGGAACTTATTGGTAAAAACAGAATTTGTGCTAGCAGTAAAAATTCCGCCAATGACCATGAGATCATTTCTGATCATTGGGTTGTATTAGTGTCCAGAAGATGCTTTTTTTTTTAATCGGACCTTCTCCTGAACGATATGTCAGTTGTGGATTTATAAGATCAGCAGTTTAATCTTGATTTTGGATAAGATATTGGCCTTTTGTATTGCTGACGTAAGCAATCTTTAAATGGAGGTGTTGAGTTTGGTGCATTTGATGATTGGCTCTCGTAGTATACTCCCCTCCTCTTTAGTCATCTGCTCACCTGTCTATGATGCAATCAGCCCAAGGTCTTATGTGCAACAGTACAAAAGTTGCTTTTCAGAGTTAACCCAGGCAACAGCTTGAGAAAGAATTTTTCTATGTATTGAGGTAATAGTGGTTTTCATGACTGAATGAGTGTAATGATTATACTTGGGGTCTACTTACATATTTTGACTGTTAAACTTTTCTTATTTTTATTTAAACAAGATTATGGAATTATGGTTGAATCTGTTTTTCATCTGTAGCAGTGGGATGTATTTAATCAACATTATAATTAGAAGTGTTGTTAAATCCATTTTTGTAAAATGAAATTGAATGTTAATCAATTTATTTCTGGTGGTACATTTGGAAAACTATAACTTGTTTTCTTGTAATGTGGTAATTTAAGAAAGGAATTTCTGTCAGCTATTGATTAAGTTATGCAGCATAATAATACTCTAAGGCGCCATGTTCTTTTGGTTTAAGCTATCCTCACCATGTTTATAGTTTTGGCTATTTTCGCGCAGCAGCCCTTTGGCTGTTATTATCAAACAATCATAAGCTCAGAAATGTTACCAGGTAATTTGCTTTTCTTTATTGTTAGATAAAGGGGGTAAAGAGTGGGAATGGTGGAAATGGAGAAGGTGATTTAGAATTTTGTTGAGCTGTTGTATTTCTTGTGCCAGTAATTTATGTTAAAATGGATACCGAAAACATGTACAATGCGTTTTGAAACATTTTATATTTCGAGAAATATAAATTTGCTTTATTCAAAACCAAAAGCAAAGGTAGTTTTGCAGCCAAATAGTTTTAAAAGGAGAATCACTGCTACTATTTTACACTAGGAAATAGCAGTAGCAGTTCTTTATAGTGTGATACAATCCATGGGATTTGGAGCCTGCGAAGATCCCTCGCGTGGCCACAGATTTATAAAGGTGGACTCTAGTTATTTGAACTTCATGTGTATGTTGGTTGGTCTTTCCCACTTAGACAATAGATTTTTTACTGAAACAACTTGGTAGCACTCTTGCCCCTGAGTCAGAAGGCTGTGGGTTCAAGTCCCACTCCAGAGACTTGAGCACAAAAATCTAGGCTGACACTCCAGTGCAGTGCTGAGGGAGTGCTACACTGTCGGAGGTGCCGTGTTTCGGATTAGATGTTAAACCGAGGCCCCGTCTGCTCTTTCAGATGGACGTAAAAGATCCCGTGGCACTATTTCGAAGAAGAGCAGGTGAGGTGGAGGCCAGTTCATTAAATATATTCAAGAAAGAGTTGGATATATTTCTTAAGGCTAAAGGGATCAAGGGATATGGGGAGAAGGCAGGGACAGGGTACTGAATTTGAATGATCAGCCATGATCTCATTGAATGGCGGAGCAGGCTCGAATGGCCGAATGGCCTACTCCTGCTCCTATCTTCTATGTTTCTATGTATGTTTCTATGTTATCCCCGGTGTCCTGGGCCAATATTTATCCCTCAATCGACATAACAAAAATGGGTTATCGGGTCATTATCATATTGCTGTTTGTGGGAGCTTGCTGTGCGCAAATTAGCTGCCGCGTTTCCTACATTACAACAGTGACTCCATTTCAAAAGTACTTCATTGGCTGTAAAGCACTTTGGGACGTCCAGTGGTTGTGAAAGGCGCTATATAAATGCAAGTCTTACTTTTACAGTATTTGCTGTGGCTTGTTTTAAACAGAGCAGCATGCTTCACGTGAAACCAGTTGAGCAGGGAACTGGAGGGTTGCCTGTGGAATTGTACCTTGGCAAGAGTCAGAGCTTTCAGAACAGGGGTGGGCAAACAGGAAAGAAAGAACGTGCATTTATATGGAGCCTTTCACAACCTCAGGGCATCCCAAAGCTTTTCACAGCCAATGAATCACTTTTGAAGTGTAGTCTCTGTTGTAATGTAGGGAAACGCGGCAGCCAATTTGCGCACAGCAAGATTCCACAAATAGCAATGGGATAAATGACCAATTCAACAGTTTTGGTGGGGTTGGTTGAAGGATAAATGTTGGCCAGGATTCGGGAGAACTCCCCTGCTCTTCTTCGAATAGTGCCACGGGGTCTTTTATGCCCACTCGCAGTACTCCCTCAGCACAGCACTGGAGTGTCAGCCGAGATTATGTGCTCCAGTCCTGGAAGGAGACTTGGACCCACAACGTTCTGACAGAGGCGAGAGTGCTACCAACTGAGCAGAGGCTGACACCTTAAGGAAAGCCTGTTAATTGAAAGTAAATTTTTAATCAAATTATCCTGTAGTACGAATTAAGCAATTTTAATTGAAATAAACAAATAATTGAAATGAATCAAATTTAAATGAAGAGGAGTAGACCATTAACTTTTAAGCATCTACTTCAGGAATATTTGTGTATACGCAAAATCTATTTTTAATTAAATCTCTGCAAATTCAGTAAAGATTGTGAGTTAATTGGAGACCTTAGCCCAGTTTGGATTTTTTTTAATTGACCCATGTATTCCAACTGGTCATTCATATTGCTTAATCTGTGATTTTTTGAATGTTTTCTAACAGGTAACAAAATTCGCAAGAAAGATTAATTTCAGAATGATTAAGACTGAATTTTTAAAAAGTTAAAGAAGCAGCACCTCAGAGTTCCACTAAGAGCCACTTGAAGGAACTTGATTATTTTGGGTTGGGTAAGTACACCCGAGTAGTTCTTAAACTATTTTATCATATAAGTGTTATTATAATTTTGTGGATATTGCAGTGTTTTAATACAAATTCAATCCAAAGTAATTTCAGTTTGGTATCTCCATATCTAATGATTGCAGTTTATGGTCATGATTTACCTATTTATGTACAAAATACTTCATTACAATGAGTTACTGTATAATGCTTACTTTATGTATACCTGTGGATGAAGTAGCTTCACATAGTGAGTTAATAAGGTTTCTGCTTCGCACTTTAGCCTCAGCACGACTAATAGCGTCTAAAGATTGTTCCCACTGTGAACAGGGGAGCCCCATGATCTCTGCATTCATGCATTCTTCATTATTTTGAGTTAGTTAAGATCTGTATTCAGCTCAGCTCAAGACAAGTGATTTAAAAAGAAATAACTGTAATATATTGCATCTGAACACATTATTTTGCATGAACGACAGATTGCTCTTTTACATGTGTTGTACTGGTTACCAGTTAATAATGAGTCTGCCAATAGTTTGATTGACAAGTTACTGCTAACTTGATCAACCCCCTACAGTATTAGGATAGGAATCTGGCTTTAATGCTAAGAGTTCTGGTTTTTCCAGAACGGTAAGAATGGGGTTGAGGAGACCATAGCATGGGCTTTCCTGAGCCAGTAGGGCAGATGGGCACGGAACTTTGAGATATGAGTCCCTCCCCCTTGTTTGAACAGGATACCCGGAAATGAAAAGCTTGCTCAGAGAGATTGACCTACAGTAGTCTTGTCTGGTCGGGGGGGGGGGGGGGGTCTAAATTTAGGAGAGGGTAGAAGTCCATCATTACAAAGCAAGTTCTGATGGCAGAAATGTAGACTAATTGGTTGGCTGCAGCGCAGCATCAAAGGTGAGCAACACTGCCCCCTATGATGCTGCAGTATTGGAGGTCCTACTGCAGGAGGGATACCAAAGGAGGCTGCCCTTATTTGGAGCTGTAGGATTCCCCCTCCATTGAAAACACAGGTGCTTTCTTACTACTTTGTATGGTGCTTTTCAAATGGCAACTGCAACCGAGAATAACGCAGGAAAATACTACCCCCCCCCCCAAAAAGAAAAAAACTTGCATTTCTATAGCGCCTTTCGTGACCTCAGGACGTCCCAAAGCACTTTACAGCCAATGAGATACTTCTGAAGCATAGTCGCTGTTGTAATGTAGAAAACGCAGCAGCCAAATTGCACATAGCAAGATCCCACAGACAGCAATGCGATAATGACGAGATGATCTATTTTAGTGATGTTGGGTGCGGGATAAATATGGGCCAGGACACTGGGGAGAACGCCCCTGCTCTTATTCGAAATAGTGCCATGAGATCTTTTACTTCTGCCGGACAGGACCTCGGTTTAATGTCTCATCCAAAATGCTGCACCTCCAACAGTGCAGCACTCCCTGAGTGCTTCACTGAAGTGCCAGCCTGGATTGTGTTCAAGCCTCTGGAGTGGGATTTGAACCCACAACCTTCTGACTCGGGGGTGAGAGTGCTACCACTGAGCCAAGACTGACACAAAGTACAAAAATAGCAGGGTACCCAGCAATGAGAATTAATGCACTGTGCAAAGTGTAATTGCAAATGCAGAAATACAAATGAACATCTGTGGAGCAATAATCTCTCTTTCGGGTGTCTACTTGAGCAGAGCAGGTCCCAGTGTTGCCCGGATGTGGATTTCATGTGGAAATGCTCAATGCTTGGACCTGAGTACCCTGAATACCACCCTCTCCCCTTGTTTGAATAATTTCCTATCCTGGAGCACAATGCCAAGAAATTCTTCACCACAAAGTGCAGCCGCTTTTGATTCTGGTGTACGGGGGTCTGGTCCGATCTCCAATTCGTCCTAGCCCCCAGCCCGGCACTGCTTCCGGGGCAGAGCCCGCTCAAGATCTACCATTAGGAGTGTTAACCGTTGTATTAAACCCACGTCATCCACATTGGCAAATAGTGCAGTGTGATTATCAGCAAGATTTCTGCTTACCCTCCTCCCCTCGTTGCACAATTCTTAAAGCAGCTATTATAGTGGCTTCAGCTAGTTGCAAAAGTTGTTAATGGTAAATATTTGGGGAGTTTTTATTTATTGATATGAGTAGTTGTGTGTTCTGGGAACCAGAGCATTGAGTTGGGACAGGGCTAAATCAGTGCTGCAGAGAAAAACATACACACAGAATCACAGAATCACAGAAACCCCACAGTGCAGATAGAGGCCATTTCAGCCCATCGAGCCTGCACCGACACATATTCCACCTGATCCGTAACCCCACGTATTTAATCCCCTAACACTAAGGGTCAATTTATCATAGCCAATCAACCTAACCCGCACATCTTTGGACTGTGGGAGGAAACCGGAGCACCCGGAGGAAACCCACGCAAACACGGGGAGAATGTGCAAACTCCACACAGACAGTCGCCCGAGGCCGGATTCGAACCCGGGTCCCTGGCGCTGTGAGGCAACAGTGCTAATTTTAAATCTTGGCAGTGGTGGAAAATGGGCGGTAGCAGATAGGCCGCCTGTTATACACCCAGCACAATTACCCTTCTGTGGAGAGGAAAATCTGGTGTGGTGTATAACAGGTGGCCCATCCGCCACCACTGAAATCCTTATTTATTCAAAAACACTCTGTGGCATCATGTTCAGGGAGGTAGGATTTGTTATGGCCTTTGTAGTTTCCACACACAGTGAGTTCTGGATCTCATCAGAGATGTCACAGGGTGTGGGGGGGGTGGTGGGGGGGGGGGGTTAGAAGGGGAAATCAAAGACTATCCTCATAAATCTCCTAGCAATCAGTAACTGTGAGGGCCACCTAACTGGCTAGCTGTTGGCCTGTTGGTTAGACCTCTGGGCAGGGAAATAAAAATAAAACTACTGTTTGTGAACATAAACTGATCATTTTTAAATTAGTAAATTCAGTGTTTAACCACTTTATTTTTAAGTACCTCAGAAGGTTCCATTTATTTGCTGTGATTTAATTTTAACAGTGCAATCCACATTCTTTTAGCACATTTCATTGAATCAGAAGCATACAGCACAGAAGGAGGCCATTTGGCCCATTGTGCCCGTGCCGGCTCTTTGAAAGAGCGATCCAATTAGTCCCATTCCGCTGCTCTTGCCCCATCGCCCTGCAAATTGTTCCCTTTCAAGTATATAACCAATTCCCTTTTGAAGGTTACTGTTGAATCTGCTTCCACCACCCTTTCAGGCAGTGCATTCCAGATCATAACAACTCTCTGCATAAAAAGATTTCCCCCCTCTTTTTTGCCAATTATCTTAAATCTGTGTCCCCTGGTTACCAAACCACACGCCAGTGGAAACAGTTTTCCCCAATCAAATATATCTTATCAAAACCCTTCACTATTTTGAACACCTCTATTAAATCGCCCCTAAACCTTCTTTGCTTTAAGGAGAACAATCCCAGCTTCTCTAGTTTCTCCACATAACTGAAGTCCCTTATCCCTGGTTTTCTAACACAGAAGTAGGTCATTTGGCTAATCCTGCATTTTATAACTACTCTAATACTCTGTCCTTTCCCTTTAATATTCTTTCTTTTCAGATTCTTACCCTGTTCCCTTTTAAATAGTGTTATAGTCTGTGCCTCAAAAGCCACTTGTGGTAAAGCATTCCATGTTCTAGTAAGATTTATGAGAATGATTCCAGGGATGAGGGACTCCAGCTATGTGGATAGAGTAGAGAAGCTGGGGTTGTTCTTCCTAGAGCAGAGAAGGTTGAGAGGGGATTTGATAGAGATATTCAAAATCATGAGGGGTCTAGACAGAGTAAATAGCGAGAAACTGTTCCCATTGGCAGAAGATTCAAGTACCAGAGGACACAGATTCAAGATGATTGGCAAAAGAACCAAAGGCGACATTAGGAAAAACTTTTTTACGCAGCGAGTGGTTAGGATCTGGAATGCACTGCCTGAAAGGGTGCTGGAGGCAGACTCAAACGTGGCTTTCAAAAGGGAATTGGATGGAAAAAAAATTGCAGGACTATGGGGAAAGGGCGGGGGAGTGGGACTAGCTGAAGTGCTCTTGCAGAGAGCCGGCACGGGCTCGATGGGCCAAATGGCCTCCTTCTGTGCTGTAACCATAGAATGATTCTATTCTATGATAATGCTCTGTATGAGAAAAAAAATTCCTTTGACTTGCCCTTGGAGATGTATATTTTACTTGTTTGTGTGCTCATTAATTGTTTAAAATGTTCTTTTTTTATTGTCTTAATGGCATTATAGTCTCACAACATCACGTTTGTAGCCTGCTTTCTAACTTGGTTGCATAGTGAAACTGTTGACGTCAATGGAGAGAACAAAGACCCTGACAAATATATGACAGCCCCTCTTTTAATATTTTACAGAAGAGTAAATATGAAAGGGCTAATGTACGGATTAGGTGTGCTAGCTGTTACGCCGAGCATGTTGACCCAGTATAATTTGTTTTCTTACTTTTATTCAGCAGAATACTCTGTCCAGGAAATCAATACAGAAGTTGAAGAGAAATATCAAACAGCCTAAAAGATTTGAAAAGATCGCAGTACCGGTTTCTTTTTCTTACTGGTTTTGTTTTGACAAAAGAGATGGATCGCATGGAGCTTAAGAAAGTTAGTCCTGAGGCTGATGATGACAGCAACAGTGGAGACAGTATGGATGAGAGCTATACTAAAATGACGGATTCAGAAAAAGTTACCATCAGCAGGTAAGAGTGAAAGCACGAGGCTAAAAGACCATCAAAATCAATATTTTACAAGGGTTATAACAGAAGAATGTTTAAATAGAAATATTTGAGCTTGAGCTCTGTACTTTGATGTTTCACCTGAAGCTTGTACTTTTTAATTGTTACTATGGGAGAGAAGTTAAGCTTCAAAAAGTCACACAACTCACGAATGAGACTCGTTTAATTGATGTTAACTGCCTAAAACAAAAGCACAACGTTTTGTTTATATATGCTCACACTACTGTTAATGCAGTTAATTATGAGCTCTGGAACTACACAATGAGTTAGACAGAACATGGAAGCAGGTGGAACGATGACAAATGTAATTTAATATGGAAAACCGTAAAAGAAACTGCACATAAGGATAAAATTACTATCCGCGAGTGGTGTTAAAATAGCTAAAGATAAAGTTGAAAGGGATCTAGGGATCTTGGACTCAACATGAACAACCAATGTGCAGCAGAAATCAACAAATCAAATAGAATGCTGAACTATATAGTCAAAGCAGTGGAGTAGAAGTTAGAGGAAGTCATAGAATCATAGAAATTTACGGCACAGAAGGAGGCCATTCAGCCCATCGTGTCTGCTCAAAATTGTATAGTGCCCTGGTCAAACCTCACCTTGAATACTGAGTCCAAATCTAATGCTTCCTGCAACGAAAGGGAACACAGCATATGGCATTTGTGACATTCAAGCCCTGGAGACAATTCAGGGAGAACTACAAGGATTATCCCAAGTCAGAAGACTGAAGTATGAGGCAAAACTGAGGAAACTGAGCTTTGAAAGGAGACCTTATAGAGTTATACTGGATAGTAAATGACATGGAAAATGTAGACATGAAATTAAACGAAACTGTGAGAGTAGAATAAGGGGTCACGGGTTCAGACCAGTAAAAGGAACACTTAGGGCTGATGTTGGGAAGTTTGTCTTCACATAAAGTGATGAACATATGGAAGGGTCTTCTGGGTAGACTAGCGAAGAAAAATTAATAAATTATGATGCAATGATGAGGAGAAGGTAATCTTCTCTTCTTCTTAGGCAGTCCCTCAGAACCGAGGAAGGTAATATCTTCCTGATGGAATGAGCACGATGGGTCAAATGGCCATCCTCATCCATAGTTATCGGGAGATAATGAGGTGCTACTTTTAAGGAGAAGCAGATTAGTTTTGCCTCGTGCCTTGTGGCTGAAATTCCAGCAAGCTTTTGCTTTACTTTGATTTGCTTTCCTTCCCTAGTCAATTTGTTGATGAAGATGATGCCGAAAGTCAGAAGTTTTTAACAAGTGAATTCTTAGGGGGAAAAAAATATGAAGAATATCACGAAGAATATGTGAGTAATCCTGTCAGTCCATCGTTTTTAAATGTTGTCAGTTTTTTTTGTTGATTTACTTCCTGCAAGTAGTGAAAAAGATTCCTCGTTTTATACTTCATGTCAAATTAAATAGTAATGGAAGTGTGATAATATGGAATTGTACTGACTTACGTATTCGATTATGTGCAGCATCCTGGAATGACATCATTTGGAATGTCAGCATTTAATCTCAGTAATGCTATCATGGGCAGTGGCATTCTCGGCCTGTCCTATGCCATGGCCAATGCTGGAATCATACTATTTGTGTGAGTATTGAAAAATGATTTACCTCATAAGATATAATGGAAATAAGATTTTACTGACTGGAATCTAAAATAATAGCAAAGCAGAGGTAACTTGTAAAACTGTAGGAGCTGCAGTACCAGTACAGTTGCCCAAAGAGAAAAAAGGAAGACTTGAATTTCTATAGCGGCTTTCACAACCTCAGGGTGCCCCAAAGCGCTTTACAGCCAATGAAGTACTTTTTGAAGTGTAGTCACTGTTGTAATGTAGGAAATGCAGCAGCCAATTTGCACACAGCAAGCTCCCACAAACAGCCATGTGATAATGATCAGATAATCTGTTTTTTAGTGATGCTGATTGAGGGATAAATATTGATCCAGGTCACCAGGGAGAACCCCCCTGCTCTTCTTCGAAGTAGTGCCACGGGATCTTTTACGTCCACCTGAGAGGGCAGACGGGGCCTGGGTTTAACATCTCCGAAAGACACTGCAGATCTGTGATGCTTGACCAGTCGTGCCATTTTTTTCCAAAAGTGGTGTTTTCGACAATGAAAGTGAACACAACAGAAGGGTATTTGTAAGATTGCATCTAAGGGCCGAAATTACAAAGATCCGCTCCCACCTTGTAGCCGTTCTAGATGCAATCCTGTGTTGAAGATAAAACTGACACAATAGCCCCAATTCTCTGAGCTGCACTCATCGTCAATGAGGTTACCCCCTTTCCCCGGCAGTGGAGCCTCACAGTTTCAGCCCTTTACAATAATCAAAAGGGCCATTTTATCCATAAAGAACAGAAGTATCACAGAATCATACAGCACAGGAGGCAGCCATTTGGCCCATCGTGCCTGTGCCAGCTCTTTGAAAGAGCTCTCCAATTAGTCCCCCTCCCCTGCTCTTTCCCCATAGCCCTGCAAAAGGTAGATTCTTTTTCTAATAGGTATCAGGAGAATCTCTGAGTCATCCACTTAAGTCTACAAAATGTAGACATACCCACAGGGAAAATGTTTCTGATTATGTGTACTGTGACAGGATATGCACATCATCATTTCAAATTAATTTAACTATAGATGAGGAGAAAGTTCATATAAATCAGCTAAACAGATCAAACAGATTCCCTGTCGACCTGTTCTCTTTTTTGGAGTTGGTGGAC
Organism: Somniosus microcephalus; assembly: GCF_052327205.1. NCBI lineage: Eukaryota > Metazoa > Chordata > Chondrichthyes > Squaliformes > Somniosidae > Somniosus > Somniosus microcephalus. The sequence goes on along the minus strand of NC_141002.1, from coordinate 85,826,375 downwards.
TCTCTGTGCTTTCTCAGTGCCTTCTATTTCAGTTTCAGACCATTTTTTTTATCCATATCTGACCCTCAGGTTTTCCATTTCTCTCACCCCACAGTCTTGTTATGCCTCTCACTACCATAGCTATTCACATGTCCTGTGGTTCTTTAAAGTCTATTATTTCTTCAATCCTACTGTCTATTACTTGACTGAGATGATCTGTCACATCATTCCACTGGTGCTTCCTCCCTATGCTTGTTTTAAAATGCCTGTCCAGCTCCTGTTTTTCCCGGTTATCTTGAAGGGTAAGCACCCTGTCTGTTCTCTCCTACTGATTGACCTACTGTGTGTTTATAGCTCTTTATTTCTAGCGTATAAAGTCGTTGCTAAAAACGCTTTAAAAAAAAAAATATTACACTAGCGTTGAAGTAAAATATTCACGACAGCACAACGGCGCTTGAAACTCAAAACTAACATTAAATAGGGTGGACTGAATGACTGTAGCGGGACGTTTGTACCTCTTGGCTATAATTGCTTGAAGAGTTATTAAGGGTGAGTCTCTTCCTTCTGAAAATGAGTGAGCAGATGCTAAGCTGGAGGAGCAAGGGAGGAAATAGAGGAATGGCACAGTAGGCAACCCTGCGCTATCTAGGATAACAACCCTTGACGAACAGTGACAACTGTTGGTTATTTCTGTAAAGAGAGTCACGATTATATTACTGTGTACTAGAACACTCCAGGATCAGTCAATATCTGATTGGCTGGACTTTGTAAATGTATGTGAAAGTAATATGAAACATTGCTATTCCACAAAATTATCAGTGATCGGGGTACATCGGCACACACATTTACTTTAGGTTTTAGAGCTAAAAATCAAATATGATTTGATATACAATAATTTCAGTACAAAACTTTAAGCAGAGTATATAGTCTAATGCTTTGGCACAAAATCAGCACTTTCTCAAATAACTATGGTTGAGTTTTTAAACAACTCTCCCCCAAAACCTACTGTAGTCTTAGATTTTTTTGTTTGTTTTCAAACTGATGCCTGGTGTTCATAAACTTATTGGAAGACCAATAGTTCTCATGACTCGTGCACAGTTTTAAAGCTATATACAATTGATTAGCGTCTACCATCTGTTTAAAATACAGTCAAATGCAAGAGCGCAGAAAGGACTTAAGATAAGATGGTGATCTGAAGACACCTACATCACAACACAGTATACAGTAATAAACAGTCATTGAAATCAAAGTCATTTGTGACATTTTAGAGCAGTCTGATCATTTTCAAGAATAATAAATGAAAATACAGTTACTAATCCGATTGCCGTCTAAAATATTGATCCCAAAGTAATTTAGTAGTCCTGTGTGCTCAGAGACTTATCAAAAGGAATGTCTGGAACCTTCATGAAGTGATTGTATACCCGAGACCATAACATCAATTTACTCATTGCTGTGAGCTGTAATATTGAACTGAGGCTCTTGCGCTCATTTCTGACCCGGATTGATAAATTAATTTACACTAGTCACAAGCTCCTACTGATAGTTGCAGGTCTTCAGCAGCCTTGAGGTCCTTAAAAAAGCAAAAAAAAGAACAGACAAAGCAATGTTTCAGCTGCAGACCCTTCAGCTCTCCACAATTACTGACTGGGTCCGACATTTTCTGTTTTTGTTTCAAATTTTCAGCATCTGCAATTTTTGTGCTATTTGCCTACCTAGGTAGAACTGGCCAAAGTAGATTTCACAAGAAACTAAATTGACGTTTTGCATTCAAAGTCAGAGGAGTAATAAAAATGAACAAATTGAAGCATTAAACTGAGCACTTCTGTTCAGCGTTAAAAACATCATGAAGATTTGTTTGATACAAACAAATACTACGCCTGCTGTTTATGCTCAGAGATATACAGAGTTATTTTTCACTTCTTTTTGTAAACCACCTTTTGTTTGCTTACAGGATCCTGCTATTTGCAGTGGCAATATTATCCTTGTATTCTGTTCACCTCTTACTAAAGACTGCAAAGGAAGGAGGTATGGCCATAGCTTTTCTTGAGATGCTGCAGATACCGTTTAACAGCATATGTCGCGACATGGGGGTGGAAATTCACCTAGGGCGGCTGCACAAAACGGGTGGTATCTCATGCTGCCTGTTGTACGGCCCGCTTGATACTGTACTCAGTTCTATTAAAGGCAATGGACTGACTATTGGGCAGGGAGTTTGAACGGGCAACTGATTCGATACCGCCCATTTTGCACAACCATCCAAGACGGATCTCTATCCCACAATACCTATGCTTGTAATGTCATCATTTTGTTTAACTAAAGTCTTTGTTTTTTCTTAAAATTAGGCTCTTTAATTTATGAGAAATTAGGAGAGCGAGCATTTGGGTGGCCTGGGAAAATTGCAGCTTTTATCTCTATTACAATGCAAAATATTGGAGGTAATGAATTTTTTTGTAAAATCTACATTTAAGTTTGGTGTGTTTTAAAAAAAAAATGATTTTCCAATCCAGCATCCTCTTGTTATTGTTATTGTCTTTTTTTTACTAGGTATTAACCATTAGATTTTGGATAGTGGGATGTCTATTTAAAAACAAGTTTCATCCTGGGTTTAACGTCGGAGGTGGGGAAGCTTTTAGGAACCACAATCCAGGAGAAAATTAACAGCCACTTGGACAACATTGAATAATAAAGGAGAGTTTTTTTACGAGGTAACAGAGGGGGTGGATGAGGGCAGTGTAGTTGAATGGTTGTTTTTCAGGCTGAAGGGAGTGATGTTCCCCAGGGCTCAGTACTAGGCCCACTGCTGTTTTTGATATACGTCAATGACTTGGACTTGGGGTTACAGGGTATAATTTCAAAATTTGCAGATGACACGAAACTTGGAAGTGTAGTAAACAGTGAGGAAGATAATGATAGACTTCAAGAGGACATAGACAGGCTGGTGGAATGGGCGGACACATGGCAGATCAAATTCAATGCAGAAAAGTGTGAGCTGATACATTTTGGTTGGAAGAATGAAGCTAAATGGTACAATTTTAAAGGGGATACAAGAACAGAGAGACCTGGGGTGTTTGTGCACAAGTCTCTGAAGGTGGCAGGGCAGGTTAACAAAGTAGTTAATAAAGCAGATGGGATTCTGGACTTTTTAAATAGAGGCATAGGGTTGGATTTTGTCAATGGGGGGCTTTTGGAGGCGGGACTCTCACTTGTTGGGTTTTAGTCCCGCCTCCATCGACTTGTGGCCAACCCACGCTACTTTCCCTTGTTTGACCTTGTTAAGCCCGCCCAGCGGGCTTAGCAGGCCAATTAAGGGAAAGCCAGTTACAGGTGACATCAGCGAGTGCCATTTCATCTGTCAAGAGCTTTTGACAGATGAAATGTCATCGTTTGACAGCTCTGTGAAGCTGTCAAACACTGACAATCCGTCTTCTAAGTTGTGTCTTTACTCAAGACTCAATTAGAAAGCCTTCCTGACCAGAAAGCAGAAGACTGCAGCTTTTGACAGTTCAGCGGCCATTCTGCTTTCTGTGCCGGTGAGCTGAGGGACTCCCGAGACCTGAAGGGAGGAAGCCTGCAGGAAGAAGTAAAGGTAAGTAAAACTTATTAAAACACTTTACACACACCTCACACACTTACCTCTGCACACTTGCACCCATTACTCACCTGCACACCGGACATCTCGGCCCCTCCGACCCCCGTAGACCGACGGCCCACCTCGCTGACCCTGGCGAGGTTCGGAGCCATCGGGAAGCCCACACTTCAGGGATCAAAATAGGGATTAGCGAAAAAACTGCCTGTTAACTAATGTTAACAGGCAGTTAATTGGCATTAATCCCCTGATATGCCTATCAATTAGTCCAATAAAAGGCGACGAGTTAAGAACGTAACTGAAGGTTTTTATTGGCTAAATAACAGAGCCCACCCTCGTGGGTGATCCGATCCAACAGGGAGGAATACTAGCCAGTCAGCTACCTTTATACCTGGGCAGGTAATGGGCGGAGTCGGAGGTGGTCAGCCCAGGTATAACAGTGCGACAAGAGGCGACCTCGTGTAGTGATGTGACAGTGAGAACAGTGAGAACAATATACAGTGATAACTATAACAGTGGTTTACCACATTCACCCCTTGTTTAGATTAGAGTCCGGCGGGGTGAAGTGTATTACCAGCTCTGGTATGTCAGTCTGTCCGGAGGCTTCGTTAGCCTCTCCGATCGTCGCAGCGGCGGTGTTACATTATCCGGTGTTAAAGCTGGTGTCTGCGTAGTCGGCAAAGGCTCGTGGGGTTCCGGCATGCCGTCTACCTCGGCTGGACTCGGGGGGTTGGGAGGGGGGGGTGAGGGTGCGAGGTCTCGTAAGGAGACAGTGTCCTCCCGTCCGTCTGGGTAAGCCACATAGGCGTACTGGGGGTTGGCGTGCAGGAGGTTCACCTTCTCGACCAGGGGGTCCGTTTTATGGGCCCTCACGTGCTTTCGCAGCAAGACGGGTCCCGGAGAGGTCAGCCAGGTTGGTAGGGTGGTTCCCGTAGTCGACTTCCTGGGGAAGACAAACATTCGGGCATGGGGGGTGGTGTTAATGGCAGTGCAAAGTAGTGACCGGATGGAGTGCAGCGCAATCGGGAGGACCTCTTGCCAGCGGGAGGTTGGGAGGCCCTTAGACTTTAAGGCTAAGAGGGTGGCCTTCCATACCGTCGCGTTCTCTCTTTCCACCTGGCCGTTCCCTTGGGGGTTGTAGCTGGTGGTCCTGCTTGCTGCAATACCCCTCTCCAATAGGAACTGACGGAGTTCCTCGCTCATGAAGGAGGCGCCCCGGTCACTATGTATATAGTTCGGGAACCCGAACAAGGCGAAGAGTTTGTTCAGGCATTTAATGACCATGTTACTGGTCATGTCTGGGCAGGGGAAGGCAAAGGGGAAACGGGAGTACTCATCAACGATGTTGAGGAAGTACACATTACGGTCGGATGACGGTAGGGGCCCCTTGAAGTCGATGCTCAGACGCTCGAAGGGGCGGGTGGCCTTGATCAGGCTTGCTCTGTCCGGCTTATAGAAGTGCGGTTTGCACTCAGCACAGATCTGGCAGTTCCTGGTCATGGTCCTGACCTCCTCGATGGAGTATGGCAGGTTGCGGGCCTTAATGAAATGGTAGAGTCTGGTGACTCCGGGGTGGCAGAGGTCATTGTGGAGGGTCTGAAGTCTATCACTTTGCGCGCTGGCGCATGTAATGCGTGAAAGAGCATCAGGGGGGTCGTTCAGTTTACCGGGCCGGTACAAGATCTCATAATCATAGGTGGAAAGCTCGATTCTCCACCTCAAGATTTTGTCGTTCTTGATCTTGCCCCTCAGCTTGTTATTAAACATGAAGGCAACCGAGCGTTGGTCGGTGAGGAGGGTAAATCGTTTGCCTGCCAAGTAGTGCCTCCAGCGCCGTACTGCCTCCACAATTGCCTGGGCTTCCTTCTCGACCGACGAGTGTCGGGTCTCGGGGCCCTGTAGGGTCCTTGAGAAGAAGGCTACCGGCCTACCCTCCTGGTTAAGGGTAGCGGCTAGGGCGAAGTCGGATGCATCGCTCTCCACTTGGAAGGGGATTGACTCATCCACTGCGTGCATTGTGGCCTTGGCTATGTCTCCCTTAATGAGGGAGAAGGCCGCGCACGCCTCTTCCGTGAGGGGGAAGGATGTGGTTTTCAGGAGGGGTCTGGCTTTGTCCGCATAATTGGGTACCCATTGGGCATAGTAGGCGAAAAGCCCCAGGGTTCTCCTAAGTGCTTTTGGACAGTGGGGGAGGGGTAGCTCCATGAGGGGGCGCATTCTTTCGGGGTCGGGGCCGATGACTCCGTTCTCTACTACACAGCCAAGGATGGCAAGGCGCGCTGTGTTAAACACGCATTTCTCCTTATTGTAGGTGAGGTTCAGCCGTTGGGCCGTACGGAGGAATTTCTCCAGATTCACGTCATGGTCCTGCCGGTTGCGGCCGCAGATGGTGACGTTATCGAGATAGGGGAAAGTGGCCTGTAGTCCGTTCTGGTCAACCATCCGGTCCATCTCCCGTTGGAAAACCGAGACCCCGTTGGTGACACCAAAGGGGACCCTAAGGAATTGGTAGAGGCGGCCATTCGCCTCGAAGGCGGTGTACTGGCTGTCCTCCGGGCTGATGGGGAGTTGGTGGTAGGCCGACTTGAGGTCGATGGTCGAGAATACGCGGTATTGTGCAATCTCATTGACCATGTCCGATATGCGGGGGAGGGGGTATGCGTCCAGCTGGGTGTATCTGTTTATGGTCTGGCTGTAGTCGATAACCAGGCGATTTTTGTCGCCGGTCTTGACTACCACCACCTGGGCACGCCAGGGGCTGCTGCTCCCCTCAATAATGCCCTCTTTCAGGAGTCGCTGCACCTCAGAGCTAATGAAGGCTCTGTCCCCAGCGCTGTACCGTCTGCTCTTAGTAGCGACAGGTTTGCAGTCGGGGGTGAGGTTAGCGAACAGGGAAGGTGGCGGTACCTTGAGGGTGGATAGGCCGCAGGTGTTACGCGGTGGGCGGTTTAACTTTCGCTGGTTGTCGACTGTGAGTGGGGGGAGGGGTCCACCGTATGCTAGGGTTACACTTTGGAGGTGGGATTGGAAGTCCAGCCCTAGTATGACGGCAGCGCACAGCTGGGGGAGTACGAGGAGTTTAAAATTTTTATACTCTGTCCCTTTAACCGACAATGTCACGACACAGTAGCCGCTGATGTCTGTGGCGTGCGACCTCGATGCCATCGAGATGCGGCTGCGCGTTGGCAGGACGGGGAGGGAGTAGTGGCTCACCGTGTCTGGGTGGATGAAGCTCTCCGTGCTTCCGCTGTCGAACAGGCAGGTCATGGCGTGGCCGTTGACTTTGATGTCCATCATTGAGCTGGCCAGGTGGTGCGGGCGGGCTTGATCCAGGGTCACGGAAGCTAGGGTGTAGATGAGCGCGTCGTTGTCATGACAAGATGGCGGCGAAGATGGCGGCCCCCGTAGTTCACATGAGGCTCTGTTTAAATCGTTTGCCCCGCACAAAGATGGCCGCCCCTGCTGTTCCCATGAGGCTCTGCAGGCTTCGGCTGCCCCGCACAAAGATGGCCGCCCCTGGTTTTCCCATGAGGCTCTGCAGGCTTCGGCTGCCCCGCACAAAGATGGCCGCCCCTGGTTTTCCCATGAGGCTCTGCAGGCTTCGGCTGCCCCGCACAAAGATGGCCGCCCCCAGGGTTCGCATGAGGCACTGCTGGCTTCTGAGGATTTGCTTCTGCAGGCCTTGGAGAAGTGGCCTTTCTTGAGGCAGGTTTTGCAGGTCGAGTTTTTGGCTGGGCAGCGCGACCTCGGATGCTTCTCCTGGCCGCAAAAGAAGCAGCCAGCGGCCCGATCGGGGTTGCCTGATGTCGGGGCCGGTACCGGGGCTAGCGGGCCCGGTCGGATCCGTGATGCAGACGCTGAGGTAGGTCCCGGGGGCAGCGCTGTGAAGGGTGGTGGGGTGGGGGTCGGGCCCGAGTCCCAGGGTCGCGAATAGTACCTGGCAAACGCTTCCTGGTCTTGCTGGGTGGCCTCTAGGGTGAGGGCGAGGGCTTCGGCCTTGTCCAGGTCTATGTCCTTAGCTTCAAGCAGTCTTTGCCGTGTGTAGTCGGAACGTAGGCCTCTCACCAAGGCGTCGCGGACATTGTCTTCCATGTTCGCAGTAGCCGTCACCGCTTTAAAGTCACAGTTCCTGCCGAGTTGTCTCAGCGCTCGTGAAAATTCAGCTATCGATTCTCCTGGCTGTTGCTGGCGAGATCTTAAGAGATGCCTAGTGTACATGTAGTTTACCGGGCTCCGGTACTGCTGTTTCAGTAGGTTGATGGCGTCGTCGTACGTAGTCATGTCCTGGATGAGTGTATATACTCTCGGGCTCGCTTGGGCTTTCAGGACTCTTAGTTTGGATCTCTGAGGGACGACGGCTTCCTCCAGGTACGATTCGAAGCAGTCCAGCCAGTGTTTGAAGTCGTTGGCTGAGTTTGGTGCCTGTGGGTTTAGATCCAGGTATGGTGGTTTCAAGGCTTGCAGCCAAGCCGGCTGGTGTGGCCCGTTGTCTGGAGGCTGCTGTTGCTGTGCTGCTGGGTGAGCTCCTTGCTGTTGCTGTTCATTATCAGACATCTTTAAAATTTAGCCAATAAAATTGATATGCCTATCAATTAGTCCAATAAAAGGCGACGAGTTAAGAACGTAACTGAAGGTTTTTATTGGCTAAATAACAGAGCCCACCCTCGTGGGTGATCCGATCCAACAGGGAGGAATACTAGCCAGTCAGCTACCTTTATACCTGGGCAGGTAATGGGCGGAGTCGGAGGTGGTCAGCCCAGGTATAACAGTGCGACAAGAGGCGACCTCGTGTAGTGATGTGACAGTGAGAACAGTGAGAACAATATACAGTGATAACTATAACAGTGGTTTACCACATCCCCTTCCTGCCTCAAGGAGACGGGACCCGGCGCAGGTTGGCTACCCGCCTCCTGGCAAGATGGCATGGAGGCAGGTTGGGCACCCGCCCCCAAATTCTGCCATTTTCCCAGCAGTCCCACCTCCAGACCCGCCTCCCCAGGGCTGGCAAAATCCAGCCCATATAGTTCAAAAGCAAGGAAGTTATGCTAAACCTATATAAAACACTAGTTTGGCCCCAGCTGGAGTACTGTGTCCAATTCTGGGCACCACACTTTAGGAAGGATGTGAAGGCTTTGGTGAGGGTACAGAAGAGATTTACTAGAATGGTTCCAGGGTTGAGGGATTGCAGTTACATGGATAGACTGGAGAAGCTGAGGTTGTTCTCCTTAGAGCAGAGAAGGCTAAGAGGAGATTTTATAGAGGTGTTTAAAATCATGAACAATTTAGATAGAGTAAATAAAGAGAAACAGTTTCCAATGTCTGATGGGTCGATAACCTGAGGGCACAGATTTAAGCTGATTGGCAAAAGAACCAGAGGCGACAGGGGGAAAAACATTTTTATGCAGCAAGTGGTTAGGATTTGGAATGCCTGATAGGGTGGTAGATACAGATTCAACAGTAGCCTTCAAAAGGGAATTGGATAAATAGTTGAAGGAGAAAAAATTGCAGGGATATCTGGAAGGAGCGGGGGAGTGGGACTAACTGGATTGCTCGTCAAAGAGCCAGCGCAGACTCGATGAGCCAAATGAGTACATGTGCTGTGCTATTCCATGATTTTATATCTATGAAGCTGATTACTTGACATTCATTTGACAACACAAAGAAATTGATGCACATTTTGAATTAACCTTTTCAAGTCAAATTTTAAATATGGTTAATATTAGTCTGTTCTGTTTGACCATTCTTAAAATCATAAGCATCCAATAAACAAAACAATTGTAATTTTTTATATAAAAATGTTATCTTGGTTTTCAAAATCTTTTACATATGCATTAAACTTGCAGATTATGTTTATGCTATTGATGAATAGAAGGTTCTGTAATATTCCAAACTTTGGGAAATGTTTTGAAAGTTAATTTAAAGACTACAAAAGCAATTATTTTAGATGCTCCTATCTAAACATTCCTTATAGTTTCTAAACAAAATTGGAACGAGCAATGGCACTTTAGAGAGAATATTTTTTTTTTTTTTAAAGTGTAACATCTGGCTGAAATTATAAAGATTATAGACAAAGTCCATTAAAATACTATCAGTTTTTACATTTCCATGATGCCTGCGATTTTCACAAAACTGTCCATCGAGTACGAACAGGCATCAGAATTAGAATTGCCTGGGACTTCAACTCAGTCAATAGGTTGGTTTTCCTAGTACTGCACTTAGGTGTATTGGAATACCTCATTCTCTGTCTATTTAGCTGAATAGATGGATCATTTAGCAAGTTCCCATACGTGTGTGCATGCGTTCATCCCTGCCTGATTCTCATTTTTCATTGCACAGACAGCTCAGTACAGCTAGGCCCAGCTCCAGAAAAATCATCTATCCCATTATTTCAGTGTACTTAAAATTCCATTACATCATTCAATGGGGAACTCTTATTTTTTTACCGGCAATGCAGTCCTGCCCTAGGTGCTCTGAACCTTGTGGATATTGCTAGGCTGCAGCACCATTATCCAGTGCATTAAACATTACCTGGTCCTCTGGAGATCCTCCGTGGAACTTTATTTTCTTTTTATTATCTATTTTTTCGACTCTCTCGTCTCCTGAAGGAGTTGCCTTCTTGCTGGGGTACAGGATCATGAATGCCGGTCAGCCTCCAGTAACTCACCCCAGCAATGTTAGAAAGATAGTGTCGCAAGCTGAATTTTTCCACAAAGCAACAGAATGTGCTAGTAGGAAGGTTTTGTTTGCGACTACACTATATTTAATCTCCCACCCCCTCAAAATAGAGCAAGATTATCCTGTCAAGCTCCTTAACTCTAAGTTTTGCTAAAAATGAATTAAATTAAATTTATAACAGCATTGCATTCTAATAAAACTATTTCCGTTGCAGCTATTTCAAGCTACCTATTTATAATCAAATATGAACTACCAGAAGTAATTCGGTCATTTATGGGAATGGAAGAGTTCAATGGGTATGTATCTTGGCATTAAAAGAAGCAACCATTTTTTTTAACTGTATTTCATGGCTCATTACAAATGTATAAAGCAACATTTGTATGGAGAGTGAATAGAAAAGGTCCCTTCCTCACCATCTAAGTGTTGGTTTCAAAAATTAAGTATTTTCTTTCTAAAATTAGGATACAAGTCTCCCCCCCCTGTTCTCAGTCACAAATGAAGGGCTGGATTTTGCCAATGGGGAGCTTTTGGAGGCGGGGCTCCCACTTGTCGGGTTTCAGCCCCGCCTCCATCGACTTGTGGCCAACCCACGCTATTTTCCCTTGATTGACCTTGTTAAGCCCGCCCAGCAGGCTTAGCAGGCCAATTAAGGGGAAGCCAGTTACAGAGAACGTCAGCGTACGATGTTTCATCTGTCAAAAATCTTTGACAGATGAATTGTCATCGTTTGACAGCTCTGTGAAGCTGTCAAACACTGACATTCTCTGTAGTTTGATGACTTCTGGAGCAGAAATTAGATGGTTGTTGCATTGGAGAATGCAACAGCCATCTGCTATCTCTGTCGCAGAGATGCGAGACTCTCTGCATCCCCAATGATTGAAGCCTGCAGGAAGAAACAAAGGTAAGTAAACTTTTTCTAACACTTTCCACTTACCTCACATACTCACCTCTCCACACTTGCACCCATCACTTACCTTCACAGCGCACTTTTACACCCCTCCGACCCCCGCAGACCCACTGCTCGCCTCGGTGACCCTGGCGGGGTTCGCAGCCTTCAGGAAGCCTGCACTTGTGTGGGTAAAATGGGGATAATCCTCTTATCTGCCTGTTAACTACTTGTTAACAGGCAGTTAAGTGGCTGTAATCCCCTTCCCGCGTCCGGGAGACGGGACCTGGCGCGGGTCGGCTACCCGCCTCCTGGGAAGATGGACATCCGCCCCCAGATTCTACCATTTTCCCGGCAGTCCTGCCTCCAAACCCACCTCCCCAGGGCTGGCAAGATCACGCCCTGAGTTTCTCAGCTCAGCTGCCTTCTGATTGACACTCCCGCCGAGAATTTCCTCAGCGGTTCCTCCGTCGTAACTTCAGTGGAAGGTCGGCAGAAATCTTGTTTAGGCTTCTATCCTTGGTTTCCTCCCTAGTTACGCCGGGTAATCCAGAGAAACTCCCTTTCCCGCCCCGGAAATTCCTGGCCAGATCTGTCTCCATCCTGAATATCGATTTACAGCCAGGCCCAGCTCCAGGGAAATCATCTATCCCATTATTTCAGTGTACTTAAAATTCCATTACACCATTCAGTGGGGAACTCTTATTTTTTTTTACTGGCAAATCAGTCCTGCACTTGGTGTTCTGAACCTTGTGGATATTGCTAGGCTGCAGCACCATTATCCAGTGCATTAAACATTACCTTGTTCTCTGGAGATCCCCTGTGTAATTTTATTCATTCAATGAGAAACCTATAGCCGGAATCAGTAGAACAGCTCCCCCCAGAGTGTGGAGACCCAAACAGCAGCTCTCCAAATAAATCCTAGCTATAATAACTTTATTTTTTAAAATTATTTTTCACTTTTATTTCAGTAACATCAGAGTTAATGGGCTTTTCAAACGTATATAGCATTTTATTTCAGGAAGGTGGTGACCCATAGTTCCACCAATGTCTTTAGCTTCTGGTACTTTATCCTCTAATACTTTACCTATTGGCCATTCTTTCTTTGTCAGCCCTATTGGTGAGCGTCACAGGCTAGTCAGTGGTGGGAGGTCTTCATGGCCAAGCCTCATCCGACATCCGCACCTGAGGACTTTTCATAATTGATTAGCTACTAGGAATGGCAATCCTGGCCAATTTTAAATTAATAAGTCTGCATATTCAAAATAAGGTCCAGGTTCTGAAACAAGTTATGCTGTATAGGGCACTTATTGCAATATCAATCTGATGCTTTTATAGCCAATATGAGATAGATATTTGCAACAGTGTAATCATTACAAAATAAAAGTTCTTTGTGGTAAGTGTTGTGAAAATTGATTATTGTACAACGTGTAATGGTTCAGTACAAGTTAGAATACTGTTCTCTTTCACAAACACAATGTTTGATAAACTATAAAAATTCAATGTGTTTCAATAGACTACAGTATATATACAATTATTAGACAATCGTCTACTCTCCAATTATAAAACCTCGGGGGGGGTGGAGAGGTGGAACTATGACACGTATCATGGCATGCGTGGAGAGCAGGAAATTTCAATGTAATGCATGTTGCTACCTGTTCCATACGCTTCCACTGCTTTGTATGGATGGAGAGCTGGAGATTGGGAAACAGAGGCATAAACGGGAGACTGGGAGCTGCAGAGATGTGAGCAGTGCTGCAGAGTCCAGAATAGCTGGAAGAACACCAGGATCAGGCTAGTAGCAGGAGAGTGCGCAGCCCAGGGCCAGATACAGTAGCATGCACCACAATAACTTGTATATAAGACAACACCCATTTTCAACCCGCAAACAGTGACCTAGGTTTTTAAACTTCTACACCGGTATATATGATAGTTACCTGAATCTTTATTGTCATGGGAACTGGGGAGATTTATTATGTTAGCCTTTGAAACAGCATTCCTGGTGGAAAGATATAAAGCAATTTGGATTTGAAGGATGCACAAGTTATTTTATTTGCAGCCTTGCTGGAGGTTTATAATGAAATGAAAATTTCTTTTTCAGAGAATGGTATATGAATGGCAACTACCTTGTTGTAATTGTGTCGCTGTGTATTATCCTGCCTCTGACATTTCTGAAGAATTTAGGTAAGCTATTTCTCCTATACATAATGGGCCAGAAATTCGCGGCCAAAGGCGTGAGTGCGCTCGGGGTACTCACGCATCTGGCCATTGGAAATGCCGGCGTTCAGCATGAACAGCGCATGCGGGGAACGCCGGCATTTCCAGACCTCGAGCGCGTGCGACTGCACAGGCAGCGCTTGCGCAGTGAACTTCGTAGATTTCATTCATGAAATCCGTGAGGGTAAGTCCTCAGAAGTTACACTTGAAAAAAGCAAGTGTAAAGTGGTTCATTGGCTGCGGAGGAAGAAACATTTTATCGTGGAGCTTCTGAAATGCAATATTTTTGTTTGGGAAAGGGAGGGAAGTTATTTTAAGAAATTTTAAGTAAGCTTTAAAGTTAAAAATTTTTTTTTTTAAAGGGTTTTCAGAACGGTCGGTAGAAGGAGCAATTGTGGCTGTGTGAATGGAATGTGAGAATGAGTTATGTATGTATGTCCACATATATTCCTTTATGTATATGTATGTATGTTTTATATTCCTTTACTAATGTGTATGAATGTATGTTTTTAATTATGATTTTCAAATAAGTTACTTTCTCTGAAAGTCATAATTAAATAATACATTCATACACATAAGTAAAGGAATATATACATAACACGCAAAGGAATATATACAGACATACATACTTTCAGAAGCTCCACGATAAGAAATATCTTCCTCCGCAGCCTCTGGAGCAACTGTACCCATGCTTTTTTCATGTGTAAGTTGTAAGGACTTGACCTCACTGAAAGCAGTAATGAAAGCGGCGAATTATACTGCGCACGCGCTGCCTGTGCAGTCGCACGCGTTCTGCCTCTGAACCCCTTCGTTCAGAGGACAGGAAATGCCGGTTTTCCCCAAAAGCACTGTGCATGCTGAAAACCGGCATTTCATCCGGCCAGATGCGTAAGTACCCCGACCGTACTCGCGCAGTTGGAAGGGAATTACTGGGCCAACATTTTACATGTCAATAAAATGAAAAATTTAACAATTGCACGACTTGCCCCCTCGCATCTGCGACTGAGGGTCCAAGGAGGTGCATTGCGCAAGAGGTCATCATCGTACGTATCCTCACACTGTTCCCTTTGGGGAACTGTATGAAGTGGTGGAAGGATTTATGGCCGTGATTAACGCTCATTCCGTGACCGTAACCATCTTTGAACCAGCCATTAGGGTGGTTAGTCCTATGGCGGGAGGGTTTTACGGGCTCCCACAACCCATCTGAGGGGGGGGGGGCCACCAACACCCACGGACGCAAGTATCCCGCTGGATGTCCACCCAGAATTTAAAGTTGGAACTCCGACTCCACTTGCCGGGACTGTCTGGAGTGGGGTTCAAAACCCTACTCCTTCTGGCCCAGCGGCGGGGATGCTTACTGCTACGCAAAAGGCCCACTCCGCACAAAAGGTGACACCCATACGTTTCCTGCGCCTCTTCCCTCCCCGTGACTGGAGCCCTATGCTGCCATTTCACGTTGCTAATCGGATTGGGCCTTTGTCATAGCGGTAGGATCCCCGCCGCTGGGCCAGATCAGGGTAGGGTTTCGAACCCCGCTCCAGACAGTCCCGGCAAGTGGAGTCGGAGCTCCGGCTCTAAATTCTGGGTTGACATCCAGTGGGATATTTGCGTCCGTGGGTGTGGGTGGCCCCCCCTCCTTGTATAGCTTGTGGGAGCCCGTAAAACCCTCCCGCCATAGGACTAACCGCCCTAATGGCTGGTTCAAAGATGGTTACGGTCACGGAATGAGCGTTAATCACGGCCATAAATCCTTCCACCACTTCATACAGTTCCCCAAAGGGAACAGTGTGAAGACACGTATGACGACGACATTGCTAAATAAATAAATGGAATTTAAAAAATTCTTTTAGGGCTTTTAAAAGTCTTTAAATTGCTTTAATTCTCTTTAAAACTACTTCAGATTACTCAAAATAATGTAAACATTTAAAAAAGTTTATAAAAGTTACCAAAATCTTCAGAAAACTTCCAAAAACCTATTTAAACTGCTGCTTTGCATGTAAAAATCCTTAGCAGCTTGACAGAAACATTGGGGGCGTGTCCAGTGAAACTGAGACCTCAAGGGGCGTGTCTCACTTACACTGCACGCTCCTGGCTTCGCGCTGGCTACACTCCTGAGCGGCGTGACGTCATACGCTGCCCGGGATTCTTCTTTTTCATTCACCAAGTCCAGGCGTCCCTGGAGCTGATCGTCAGTAGCGCGGGGTAAGTGTAAATACGGGGCTTGCACGCGCTGCAAGCCCCGTTCTGGAATTTCTGGGCCAATACTTCTGTAGTCTCGGAGCAAGATTTTATTTCTGCTGCTTGTGCCAGTAGTATTACAACACTAAACGGAGTGTTTAAATTGAATTGTAAGCGCCATGTGAAATGGAGTTTAATGTTGCCAGGTATTATCAGAAACTAATTTAAGCGTCTTTCTGGTATGTTGCAGTTAAACTGGTGCATCAGAAAGTAGATTTTACAGGGGTTCTCTTTCCCTATCACAAAATTACTGCCTCACAGCTGTAAATACACATTATAAAGTTAACATTTGTATCTTACTCGTTATCTCATTTGTATCTTACTGAAGATGTTGCCTTAACAAACTGGTAGTGGAATGGTATACACAACAGAGGTACAGGAATTGAACTGTTTAAGTAACTGTGTTTTGTCCCAGTTGAAATGAAGCATCAAAATATATATTTTGTTTCAAGGTCAGTTTTCATAAAATTATGGTAATTATCACCAGCATAGGTAATAGGATGAACAAGCTGGGTCTGACAGCTGAGGGGTGACCTAATAGAGGTCTTTGAAGTCATGAAAGGTTTTGATAGAATAGATAGAGAGAGAATGTTTCCACTTGTGGGGAAGAGCATCAATATAAGATAGTCAATATAAGATAGTCACCAAGAAATCCAATAGGAAATTCAGAAGAAATTTCTTTACCCAGAGAGTGGTGAGAATGTGGAACTCAGTACCACAGGGAGTGGTTGAAGCAAATAGTATAGATGCATTTAAGGGGCGGTTAGATAAGCATATGAGGGAGAAGGGAATAGAGGGTTATGCTGATAGAGTTAGATGGGGAGAGGCTCGAATGGAACATAAACGCCGGCATTGACTGGTTGGGCCGAATGGCCTGTTCCTGTGCCGTAAGTCCTCTGTAATGTGACCCAGTGAAATCACTCAGAAACAACTGATTATTTATTATGATGTTAGTATAATAATCACAATTGTTCACTGACCGTATACACAGATATTTTGTATATTGAGAAATCTTAATTACATATATGGTTAGTATTGTCATAGAAACAAAAAATATATAATTAAAATCACTGCTATTTTGTTTCTCCCTGCACAGGGTACCTTGGTTACACAAGTGGATTTTCTCTTTCTTGTATGGTCTTCTTTGTTGGCGTTGTAAGTATGGGCTGACTACATTAAACAGTAAAACAGGGCTAGTGTTAGAATGGGCAGATTCTGTGCTGGAATGCAGACTGGCAATCGATCCATCAGTTTATGTCAGTTTGAGAGCTTTGCTGCAGAAGGGAGCTTGCCCATTAAGATAGAATATGTGATATACTAACAGGAATTTATAATCACATCTGAGCAGCAATGGCAGAGCGCTGTAAAGGCCCCCATAGACAGTGACCATAAGAAACCATTTACTCTTTGTGTAGTAGCATTAGAGCAGTCACACCGCCAACCTCAGCATGACGGCATAGGTTCAATTTTATCTTCTGCTAATTTCTAATCAGCTCCTAGTCTGAACCATGCCAAGCAGGGAGCTGTTGGGCTGAAGTCTTCTTCAAGGGGTGGGAAAATTGGATCGGGATCTTCTGCCCGGATGAAGCCTTGTGCCTTGTGACACCCACCCCTAGAGGGCATCTGCAGCAAGCACATTGCTTGGCTGCCCTCTCTGGTTAAAGGTGCTATATAAATGAAATTTGTTGTTCTATCGACCTATTCTCTATAATATACATTTAGTATGTTTGACTAAGTCGCTGCCCCCTCATATAAAGTCTTCTTTTGTAGTACAGAGGATTGCCCTGCACCTTAGCTATATTTTTACTGTATATTTTGCACAAAACATTCATATTTTCAAATACACCTACTAAAATATTCTTCCAGGTAATATATAAGAAATCTCAGATCCCTTGCCCGTTGCCTGCACTTGCTGGTTATTCAGGAAATCTGACCGCACCGGCCAACACCACAGGGCACGTGGTAACAATGTATCCAATGGTACGCAACAAAACCACTGATCACGACGTGAACCTCATGATGCCCTATGTTAACGGTCACGCAGCAACACGCGAAGAAGATGATTCCCACATCCACACTAATGGCGTCAGTTATGAAGCCCATCAGGACGACGACATGTGCAAACCAAAATACTTTGTGTTCAACTCGCAGGTATGCCAGACTTCAAAAGTCTTTAGGAAACAATTCCCTTGTATGCTAGCTCAGTATTTCATGAGGTTTTTTTTTCTTTTTTTTTTTTTTAGACAGCCTACACCATTCCCATTTTGGCCTTTGCGTTTGTGTGTCACCCTGAAGTACTCCCAATCTACAGCGAACTTAAAGAGTAAGAACTTCATGCAGAACCTTTTAGCATTGCAACAAGTTGTGTTTATAAACATTCCATGTAAAAATGCACAAAAGTATTAAAGGAGGATTAAAGTCTAAGGGGGGTATTTCCCCAGCTGAAGAAGTTATTTCCCCTTATAGTCAATTTATTTCACCTCTTATGGTGAGCTTTCGCTTCAGGCCTTCATTTGTATCTGGTGATCTGGCAACCTCTATTATGCAGGTGGTCAGTGAGAACAGAATAAAAAATCTTTCACTGTGTAAGCAAGGTATCGTGCAGAGCATTTAAAAAAAGAAATCTGTTTATTTTTCAGCCGATCGCAAAGGAAAATGCAGCACGTCGCCAATGTCTCCATTACGGCAATGTTGATCATGTACCTGCTGGCTGCTCTTTTTGGCTACCTGACCTTTTACGGTGAGTCAGAATGCAAGGAATACTGGGGGAAAAATTCAGTATCGCCCCGTTTGGGGCGCCATTATCAGCCGTGCGCAAAGTTTAGCGCCTGGCACTAATTATCGCCTCCGACTTCAAACTTGGCTTTTATCGCCCCTGAAGGTGATTGGAGCGCTAAATCAGGCGCTTCACACCTGTCTTAAAGTGCAAAGGCCGAGGAGCGAGGCGCTACCTCAGAGAGCTGGCGAAGCAAGGAAGGGCAAATCAAAATGAACCTGCAAAGTGCTGCTCAGTACCCAAAACTCCTTCACACAGCGTTGAATCTCTCCAGAAGTCTCTCTCTCTCTCTCTCTCTCTCTCTCTCAGAATGCGTGGTGCAAAAATGTCACCAACAAAAAAAGGCAGGAAGCGGTCGCCTTTAAATAGCGCTCCCCCAGTCCCTTTCCGACTGCAAAATGCTCCCCTCAACCTGTCGTTGCTAGCGGCAGGCGGTAAGGCAGGGGGCGCCACGCAATATCCGGTCCGGGGCGCTACCGGGGCATTGTGCATTCAACTGACGTCACGATCTGCCGGCGCAGGAGATCGTGGCGGTAGTGTTTAGCGACGCCGCAAAATGTCTAGTTATTTTCGCGAGCGGCGCAGACATCGCCGCGCCCGGGCGCTAGTTGCTTTGCACCCCATTAGCGCCCTCTTAAGGCGCTAACGGGAGGCGCAAACAACTGAATTTTTCCCCCACTGAGTTTGATAATCCAAACATTTGTTTCTCTTCGAATCACATACTCCAAAAGTGCAACGTCCCTCCGTGGTGAGGGTTTTTGTTTCAGTGTTCCAATTAATATAACTCCCAAAATGTCAAGTGGAAGAGTAACAAAGTGCCAACATTTGCTGCTCAATTTATCTCTTTGCTTACGGACAAGGCTAATTGTGATTGTGTGTTTTTTTTTCCTTTCTCCCCACACAGGACAAGTTGAAACGGAATTGCTTCATACTTTTTCAAAAGTGTACACGTTTGACACTCTGGTGTTGAGTGTTCGCCTGGCTGTGCTGGTGGCCGTCACACTGACTGTGCCCATTGTGCTTTTCCCGGTAAGTAAGAACGTGGCTCACGACGACCCCTGAACTTTCAACCGCAAATGGTTTCTTTTTTGGTACTTTTGAAGATTTTCCATGTTTAGCGTTTATGGGAAAAATCCACAATTCATTCGTCACCACCGATCGCACTTAACAGCACAGTGCCCAGATCTAGTGTCCATCAAAGCAGTACCCGTGCTTCTAAAAATGCAAACTTGGCCTGTCGCTATGGGAGCTAGAGCACCGTCCTTTCACCCGTGAGACCCCAGTTCAAATCTAACCCAGATTGGTAGGGTAAATGTCTCTGTCAGCTGTAAGGACCCAGAAAATAATTTGGGCAATCACAACCCAGTTCCTAGTAGGTAATGAGGATAAATAGACCCCTGGAGTGGCAAATGGAAAATACACCTTGGCACTCTTCAGAGTAAAGGGATCTGTACTTTGCAATTGGTTGCCTATCCCTGACCTAGGAGTGCCTAATATTGACACTCAGGAGAGAATTTTTACTCTTCTGGGCCCCACAACGAAATCTCGGGCCTCCTCTGCCCCATGCTTTCCCACTCCACAACCACGATTCCCCTCCTGAACCTCTCCGATCCACTTACCTTATGCCGGGGACTGTCCCCTAGGTCCCCGGCACCCTACGAGCCACTCGATTTTAACGGTCAGGCAGCCACTTCCCGCTCCCGGATGGGCCAGCCGCTCGCTGGGCCCCATTCCCGCCTGGGAATTAAAATCAAGCCCCCAGTGTCTTGGAGTGGAATAATTTTCAATTCTGGCAGCAATATGATCACCTTGATTATAGTTCTGGAACAAAATTTTCATGAAAAAAAACATCCTGACACATACCCCTTCCCCTAAAGATCTAACAAAGTCTGTATTTACAGGCAGCAATAAGTAGGTTGGATGCACTAGTATAAACTGTTATAATTAGCACTACTAGAAAATAACTGGCATGTGTTCGGTAAGTTGTGTTGTGTAAACGAAAGTCGTTGAAGGCCCTGCTATCTGAAGTTGTGCATTACTGACTGTTCACTTTATAGTTACGAAGTAAAATAAACACTCTAAAATACACAGTGGAAAATGTTTGCTTAAATGACAATAAGAGGGATCAGGCTTTTGTTGCTGGAAATAAACTGATGTTTAAAGGTGAAGGAAAGTTTAGGAGGTGGAATTTTTTCCAATGTATTCTCCCATTATGTACTTACAAAAATATGCCTTGACCTTTTCCTTTGAAGTCAGTTTACTGTTGCGTTTCCTTGCCTCTAGCCCTTTCTGGTGACAGGGAGGAGCCCCGTGCATTCCCGAGCAGGTCCATTCAATGACGTCCATCCTGGGAGCTGATCCAGAGCTGGCCAACCCTTGAAAAACTCACTAGTGCTACGTGCTCCACCAGCAGTATGTTTTCCTAGGGTCAAGGCAGTGCTGAATCAGACCTCAACCACATGGTCTAAAGTTGCAGCTGTCAATGTCATTAACGGCGCTGCCCTGTGTCAAATTGTCCCCTACCCTTCAACCGTGTCACCAAAGTGGCCAGAGTACAAGGAGATCTAGCGTGGTGGGTCTCTGTCCGCGTATAAAACACTTGCTGTTTTTTAAAATAACATCAAGCATATTTTTATGAACTTCATTAAATGAGGAGTTACATTGACATTAAACCAGATAAATGGGGTAAAATTGTGCCATTCATTTTCTAAACCGAGACCATTAGCTTATGCTGCTTGTTTTCTGGAAGCTGAATGTTTAAGGAAATGAAAACCATAGCAAGGAAGCTCTTTCTATTGATTTATCACCAAATGAATCTGGGTGTTTGGGCCTGTCCTGGCAGGTGTTTATGTGAGTTTTCATTCTGGTTTGATCCAACAGGTGTGAAGGGCAATGACTCTTCAAATCTCTTTCTTGCACTTGCCAGATCAGCCACAGCGGTGGCTCGTGTTTTGCACACTGGCAGCTTCAACTTTCTGCTTTAGGCCTGCAGGCCAGCTCACTTCAGCTTGGGAAATTCGGGTAAGCCAAATCAGGCAGCACACTATCCCTAGTTCTAGCAATCCAGGTTTTCCTGTTGATGACAAGACTATTTTACTGCTCACTCCACCTTTTGATAAAAATAAATTTGTACTTCTTAAAAATAATTTGCTGCAGTATATCTTACTTTAAATGTATGTCAGTGCTGCCAAACTACAGCATAATGAAAATCTCCTGTTGATACAACTCTTGGTTAGGCTGAACATGTTTGATTTCAGGATCTCTAACCTTTGACTTTGCTCTTGGCAGGCAAATAAATTCTGTCATTGTAGGTTGGTTACAACAATAACTTGTATTTATATAGCACCTTTATTGTAATAAGACGTCCCAAGGTGCTTCACAGGAACATTAAAAGGCATGACACCGAGCCACATAAGGAGAAATTAGGGCAGGTGACTAAAAGCTTGGTCAAAGAGGTAGGTTTTAAGGGGCGTCTTAAAGGAGGAAAGAGAGGGAGAGAGGCGGAGAGGTTTAGGGAGGGAATTCCAGAGCTTAGGGTAAGAGTTTATTGTAAAGAAAGAGCTTGCATTTTTACAGTGCCATATCACGTCATCAGGATGTCCCAATGTGCTTTACAATCAATAGATTCCTTTTGAATTATAGTCACTGTTGTTATGTAGGTTAAGCAGGGAGTTAAATGTGGCACACCTATGTAGTAATATGAATAAGGCATAGAAAAAAGTTCTAAATCATAAATTTGAGCTTGCTGAGGAGCTAAAGCCTTTGATAAATGATGTCTGGTAGAAAATGCATTCTATACATTTAGGCAAAATGAAGTAGTTCAGTATTCATTAACCATTTCAGAGGTGTCTAAAAGGCAGGACATTTGGAGAGTTCTTGGGTAGTCTTCCCTTATTTGGTTTCATAAAACAAACCACTTTTAGAGAGGGCACTGCTAACTGCAGCCATTTGTAATGTTCTATCCTAGTTACAGTAAACTCTTGTTTAAATGGCACTTAATCATCCGGAATACTTTAATAACCGGCAAAATAGATGACCGGTAATCTTGCCGAATCCATCCAGCACTCGTTTTGCCGAGTCCGAGTCTCCCGCGGTGGCCGAGTTAGTCAGTGGTTTTTATTTTTGTTTGTATTAAAAATTGCCTTGGTAGGTATACCTCTCTGTTACCCAGAATTTTTCATCAACCGGCACCATCCTGGTCCCATAGGTGCTGGATAAGAAAGAGTTTACTGTACTTGCCTCAGAGTGAATTAAACTAATAGATGTGAGGAGCAGGGGTAATTAGCATGGCAATCAAGCAATATTTTCAAAACCATTTTTATTTGGGGTCTGGGCAGAAGTAGCACATTGTACTGCATTCTGGATTCAAATCTTGCCCAGACGGATGGGATGGAAGTAGCTCTGGGTAGCTTGGAGGTTCCTAAATGAAATAGGTTTGAGCCATCGTGGACTGTGGCTTTGTAAAGATTGGCACAAAATTGCAATATCGCTCTGAGGCCAGAAGGATGGCTAGTGTGGGAAATGGAGAAATTAATTCTGGTACAAGTCGAGGGTACTCTTCTGATTTTGAATTTAGCAGGTGGATTACGTAACCTGGGAGTGCGTGATGCTAATGCGAGGTGCTCAAAAGAGAAAATTATTCAATTTTTCTCACCGCTGACATTCTTTTCCTTGAATTAAAATAAAGGTGTTTTTGATTAACTAACCTTCATTGATAATTTGTTTTAATTTACTTTGTCAAATTCATTTATAATCCTAGAAATAAATGTGTTCAGCCTAATGGGAAAGACATCTGGATGAACTTTCTTAATCTTAATTCTTAAACGACCTTTAATGAAACAAATTAAAATGAGATTGGTGTCTTTAATTATCAGCGTTGCATGAACAAAATCAACCTGCTTTGAGTTCATTTGAAATAGGGAGAGACTAGCACCTGATTAGGGTCTTGTCATGGGCATAGTTTAAGATTTAAAAATGAATGTAATCCAGTGTGAACCAGTTTCGTATGACAGCACTACCACAAGGTGAAGCTTTTGAAGAATCTGGACTATAGCAGAATGGTTTTGTCATGCAGCGTTTAATTGTTACCAGAAAGCTCCTTCATTATCGACTGTGTCGCGTTATTTGCAAAGACAATGCTGTAGTTCTTTTCGCCATAGGATCTGATCATTTTAGTAGTGAAAGGCGGCTCTTCCAATCGAGGCATATAAGGCAGAATGTGTGGTGAGTTTAAGTGTAATGTCTCTCAGAACTTTTATGGTTCTACCACAAAAAAATTACCTTTTTTAAAAAAAAGGTGGTATTGAGTGCCCTAACCATTGAAATGTAGCCTCAGAACACGTTAGTGCAATTTTGGGTTGTCTTGCAATTACTTATTTTTGTCTGGTCTTTGCTTGTCCCATTTTAATTACACAATCTTTCCAGCATTTTGCAAATGCTAGAAACAAACATTTGCTCTGGCTGTCTGGTACTGCATGGAAGCACTTGTTCCACATTATATGGCTTCCTGCAATTGCTTTTTAATTGTAATTCAGGCCACGGTTAAATGTTCCTTTTCGAGATTCCTCGTTACTTTGCCTGCATCGCAAAAAATAGCTGCAATGTGACGCATCTAGAGCTTGTCCACTGTTTGTGTTTATTAAAGTCCCGAGGCCCAGGACTAAGTGTTGCTGTTGAGTCCTGATTGATCCAAATTGAGCTAAGGCAGATTCAGATTTTTCCAAGTTCTCTCTGGACTTGATTGCCACCTCAGTTTATTCCATATAAATGAAATGGGAGATGTTAGAAGAGAACATACATACATAAGAAATAGGAACAGGAGTAGGCCTTATGGCCCCTCGAGCCTGCTCTGCCATTCAATAAGATTCAACGAGGTAAACAGCTGAAGCTGTGCAATAGAACTGATCTGGAGATCTTTGACTGAGAGATCTGCAAGGTGCTGTTTCAAATAGCAAACTTTGGTTTTGACCAATATTCTTGTCTTATAGCTGAAGAGTTTAGTTCATCTGCAGTGTCCTACATGAAATGAACTTGGGCGGTATTAATTCAGTTTCTAATGTGCAAGAGTCTTCGCACAAGACAACCCCTAATTTGGCACCAAATTGGCTATCTCAGACAGGCCACAGATGACTGATGTGGGAAATGGAAAAATGCTCTGTTGATACAGCAGGAGGTCCTCCTTTGAAGTTAGGGCTGAAGCACAGTGTTGGGCCGAGTTAAAAGAGCTTGGGCTAAAAATTGAGTAGCGCCCCAATTGAGGCGCCAGCCTCGCCAGGGCGCTAAAAGTAATGCCCTGGAAACACTCGCGCCCCCGCACCGGAAATTGAGTGGTTGCACCCCAAAGGGAAGCGCGGCGCTACTGGAGGCGCCCCACATCCCTCTTGGGGCGCTGTGAGTGAATATTGTGGCGCAACGTGCCGCAGCACCACACGCTGCGGTATTGCAGGCCTTCCTCCCCTTCTTAAAGGGGAGGGGCCTTGTGCAGCGCGATCTGGGGCCCAGCTGGGCCCCCGAGGATCGGGAGTGCAGGCAAAAGAGCCCAGCACCGAAGAGAAGTGCCGGGCTCTTGGAGCGCAGCCGGCACTCCGCAGGGGCGGGGGGGGGGGTCAGGAGGCCGGGGACGGGAGCGCAGGCAGGTGCTGGCAGACGGCCAACAACAAAAATGTCTGCCCCGCACCTCGCCTTTAATTTGCGCCTTCCCGGCCGCAGGTAGGCCCCCCTGACCCCATCAGACATAGCGTCCGGCAGTAAATCAGGGGGCGCTGCCGAATATCGCGGCCGGGGCGTCAGCGGGGCGCTGCGCACACCGATGACATCATCGGCAGCGGCGCAGCGCTAATGGTTAGTGCCACCACTAACATCCCGCGGAATTTAGCGGGAGGCGTGGGCAGTGCCGCGCCTGGGCGCCAGTTGGCTTGCAACCCACTTAGCGCCCCCTTAAGGCGCAACCAACCGAATTTTCCCCCTTAAATCTGCATCTAACCGTGTACACCAGACCTGAGAGTGCTTGATGCTGACATCATGGAAAGTATTCCCTTTCTCACCTTACTGAACACAAAATCTTCACAAACAGTGTGTTTCGTTGCATTTAAAAAGGATACTTTGGTGAAAAAATGTGCATGCAGATTACTTGTCACTCATTTTTTCTCCTAATCTGGAAATCTGCTATTTATTCATTCATTCAAGACTAGGTAGTGGGATATCTGTCATGCTCAATTTTCCTCATTACTGTGACTAATACCTAAAAGCATGTCTGCTGCATTGCAAAGAACAGAGGTGGCTCACTATTGCTTACTATGTTATTGTTAATAAAAAATAAATAAAGATTATCTTTAGAACAGTTTCTGCTATAAGTGAAAGAGCTTACAAACATGCCTTGCATGCTGCAAGTTACAATTTCATAAGATGTTTCTTCAGAGAGCTTTACACTGACCGAGTAAATGTCTATGTGTTAGTGATCTAAATACCGTTTCAGGATTTTAAAATGTGAGACTTGAGAAACTGCTCATGTGGTATTTGGTGGCCTGCTGGCTGCTAAATAAAGGGTTAAAAGTTACAATATTGCAATAACCGAATCAATGTTTTAATGCAACACGTTTTATGTAAGAATAAGCTAATAGTATTCCAGGGAAAATTGACTCAAATATATTTTCCTTCTTGTTCTCCATTCCCTGAACCATATCACTCGATTCACAAGAGTAACCAATTCTGAAGGACGGTCCACTTGAATTCAATCAAGAACAAATGCAGACTTTCTAAGGCAACCCCCGCCACCCAAGTTAAACTAATACTTTTGCGAACTAATTTATTCATATAACAAAGCAATTTGTACCAAGTGCCTAAAAGGATACCAAGCAGCAGTGGCAAAGTTCAGAGAGATGACTGAAAGCATGGTTGAAAAAAGTAACAGGCCATATTTTGCGACCCCTACGGGTGCATATGAGGTGTGCTCGCGCCCGTAGGGGCCGCGCAAGTTCCGGGTTTAGGCATGCGCTAAAGCCCGGAACTTGCGATCTGTCAAGAATCCTCTTGACAGATCCTCCGCATCCCCGGGAGAAGGGCCTCTGCAGGTGGAGAGTTGAGCTATTTGCCCGACTTCCGCCCGCTGAATACCTGTGAAATTCTTAAGGCGTAAGGCCTGCTTTTACCAGCATAAGAGTTTTAAAAATAGAAAAATAAAATGTTAGCACTCATTTATACTTTAAAAACCCTGTCCAATAAGGTAAGTTTATTTTTAGCCCTGTTAAAACATATAAAACACATGTGTTCATGTATTTTTTAAGTGATCCCCATTCATACATATGGGAGTTCCATACGTACAGAACTCCCATAAGTATGAATGGGGATTCCCTTCTTTTATTGGTTGGGCCGGCCCACGTGATCCCAGGGACTATTGCTAATCGCATGCGCCCCTGGGATACGGGTACCCGGAGAGGCCCAGGATTGCAAGCCTCCATACCTCCTGGGCCACCAGGTAAATGCGTAGGTTGTTTACAGGTCGGAGGCCTCCGATTGCAAATTTTTGGCCATTATATTGATGAGGCTTTTAAAGTCGGGGAAATGGATCTAAGGTGCTGAGGTTTAGAGAGTTAGCCCTAGAGGTTAGGGTTAATGGCTAACGGCTTTGCCACAGGAAAGGGGAGATGCACAGCAGAACAGAATTGGAGGGCACAGGCTAGGATGTAAGGCTGGAGGAGCTTTCACCGTTTGGATGGAGTGAAGCCATGGAGGGTTTTATAAAGGACACAAATTCTAAATTTGATGCAGTGGGAAACAGGGAGGCAATGAAGGATGGCGGTATTGGGGTGAGCTGGACTCAGTGTGGGTAACAGAGATTTGGACAAACTGTGAAGGTGGGAGCTCAAGAGGCTGACGAGCAGATCATTGGAAAACACAAAAGCAAAAGTATTGCGGATACTGGAAAGCTGAAATAAAAACAGAAAATGCTGGAAACACTTAGCAGGTCAGGCAACATTTGTGAAGCGAGAAACAGAGCTAAAGGCCGTGATTTCACCGGCCGAGGCAGGTCCTGGGCAGTTGGGGCCGGTGTCACGGTCCCAGCCCGCTGCCTACTGCAGCCCGCACTCTCCAAGAGCTTTTTACGTTGATTGGTCTTGTTAAGCCCGCCCTGCGCGGTTCCTGGACAATTAATAGGAAGTGGGTCTGATGACGTCATTGACGCGTCATCAGCCGGTTTTCTTAAAGGGGCCATGTCCAAATTGATCTTGACAGTTGTGCTGTCAGTGTTCTACAGCATTGAGGTGTTGCAAACACTGACAAGCACTGCACAGAGGTGCACGGCTGCACCCAGGCTCTTCCATGACTCCCTCCATACGCTTATGGAGGGAGTCACAGCACGCAGGGAGGTTCTCTTCCCTTCCAATGGGCAGAAGACACCTCCCCAGGAGATCAACGCAGCCTGGTTGCACATTGCACAGGAGGACACAAGCAGGTATGTCATCGGGAGGACCAGGCTGCAGTGGCGCAAACCTTTCAATGATCTCAGTAGATCACAAAACGTTACTTCCAACACTCACTCAACCTCATCCTGCTGTGCCACTCATCACATCCGCATCACTCTGCCTTCCCTACCCTACTCCTGCACATCTTTACTCACACCAACTTACCTTGCACCTCCACCCATCCCTTTCTATCTACATTATCACTTCCCCATCTCACTAGCCACCCCTCACACTCACCCTCATCCTAATGCAATCATACCAACTAACAACACACAAGGGTAGGCACTTGGGTGGTTTAGCCAATGTTCATGTGAAGTTTCTGTTAATGTGTTATCAAGCATTGAAATCTATATTTTCAACACTTTACCTTTGATATACCTATCAATTCGTCCAATAAAAAGCGACGAGTTAGGAACGTAACTAAAGGTTTTTATTGACTAAATAACAGAGCCCACCCTCGTGGGTGATCGGGTCCAACAAGGAGGAATACCAGCCAGTCGACTACCTTTATACCTGGGCAGGTAGGTGGAGCCATGGGCGGAGTCGGAGGTGGTCAGCCCAGGTATAACAGCGCGACAAGAGGCGACCTCGTATAGTGATACAACAGTGAGAACGGTGATAACAATACAACAGTGATAACTATAGTGTAACGATAGTGAACGATAAAAGTGGTTTACCACATTCACCCCTTGTTTAGATTTGAGTCCGGCGGGGTGAAGTGTACTACCAGTTCTGGTATGTCAGTCTGTCCGGAGGCCTCGTAAGCCTCTCCGATCGTCGCAGCGGCGGTGCTGCATTATCCGGTGTTAGTGCTGGTGTCTGCGTGGTCGGCGAAGGCTCGTGGGGTTCCGGCATGCCGTCTACCTGGGCTGGAATTGGGGGGGTGGTGGGGGGGGGTAAAGGTGGTGTCTCCGGAGTGCCCGAGGGTGCGAGGTCTCGTAAGGAGACAGTGTCCTCCCGCCCGTCTGGGTAAGCCACGTAGGCGTACTGGGGGTTGGCGTGCAGGAGGTTCACCCTCTCGACCAGGGGGTCTGTTTTATGGGCCCTCACGTGCTTTCGCAGCAAGACGGGCCCCGGAGAGGTCAGCCAGGTTGGTAGAGTGGTTCCCGTAGTCGACTTCCTGGGGAAAACAAACATTCGTTCATGGGGGGTGGCGTTAACGGCAGTGCAAAGTAGTGACCGGATGGAGTGCAGCGCTGTCGGGAGGACTTCCTGCCAGCGGGAGGTTGGGAGGCCCTTAGACTTTAAGGCTAAGAGGACGGCCTTCCATACCGTCGCGTTCTCTCTTTCCACCTGGCCGTTCCCTCGGGGGTTGTAGCTGGTGGTCCTACTTGCTGCAATACCTCTCGCTAGTAGGAACTGACGGAGTTCCTCACTCATGAAGGAGGAGCCCCGGTCACTACGTATATAGTTCGGGAACCCGAACAAGGCGAAGAGGTCGTTCAGGCACTTGATGACCGTGGTACTGGTCATGTCTGGGCAGGGGAAGGCAAAAGGGAAACGGGAGTACTCATCAACGATGTTGAGGAAGTACACATTGCGGTCAGATGACGGTAGAGGCCCCTTAAAGTCGATGCTCAGGCGCTCGAAGGGGCGGGTGGCCTTGATCAGGCTTGCTCTGTCCGGCCTATAGAAGTGCGGTTTGCACTCGGCGCAGGTCTGGCAGTTCCTGGTCATGGTCCTGACCTCCTCGATGGAGTAGGTCAGGTTGCGGGCCTTAATGAAATGGTAAAGTCTGGTGACCCCGGGGTGGCAGAGGTCGTTGTGGAGGGTCTGAAGTCTATCAATATGCGCGCTGGCGCATGTAATTCGTGAAAGAGCATCAGGGGGTTCGTTCAGCTTACCTGGCCGGTACAAGATATCATAATCGTAGGTGGATAGCTCGATTCTCCACCTCAAGATCTTGTCATTCTTGATTTTGCCCCTCAGCTTGTTATTAAACATGAAAGCAACCGAACGTTGGTCGGTGAGGTGGGTAAATCGTTTGCCTGCCAGGTAATGCCTCCAGCGCCGTACCGCCTCCACAATTGCTTGGGCTTCCTTCTCGACCGACGAGTGTCGGATCTCGGGGCCCTGTAGGGTCCTCGAGAAGAAGGCCACCGGCCTCCCCTCCTGGTTAAGGGTAGCGGCTAGGGCGAAGTCGGATGCATCGCTCTCCACTTGGAAGGGGATGGACTCATCCACTGCGTGCATTGTGGCCTTGGCTATGTCTCCCTTGATGAGGGAGAAGGCCGCGCACGCTTCCTCCGTGAGGGGGAAGGATGTGGACTTCATGAGGGGTCTGGCTTTGTCCGCATAATTGGGCACCCATTGGGCATAGTAGGCGAAGAGCCCCAGGGTTCTCAAGTGCCTTAGGGCAGTGGGGGAGGGGTAGCTCCATGAGGGGACGCATTCTTTCGGGGTCGGGGCCGATGAGTCCGTTCTCTACTACACAGCCAAGGATGGCAAGGCGCGAGGTGTTAAACACACATTTCTCCTTATTGTAGGTGAGGTTCAGCCGTTGGGCTGTACGGAGGAATTTCTCCAGATTCACGTCGTGGTCCTGCTGGTCGCGGCCGCAGATGGTGACGTTATCTAGATAGGGGAATGTGGCCTGCAGTCCGTTCTGGTCAACCATCCGGTCCATCTCCCTTTGGAAGACCGAGACCCCGTTGGTGACACCGAAGGGGACCCTAAGGAAGTGGTATAGGCGCCCATTCGCCTCGAAGGCGGTGTACTGGCGGTCCTCGGGGTGGATAGGGAGCTGGTGGTAGGCCGACTTAAGGTCGATGGTCGAGAATACGCGGTATTGTGCAATCTGATTGACCATGTCAGATATGCGGGGAAGGGGGTATGCGTCCAGCTGGGTGTATCTGTTTATGGTCTGGCTGTAGTCGATGACCAGGCGATTTTTATCGCCGGTCTTAACGACCACGACCTGGGCATGCCAGGGGCTGTTGCTCCCCTCGATGATGCCCTCCTTCAGGAGACGCTGCACCTCAGAGCTAATGAAAGCTCTGTCCCCAGCGCTGTACCGCCTGCTCTTGGTAGCGACGGGTTTGCAGTCGGGGGTGAGGTTAGCGAACAGGGAAGGTGGCGGCACCTTGAGGGTGGATAGGCTGCAGGTGTTACGCGGTGGGCGGTTTAACATTCGCTGGTTGTCGACTGTGAGTGGGGGGAGGGGTCCACCGTATGCTAGGGTTACACTTTGGAGGTGGGATTGGAAGTCCAGCCCTAGTAGGACGGCAGCGCAGAGCTGGGGGAGGACGAGGAGTTTAAAATTTTTATACTCTGTGCCCTTAACCGACAAGGTCACAGCACAGTAGCCGCTAATGTCCGTGGCGTGGGACCTCGATGCCATCGAGATTCGGTTGCGCGTTGGCAGGACAGGGAGGGAGTAGTGGCTCACCGTGTCTGGGTGGATGAAGCTCTCCGTGCTTCCGCTGTCAAACAGGCAGGTCGTGGCGTGTCCGTTTACTTTGCTGTCCATCATCGACTTGGACAGGTGGTGTGGGCGGGCTTGATCCAGAGTGACGGAGGCTAGTGTGTAGGTAAGCGAGTCGTTGTCGTCGGCGGTCGTCAGGTCCGGGGGCTCGGTGGCAGTCGGGCGTGGTGGGTAAAATGGCGTCTCCCACGAGGTAGGACAAAATGGCGGAGAAGATGGCTGCCCCCATAACTCACATGAGGCACTATTGGGGTCGGTTGCCTTGATCAAAGATGGCCACCCCCATGACTCACGTGTGGGGATGCTGGCCTCAGTTGCCGTGAAAGAAGATGGCCGCCCCCACAGTTCGCATGAGGCACTGCTGGCCTCTGAAGATCCGCTCCTGCAGGCCTTAGAGAAGTGGCCTTTCTTCCTGCAGGTTGAGCAGGTAGAGTTCCTGGCTGGGCAGCGCGACCTCGGGTGCTTCTCCTGGCCGCAAAAGAAGCAGCCGGCGGCCCGATCGCGGGTGCCCGATGTCGGAGCCGGTACCGGGGGTGGTGGGCCCGGTCGGGTCCGGGACGCCGACGCTGAGGTAGGTCCCGGGGGCGGCGCTGCGAAGGGTATTGCGGTAGGGGTCGGGCCCGAGTCCCAGGGTCGCGAGCAGTACCTGGAAAACGCCTCCTGGTCCTGATGGGCCACCTCTAGGGAGAGAGCGAGGGCTTCAGCTTTGTCCAGGTCGAGGTCTTTAGCTTCAAGCAGTCTTTGCCGTGAGTAGTCGGACCGTAGGCCTTTCACAAAGGCATCGCGGATATTATCTTCCGTATTTTCAACAGCCGTCACCGCTTTAAAGTCACAGTTCCTGCCGAGTGCACTTAGCGCCCGTAAAAATTCAGCTACAGGCTCTCCTGGCTGTTGCGGGCGGGATCTTAGGAGGTGCCTGGTGTACATGTAATTTACCGGGCTCCGGTACTGCTGTTTCAGTAGGTTGATAGCGGCCTCGTATGTAGTCGTGTCCTGGATGAGTGCGTATACTCTCGGGCTCGCTTGGGCGTTCAGAAGTCTTAGTTTGGATCTCTGCGGGACGCCGGATTCTTCCAGGTAGGATTCGAAGCAGTCCAGCCAGTGTTTGAAGTTGAGGGCTGAGTTTGCTGCCTGTGGGTTTAGATCCAGGTACGGTGGTTTGAGGGCTTGCAGCCAAGCCGGCTGGCGTGGCTGGTGTAGCCCGGTGTCTGAAGGCTGCTGTGGCTGTGCTTCTGGGAGGGCTCCTGGCTGGTCAGTAGCAAACATCTTTAAAATTTAGTCAATAAAATTGATATACCTATCAATTCGTCCAATAAAAAGCGACGAGTTAGGAACGTAACTAAAGGTTTTTATTGACTAAATAACAGAGCCCACCCTCGTGGGTGATCGGGTCCAACAAGGAGGAATACCAGCCAGTCGACTACCTTTATACCTGGGCAGGTAGGTGGAGCCATGGGCGGAGTCGGAGGTGGTCAGCCCAGGTATAACAGCGCGACAAGAGGCGACCTCGTATAGTGATACAACAGTGAGAACGGTGATAACAATACAACAGTGATAACTATAGTGTAACGATAGTGAACGATAAAAGTGGCTTACCACAACCTTATTGGACAGATCTGTGCTCACCTTTGGAAGTGAGTTCCAGTGAATGGTGAGACATAACTTCCCCCCCTCCCGCCGCCCCCCCCCCAATTGTGATGAGTGTGAAAGGAATGGCTTGGACATTGAAGGGATGCTTTATGGTAATGGTGTGCGGTGGTGTTAACCTGGTGCTTCATGTGGCAGCCAGCATGTACAGCGTGAAGTGAAGTAAATCTGGCCATGTGATGCCATCGCTGGCCTCTCGGGCAGCAATGTTGTCAGGTGCTGATGCCCTGTGTCCCGTGCAGCATCAGGTGATTGCGGAGAAGGCGGTGTTGATGGTGATATTGGTGTGCTTGGTGATGTTGGTGTTGGGGCTGATCGTGGTGGGATTCAGAGGACCAAGGTGAGATTTTTTCAAGGCCACCGATGTTGCTGGAATAGATGGCAGCTGAAGTTGAGATGACAGAAGCGATCTGTCAATGGTGAGAGAGCTTGCTCCAAGGAGGTGGCAGTGGATAGAGAGTTTACACCAAACACTTTCAAACTGCACACAGCTCAAAAGTGTCTTCCAAGTCCTGAAGGCTCAAGCTTCTAACATTGGAACGTGACCAGCTGTGAAATGGTAGCTTTCATACCACTTTTGCAGCTGTCACCTATTCACAGCAAAGGGGAGACATAGAGAACCCGACCTACTTACCTGACGTGATCTCCGAACAACGTGAACCTCGTTAAAAAAGTGGTAAAATAGAAATAGGCTGGAAAAACAGTCGTTAACAAGCGTTTAACAAGCAGTTAAGTATCTTAAATGCCTCCCCCGTCGCTTGGTGTCGGGTCTGTTCTGAAATCGCAGACCCGACACTTTGGAAATTTACATGGAGGTGGGTTCGGAGCAGGCTCCCAACCCACTGTCAATCATTTCAATTTTGACAGCAGACCCACCTCCGAACCCACACTCTGAGCGCCTGGCAAAATCGTGGCCAATGTTTCAGGTCGAAAGGTCATCGACCTGAAATGTTAAGATCATTGGAGAAGTTGAGCAGAGATAACAAAAGCATGGATAAGGATGTTAGAGTAATGTAAAAACATATGTGGGTGATGTTGCAGAGGTGGAAATAAGCAATCTAATGGATAGGATATGGGATTCGGATCTCAGTTCTAGGTCGGAGAAGACACTAAGGTTGCACACCATCTAGTTTGGCTTGGGTAAGAAGCCAAGGAGGGGGTGGAGTCAGTGGCAAAGGTGCAGAGTTTTTGTCAGGGTGATGACTTCAATCTTCTCATCCTTTGTGACTGCTGCTGCAGCGTGGCAATCGTTTCAAAGAAGTTGTGTCCCATCCACAAATTGATGTTGGACAGGCAGCACAGAAGTGATCATGGAGTTGTAGGAAATGATGGAGAGGACAAGCTGGATGTTGCCAGCATATACATGGAAACTGACTCCATGACTATGAATATTACCACCAAAGAGCAAACATAGAAACATAGAAGATAGGAGCAGGAGTAGGCCATTCGGCCCTTCGAGCCTGCTCCGCCATTGAATGAGATCATGGCTGATCATCCAAATTCAGTACCCTGTCCCTGCCTTCTCCCCATATCCCTTGATCCCTTTAGCCTCAAGAAATATATCCAACTCTTTCTTGAATATATTTAATGAACTGGCCTCCACCGCCCTCTGTGGCAGAGAATTCCACAGGTTCACCACTCTCTGGGTGAAGAAGTTCCTCCTCATTTCAGTCCTAAAAGGCTTACCCCTTATCCTTAGACTATGACCCCTGGTTCTGGACTCCCCGGCCACCCGAAACATCCTTCCTGCATCTAGTCTGTCCAGACCTGACAGAATTTTATAGGTTTCGATGAGATCCCCTCTCAATCTTCTAAACTCCAGTGAGTATAAGCCCAATCGACACAATCTCTCCTCATATGCCATTCCTGCCATCCCAGGTATCAGCCTGGTGAATCTTCGCTGCACTCCCTCCATGGCAAGAACGTCCTTCCTCAGGTAAGGTGACCAAAACTGCACACAATACTCAAGGTGCGGTCTCACCAAGGCCCTGTACAGCTGTAGCAAGACATCCTTGTTCCTGTACTCAAACCCTCTTGCTACGAAGGCCAACATACCATTTGCCTTCTTAACCGCCTGCTGCACCTGCATGCTTACCTTCAGCGACTGGTGCACAAGAACACCCAGGTCTCTTTGCACTTCCCCTTCTCCCAATCTATTGCCATTCAAATAATAATCTGCCTTCCTGTTTTTGCCACCAAAGTGGATAACCTCACATTTATCCACATTATAGTGCATTTGCCATGTTTCTGCCCAATCACCCAACCTGTCCAAATCATACTGGAGCTTCACGACATCCTCCTCACAGCTTACCCTCCCACCCAGCTTTGTGTCGTCTGCAAATTTGGAGATATTACATCCAATTCCCTCGTCCAGATCATTAATATATATTGTGAACAGCAGGATCAATACAGGAAACTTTGATTTACCGGCACCTAAATAACCGGAAATCTCGGTTAACCGGCGAAATTCAGGAGTAGGTTCAGGTAAGTTTTACTTCATATTACGTACTCGATCTGTTGCTGTGCAATTGGGTGTGGCTGCAGCTGTTGCTAAGCTACAGAGACGCTTGAAACTTGTGGCCATTGTTCTGCACCTGTTGCTAAGCAACAGGGTTTGTTGCTTTATACGGAGCTCTCAGCTCTCCGTATCTTTTACTATAGCTCTCGGTTATTTGGAATTTTTGATGAACTGGCACCACGTCGGTCACATCGGTGCCGGATAAAAAATGTTTTCCTGTATGTAAATGAGGAAATGAGGGAGACCGAGGTTGGAACTTTGGGGTACTCCAGAGGACAAGTGGAGAGCAATTGCTGGTGCTGCACTGGCTGCAATGGGATAGAAAGTAGCAGAACATGTAAAAGAAGTCCTACAGAGGCAGACTATGGAGGAGAGTCGGCGAAGGAGGATGGAGTGGTTAAACACCATGGAGAGGTCATGGAGTGATAATGAAATGTGATAGCAGTCACAAAGGATGTTGTGGTACCTTTGACCAGAGCTGTCTTGATTCAAACAGGGAATTGTAGGAGTGGTGAGCATGTAGCTGGGAGATGGCGGTGCATTTGAAGACATTGGAGAGAAAAGGGAGGATTCTAATCTATTACAGCTTTCTCTTTTTTTCACACTTTCTTCCATAGTTTTCATCCATATACAATTTTTCTAACTTGATTGTATTTAAATACAATGGACAATTTTTTGAGTTTGTAGCTGTAACAGAATTGCGTTGAAATTATATAAGGGCATATTAGCATGCAACTGCTTAATACATTTGAATGAAGTTCCATTGTGTACTCCTTTAACAGGAGAGTTAACCGGCTTAAAATAAGCGAGTTAGCACTTCTGTTAAAATAGTAGACAGATGAATATCATACAACGGTGTTAAGCCCTCCCACACCCGTGACCTCTACTACCTAGAAGGACAAGGGCAGCAGGCGCATGGCAACACCACCACCTCCAAGTTCCCCTCCAAGTGACACACCATCCTGACTTGGAAATATATTGCCGTTCCTTCGTCGTCGCTGGGTCAAAATCCTGGAACTCCCTCCCTAACAGCACTGTGGGAGTACCTTCACCACACGGACTGCAGTGGTTCAAGAGTCGGCTCACCACCACCTTCTCAAGGGCAACTAGGGATGGGCAATAAAAGCTGGCCTTGCCAGCGACGCCCACATCCCGTGAACGAATAAAAAAAGAGCCATCACATTAATATTTGCATAGTTTAATTTCAAGGCCTATTAGATTGAAGCAAGAGTAAGTGTATCCTTGTAGGATTCAAAAATGTTTTATAACCACTTTTTTGAGCTGGCAGATATACGGAAAGAGGGAACTTCAGCTGTTGAACCTTTATTCTCAAATAGAGGATGGTTTAATTTTATCCCCACAGCCTTCAACAGACAAAAAGTCTTGTCAGTCTGCATTGAACTTTTTTCCTTTACTCCTCACCTATTCTTGTGCTTGAACTTTTGTGCCGTGTATTTCCAAGTATTCATTACAACTGATCCACTGCTCAAGACTTCAGCTTGGTATTCCTATTAGACAGTTCGAATAAAGTGCAGTGCGATTCATCTGCTGTACCCAATGGGCAACTTTACCCTTATATCTACGTAAGTGAAGTATGTCGCACATGATTTTTACTCCCTGCTTTTACAAACGTAACGGCATATATTCTGTCAAAGCTCTCCGTATCCCATTCTAGTTCATTAAGCATTAATGAGCTGTGAAACGTTTGAAAAATGAAAGGGTTGTACCACCTTCAAAGTAAACCATTCCCCTCAAATGTTAGCCCCTGAATTTTCACGGCTGTTCTCCCATTCTCCCGCTGTAGCTCCGGCAAGAAACCCGGATCCGGAGCCCCCGCAGAATTTCAGGGGTCATAATACTCGATGACACTTAACACATTCAATTGCTTATTAGAAATAAAAGTTTAAAACAAAGTATTAATTTTAAATAGCCCCTGAATAAACTATGAAAGAGAATTTGTTGTGCGGATATTCATTTCGGACTGTCTGCAGCGCTAAAAGGATTAACTATTTTTCCTTGTGCTTCACCGATATGATCTTTTTATAAAAGGTGTAGAATGTGAGTCTTGATTTTAGATTGCAGTTGATGCTGCAGTGTCCTATTCCGATGGCCCACAGCAGCTGAAAAGCATCAGGTCAGCTTTCCATTCAATTCAGCAGATCTTAACCTTTTGCAAAACCTTCCCTTTGGACAGTTTGAAATATTAAGATCAGGAAATCTTTCATCACGTGGCTTTGACACTGAAAATGAGCCCGTGTAGGTACGAAATGGGATGCTATAGAATTTCTAGTGTTCTGTTGGCAGGGATTATTTGTCATGCAATTTTACTTTTAGGTACGGGGAAAAAAAATAACATTGTTTGCAAAATTTTTGAATGATTTTCTAATAATATTTCATCTCTACAGATCCGAGCATCGATTCAGGAACTGATATTCCCAAGAAGGTCATTCAACTGGATACGACATATTGGAATTGCAGGGATCCTGCTGATTTTAAACAACCTTCTTGTGATATTCGTTCCAAACATTAGAGATATTTTCGGCTTTATAGGTAAGCTCACAGGGACCGCTGTGCGACTGATACTACGTATATTGGCCCGGAATTTGCGGTCAGCGGTGACTCATGATCTCTGTGTCGAGAATTTCAGGTTTCCCGACACGTAATTGAAATCAACGTAGTATAGCGGGGATCCCCCAGTGCGAGCTGCTGTGACATCAACTAACTGTCTAAGCAGCCAATCAAAATGCAGAATTCTTACAGACAGCGAACGAGGAAGCGAGTAAGCTCTTAAAATTCTAACCTTTTAAAAATGTTAGAGAGAGCAAAACAAAGATTGGGGCTCTTGCATGGGGAAAAGGAAAATCTGAAAAAAGAGGAACAAAAGGTTTCTTAAAAACTTCAATTTTTATTCAAATGGATAAATATAACACTGCACAAAATTAAAATTTGTTTTTCAGGGCCATAACCTTTGTTTAGCCGTCAATACACCGTTAAAGCCCCATTGCACCGAATCCCTTTGGGTCTAACTTTTAAAGGTTTATTTAACAGTAGCATTACTGCAGAAGAGCCGAAGTTTTCATCAGTTTCCCTGATTTGAGAGATTTCACTGATTGCCGGCTATGGGGTGGGGGTGGGAGGTGGGTATTGGACGCACAGTGCAGCCTGTGCAGGAGCAGTGAACGACAGACCGCAACTTCAGGATTTCGCATTCGGCTATTTTGTGGTCAGTTTCAATGGTGAAATGGCGGCGGACGCAAATTATTAGTCAGATGTGAAACATTAATACCATTTTGTTTTTGTGTTTTTTTTTCTGTATTGCAGGAGCATCTGCTGCAACGATGCTTATCTTCATACTCCCCTCAGCATGTTACATCAGACTTGTGAAGAAGGAATCAATGAGATCCATGCAAAAGATCGGGGTCAGTAAATGATGTTCTAGCAAAACGCACCAAAGTAGTTCGTGCTACTTTGTTCGGGTAGCTTTACGAAGCTGCACTCCCACTCTGAACAGAAAATCGTGGGTTGCATGCACCTGAATTTCAACGGCTCTGTGCTTGGAAGCACGATTTTGCAAACTTACCAATATAATGTAACATAGCACTTTGTCATTGTCTTACAGGATTAGGCCATTCAGCCCTTCGAGCCTGTTCTGCCATTCAATTAGATCATGGCTGATCTATACTTCAACTCCATTTATCCATCTTTGTTCCCTTGATACCCATACCTAACAAAAATCTATCAATCTCAGTCTTGAAAGTTTCAGTTGAGTCCCAGCATCCACAGCCTTTATGGGGGAGAGAGTTCCAGATTTCCACTACCCAATGTGTGAAGAAGTGCCCTCTTGTTCTGGATTCTCCCACCAGAGGAAATAGTTTTTTCTGTATCTACACTGCTGAATCCCTCAATCATTTTAAATACCTCAATCAGATCACCCCTCAACCTTCTAACTCAAGGGAATACAAGCCAAGTTTATGCAACCTGTCCTCGTAATTTAACCCTTTAAGCCCTGATATAATTCTGGTGAATTTGCACTTTACCCCTTTCAGGGCCAATCTGTCCTTCCTGAGGTTCGGTGCCCAAATCTGATTGTAGTATCCAGTTGGGGTCTGACCAAGGGTCCGATCCCCTTGAGAAAAAGTCCAACATTCCATTAACCTTTTTGATTAATATTTGGATCTTTGCACTAACTTTTAGTGATTTGTGTATATGGACACCTAAATCCCTTTGCTCTTCCACAGCTCCTAGTCTCTCATCACTTAAAAATATTCCGATTTGTCTCTCTCAGCTGCAAAGTGGATGACCTCACACTTCCCCACATTGAACTCCATCTGCCATAGCTCTGCCCATTCACTTAGTCTGTCTAAGTGAGTGGGCATCAAAAGCAAAACTGGCCAGTAAGCCTGCAAATTGGCCAGTTTGTGTTCCTTTAATCCAAACACCTCACTACTGTAAATGAAAATGGGTATGAAAAATTATTAATTGTCTTTACATTGTTTATTCAGCAATGCTAAAACACATCTTTTTTTTTCTTGCTCTCCATTCTTCAGCCTCTATTTTCTTCTAAATCATTAACAGTAACAATTTTACCAATTTCATGCTTAATGGGACGTCTGCCCTAGTACTGACCCTGTCCCAAAGCCTGGGGAAAATAAAGGGGACCCACATCTATGCTATTTATGGTGCTGCCTGGGCATCCACCTAGCAGAGATGTGACGAGATGTGGCCTACTTCTGCTCCTATCTTCTATGTTTCTATGGGATATGGGGAGAAAGCAGGGACAGGGTGACATGAATCAGCCATTCATGTGGAAATTACTTATGAAATAATACTGGGCGGCCTGCTGGTGGCGCTGTCCAGGGAGAGTATAAATACTCGGGCATGGGCCCAGCTTGCTCAGGACATTCTTTTACAGGAACTAGTGAAGAACACGACTAGATCTCCATGTTGTAAAACAGTTGATTAAAGCTTTGCTTAATGCTTAGACCAAGTGCCTCGTAGTTTTCTTACGTCACAGGGTACTGAATTTGGATGATCAACCATGATCTCAATAAATGGCGGAGCAGGCTCGAGGGGCCGAATGGCCTACTCCTGTTCCTATCTTCTATGTTTCTATGTGAGGAATTTGGGAACAGCACTTTGGCGTTCCATGAGAGGGCTGGCTGTTCCAGCCAAAGGTCTGGATTTTGTTTGCTACTGATAATTGCCATTCAGAAGCTGGCAAATGTAATTTCAGTCGATTGCTCTGTAATTGATTGCCTTTCATAAATCAACGATGTTAACCCCATCTCCACTCGTATGTAATGCTAGCCAGGAAAGTGTGCCTGTATCATCCAGATGTACTTTCTGCTGAGGGCAAAGAGGCGGAACTAGCGGGATTTCTGGTGGTGACGTAATACCGCCAGCCTCGCCTCCTCTTCTGACATGAGCGAGGGTGGCGGGGGGTGGGGTGGGGGGGAGGGACGGAAGAGACTGTCCCCCTCACATCGGAAGTTGGCAACAGGTTTAAAAAAAGGGACAGAGACGCAATGTAACTGGGTCCTGTCCCAAATTCCTCCTCCACTCACCCAGACAATGGTGACTTTACATCCACAGAATCCGAAATCGTCGAGCTCCCTAAGTCTAGCATGATCTGAAGACAGAGCCTCCATTTTGTTCCCGCTGTCCATCAGACAGTGTACTGCTAAGTAATGAAGCCACTATTATCATGGAGGTTGCACATTCCGAGTGTTGATTCCAAGTCTTGCACCAGCACCTGACACTATTTTCCATAATAGTTTCTAATTTTGCATTGAAATGTACAATTACGATTTGTACTTTTAGGGATGAATAGTTTTGTTTGGGATAAAAGCAGTAAAAAATTCTGAAACCTAAATTTTTTTTTTTGTACCTCTTGTTTTCCAGGCTATGATTTTCCTTGTAATTGGAATCATTTTTATGATTGGAAGCATGACGCTTATTATCATTGATTGGATTCACAACCCTCCAGGTTCAGGTGGCCAGTAACCTGACGGATCAGTGTTACTGACTGGAACCATCGGTTTGCATCTTCTAAACGGCCCCGGCAAACACTGACAGCGGGAGTGAGATGCCATTCCTCAGTTTTTTTTTAACCGCAAGATTCCAGAGACTTGAGCATACCTAGTGTTAAGATTAGACGCTGCCTGTTGATAACTGAAGATCTGTTCTTACAAGGGCTTGATTTAGTTATGCTTAAAAAAAATCTTTGGACTTCAAAAAAAAAATCCAGATTCAGGATAGATAGCATGTGCTGTGAACAAATGCATAGTAGAGCAAGACTACAGATGTAGTGTAACTTAACTGCTGTATGTAGTTAACTTAGGGTAATGTGTACCTGCTGCTGGAATACTGGAAACTTTTTATCTCGGCGGTTGAGACAGTGTGTACATAGTTTTCAAATATTAAACCAAGCATGCATTTTCTAACTTTAGAAGACATGTCAAGTGTCTATTGAATTTAACCTCTGTCTTTTAAGGTATAGAAAGTGCTGGTGCGGCCTACTGGGCCTGTAAAGTGACCGCGCCCCCCTCTTGTTAGAGCTTCTTTATTATTCAGTTAAAGGTTATAATTGAATACAATGTATTTGGCAGAATTTTTTTCCATGTCTGTAGTTAACGTCCAGATACTGTATCACAAGTCACTGTTACCTCGACACCCCTCCCCTCCCCCCACCCCCATTCTGTGCCACAGGTTCCTGCCAATAACAGAGCCTGGAACTAGTAACCTCGAGTAATGATCCACTCCATTTATTACAAATGAAAGGATCATAAGATTGGGTACACAATTATGCCTCTCATGTTACCTGATTTGAAAAGTAAACTTATTTCATTCTAATCTTTAATCTGCCTGGCAGGGCATCTTTAACTTCTCTAGAATATTAGCATAATTTCTACATTATTTATTATCTTTCTTAGAAATGTAGAGGCTCATCTCAGTCTGAAACTTCTTATCCATTTCACAAGATCCATTCAGGCTGATAAGTTACAGCTCCCTTCTCTGGCAATAGTGCAAATGTATATATTACTGTTTAATAGCTAGAGAAAATCTCTCTTCTGAATGGTGCTTTGCAACTACTTTATTCACAGAAGTCACAGAACAAGTGTGGATTTAATTAATAGCCTTGTCTTCCACACATAAACAGAAAGGTTTTAAAGGGCAAAGCATTCTAGTAACTAACTACTTTGTTTAGTTAAACCAGTGCTAGCTGTCAAGGATGTTATGCTGCAGGCAACTATGATTTCATCAATGTATATAATTCACATCATTTTTTTTATGAGTTGATATTTCTGGAATTAAAATGTACAGTACTTTTTTCTGTTCGGTTATTTTTTTTTAAATCTCTAGATAGATCAATAATTCAGATTTATTTTTAAACTAGTCTTCGCTCGGTCTTCCAACATTTGTTGTTTTAATTGTTGGGTGGTCAACCAGCTTAACCATGAGCTGCATTTCAATACGAACCTTTATTCAGTTGCACAGTATACTTTGACGTCTGAATGAGCTGCTTAGAGGTTACTCTGGTTTACCCGGTTTTCACATTTACTGATCGACAAAGGCCTAGAAATTCAGTGGGCTGCGCCACCCGTTAGCGCCCTAAGAGGGCACTTAGTGGGTTTTGTGCCACTGGCCGCGCCTCCCGCTAAATTTAGCGGGACACTAATGGCGGCGCTAGCCGTTAGCACTGCGCCGCTACCGATGACGTCATCGGTGTGCGCAGCGCCCCGATCGCGAAATTTAGTAGCGTCCCCTGCTTTTGCGACCGGTTCAGGGGGGCCTACCTGCGGCGGTAGAGGCGCTGAGGTGCGGGGCGGCCATTTTTTTTTTTTTTTTGCTGGCCGCCTGCCAGCACCTCTCTGCGCCGCCGTCCCTGGCCTCCTGAACACCCCCCCCCCCCCCACCCCGCAGAGTGCCGGCTGTGTCCCAAGAGCTCGGCACTTCTCCTCGGTGCCGGGCTCTTTTGCCGGCACTCACGCTCTTCGAGCGCGTTGCAGCAGGCCCCTCCCCTTTAAGAAGGGGAGGAAGGCCTGCAGTACCGCAGCACACCGTGCCGCAGCGTGTGGCGCTGCGGCACGTTGCGCTGCGATTTTCAGTTGCAGCGCCCCAAGAGGGATGCAGGGCGCCTCGAGTAGCGCCACGCTTCTGTCTGGGGCACTGAAACTGAATTTGCGGCGGGCGGCCGCGACTCCTTCCGGGGCGGTACTTCCGGCGCCCTGGCGAGGCTGGCGCCCCAAACGGGGTGCCAGTGAATTTCTAGGCCAAAGTGTTTTGAAACTAACGTTTAAAAAATGCAACATAACGCAAACTCTTACTTCCACAGTTTGGTGATAATGCTCTGAAGTTTTGATGTCCCAACAGATTTTCAAGGCTTTTTGATACAATGGAATTTCAAAACTAGTTTGTTTCTCTTTCCCAGTTGACATATCAATCATTTTTCTGCATTACTTTACGAGCAAGTTTGTATTATGACAAAGATCTGTTGCCATTATGATGGGCAGGAAAGGCCCAGCAGAGGTATTTTTATTTAACTAGCCAAAGTGGAGGTTTATTTATAGATTCTTTTGTGGATCTAAGTATGCGTGACGAGTGAATAGTTCCAATGGTGTGATCTATTATTGTGTGCATGTTTTTGATTACTCAAACAGTTTCTTCATTCTTGAGTAATTTATGTATTGTAAATAGGGATCCCCATGGTAAACTTGCATAAGTTTTATTGTCTGTTGAAACGCGACAGTTAATCTCTACATTGTGAGAGATTTTTTGCACAAATTTTTAGTCAA
This sequence comes from Somniosus microcephalus, assembly GCF_052327205.1. Classification (NCBI taxonomy): domain Eukaryota; kingdom Metazoa; phylum Chordata; class Chondrichthyes; order Squaliformes; family Somniosidae; genus Somniosus; species Somniosus microcephalus. The sequence continues at coordinate 85,782,173 of NC_141002.1, read as the reverse complement.
TTAGGCCGCCATTTTGCCTACCTGGACGGCTTCAAGGCGGGGAGGCCGGCTGCAGGGGGTGGGGGGCGACCCCGCTGCTGCATGGATCCCGTCAATAAATTGAACCTTGCCCTAATGGGCCTTGTTAGGCGCGCCCTGCGCGTTGCCCGGCCCTATTAAAGAGTGCAGGTCTGGTGACGTCACCCGATGACGCGATTATTGCCGATTTATTTAAAGGGGCCATGGCCCCAGTTACTGTCAGTTGCAAATTGATAGCATTCAGTGCTGTCAGTGTTTGAGTCCCTGCACTATGAGCTAGCAGCACCTCGTTTCATGGATGACTCCCCCCATCATCTTGTGGAGGGAGTGAGAGCACATAGGGAGGTTCTCTTCCCTATGGACGGCAGGAAGAGGCCTCCGCAGCAGACAAAGGCAGCGTGGCTGCAGATATCGCAGGAGGTTACGGGGCTGTCAGTGGTGGTTCACATCTGGGTGCAATGCCGCAAGAGGTTCAATGATCTAGTAAGATCAGGAAAAGTGAGTATTAAGCCACAATGACCATGATGCTGCTGTGTGTGTCATCACATTCACACCACTCTACATTGCCATCCATACTCCTGCACAACACTACACAGCCCAACATCCCCTGTACCTTCATCCATCCCTCGAACTCTATCTACATTATCAGGTCGCCATCTTACTATGCAGCCCTCACACTCAGCCTCATTGTTATGCAATGACAGCAACTAACAGCACAAAAGAAGGCAACTTGTTATTGCCAACCCACTCCATCAAAGTCTCCCTGTAAAGCTCTATGCCATTCCATTCCTTACACTCATTCCATCACTGTCACTGAACCTTCTCTTCTTTCCCTCCTTGCAGGAAAATATAGCCCACAATAAGAGGGAGAGAACGGGAGGAGGGCCTTCACAAACCATGTCATATCTGACGAGTGCAGAGGAGGCAGCACAGGAGATTGCTGGAGTGGTGGATGTTCCGGAAGTGGGGGACGGAGAGAGGGGCTCAGTAGAAGAAGCTGGTGACAGTGATTTTCCACACAATTGCATGCCTTTCATCATTGCCTCATATGGGGTGTGATGTCAAGACAAGATGAACGCTCCTCATGTGGATAATGGTATGTGTCTGCAGTAGACATCCTGTATATCTTACTGATGTCTTCACTCTCCCACAGGTCCATCAAGAGCACCCGCCGCCCTCCCCCCCCCAATGTCCAGGAGCAACAGCAAGAAGACTCCTCAGAGGAGCCTCCTGCCTCTGAGGGTGCAGCATCACCTCAGACAACGCAACCCAGCACCAGCGCAGAGACGCACACCTCAGTGGGTATGTCGCGAGATAGAATAGTGTCACCTGATGTCTCTCAGATCACAACTGAGCAGCAGCAGATGGTGGAGACAGTGACAGCAGTGGAGACTCCTCATTGGAGGGCGCAGGAGTCTCCTAGCTCTGATCACCTGCATGCAGATGCTGAGCCTCAGGGACCATCCAGAAAGAGGGTGATCCTGGAGCTGCAGGAACAAGTGCAGGAGGCTCTGACTGGTTTTGCGACCGCAGTGACTGCGAGTGTGCAGAGAATGGAGGAGTCCATCTCCAGCATGAGCAACATCGTGGCGCAATCACTGGCAACTATAGCTTCCTCCATGAATAGGATGGCCACCTGCATGGAGGAGGCACGGTGCCAGTCACATGAGAACATGGTTTCTCTTCAAAATAGATGCTAATCTATGGAGGGGAGATGGGGAAAAATGGAGGAGAGATGGGCATCTATGGAGGAGAGAAACCAGAGGTTCATAGACGTCCTTTCTAGAAGGGGTGTCAGTATAGACGTGGGCCCTCATGGCCCCATTGAAGTGCAGCAAGGTGTTCTCCAGCTACTTGCTTGCAGGGAAGTGCAGGTGGCCCATGAGAGGGATGATGGTCGGAGGGGACATGGAAGTGGGGGCTCCGCTCCAAGCGCTCTGACTTCCACCCACTCGGTCAGAGCCCCAGATGCCTCCCCGGACAGTGATGGCTGAGTCTGCGCATGCACAGTCGCAGGAGCAGCAGACTTTGGCGGAGCCATCAGTGGCTGCAAAACCCAGAAGACGGCCGCTAAAGGCGTCTAAGCAGGCGCAGCACGGAGATGAGGAGGCTGCCTCTACCTTTGCTAAAGCCGCAGGGGTAGCACGACGTAGAAGCACCCGGAAAAGAAAGATCCCACACAGAGTCACAAGGGTAGTCACTCAGGTGTGTCTTTCTTTATCAATGTCATGTTAGTATTCTATGAAGTGCTGTTAATAAATCATCTAATTGCCTCACTTGGAGGTCGTTGGCAAATTTGTGTGATGAAATGGAAGTGGCAGAGTGAAGGATCAGGGCTCGTTTCACACCCAGCAATGGTGGTGAGAGTCAAAACAAGGGACGAATCATTGTTTGACTGCTGCATGGTGTTGGTGTTCGGTGAGGCAAACCTGCGTACGCAGGTGGCAGCCACATGTATGAGCTGCATGAAGTTATTGAAATCTGCCATTGATAAGGGTATCCCTGGTGTGACGGGCAGCAACGTGCTCACGTACTGGTCCCAATGGGACCACCGGCTCGTCCAGGTGTTCCTCATCCTCATAACCAACCTCATGGTGAGCCTCCTCGTCCTCATCCTCCTCGTCCTCCGATGAGGCTCTGCGCTCAGTGCTGTCTTCCTCATCCAGTACTAATCCTCGCTGCCGCGCTGTTGTGCAGGGTGCTGCAGATGACGACTATTCGCGAGACCCTAGCTGGTGTTTACTGAAGGATTCCTCCAGATCTGTCGAGGCATCTAAAGCGCATTTTGAGCAAGCCTATTGTCTGCTCAATGACACTTCTCGTGGAGATGTGGCTTTGATTATAACGTCCCTCAGGCTCATTTGTTGGCCTCCTCAAAGGTGCCATGAGCCACATCTTCAGTGGATAGCCCTTGTCTCCAAGCAGCCAGCCGCCAAAACTATTTGGCGATGCGAAGAGCTGAGGGAGGGTGGACTGGAGCAGGATGTACGAGTCATGGCAACTGCCAGGGAACTTGGCGCACACATGGATGATGATCTTCCTATGGTTGCAGACCAGCTGAACGTTGAAGGAGTGGAGACCCTTGTGGTTGACAAATGATATTGGGTTGTGACAGGGGCCCTGATGGCCACATGTCGATGACTCCCTGCACCTGTGGGAAGCCAGCCAGTGCGGCAAAGCCAAGCGCACGCTCATTGGCAGTGGTTTCATCAGTGGCAAAATGAATATAATTTGCGGACATGTTAAAGAGGGCATCGGTTAGCTGTACAATGCATGTGTGGGCGGCCGACTGCGAGATGCCGCAACGGTCTGCTGCAGATGCCTAGAAGGAGTCTGAGGCGAAGAAGTTGAGGGCAAGGGTGAGTTTGACAGCCACTGGTAAAGAGTGTCCACCCCTTCCTCTGGGCTGCAGGTCTTGCTCCAGTAGAGCGCAAATGTCAGCGACGACCTGGCGCGATAGCCTGAGCATCCTTTAGCACTGCTGCTCCGTCATGTTGAGGAAGCTCATCCTCTGCCTGTATACCCTGTTTTGGGGGTGTGGCCTCCAGCACGGTTCTGCTGCTGCTGCAGCTGATCGTCATCAGATTCGGAGGACAAAGGTGAGAGAGCATAAATCATGCCCATTCTGATGATTCATATGGCAGGTGAAGTTCAGATGACAGAACCAATCTATCAAGGGTTAGATATGATGTTGCAAGGAGGTGACAGTGACTAGAGAGTTTACTGCAAACACTTCTCAAATGCATAAAGCTGAAAAATCTGTTCCAAATAATCAAGCCTGAAGCTTTTGAGAGTGGAAAGTGACCAGATGTAAAATGGCAGGTTTGAAACCACTTTTGCAGCTGTCACCTAGTGAAAGAAATGGAGAATTGTTCAGAACCCAACACACTTACCTGGCATGATCCGCGAGTGACAGGAACCTCGTGGAAAACTTGGGAAAATACTTTGTGCCTGCTAAAATGTTGATTAAATTGGTTTAAACACCCTCTCAACTAGCACAACTGAATGACCCGCCGCTTAGTGCCGGGTCTGCAAAGCGCAGGCAGAGCCGGCACTAGGGAAACTCTCAAGGAGGCGGGTTTAGAGCGGGATACTGCCCCGCTGTCAATCATTTGGATTTTGACAGCGAACCCGCCCTCTGAGCGCCAGCAAAATTCAGCCCTTAGTTTCTGATGGCCACAGTGTCACCCCCGACTGGTCCCAGGGGAGAAAATTCCGCAGGACTTGTAAAGGGGAGAAGCCAAGACATCCCTATGAAGATGAAGGGGCCCCTGTGGGCACAGGAGGTCTATAATGCTGGGAGCTAGATACACGGAGATGGTCCTTGGGACAGTGTCACCTCAGACAAACAGCTTCGCTCCACCAGTGCAGGGAGTCCCTTAGCCCAAATGGTGCTTCACCCCTCCGTGAGAGATCGGACCTCTTGGGTGCCAGTATTTAAGGGTTCAGTGGCAATGAGTCACCTGACACTAAGGCTCACTCCGATGATGAATCCTGCCCTGTAGGATGGCCTCCCACCATTTGGATTTGTCCTTGATGGGTCCTTGTGCAGGGTCCTATGGAAATCAGACAGTATGCCATATCATGCTTGGATGAATAGCACTTGAGTTAGTGGCATGTCCTTGCATAAAAGGCCCGGGAGTATTTCAAGCAGCATTTTAAAAGCCTGATGAGGAATTTACCCTGAAGATCTTTTAAGGATATTCTTCAATTCAGCGTCAGTAAATTAGCCACAAAAAAAACTAACCTTTTTATTTGTTGGTGATGATTTTCAAGTGATTTTTTATTAAAAAAAAGAATTCAGCACCTATCTGTTTCGATAAAGCTACACCTGAATGTCCATGACCTCTCAAATGCCTTACCAGTGTTCTTTCGGAGCAGTGATCAGATCTGTTTTGCCCCCAAACCTGCTTTCCATTTCCTGCTTTTTCCCAGTTCTGATGAAAGGTCATCGACCTGAAACGTTAACTCTGTTTCTCTCTCCACGGATGCTGCCCTGGCCTGCTGAGTTTTTCCAGCGTTTTCTGTTGTTATTTCTGTTTTGTTTGTCTTGTTTTATGATACAAATTATGCACAGTATTCATGAAGTGACTCATGTTTATAAATAGGCGGGTGAAGCTGTCGTAGCAAGATACAAATTGCATATCGCATTCCAGTTTACTTATAAAATTGGTATAACCTTTCTAACTTACCATTACTGGAGCTTCTTTTGTATCAGAAAATATTGTGGGAAAGCGTATAATGCTCAATAAAGCTGTATAAAGACACTTTTTCTCATTTTGTTATGCTGAATTTGTGTAAGCCATCTTTCTGAACTGTGGATAACAAACTGGAAGTGAATTAAAATTCAACTTGGAAAAATGTTGTTTGGCTTGCATTGGGTGCAACAAATGCAATACTTCAGCCCATTTTGACAGCGCCAAGTCATTTAACAAGAGATCCTGACAAAACTTCTGTGAGTAGGAAATGGGTGGCACAGTGGGGTTAGATTAGGGTCGCCAAATCCAGTTGGACGTATTCCTGGTGGTTTCATCATATGGCCTCCTGCCTCTAACCGACCCACCCAATCAAATAGCCTTTCTTCCCATCTCCAATGTTTTTATAACTACAGGAAACTTTGTGCTATCCGGCACCGACAGGACCGAGCTGTTGCCGTCCCATCAAAACTGCCGGACAAACCAGCGCTAATGTTGAAACATACGGAGATTTTGAGCTCCGTATCTGGCAACAAACCCTGTTGCTTGGCAACAGCTTCTAAACAGTCGGCCGTACCTTGCAAGCGTCTCTGTAGCTTAGCAACAGCTTCAGCGAGACCTTGCAGAGCCTGACTAGTGAAAAAAAAGCAAGGAAAAAAAAATAACCTAACGAAACAGCTCCTGATTTTTGCCGGTGGCTCGAACATTCCGGACAGTTAACCTCTGGATAAACCAAAGTTTCCTGTAATAAACTAACATGTTCATTGAAATAAAATACACCATTTTTTAAAGCACCTTTAATTTTTCTGCCGGGTTTGCTCGCAGCAGTGTCCAGGAGGTTAATCTTTCATTCCTGGAGACTCCATGGCAATCCGGGAGGGCTGGCAACCCATGGGGAGATACGGGCCCTTTTATTCTGGGAGCTGGTTTCAAATGCAGCCCAGTCTGATGGATTGAGAGTCTCCTCGGTCTGTTGGCTCTAGGGGTCACTCCTATGTGCAATGATTTGCAGCAGTCTCAATCCAGTTCCAAGTCAGTATGGGGCTATAGCACAAAACTTCCTCTAATTGGCGACATCACACAAATGGGCCTAAGGATCATAGAATCTTACAGCACAGTAGGCCTTTTTGGCCCATTGTGCCTGTGCCGGCTCTTTGAAAGAGCTATCCAATTAGTCTCATTCCCCATAGCCCTGCAATTTCTTTTCCTTTTTGGGTATATATATATCCAATTCCCTTTTGAAAGTTCCTATTGAATCTGCTTCCACCACTCTTTCAGGTGGTGCATTCCAGGTCATAACAACTCGCTGCATAAAAAAAAATTCTCCTTGTCTCCCCTCTGGTTCTTTTGCCAATTTCATTTTTGTATATAATCTTTTGTGTGAAACCTAATCAAATGCCATCTGGATGTCCATATAGGGAACATCCATAGACACTCTCCTATCCACACAGCTGAATATTCACATTGAAAAGTATCCCACCTGCCATTAGCTTAACAAAGGGGAAGATTCTTTGAAGTGCTGCCACAGGGAGGTTTTCTGCCCAAGAGCAAAGGTGTAGCAGCCACTGGTGATAAAAGGTGGTGAGGTAGGAGGAGAGGGAATAGGGAAGTGTATGACTCACAGCAGGCACTATCCCAGGCAGTGCTCCACAGCAACAGTCAGCTACCTAAGAATGCAGAGGATGGCTTGAACTTACCAGGAATGCTTTGACTGAGGTGTGCCACCTCCTTTTTTTATTCGTTCATGGGATGTGGGCGTCACTGGCAAGGCCAGCATGTATTGCCCATCCCTAATTGCCCTCGAGAAGGTGGTGGTGAGCCGCCTTCTTGAACCGCTGCAGTCCATGTGGTGAAGGTACTCCTACAGTGCTGTGAGGGAGGGAGTTCCAGGATTTTGATCCAGCGGCGATGAAGGAACAGCAATATTTCCAAGTCAAGATGGTGTGTGATTTGGAGGGGAACTTGGAGGTGGTGATGTTCCCATGCGCCTGCTGCCCTTGTCCTTCTAGGCGGTAGAGGTTGCGGGTTTCGGAGTTGCTGCCGAAGAAGCCTTGGCGAGTTGCTGCAGTGCATCTTGTAGATGGTACACACTGCAGCCATGGTGTGCCAATGGTGAAAGCAGTAAATGTTTAAGTTTGTGGATGGGGTGCCAATCAAGCAGGCTCCTTTATCCTGGATGGTCTTAAGCTTCTTGAGTGCTGTTGGAGCTGCACTCATCCATGCAAGTGGAGAGTATTCTATCACACTCTTGACTTGTGCCTTGTAGATGGTGGAAAGTCTTTGGGGAGTCAGGAGGTGAGTCACTCGCCACAGAATACCCAACCTCTGACCTGCTCTTGTAGCCACAGTATTTATGTGGCTGGTCCAGTTAAGCTTCTGGCCAATGGTGACCCCCAGGATGTTGATGGTGGGAGATTCGGCGATGGTAATACCGTTGAATGTCAAGGAGCAGTGGTTAGGCTCTCTCTTATTGGAGATGGTCATTGCCTGGTATTTTTGGCACGAATGTTACTTGCCGCTTATCAGCCCAAGCCTGAATGCCGTCCAGGTCTTGTTACATGCGGGTATGGACTGCTTCATTAAATACTTCACAAAGACCTGCGGGGACAGCAAGCCACCTGGTATGCATTACCAGAGGCAGTAAAGCTCACCACTGCCCTCAACTTACGTACTACATAGACCTTCAGTGGGCATATCAGCAATGGATACAAGAATTCCTGGTGAGAGTAATTCTTGTTAAAAGCCATTTTTTTGTGTGTTGGGAAAGTCCCACTTGCCATTAAGAGGCATTTACTCTTTGGGTTTTTTTAAATAATGTATAGAAATTATTTTTCAAACAACAAAACCTAGCCAAGTCAAGATTCAACTGAAATCTGGTCCTTGACTAAGTAAAATTAAACAGAGTCAATGATTAGTGAAAAATGTTGCAAGACTAAGCTAGTTATTCGTCAATTAAATTGATTTCTGACAACAAATAGTTATGTGGTCAAGAATAGTTAGGCAGGGAAAATAATTTTTCCTTATTATGTTATATTCCAGTCTGTTTTGTAGCAAAGTTACAGTTCCCACTGAATTGACCTGACATAATCAGTCATACACTTGCACTGCAGTCTGCTTTTAATACTACAGACCAGCCTCTTCAACATCCAATGACTTGAACCAATGGGTCTATTTGTGTTTCCACTGCACAGAGTGCAGACTCAGTACTCAATGTATCCTTTTAGAGGTGGTCATGACGTCTGCAGTGCTTTTCAACACTTAAGCTGCACAATCACAGCTGAAGAGTAATTCAAAACCAACCACTTAAGAGCAGCCAATACAGGACATTCGTACGGTCAAAGTTCCTGTCGGATTGAGGCTGTCTACAAACCCTGCGATATGGACACACATTCTAGAGACCTCATAAGGAAAAAGTTACATGTTTTGATTATGATCGGGACAATATTGCCAATATAAAGCAATGTGGGGAACATTCACAGAGCCAACATGATTCGCATGACAGAAATATTACGTTGCTTGATGGTGGTATAAAATAATGTGCAGTTTTTCTAGGCTCTCTCTGTCCAAAACCACAATGCTGTTTCACTTTAAAAGTCTTCACATTCCTGCGGAAAGTACACAGAAGTTCTAACACTGATCTCTGTTGCTTTAATGCATAAAGAGACAAAAAAGAAAGGGACTTTTTAGGTGTACTTAAGGATAAATCCTCCTTTCAAGTTGGCCGGTTGATTTCATTTACTATGCATTGCAAAAGTTAAACCAGCCTTGATTTTCTATTGCCGTCAGCTTTGGCTCAGTGATCGCACTCTTGCCATCTGAGTCAGAAGGTTGTGGACTCAAGCCCTACTCCAGGTACCTCAGCATATAATCTAGGCTGACATTTCAGTGCAGTACTGAGGGAGTGCTGGACTGTCGGAGGTGCCGTCTTTCACATGAGACATTAAAGTGAGGCCCTATCTTCCCTTTCAGGTGGGTGTCAAAGATGCCGTGTCATTATTTGAAGAAGAGCAGTGTCCTGGCCAATATTTATCCCCCAAATAACATCATTAAAATTGATTATCTGATCATTTATCTCATTTCTGTTTGTGGGACCTTGCTGTGTGTCATATTTCCCTACATTACAACTGACAGTACACTTTAAAAGTACTTCATTGGCCTACGATGCACTTTGGGATGCTCTGAAGATGCTATATAAATGTAGTTCTTTCTTTTCTTCCATAGAGTTTACAATGCTGCTACACTGGAGCTAACTACTTTGATCTGATTTCATTCCTCTTTCCCCCAAATTCCTCGTAAAGGATACCCGAAATCAGAAAGGAATCAGTGACAGGAAAACAAGTATTGGAGAAGCAATGCATCAACATAATACTTGGAAGGAAAAATACAGAAATGAAAGGCTGAGTTGTGTGCCACATAGGGTCACTGAGTAACCATTTCTTTATGTAATATCCTGGACTTGCCTACAATAACATTTTGTTCCAAGAAACATTTTTTTTTAAGTTACAACTCCTTCTTAGGCTTCTCGTACTGTCAGTACAGTTTGGACTGACTGGGTTCAACAGTTTGTTTCTCATTCCTGTTCACTATTTATGGGAGTAATAATAGAATACTATCATTCACAGAAATGACAGAAATGGATTAAAAGCTTCTGAATCATGGCACACTTCAGGAAGGGCAATTATGTAGAACCAAAATAATATAAAAACCAAATGAGCCCTGGGGTGCAACCAAAGACCTGAATGTTGATGTGTTGCTCCTGGTGACTAGCCAAGCAAATATGTTTTTGTACATAAAACCTTCCCTGTAGAAGCTGATAACAGTGACAAAGTCTTGGATACCATCTAAGAAAGGTTTCCTGATAATGTCCATGTACTGTTAGCATAAAAATACAACTTTATGGTGGTTTCACACGAGTTAAGCATTGGTGTAAAGTTGAGGGATGAATCTCTCTGTTCCACCAACAAGGCCTCACCCAAAGTGAGCAGTTTATTGCAACATTATAGTGTAGGGTTCTCAAAATTCCCACATTCCCCAGAGTTATTAATAAAGGGACCCTGAAGAAAGAAGTTATAAGGGAACCCTAAACAAAATGGCGTCTGGACCTCGTGGCAGAAACCTGCAAGAGTAGGGCCCTGCAAAAACGGCAGGTCAAATGACATGCCGGGGCCTGTGAGAGCTGAAGCCAGACAGTAGATAATGCAGAATACGCATTCTTCATTTTGAAACCAATCAACTCAGGAAAGACTTAATCTTGAACCCATCAAACCTTTGCATAAATAATCGCTTACAGTTTAAACTGGCTACTGAGCCAGGAAGATGCCGATTCACTTTATGAATAACAAACACCAGGACATTAAAGAGCATTTAGCAAAGGGGCAACCACCCGAAAAGCAGTTAAAGTGAAATGACTATAATCACTTTAACGAGCCCGCCAAAAATCGGACAAAGAACTAACCCTGATTTGGCGCGCAGATAACGAACCTCCAAAATAGTATAATTGTAGGCCCACCGGTAACCAAGACACACAGGACACACAGGGCAGCAAGTGGGCAGGCAAGACGAGGCGAATGGCAAGGCCGATAAGCAGAGAAGGGCAGCGTGGAGAAGCATTGGGGACGAGCAGGCACACACCCTGGTCCAGGTATACTCGGAACGAACGAAGCTGATGAACGAAGCAGGGGTAGAAGAAGAAGCAGATGACCACGGGCACCGCGGTAACAAAGGACCGGGTAAACCATACCTTCGGGTCATTACCACTGCACAGGTAATGATCTAGGCCACCGCGACCAAGCCAACACCGAAGACTGCCAACCAAACCCCAACCGCAACAAAAACTTCGACGACCAGACCACCACCAGAAGAACAAAACCCGAAGTTTCCATTCTGCAAGGTAAAGTACCCAACAAAGACTTTATTCCCTATCTCTAACAGAGGAAAAGGGGGTACTTTACTCAGACGACTCCACCGCCGTGCCCTGGGACCACATGACGACAGCAGGCCCCAAAGGACACCAAGAGCGAACCCCAAAACCGCAACCGGCTTAATCGACAGGCTCCGACCTGTCCAGAAACCCTTATTGGTGAGCATAATCCCTGGCCCCTAAGCACAATTAGTTAGATATTGGGGGTGGGACAAGGGTAAGGGAAGTAATACTGTGATTTTTCCCTCGATGTGCCGTGTGTTCCCCATCCCTAATTAAGTGTACTCTTGTATGCCTGTAGCTATTCCAGTAATTTTTCCAGTGTTGTAATTTTATTGTGCCTTTTAATAAAAATACAGTTTTTCTTGTACCAATCCAGTTGTCTGCTCCAATTCTGTATCGCCGCCTGTACCTAAGTCCAGTGTCTAGAACCCAAGGGTGTGGGAGCGATTCGAACCACTCGGGAACCCAGTCAGAGGCGAAGCTGACTACACACACACCACCCCCTACAATAGTTTCATGGCCCGCAATTCTTCTCCTATTAATACCAATGGACAGAAAATCGCAGGCAAAGCATCTGTGATTTTCCAGTAAGTACCCATTGAGTGCAAGACCACATCAGTGTTCCGCCCATGAAGTATAAGTCAGTGTCATGGGTCAGAGCTGACTCCGAAGCCAAGTGGAGTGAGACTCCCCGCGCCCCCCCCCCCCATGGAGTCTGACTCCACTTCGCTCCAGTGTCAGGTCAGATACTGACTCCAGATTTAGACTGCATTCATACTATAACTGCTAGCATAGACCCGTTGTGATGAAATATTCCATTCATCACTGCCTGTGACTGTGGTCAGTTTCAGTTTCATTTCCCTTCCCCCAGTTCCGTTTCCTCACCATTGTATTGTATATTGGAATGTGTTGTGTGTAGGGCTCCGCCCATACCTGGCCCCTATGTAAGCAAGCTCAGTCTGGCCTCATATCCAGCACTGCAGCCCTCCGGATGGAAGATACCTCTCTCCACTACGTGTTACCTTCTAAGTTAATAAAAGCCTTGTTTTCTTTCGCTAACATCGAGTCTCGGAATTATTGAGGCACATCAATTTTATTAACTTATTTTTCAACACAATGGATCAACTCCTGAAACCCGAACGTTTGGATTTGGATCAGCATGCTCTGGACGCATCAGCACGCTTCGGACACTGGTTTATGTGTATGGAATTCTTCCTGGACAATTCCGCAGCCGTCAAAGACGCTACGGACGCTGTGAGTATGAAACTCGGAATTCTGCGGAATTGGGTAAGCCACCGGGTTTACCCCCTCATCCAAGACGCCGACACGTACCTGGCCGCCTGCGACATCTTAAAGACGCATTACCAGCAGTCTACGAATGAGGTGTATGCTAGGCATCTGCTCGCTACTCGCGCACAGCGACCTGGGGAATCGGTGGAGGAGTTCCTAGGCACCCTGAAAATGCTTGGCAAAGACTGCAAGTGCCGAGATGTAAAAGCCGCAGTGTACACTGACGAGCTTGTTCGCGATGCCTTTATCACAGGCCTCAGCTCCACTTACATCCGGCAAAGACTGCTGGAAAAAACGGGATTGGACCTGAAACAGGCTGCGGACACCGCGCGATCCCTGGATGTGGCCCAGAGAAACTCGGACGCCTACTCTTCAGCCAGCGCCGTCCACGCCGCCACGTGTGCACCAAGGGCGCCGCCATCTTGGAAGGCATCTTCCCCGCCCGGCAGCCCGACACCGTCGGGGCCCCGCTCTCCCCCCAGAAGCCCTACGACAGCCGCGACGCATCAGGGACCCAACTGCTACTTCTGCGGGCAGCCAAAGCACACCAGAAACCTGTGCCCGGCGAAAGGCACCACCTGCTTTAAGTGCGGTAAGAAGGGGCACTTCGGGAAGGTGTGCAGAGGGAACCCCGCCGGAAAACCAACTGCCGGAAAACCCGCCACCGCCGCGTGCGCGCCGTGGGAGCGGCCATCTTGGATGCCATCTTGCCCGACCTCGTGGGGTCCGCCATCTTATGAGCAGACAGCGTGGACGCCATCTTGTCTCGATCAGAGCCCTACAGTGGCATCGGTCACAGTGGACCAGACCAGGCCGCACCCGCTATCCAAATCAATGGTGGACATCGAGGTAAACGGGTGCAGGGTTAAATGTTTAATTGACAGTGGAAGCACGGAGAGTTTTATCCACCCTGAACTGGCACAACAACTCTCCCTAAAGGTGGTCCCTACTCAGGGTACCATCTCTATGGCTGATAAAACCCAGACATCGACCATTCTGGGTTACTGCACGGTACAATTGTCCATTAACGGAACTGTATATGATAATTTTAAAGTATTAATCATGAAGAATCTATGTGCGAGCGTGATCTTGGGCCTGGATTTCCAGTGCAACCACCAAAGCATCACGCTCAAGTACGGTGGGTCCCAGCCGCCCCTCACAGTGTGCGGTCTGGCTACCCTGAAGGTAAAGCCGCCCTCGCTATTCGCGAACCTTACCCCTAACTGCCGGCCAATAGCGACCAAAAGCAGGAGGTACAGCTGGGAGGACAGGCGGTTTATCGCGACCGAGGTAGACAGGCTCCTGAAAGAGCGCATTATTGAACGCAGCAACAGCCCGTGGCGCGCCCAAGTGGTAGTGGTAAGGGGTAGCGAGAAGAAACGGATGGTGATCGACTATAGCCAAACGATCAACAGGTACACCCAACTAGACGCCTACCCGCTACCCCGCATATCAGAAATGGTGAACCAAATCGCCCAATACCGGGTGTTCTCCACCATCGACCTTAAGTCAGCGTACCACCAGCTCCCTATCAGACCAGAGGACCGCCCGTACACCGCCTTCGAGGCGAACGGACGCCTCTACCAATTCCTCAGAGTCCCCTTTGGGGTGACGAATGGGGTCTCGGTCTTCCAGAGGGAGATGGACCGCATGGTCGATGACCACCACTTGCAGGCAACCTTCCCCTACCTCGACAACGTCACCATCTGCGGTCACAACCAGCAGGATCACGACTCGAACCTCGAGAGGTTCCTGGAAACCGCACAAAAACTCAACCTCACCTACAACGAGGACAAGTGCGTTTTCAACACCACGCGCCTCTGCATACTAGGCAGCGTGGTGGAGAATGGGGAAATCGGACCAGACCCCGACCGATTGCGCCCCCTACGGGAGCTGCCCCTGCCCAACACTCCCAAAGCCCTGAAAAGGTGCCTGGGGTTATTTTCTTATTATTCCCAATGGGTCCCCAACTACTCCGACAAAGCCCGCCCCCTCTTGAAAGCATCCTCTTTCCGCTCTCTGCTGAGGCCCACGCCGCCTTCAAAAGCATTAAGCAGGATATTGAGTGGGCCACGCTCCAGGCAGTGGACGAGAACACTCCATTTCAAGTGGAAAGTGATGCGTCTGACTTCGCCTTGGCGGCCACCTTCAACCAGGCGGGGCGGCCCGTAGCTTTCTTCTCGAGGACCCTCCAAGGGCCCGAGATCAGACACTCCTCCGTGGAAAAGGAGGCCCAAGCCATCGTGGAGGCAGTGCACCACTGGCGCCACTACCTAGCCGGCAAACGCTTCACCCTACTTACCGACCAGCGGTCGGTAGCGTTTATGTTCAATAATAAACAGAGGGGGAAGATTAAAAATGATAAGATTCTTAGGTGGCGGATCGAGCTCTCCACCTTCGAGTATGACATCATTTACCGGCCAGGGGCCCTTAACGAATCCCCTGACGCCCTCTCACGAGGGATGTGTGCCAGCGTCACCGGGGATCGGCTACAGACCCTCCACAACGACCTCTGCCACCCAGGGGTCACGCGGCTGTTCCACTTCATAAAGTCCCGTAACTTACCCTACTCGATTGAGGAAGTTCGGTCTCTGACCAGGAACTGCCGCACTTGCGCTGAGTGCAAGCCTCGGTTCTACCGCCCAGATAGAGCCCACTTAATCAAAGCTACACGGCCCTTTGAGCGGCTCAGCTTAGATTTCAAGGGCCCCCTCCCGTCCGTCGACCGCAATGTTTACTTCCTGAACATTGTGGACGAATACTCCCGGTTCCCATTTGCCTTCCCCTGCCCAGACATGACCAGCGCCACGGTCATTAAATGCCTCAACAGCCTGTTCTGCCTGTTCAGTATGCCGAGCTACATCCATACGGATAGGGGGGCGTCCTTCATGAGTGAAGAGCTATGCCAGTACATGCTGTCCAGGGGGATCGCCACGAGCCGTACCACCAGCTACAACCCCCGGGGTAACGGCCAAGTGGAGCGAGAGAACGGGACAGTATGGAAAGCAGTCACTCTAGCTCTAAGGACCAAGGGCCTCCCTATCTCCCGCTGGCAGGAAGTCCTCTCGGATGTGCTCCATTCGATACGGTCGCTATTGTGTACTGCCACTAATGCCACGCCTCATGAACGAATGTTTGTCTTTCCCCGGAAATCCACCTCAGGCGTATCCATGCCGTCATGGCTCTCCACCCCAGGTCCGGTATTCGTGCGAAGGCATGTGAGGGGCCACAAGACGGACCCTCTCGTGGAGCCAGTGTACCTACTCCACGCCAACCCCCAATACGCATATGTCCGGCACGCCGACGGAAGGGAGGACACCGTGTCCATAAAAGATGTCGCCCCAGCCGGTAACGACAACAACCACGGCGATAGCAGCGACAACGATCGCAGCAACTCTTACCCACCCACTACTCTTTCATCACCCCCGGAAGAACATCGACCAACGGCACCCCCACCAACTACCCCTTCAACAACCCTGGCGGCACCCCCGGCAGAGACCCAGGAGGCTACCGGGGACACCCAGCCGACACCCGCGGCACCGCAACAGCCACGTCGGTCGCAGAGGACTATCAAACCCCCGAACAGACTAAATCTATAGAAGGGGTGAATGTGATGAAATATTCCATTCATCACTGCCTGTGACTGTGGTCGGTTTCAGTTTCATTTCCCTTCCCCCAGTTCCGTTTCCTCACCATTGTATTGTATATTGGAATGTGTTGTGTGTAGGGCTCCGCCCATACCTGGCCCCTATGTAAGCAAGCTCAGTCTGGCCTCATATCTAGTACTGCAGCCCTCCGGATGGAAGATACCTCTCTCCACTACGTGTTACCTTCTAAGTTAATAAAAGCCTTGTTTTCTTTCGCTAACATCGAGTCTCGGAATTATTGATGCACATCACCCGTTAGGCTGAATGGCCTGTTTCTGTGCTGTAAATTCTATGCAATTCTATGTAACATTGGTACTAAGCAAAACTGCTTCAATAGTAGTTGAGCCATCCAATGGAATGTGACATCTAATGAGTTTTGCTTGCTATGAGCTAATAGTAATTGCAGGAAAATAGTGTGCAAACTCTTATTAACAAGTCAACGAGTAGAATCTTAGGATTTTATTGCAGCAATTCACTGAACAAATGGGAGAAATCATGGGCCCAAAACAAAAGTATCCACATTTCCAAACTTAAGAAGGTATTGAAGAATGTAAAAAGTACTTCTATAATGTATCTGTAACTCAGAAACCTGCTCCTGGTTAATATTTTTGCAGGCATCAGAACTCTGGGCATGTATCAAGTGCTGGGACTAGTTTCCTGGTCCCAGTGAAGTAGTCCAAGTGCCAACTGGGGCCTTCTTTCTTAGGTACCAACAGATACCTGCAAGGTGGTTTCTGCTGCCAGCTAAAAGAGAGCTCCAATTTATGGAACGTGGTGTTCCTCTCATGCACTAAAGGAGAGATTCATCCCTGCCAATGGTGCCATGAGGCCAATTGGACTTATGGACTGACTGGGCAGGATTTACATTGGGCCGTGGAGTCTGGATTGGAGGCGTGTGGGGGGTTAAAATCCCGAAATCGGGGGTCCCGACCCCATCCCGCCTCCATGCCAGTTTCAAAGGAGGCAGGTATCTGACCCGCGCTGGGACCCGCCTCCCCGAGGCGGGAAGGGGATTAGTGCCAATTAACAGATAGTTAACAGGCAGTTTTTAGCCTAATCCCTATTTTCATTGTTGAAATGTGGGATTCCCGATGGCTCCAAACCATGCCAAGTTAGCGAGGCGGGCCGTCGGGATGAAGGGTCGAGATGTCCGGTGTTCAGGTGAGTGATGGGTG
The DNA here is from genome assembly GCF_052327205.1 of Somniosus microcephalus. Lineage (NCBI taxonomy): Eukaryota > Metazoa > Chordata > Chondrichthyes > Squaliformes > Somniosidae > Somniosus > Somniosus microcephalus. The sequence continues at coordinate 85,764,925 of NC_141002.1, read as the reverse complement.
CATGAGTGCAGAGGTAAGTGTGTTTGGTCTGTGTAAAGTGTTTAAAGAAGTTCTACTAACCTTTACTTATCTTTACAGCCTTCCTTCCTTCAGGTCTCGGGAGTCCCTCATCTCACCGGCACAGAAAGCAGAACGGCTGCGATCTGTCAAAATTTGCTGCCTCCGCTTTCTGTTCCGGGGAGATCTCTAAATCATCCTGAGAGGAAGGAATTAACCTGGAGTACAGATTGTCAGTGTTTGACAGCTTCAAACAGCTGTGAAACACTGATATTTCATCTGTCAAAAGGTCTTAACAGATGAAATTTCAGTCTGTGACGTCACCTGTTGCCGGGTGGCCCTTAACTGGCCTGCTGAGCCCACTGGGCGGGCTCAACAAGGTCAATCAAGTCCAAATTGCATGGGTTGGCCACAACTCGATGGAGGCGGGACTACAACCCCAAAAGTTGTAGACCCGACTCCTCAATGAAAATCCAGCCCACTGGGTCAGGTCTGCGCATGTGCAGTCTCCAACCTAGAAGTACCTAGAGGAAGGGAATGTATTATTTTATGCTTCCTGCAATCATATATCGAAAAATAAGCAAAATAACTGCAAATGCTAGAAATCCGAAACAGAAACAGCTGGCAACACTTAGCAGATCAGTCGGCATTGGTGGAGAGAACAGACGAGTTAATGTTCCAGGTATGGACCCTTCATCAGAGTTACAGATGAACAGTATTTTAAAAGGAACAGAACAAAGGAAAGGGAAAGGGGAACAAAACACACACACACAAACACAGACACACACATGTACACACAGACACACGCAAACACAAAAACACAGACATACACACAAGCATGCAGACACATACACACAATCACAGACACACACACACAAACACACATAGACAGATACACACACACACACACACACACACACACGACAGTGGAAGTAGAATGACCTGTAAAATGTTTAAATGGAAAACAGGAGATGTGATATTAATATGAGACAATAGGAATCATAATAAGACAAATTAAAGACAAACATTGAAAAGAGATGGAGAATATGCAAATAGCGAATGAGGCGGCGGGGGATATGGCAGGGAGAAGAAGAAATAGGAAACACAGAACAGACGCCAGTGGCTCGGGATCCAATGGGAAGAAAAAAGAACGGCAACACCAATGGTGCAGCTTGCCCCACAACCATGGTGTTCCAACAGAGGCCAAGCGTCAGCCCATCTCTCTCCGAAATGCTAACAAGCCCATCTCTCTCCGAAATGCTAGCAAGCCACATTGCCAGCATCTCAGTGCATTCTTAAAATACTTTCTCTGCTCAATCCTGTGAACAATTGCCCGACCTGAGGTACACAAAACACATTTGGGAAGTCTATCATCATCCAGCGAACCAACATACCCCACCAAGGGAGCTGTGATTTTATTAGCATTGTCTCAATGTCATTTGATTTACAATGCTTTAGCACCACGCATTTGGTTACAGTAAATTATTATCCGTGCCTAATGCTCATGGCATGGTACAGGTGAAACATGTTGAGGCCTTTGATGTGACTGCGATGGACGCACCGCCATAGAGGACAGTCAAGATCAGAACAGTGTGATAAAGTTTGGAGTTTAGCGTGCAACCTGATGCTGTGCTGAGCCCAGTTGTTGTGTATGTACCTTTAAGAGAATAACTGGTCTCAGACTGCAGTACCGGCAGTGACCACCCCCTGTATAAAAGGCGCTAGTGAGCCTCTGTAGTTTCAGTTTCCTGATTGACTTCATTCAGTAAAGACTTGTTTTGTTCAACTCCTGCTGTCCGTGTCTCAATCATTCACGGACATAATACTGGCGACGAGCAGATACGAACTTACCTACAGTCTGCACCACCTCCTGGGATCCATTCCTGCAGCGAAGTGAGCAGAGGTCGAGGCCAGAAGGAAGAAAGAAGCAGTAGAAATGGGCGTCGACCATGGGCATCCACCCCTGTGTTAGCGGAGTTGAAGATTGCTGGAGAAGCTGTCGAAAGCGGGGCCTGGTTCCTGTCGACGGTGCTTCAGCTAATCGGGCTGGTGGCAGGTAGTACACTGATCCTTCCTGGGCTGCGGCGGTCGCGAACTCAAGCGGGTGGCTTGCAACGGGGCCGAGCAGCGTTGTCAGGAAGAGGAGAGAGAGAGGGTGGAGCACACAGGGCGCGGCCGGTGCTACGAAGCCGGGCTGCGTATAGACCCAAGAAGAGGGAGGCAAGAGTCCCACAGGGTTGTTCCACGACGGGAAAATAATTTTAAAAAAGAAATATTAAATGCGCAGGAAACCGCGAGGAGCTGCAGGTTGCAACGGAAACCGCGGAAAGCAGCGCTAGAAATAGCGGGGAAGAAGGCAAAGCGCGGGAGGTGCCATCTTAATCAGCGGGGAAGAAGGCAAAGCGCGGGAGGTGCCATTTTGTTAAATCGGGGAAGAAGGCAAAGCGCGGGAGGCGCCATTTTAGATTTTCAAGATGCCGAAGACTGGCTGTATCACTGCCTTTGATAATACAATAGAGGACTGGACCACGTATGTGGAAAGAGTCGAGGTATATTGCGAGGCAAACGAAATAGCCGATGAGAAAAAGGCATCGGTATTGCTAAACTTAATGGGCATTAGAACGTACGGCCTATTGCGGGACCTGATTACTCCAGCCAAACCGAAGGTGAAGAGTTTTAACGAAATTGTTGCTGTCCTACAGGAACACCTAAACCCTGCACCGCTGTTGATAGCAGAAAGATTTAAATTCCACAGGAGAACTCAGCATAAAGATGAGAGCAATGCTGAGTACCTTACGGAACTACGCAAGCTATCAAAGCACTGCCAGTTCGGAGCAGGACTGGCAGATACCCTACGGGACAAGTTTGTCTGTGGACTCCTGAGTGAAGGAACACAGAAGAAGTTACTGTCAGAGAAAGAGCTGACGCTAGATAAGGCTTTCAGCATGGCAGTATCGTACGAAGCAGCAGCCAGGGGAGCTGCGGAAATTCAACAAAAGCCACAGGAATACGGCACCCACGAAATGACACGGGGATTTGCAAAATGTTATCGCTGCGGCAGAACTAACCATGACCAGAAGGACTGCTGGTCCAAGGACAAAATATGCAGGCAATGCGGAAAGATGGGACACATTGCACGAGTTTGCAGGTCTGGGAAGAAGACCAGCGACAACAAAAAGGCTACTAAGGAACCGTACAAGAAAGTACAAAAGATGACGGACAGTAGTTCCAAAGACCAGATGAGCGATACTGAATCCGGGAACAGGAGACTAAGCTGTCTCAAACTTCACAATGTAATTGCAAAAGAGGATCGCCGAACCATTTGGGTCACCCTCATGATAGCAGGGTCCCAAGTTAAAATGAAATTGGATACAGGATCAGCGCTAACTGTCATGAATCGACGAGACTACGAGCGGCTATTCTCACACATACCCTTGAGAGAGACATCCATCGTCTTGACGACGTATACGGGGCAAAAAGTATACCCCAGAGGAAAAATAAGGGTGCCTGTCGAATACAACGGCAAGAAAATACGGAAATTGTATCTCTACATACTGCAAAATGGTGGACCACCGTTATTGGGACGTGAATGGATCAGGAAGATAAGCTTAGATTGGCACTCCATTCATGCAATGACGGTGGACGGTAAAAAAGATGAAGACGTCACTCCTGGACGATTGTCAACAATCTTAACTAACGCCAAAGAGGTATTTCAACAAGAACTGGGCACTCTTAAAGGCGTAACCGCCTCGATAAAAATAGAAGAGAATGCAATTCCCAAGTTTTTCAAAGCAAGACCGGTACCATATGCAATTCGCCCAGCCGTCGAGGCAGAGCTGGAGAATCTGGAGAAGGCAGGCGTGTTGCCTACGGTCGACTGGAGCGAGTGGGCGACACCCATCGTTCCTGTCATGAAGAAAACGTTAAGCAATAAGTCTGAGGAGCCAAGGAAGGTTCGCATCTGTGGGGATTTCAAGGTGACGGTGAACCCATTCCTTCACACAGTACAATATCCTCTTCCAAGGATAGAAGACATCTTCGCCTCACTGTCTGGAGGGAAGCGTTTTACAAAAATTGACCTAGCACAAGCATATTTGCAGATGGAGGTTGAAGAATCCTCTAGGAAGTATCTCACGATAAACACTCACAAAGGTATCATCGATTGGTATTCGGAGTAGCATCAGCTCCAGCGATATGGCAAAGAGCGATGGAACAAGTCCTGCAAGGGATTCCAGGGACTCAGTGTTACTTGGACGACATCCTTGTGACAGGTGAAGATGACAGTGAACACCTTAACAACCTAGAACAGGTGCTCACTAGACTACGGGAACATGGGCTACGAGACAACCGCCCCAAGTGCGAGTTTTTTAAGAAACAGATATCGTATTGTGGCCACGTGATTGATGAAGAGGGGTTACATAAGTCCTCTGACAAAATTGAAGCGGTTGTTAAGGCCCCAGCGCCTGAAAATGTGTCGCAACTGAGGTCATTTCTCGGATTGGTGAATTACTACCATAAGTTTTTGCCGAATTTGTCGACAATCCTGCACCCACTGAACGCCCTGCTATGAACGGGAGTAGCATGGAAATGGAGCAATGACTGTAAGCGGGCCTTTCAGAAGAGTAAGGACTTAATCACTTCAAGAGAAGTATTGGCTCACTGCACCCCAGCACTGCCGATCAGACTGGCGTGTGATGCGTCTCCCTACGGCATTGGGGCGGTACTGTCACATAAATTCTTTGATGGTTTAGAGAGGCCGATAGCTTTTGCGTCACGCTCGTTAACTTCTGCCGAGCGTAACTACGCCCAGATTGACAGAGAGGCCCTCAGCCTAGTGTGGGGGGTGAAGAAGTTCAATCACTACCTGCACGGTCAAAAATTTACTCTACTAACCGATCATGTCTGTGTGGAGTTTGCACATTCTTCCTGTGTTTGCGTGGGTTTCCTCCGGGTGCTCCGGTTTCCTCCCACAGTCCAAAGATGTGCGGGATAGGTTGATTGGCCATGATAAAAATTGGCCCTTAGTGTTAGGGGGGATTAAATACGTGGGGTTACGGGGTTACGGGGATAGGGCTTGGGTGGGATGGCTGTCGGTGTAGGGACCGGGTGCTAGGGTTTGGATGATCAGCCATGATCTTGTTGAATGGCGGAGCAGGCTTGAAGGGCCGAATGGCCTACTCCTGCTCCTATGCTTCTATGTTTCTATGTTTCTATCAACCTCTTGTCTCCATTTTCAACCCCCAGAAGGGCGTACCGATAATGACAGCACAACAGCTGCAGAGGTGGTCCCTTTTTCTAGGGGCACACCAATATGACATCGAGTACAAAGGAACTAAACAGCATGGGAATGCTGATGGATTGTCACGCCTACCATTGCCGACGGTGGAAGAAGAAGACCTTGCAGTGGATCCAATGGAGTTATTCCACTCGACCATAGTCGAATGTCTCCCTGTGATGAATGCAAACATAGAAAAGGAAACACGGAATGACCCGACACTATCACGGGTCTATGATTTAACGGTGAAGGGATGGCCAGCACATGGCGAACCACTGCTGCCAGCATTCTCGCCGAGAAGAGAACAGCTGTCAGTGTGCAGAGGAACCTTGATGTGTGGATCCAGAGTAGTAATTCCACCTAAGTTGACGGATAGAGTGCTCAATGAGCTTCATGAGGGTCATCTGGGTGGGGTAAAAATGAAGAACTTAGCCAGAGCGTTTGTGTGGTGGCCGGGAATCGATAGAGAAATCGAAGAGATGACCAAGAGCTGTGCAGGATGCCAGAAGGTCCAAAACGCCCCACCACAAGCTCCTCTACATCCATGGGAGTGGCCCTCATCTCCATGGCAAAGGGTGCACATTGATTTTGCTGGTCCCTTCATGGACTCGATGTTTTTAATTGCGGTGGATGCACATTCAAAGTGGCCAGAGGTAATAAAAATGTCCTCAACCACCACGGAAAAAACTATCACAGTTTTATGAACCATATTCGCCAGGAATGGGCTGCCTGAACAGATTTGCTCTGACAATGGACCACAGTTTGTGTCTGAAGAGTTCCGGAGGTTCTTAAAGAACAATGGTGTTAAGCATTACACATCTGCCCCATATCATCCAGCCACTAATGGATTGGCCGAGAGATTTGTTCAAACATTCAAGAAGGCTATCAAGGCAATGTGTAATGAAGATATACCCCTACAACACAAGGTGGACAACTTCTTGTTTGCCTACCGGAATGCGACACATGCGGTTACCAACCAAACTCCAGCCATGATGTTCTTCAATCGAAGACTACGATGCCGCTTGGATTTGGTTAAGCCAAACGTCCGAAGAGATGTGGAGAACAGGCAGTTTCAGAATATGAATGAAAGGTCGACCAGGAGTTTTAAGATAGGTCAACCAGTTTTGGCCCGGGACTACCGCACAGAGAAATGGCCGCCAGGAACGATTTGTACACGGCAAGGACCTCTAATGTATACCGTGGACGTTGGAGAGAGCATTGTAAGACGCCATGCTGACCAGATTCTAGAGTCACTGGAAAACGTCAACTCCACACCACGATCTGATACACCTGGCAATGAAATCGACGTACCAATTGCAGCTACCGCAGAATCGGTGATATTGGAAGCAGACGAACCAAACAACGACATTGATCCCGACTCAACCTTGCCAGAAGAACCTGATACCCCAAAGAGGCGTTATCCAGTCAGAATCAGGAAGCCTCCTCAAAGACTGAACTTATAATTGCTTAAACTTAACCAATGTATCTAGCAACCGTAATTGTGATTGTAATTAGTTATCATTTAGTTGTTAAATGAATGTTATGTACTGTTTATCTAAAAGGGGAGGAATTGTTGTGTATGTACCTTTAAGAGAATAACTGGTCTCAGACTGCAGTACCGGCAGTGACCACCCCCTGTATAAAAGGCGCTAGTGAGCCTCTGTAGTTTCAGTTTCCCGATTGACTTCATTCAGTAAAGACTTGTTTTGTTCAACTCCTGCTGTCCGTGTCTCAATCATTCACGGACATAATACCAGTCATGCTCTTTCAGTTTGCCAAAAGACAAGTTGGCCTTTCCAATGTGAGCAAGCACTGCTTGATCAGTGTTGCAGCAGTGTTTAATAGCACCTTTCCTGGCAGGTGAAGTCTGTTGCAGCATTTACTTCAGTATCTTCATTGGTGGGGATGATCTGGCGTACTGTTTACTGGTTGCAGCTTAGTACGTCACCTGTTTACTTAAGGTTAATGGTAAGTATTAATCCTTCACTACTGCTGTAGACCCTTCAGGGAATGTGCTTAAATTGCACAGTCATCAGCAAATAGGAGTTTGTACATTAGCTCTCCACTGACCTTGGGGAACATGCAGTGTCTGCTCAAGTTGAAAAGCTTTCCAGACAGATGAAATCTGATGCACAGATAGTTTTTTTGATATCATCAATCACTACTGCAAATAAGAAACCAAAGTGGCTCACTTTCAGAACACAGTCTGCTTGACCCTATTGGAGATGGTAAATCATTCAGAAAGGGCGTCACCTGCACACACTCCACCCAGCATGCCATCACCCAGTTGCCAGGCAATCTGAGGCTAATAATATATCAGAGCTCTTAAGCTAACTATAATTAATAATGGTTTTGTCGATTACGTTGGGACCACGTCTAAATTTATGACAAAAATTGTTATCAGCAATGCAATGACCATTACAAAACTGGAGCACTTTAATATTCATGAAGTATCAGATCCAGTGGAATTCATCCAAGAGAACTAAAGGAAATATGAGTTTAAGCAAGAGCTGTTGTGGCAAAAACTTTGCAAAAGTATCTGAGGTAGTGATGGCGCAAGAGAACTGAAAGATAGCTGGGTCAAAATCCTGCAACTCCCTCCGTAACAGCACTGTGGGAGTACCTTCACCACACGGACTGCAGCGGTTCAAGGCGGCGGCTCACCACCACCTTCTCAAGGGCGATTAGGGACGGGCAATAAATGCTGGCCTTGCCAGCGACGCCCACATCCCATGAATGAATAAAACAAAAATGATTGCAGTCATTAAAAAGCTCAAAAGTGTCATATTGAGAATTACAAGCCTGTTGGTTTGACATTTACAATGGGAAGAATATTGAAATCTGGTACAAAACATAGAGTGGCCTAGAAATTCAGTATCGCCACATTTGGGGCACTACAGTCGAGCGTGCGCTAAATTTAGCGCCTGGCGCAACTTAGCGCCACCTTCACCAAAATTGAGTTGCATCGCCCCAAGAGGTTGCTGCTGCGCTAAAATAGGTGGTGCACGACTATCCTAAGGTGCTAAGCCGGCGAGCCGAGGCGCTACCACCGAGGGCGGGTGCAGCGCAGGTGCGGCGAGTTAGAGATTACAGGCAGACACGCTGGCGCCAGTTACCTCTTAAAGGGGGAGGGTCGATTTGGCTTGCAGCCACGCCCTGCACATTGGAGCCCTGATTCTAGGCCTGGACAGACCTGCTGCGACATCGTTACGCCTATGACCATGGAGAAGGCCAGGGAGCGAGCGCAGCACTTCAGTGAGGGGGCCATGAAGGTCCTGGTTGGTGCAGTGGAGCGCAGGCGACCTATCCTCTTTCCTGACAGTGGCAGGAGGCCGCTGCCCAGCGAATATAGAAAAGCTTGGAGGGAGGTGGTGTAATGTATATACCGTTAAGGGGGGAACTACATTTTACAGCTCATGTATACTGTAGTACCGGCAGTGACCACACCTGTATATAGCACTGAGTAGTAATCTGTACAGTTCAGTTCCAGAGTGAGCCATGTTGAGTAAACACCTGTTGTACCGTTCTCCTGCAGTCTGTGTCTTACTACTGATGGACACAACAGGTGGCACACAGAGTGACCTCCAGCAGCATGGTCCCTAGGACACCAACGCAATGCAGGAAGAAGTTCAACGACCTCACTCGGGTTGTCAGGGTGAGGACCCTTTCCAATATCCTCTTCATCCCTGCATGTGCACCTCACTTTATGGCCAAAGGGTCCTGAAAGCCCCAATGCCCAGCCCTCATCCAACACCTATGGGACTCTCATGAAAATCACATGCACATTCACCACTTTACACACTGTCAGGGCTATTCCACCATGGGAGGCAGTGCAGCCAAGATCAGGGCTTGACACTGTCAGGGCTATTCCACCATGGGAGGCAGTGCAGGCAAGATCAGGGCTGCACACTGTACTCAGAGCCCATCCTTTCTCTTGCAGGGCAAGTTGGCCCACAATAGGAGGCAGCAGCAACGGACGAGGGAGGCCGTCCTGAACTTAAAGACCTCAGCGATCTGGAGCAGCAAATGGAGCGGATTATGGCAGGCCGGCTGATTGGCCCCGTCGCCACTGGAGATGCCGACCCCGTTCTGGACAGCAATGGTAAGGTCATCACCTTTTTGACCTCTCTCTTTCCACTTGTGCCTCACACCAGCATCCTTTGCCATTATCGAACCAATGCAGTGCATTGCAGCACTCATGCCTCCCTCACCGCTGCCCTGTCCTCACACTAAAGCGACTCTTGTGCCTCCCTGCTTTCAGATGCTGATTCGCCAGGTGAGGAGGCGGCCCTCAAGCTGGCACTGTGAGTGAATCGGAATTCGAGGAGGAGCCAGAGGAAGCCGGAACATCAGTGCCACCCTCAGCCGAAGCAGCCCATGGCCATGATGGGGACACGTCTTCCCTGGAGGGGAGCAGGGGGGAAGGGTCTGAGGAGGGTGAAGCTCCGGGGCCCAGCGGGCTGCAGCAACGCGGGGGGGAGGGGTAGGGAAGCTCGGCAGCCTTCTCCCCGGCGGGTGAGTGCGGCCTCCAGTCCTGCTACAGTGAGCGCAGAGAAGGTGCGGCTCCTTGGTGAAATGAGCGCCCAGGCGGAGCGCAGGCACACTGAGCTCATGGCTGCAGTGGCAAGGATGCCTGACGCCATAGAGTCACTGGCAAGGAGTGTACAGGAATTCGGGGCAGCACAGGCTAGGAGTCTGCAGGACTTCGGAGCAGCACAGGCAAGGAGTCTGCAGGACTTCGGTGCAGCACAGGCAAGGAGTCTGCAGGACTTCGGTGCAGCACAGGCGGCTTCCAGCCAAGTGCTTAGTTGTGCCATGCAGTCACTGGCTGGTCTGATGCAGACACGGATCAGGGCCACACGAGCACTAACTGCTGCCACCCTCGCTGGATCGGCCAGGATTCGCCGGGGCCCTCACCGCGCCACAGCAGGCCAGCAGTCTGTGCTTCAGCAGATTGCTGCACATGCTTCAGTGCTGGCCCGTGCGAGTGCCAGTGTCTCGTCCGACCAGGGAGTGCCTGTGCTCTGTCAGGTTGGCAGCATTCCTGCTGCCAACACTGTCACTCCTCCACTACAGCTGCCACCACCCGTAGGACAGACTGCTGCCGCCCAAGCAGAGTTGGAGCAGTCAGCAGCCGGGCCCTCCAGGCCCAGAGCTGGTCCAGGCCACCCCCCAAGGGCATCTGCCGACTCACTATCTGACCCTCAGCAGCCTTCCCCCAGCCTTGCTGCAGCCACTGGGGTGCCATTGCGGAGGAGCTGCAGGGCGGGAAGGGGCCAATCTCGCAAGCGAGGCAGATCACCCTTGCAGGCCAAAAAGTAGGAGGTATGGCAAAATGTTGTGTTTTTTTTTGTGAAGGCCGAGGATCATGGTCATTTTTGTTTAACTCTTTTGTTCATTGTCTCCAGATTGTGAGAGCCAGTTATGTGTTTGACTGTTTTTTGGGGGGTTTCTCTGTATTTGTTTGTCATGCGGGACGGGCTGAGTTTGTTAAATAAATAATTCTCTTTATTCAGCTTGTGCATGTTTGCACTTTGAACTAATTTTGTTGCCTTGACCAGCTCAGGGTTTGCGGAGTGGCTCCATTCATGTTCTTTCAATGGCACAAGCCATTCCCTGAGAGGGGGCCTAGAACCGACTTGCAATAAGCCGCTGACGGACAGCCCTTGCACTTTGTGCCTCCCTCTCGTCTTTGTGCTCCTCCTCCTCCTCCTCTGGTGGTCCTCCAATGTCTGCTGGCAATGGCTGAGTCCTGAGGATAGCCAGGTTGTGCAGCATGCAGCACACTACAACGAAATGGGAGACTCGCTCAAGCGAGTACTGTAAGGCTCCCCCGGAATGGTCCAGGCAGCGGAACCATTGCTTTAGCATGCCGATTGTGTGCTCAGTGATGTTCCTGGTTGCTTGATGGCTGTCATTGTATCGCTCTTCAACAGGGGTGTTGGGCGCACGGAGCGGGGTCATCAGCCAGGTGTACAAAGGATAGCCCTTGTCCCTGAGAAGCCAGCGCCCTGGGTGAGCCGGGGCTTCGAAAATGTCTGACACAGAAGTCTGGCGCAGGATGAAGGCATCGTGGCTGCTGCCTGGAAAGCGGGCATTGACAGCTAGTATGAGCTGCTTGTGGTCATACACCAACTGCACGTTCAGCGAATGGTAGCCCTTCCGGTTGCGGTAATCCTCGGCATTCTCTAGAGGTGCCCGCAAAGCCACATGCGTGCAGTCAATGGCGCCCTGGACCATGGGGAAGCCCGCTATTCCTCCAAATCCCATTGCACGCTCTTGCTGCTTGTCCAGGGTCATGGGGAAGGAAATGTACTGACGTCTCCTTTTGAAGAGGGCATTCGTGACCTGGCAGATGCAGCAATGCACCGTGAACTGGGAGACATTGGCAATGTCCCCAGTAGCGGATTGGAAGGAGCCGGTGGCATAGAAGTTGAGAGCCACTGTCACCTTCACTGCCACCGACAGAGACGTCCTGCTCCTCAGCTGAGGCTGCAGATCTCTCTGAAGCAGGTGGCAGATCTGAGTGACCACCTCCCTTCTGAATCGAAGCCTCCGAATGCACTGCTCCTCAGGCATGTTGAGGTAGGAGAAGTGCTGGCGGTATACACTGGGAGGGTAAGGCCTCCTGTGCCGACGCCTGTTGGCCCTCCTCCGTCTTGCCATGATTGACACTCTCTCTCAGTGTCTCTGAGCCCTTTCAATGCAATGGAGAAACCCAACGTTTCCACCCATTGCAGCCCCCATTATATGTGGTCACTCAAGGCTATGGCACTGAAAAATCAATCCAATTGCAAAGCTCTGGGCTGAAGCCAGAAGTACCTGTGCGAGCACTGAGTCAAAGCAGGAAGCTCTCTCCCTTTGTCTCTCTGCAAATCTCTCTCTCTCTCTCACACAGGAGTGGTCCAAAATGGCTACCACAAAGAATGCAGGAAGAGTCCCCTTTAAATAGCGCCCCCCCCAGCCCCACAGCGACTGGGAACCATTCCACTCAACCAATCGCTGGGAGCACCAGGCGGAAAGAAGGGGGGAGCCACTGAAGTTCCGGTTCGGGGCGCACCAAGGGCGTTGCACCATGAAATTATGTTAGGATCTGTGTGCGCAGCTGAGCGGGCGTTGCAGTGCCACTAATTCTTCACTCAAGTTCGCGAGAGGCGCAGATCGCGCCGCGCCCGGGCACTAGCCGCTTCGCGCTCCACTTATCGCCCTCTTAAGGTGCTAGCGGCTGGCGCTACCAACTGAATTTCTAGGCCAGTGAAAGTAAAGGCAATAGTTAGAAGTCAGTGTGGATTTAGGAAAGGCAGGAAATGAGTAAAAAATTGGCATTCTGAAGAGATGTTAGTGGATGAGGGTAATGTGCTGTAAATTGCATATTAGAAAGTATTTGATAAGACTCTTCACTTAAGACTTACGGCCAAAGTGAAGGTTCATGGAATTTTAGACAAAATTGTAAGTAAGATGATCAGTTTGCTACTTAGCAGGAAACAAAGGAACATGGTGCAATTGGGCAGCTGGGCCAAGTGAAAATCCGCTACTACTTATAACAGGGTAGAATTTCCTCAGGGGTTCCCCGATCTCCCACCATAACCTTGGTGGAAGATTGGTAGAAATGCCAGATAAATGAACATTTACACTGTTTCTCTTGGAACGGCGACACACCATTCTGATTTATAAGAACATAAGAACATAAGAAATAGGAGCAGGAGTAGGCCAATCGGCCCCTCGAGCCTGCTCCGCCATTCAATAAGATCATGGCTGATCTGATCCTAACCACCAATCCACTATCACAGAGCCATCTCCTGCATCTAACAGAATTAGACACATGAAATAGGAGCAGGATCAGGCTACACAGCCCCTGGGCCCGCTCCGCTACCCACAGGGCCATGACCGATCCGAACCTAGACTCATGTCCAAATTCCTGCCCGCTCCCCGTAACTCTTAATTCCCTTTACTTCTAGGAAACTGTCTATTTCTGTTTTAAATTTATGTAATGATGTAGCTTCTACAGTTTTTTGGGGCAGCATATTCCATGGACCTACCACCCTCTGAGTGAAGTAGTTCCTCCTCATCTCAGTTTTGAAAGAGCAGCCCCTTATTCTAAGACTATGCCCCCTAGTTCTAGTTTCACCCATCATCGGGAACATCTTCCCCGCATCCACCCGATCCAACCCCTTCACAATCTTATATGTTTCAATAAGATCGCCTCTCATTCTTCTGAACTCCAATGAGTAGAGTCCCAATCTACTCAACCTCTCCTCATATGTCCATCCCCTCATCCCCGGGATTAACCGAGTGAACCTTCTTTGTACTGACTCGAGAGCAAGTATGTCCTTTCTTAAGTATGGACACCAAAACTGTACGCAGTATTCCAGGTGCGGTCTCACCAATACCTTGTACAACTGAAGCAATACCTCCCTATTTTTATATTCTATCCCCCTAGCAATGAAAGCCAACATTCCATTGGCCTTCTTAATCACTTGCTGCACCTGCATACTAACCTTTTGAGTTTCGTGCACCAGGACCCCCAGATCCCTTTGTACTTCAGTACTTTCCAGTTTCTTGCCATTAAGATAATAACTTGCTCTACGATTTTTCCTGCCAAAGTGCATAACCTCACAATTTCCAGTATTGTATTCCATCTGCCAAATCTCTGCCCACTTACTTAGCCTGTCTATGTCCCCTTGAAGGTTTTTTATGTCCTCCTCACTCACTACTTTCCCCCCCATCTTAGTATCATCTGCAAACTTTGATATGAAAGTATATTGCCGTTCCTTCATCATCGCTGGGTCAATATCCTGGAACTCCCTCCCTAACAGCACTGTGGGAGTACCTTCACCACACGGACTGCAGCGGTTCAAGAAGGAGATCCACCACCACCTTCTCAAGAGCAAGTAGGGATGGGCAATAAACGCTGGCCTTTCCAGCGATGCCCACATCCGGTGAATGAATACATTTTTAAAACCATTTCTCCAGGGTTTCTGATGAAGTTATGGCAGGAGAACAGAAGAACCCCTGCAGGCTTTACTGGTGAATATTTTTAATGACCGTGCTGAGGTCCAGGCCCACGCAGGAGGTTAACCCCCTAAATTGGACCATTTTGCAGCCGTTTCCCACTCAGAAAACAGGCACAATGAGGTCCAATTTCACCCCCTTGGTGTTTTGGAAATTTTGGCAAAACTTCATATTTTAGCATGGAAGAAAATCCTTTCTAATGAGGAAGAGCTATTTAATTATTAGAAGGTACCTATGATATTGTATAACCAACATAGATTAAGAAGACTTGTGCTTCCTCTACTAATCAACCCATTGATAAGCAGCATGACGAGTACACCAACCCATGTCAGATTTTCTGGGGTTAGAAATATACATTTGGAGACGCAAAAGAGTCAATATCACAGTGGTGTCAATAATTACTCAGGTACAAAGTGCAGGACCTTTTCTTTTTAGATGTGGATTAGCAGAGCAAACAATAGACAGATCTATTAGTCGATACACTGATTGCAATTTAAATGGAAGAAAAATTGATCTGCTCTGAACGTTGTGCATCTTTTGTTAATTTGTGGCCAAAGTGATCAACTCGCTACTTAAAGAAATAGAAGATGGAAAAAAAGAAAATAGACAATGAAATAGAAAGACTTTCATCAACCTCAGGACATCCTAAAGCACTTTGAAGTATAGTCACTGGTGTAATGTAGGGAATATGCCAATTTGAGCACAGCAAGGTCCCACAAACAGCATTGGAATAATGATCAAGATAACCTGGGTTTTTTTTGGTTGAGGGATAAATATTGACCAGCACACCAGGGAGAATCCCCCTGCTCTTCTTCAAATAGTGTCCACTTGAGAAGACAGACGGGGCCTCAGTTTAACTTCTCATCCGAACCGAAAGTCGGCACCTCCAACAGTGCAGCACTCCCTAAGTACTGTAATGAAGTATCAGCCTGAATTATGTGCTGGAGTCTCTGGAGTGGGACTTGAACCCACAACCTTCTGACTCAGAGTGCCAGAGTGCCAGCATTGAACCACAGCTGACACCTGATATCAGATTGGGAAGGAGGATGAGAAAAAGACACACTAAAGACTTGGCCTCCACAGCCTTCTGTGGTAGAGAATGCCACAGGTTCACCACCCTCTGAGTGAAGAAATTGTAGTGTATGTGCCTTTAAGTCAGAACTACTTTTACAGCTCCTGTATACTGTAGTACCGGCAGTGACCACACCTGTATGTAAGCTTTGCGCATGCCTCTGTACCCCTAGTCTTGAGACTACCCTCCTCCAGTAAAGACCTGTTCATTGTTAATTTACAGCATCCGTGTGATTATTGAATAACAGCATATCCTCAGAATCACGGATCTAACAGTGGCGACGAGTGTCGATTCGAATCTACTGGCAACATTAAAAAAAAAAGTCGAGGCCAGGAACACGGGCGTCGACCACGAGCAACCGCCCAGCCGTCAGGCAGAGAGTGAACATCGCAGGGGAGGCTGTGGAGAGCCGGGCTTGGTTCCCCAGCCACAACGATCAGCAAGAGGCCGACGACAGGTCCAGCGCAGACCCTTCCCGAGCAGCAGCAGCTGGAGCCGACCGACGGCGGAGAGAAAGCCGAGCAGCGTCGACGGGGTAAGACAGAGGGTGAAGCGCGCAGGGCGCAGCTGGGGGTTGCACACCGAGCGGCGTCGAGAAAAAAAAGGAAACAAACCGGAGAGAGAGAGGGTAAAGAAACAGCCGGGTTCAAGACTGAGCGGCATCGAAAAAATTTTTAAAAAGAGAAGAACGCGCAGAGCACAGCCAGGGCTCACAGGCTGAACAGGGTCCGCGGGGAGAAGAGGGAAGAGCGCGGGAGACGCCATTGAGCCGCGGAGAAGAAGGAAGAGCGCGGGAGATGCCATTTTTAGAAGCCGCAGCGGAGAAGAAGGGCGAGCGCGGGAAGGAAGGAAAACGCGGGAGACGCCATTTTGTGCCAGCGGAGAAGAAGGGGAAGCGCGGGAGACGCCATTTTTGACAGTTAACTCACACCCAGGGATGCCGAAGAGTGGCAGTATCTCTACGTTTGACAATGAAGTCGAAGATTGGGCGACATATGTGGAACATATTGAGGTGTACTGCAGGGCGAATGAAGTGCCAGATGCTAATAAAGCACTGGTTTTGTTAAATTCCATGGGTGCAAAAACTTATGGGTTACTGCAAAATCTAATAACCCCAGAGAAGCCGGTGAACAAGAATTTCGAAAGGATAGTAGAAATCCTACAGGACCACTTAAACCCCACACCGCTGCTGATAGCAGAACGATTTAAGTTCCATAAAAGGAACCAACACAAAGAC
Organism: Somniosus microcephalus; assembly: GCF_052327205.1. Lineage (NCBI taxonomy): Eukaryota > Metazoa > Chordata > Chondrichthyes > Squaliformes > Somniosidae > Somniosus > Somniosus microcephalus. Next base: position 85,748,332 of record NC_141002.1, on the reverse strand, counting down.
GAAAGCAATGCTGAGTAACTAACGGAACTGCGCAAGCAATCGAAACACTGCCAGTTTGGAGCGGGACTAGCAGATACGTTAAGGGACAAGTTTGTGTGTGGGCTACAAAGTGAAGGAACCCAGAAACGGCTTCTATCAGAAAAGGATCTTACGCTGGACAAAGCTTTCAGTATGGCAGTATCACACGAAGCAGCTGCAAGGGGCGCTGCAGAGATACAACGGAGACCACAAGAATATGGCACCAATGAAATGTCCTATGGAACAGGGAAGTGCTATCGCTGCGGCAGAACAACACATGACCAGAAAGATTGTTGGTTCAAGGACCAAGTGTGCAGACAGTGTGGGAAAGCAGGACACATAGCAAGAGTCTGCAGGTCTGGGAAGAAAACCAACAGTAAGAAATCTCCACAGGAGAAGTACAAAAAGGTACACCAGGTGATGGACAGTGGTGCAGACGAACAGAAAAGCGACACAGACTCCGGAAGCAAGGAGCTGGGTTGTCTGAAACTACATAAGGTAACCGAAATGGAAGATCACCAGACTATCTGGGTTACACTCAAGATAGACGGAGTCCAAGTGAAAATGGAATTGGACACAGGATCAGCTCTAACAGTCATAAATCAAAGAGACTACAAGCGGCTGTTTTCACACATACCCTTGAAAGCTACAGAGATTGTCTTGAAGACGTATACGGGGCAAAAAGTCTACCCCAAAGGGAAAATAAGGGTGAAAGTGATTTATAAAGGCCAGGAAATACCTAAAATGGATATATATGTATTGCCAGATGGAGGACCACCACTGCTAGGACGTGAATGGATCCGGAAGATACAATTAGATTGGCATTCCATAGAGGCACTGAAGGTTGAGGCCAAAAAGGATGACGACGTCACACCTGGACGACTGTCAAAAATGCTAACTGACGCAAAAGAAGTGTTCCAGGAGGGACTAGGAACACTAAAAGGCATAACAGCAACGATTAAAATAGAGGAAAATGCAAGCCCAAAGTTTCTGAAGGCCAGACCAGTGCCTTATGCGATCACACCAGCTGTTGAAGCAGAGCTGGAAGGGTTGGAACGTTCAGGAGTACTGTCCAAAGTGGACTGGAGCGAGTGGGCTACACCCATCGTTCCTGTAATGAAGAGGTCGTTGAGTAATACGCCTGGGGAACCAAAGAAGATCCGCATCTGTGGGGATTTTAAGGTGACAGTGAACCCAGTCCTTCACATGGTACAATATCCGCTTCCACGAATTGAGGATATTTTCACCTCGCTATCTGGAGGTAAACGCTTCACCAAAATTGATCTAGCCCAGGCGTACTTGAAAATGGAGGTAGAAGAAGCTTCGAAACAATACCTTACGATTAACACTCATAAAGGTCTCTATCAGTACAACCGGCTGGTGTTTGGAGTAGCCTCAGCTCCGGCTATCTGGCAAAGGGCGATGGATCAGGTCCTGCAAGGGATTCCAGGGACCCAGTGTTATTTGGATGACATCTTGGTCACGGGCGAAAATGACAGTGATCACCTCGCCAACTTGGAGAAGGTGCTCACCAGATTAAAGGAGTATGGGCTACGAGCTAATTGCCACAAGTGCGAGTTTTTCCAGAAACAGATCTCGTATTGTGGCCACGTCATCGATGAAGAGGGGTTGCATAAGTCCCCTGACAAGATTGAGGCAGTAGCCAAGGCTCCAGCACCGGAAAATGTGTCACAACTGAGGTCGTTCCTCGGGCTGGTAAACTACTACCACAAGTTCTTACTAAATTTGTCCACGGTATTACACCCACTGAACACCCTACTGCAAACAGGGGTACCATGGAAGTGGGATGACGAACATAGACGAGCTTTCCAGAAGTGTAAAGAATTGATCACATCAAAAGAGGTGTTGGCCCATTTCAACCCAGCACTACCAATTCGTTTGGCATGTGATGCATCACCCTATTGTATTGGAGCGGTGCTGTCGCACAAATTCCCAGACGGGTTGGAGAGGCCAGTAGCCTTTGCGTCTCGGTCACTAACCTCAGCCGAGCGCAACTACGCCCAGATTGACAGGGAGGCCCTCAGCCTAGTATGGGGAGTAAAAAAATTCAACCACTATCTGCATGGGCAGAAGTTCACCTTGCTGACTGACCACCAACCACTTGTCTCCATCTTTAATCCTAAGAAGGGCGTTCCAGTGATGACTGCACAGCGGTTACAAAGATGGTCCCTGTTTCTAGGGGTGAATCAATATGAGATAGAATATAAAGGCACGAAACAGCATGGGAACGCTGATGGGCTATCGCGCCTGCCACTGCCTACTGTGGAGGAAGCACCAGCAGTGGACCCTATCGAGATATTTTATTCGTCAATAATTGAACGATTGCCAGTAACGAACGCGGATATAGAGAAGGAGACCCGCAATGATCCGACGCTATCTCGGGTATATGATTTGATGGTGAGGGGATGGCCAACACATGGCGACTCACTGTTGCCAGCATTCTCATCCAGAAGAGAACAGTTGTCAATATGCCAGGGGACAGTGATGTGTGGATCCAGAGTGGTGATTCCACCCAAGTTAAGGGAGAGTGCTAAATGAGCTACATGAAGGTCATCTGGGGGGAGTGAAAATGAAAAGCCTTGCTAGGGCTTATGTGTGGTGGCCGGGAATCAATCAACAAATAGAAGGCCTAACTAAGAGCTGCTTAGGATGCCAGAAGGTCCAAAATGCACCACCACATGCCCCTCTACACCCGTGGGAGTGGCCCTCCTCTCCATGGCAACGGGTGCATATTGATTTCGCTGGTCCATTCATGGACTCAATGTTCTTAATAGCAGTGGATGCTCATTCAAAGTGGCCTGAGGTGATAAAAATGTCTTCCACCACTACAGAGAAAACGATTGCAGTCCTACGGACCATATTTGCCAGAAACGGTTTGCCAGAGCAGATTTGCTCTGATAATGGACCACAGTTAGTGTCCGACGAGTTTCAAAAATTTATGAGAAGGAATGGGGTAAGGCATTACACATCCGCCCCGTATCATCCAGCCACAAATGGATTGGCTGAGAGGTTCGTACAAACCTTTAAGAAGGCGATAAAGGCCATGTGCGACGATGAAATTCCACTACAGCATAAGATGGACAATTTCTTATTAGCCTACCGAAACGCGACACATGCAGTTACCAACCAGACCCCGGCCATGATGTTCTTTAACCAAAGGTTGAGATCTCGTCTGGACTTGCTCAGACCAAATGTGCGAAGAAATGTTGAGGACAAACAATTCCAGCACATCAATGAGAAGCCGACAAGGAGCTTCAATGTAGGGCAACCAGTCTTGGCCCGTGACTATCGAACAAAGAAATGGCAACCCGGAACGATATGTACAAGGCAGGGGCCATTAATGTACACAGTGGATGTCGGGGAGAACATTGTGAGACGCCACGTCGATCAGATCTTAGCGTCACAGGAACGCGTCAACCCCATGTCTCGAGTACCTGGGGATGAACCCGACATCCCGGTAGCATCTACCTCAGACCCAGTAGCAGTGGAACCCGATGAACTACCCGATGAAAAGGGGTCAGAATCGCCTCTGCACCAAGAACAAGAACCTCCGGAAAGGCGCTATCCCGAAAGGGTCAGGAAGCCGCCCCAAAGACTGAATCTATAAATGGACTTTTGTTGTTTAATGTACATGTTAAAATGTTAATTGTTATTTGAATATTAGGGGTACTACTAATCTAAAAGGGGAGGAATTGTAGTGTATGTGCCTTTAAGTCAGAACTACTTTTACAGCTCCTGTATACTGTAGTACCAGCAGTGACCACACCTGTATATAAGCTTTGCGCATGCCTCTGTACCCCCAGTCTTGAGACTACCCTCCTCCAGTAAAGACCTGTTTATTGTTAATTTACAGCATCCATGTGATTATTGAATAACAGCCTATCCTCAGAATCACGGATCTAACAGAAATTTCTCCTCATCTCAGTCTTAAATGTCCGACCCCGTATCCTGAGACTGTGACCTCTTGTTCTAGACCCCCCAGCCAGGGGAAACATCCTCCCTGCATCCAGTCTGTCTAACCCTGTCAGAATTTTATGGGGAAAATTTCAGTTGGTTTGCGCCTTAAGTGGACGCTAATGGGGCACAAAGCAACTAGCGCCCGGGTGCGGCGATATCTGTGCCTCTCGTGAAATTGACCAGACATTTTGTGACAGCACTAAACAATACCGCCCCGATCTCCTACGCGCACAGATCTTGACGTCATTCGGGCATGCAACGCCCTTGTGGCGCCCCGGAACGGATATTGAGTGGTGCCCTCCTCCTTTCCGTATGGCACAAGCAACGACAGGTAGCCTGGAACGCTTCCCAGTCGCTGTGGGGCTGGGGGGTGGGGCGCTATTTAAAGGCGGCCTCTTCCTGGCTATTTCTGTGGTAGACATTTTTGCACCACTCGTTCTGACAGAGAGAGAGATTCTGAGAGAGAGAAAGAGAGACTTCTGCACAGAGTCAACACTGTGTGAAGTAGTTTTGGCTACTGAGCACCACTTGGCAGGTACTTTCGTTTTTGACCTTCATTACTTTGATTGCCAAGAGACTATGGGGGCTGCACTGATTGGGGGCATCGTCCTGCGCCACAGAGACGCAGAGAGAGAGAGTGGCAATCCTGGCCAGACGGAGTAGGGCCAACAGGCCTCTGTACAGGAGACTTTACCCTCCCAGGGTATTTCGCCAAAAATTCTCCTACATTAATATGTTTGAGGAACAGTGTTTGCGAAGGCTGCGCTTCAGCAAGGTGGTGGTCACTGAGCTCTGCCATCTGCTGCAGCCAGATCTGCAGCCTCTACTGAGGACCAGGACGTCTCTGTCGGTGGCAGTGAAGATCACAGTGGCTCTGAACTTTTATGCCACCAGCTCCTTTCAAGCAGCTACTGGGGATATCGCCAATATCTCCCAGTTCGCGGTCCATTGCTGCATCCGTCAGGTCACAAATGCCCTCTATAAAAGGAGACGACAGTACATCTCTTTCCCCATGACCCGGGCCAAACAGCATGAACACGCATTGGGCTTTGCGAGGATAGCGGGCTTCCCCATGGTGCAGGGCACCTTTGACTTCACCGATGTGGTTTTGCGGGCGCCACAAGAGAATGCCGAGGATTTCCGCAACCGAAAGGGGTTCCACTCCTTAAACGTCCAGTTGGTCTGTGACCACAGACAGCTGATACTCGCAGTCAATGCCCGCTATCCTGGCAGCAGCCACAATGCATTCATCCTGCACCAGACTACTGTGGCAGAATTTTTCCAGGCACCGCATCACCCAAGTGGTTGGCTTCTCGGGGACAAGGGATATCCACTGTGCACCTGGCTGATGACACCGCTCCATACCCCCAACACCCCTGCTGAGCTGCGGTACAACGAGAGCCATCTCGCTATTAGGAACATCGTTGAGCAGACGATCGCCGTGCTCAAGCAACGGTTCCGCTGTCTGGAAAACTCAGGAGGAGCCCTGCAGTACTCGCCTGAGCGAGTCTCCCTCTTCATAGTTGTGTGCTGCAAGCTGCATAACCTGGCATTCCTCAGGACCCAGGCAATGCCACCAGGCCTTGGAGCACCACCGGTGGAGGAGGAGGAAGAGGAGGAGGAAGAGGAGGAGGATGATCATCAGCAGCACCAAGGTGGGAGGGAGGCCCACAATTGGAAGGGCCGTCCATCAACATTTGATAGCAAGCTGCTTCTAGGCCCCTGCTGAGGAAATGGCTTCTGCCATTGAGAACAACATGAATGAAACCAACCCGCAACCCCTAAGCCGGCCAAGGCAGCAATGATTGCAAAGACCAAACATGTACATTTTGAATACAAAAACTTATTTATTTTACAAACTGTGTGTGTCATTTCCTCATGACAAACTAATAGAAAGAAACACAAAAAAACAGTCATTAACATAACTGGTTCTCATAACCTGGTTATAATGTCCAAAACACTAAACAAAAGTTTGACCACGACCCTCGGCCTTTAATAAAAAAATGACCAACATTTTGTCACACCTCCTACATTTTGCCCTTCGAGGGTGATCTCCTTCCCTTGCGCACGTCCCCCCTTCCCACCCTGCAGCTCCTCCGTAATGGGACCCCAGTGGCTGCAGCAAGGCTGCTGGAAGGCCGCTGATTGTCACAACCTGAGACTGCAGATGCCCTTGAAGGACGGCCTCGACCAGCTCTGGGCCTGGAGGGCCCGGCTGCAGACTGCACCAACTCAGCATGGGCGGCATCAGTCTGTTCTACAGGCGGTGGCAAGTGCAATGGAGAAGTGACAGTGGTGGCAGCAGGAATGCTGTCATCTTGAGAGAGGACAGCAACTCCCTGCTCGACCAACACACTGGCACTCCCACGGGGCAGCACTTCAGCATCCGGAGCAATCTGCTGGAGCACAGATTCCTGGCCTGCTGCGGCACGGTGCGAGCCCCGGGGAAATGTGTCTGAACCAGCGAGGATGGCAGCAGTCAGTGCTTGCATGGCCTCAATCTGAGTTTGCATGAGAACAGTCTGAGATGGGGTCATGGCAGCCAGTGACTGAATTGCAGCACTATGCATTAGCGTGGCATCCGCCTGTGCTACAGCGAAGTGCTCCACACTCCTTGCCAGTGATTCAATGCATTCGGGCACCCTTCCCACTGCACCCATGAGCTCAGTGTGCATGTCCACCGCCTGGGTGTTCATTTCAGCGATGAGCCGCTCCTCATCTGCGTCCAGTGCAGCAGGACTCGCTGGCATATTCTCCCTCCAGGGAGAAGGCCCCCGAGCTTCCCTACCCCCATCGCGTTGCTGCAGCCCGCTGGGTCCTGGAGCTTCACCCTCATCAGACCCTTCCCCCCTGCTCCCCTCCAGGGAAGGCATGTTCCCAGTGTGGGAGAGGGTGGCGCTGATGCTCTGGCTTTATCTTCCTCCTCGCCTGCAGCTTCACTCCCACTGGCAGCTTGAGGGCCCGTCTCCTCAGCTGGTGAATCACCATCTGAAAGCAGGGAGGTACAAGAGTGGCTTTATCATGAGGACAGGGTGGCAGTGAGGGAGGAATGAGTGCAGCGATTTAGTAAGTTGGATTGAAAGTGTCAAAGGCTGGTGTTGTGAAGGACAAGTGGAAGGAGAGAGGACAAAAATGTGATGGCCTTACCATTGCTGTCCAGAACGGGGTCGGCCTCTCCAGAGGCGATGGGACCGATCACCCGGCTTGCCACAATCCTGTGGATGCGCGTCTCAAGATTGTTGAGGGGTTGCAGCTGAGGCTGCCCTCCACCCATCCGTTGCTGCTGTCTCCTATTATGAGATAGCTTGGCCTGCAGGAAAACGGATGGCATCTGAGTAAATATACAGCCATGGTCTTGCCTGATGTGCCTCCCATAGGTGAATAGCCCTCACTCTATGCAGCCATGGTCTTGCCTGATGTGCCTCCCATAGGTGAATAGCCCTTACTGTATGCAAAGTGTGGAATATGCGTGTGTGTTTGATGAAAGGGCCATAGGTGTTGGATATGTGTTGGGCATTGGGGTTTTAAGACCCTCTGGCCATAGAGTGAGGTTGAGATGGAGGGATGGAGAGGTATTGAAAAAAGCCACTCACCCTGACGACCCGAGTGAGGTCGTTGAACTTTTTTCTACATTGAGTATGGGTCCTGGGCACCATGCTCCTGGAGGAGACGCTCTGAGCCACCTCCCTCCACACTCTTCTGTACTCGTGCGGCAAAGGCCTCCTGCCACTCTCTGGGTACAGTATTAATCTTCTACGCTCCACCCCGCCAACCAGAGCCTCCAAGGCCCGCTCGCTGAAGCGCTCTGCTCGTTCTCTCACCCTCTCCATAGTCCTTGGCTGCAAGATTTAGGCACAGGACTCTCCAGGCCAAGATTCAAGGCTCCAGTGAGCAGGGTGTGGCCGGAGAGCAAGATCGACCCTCCCCTTTAAGAACTGTCCGGCGCCAGTGTGTCTGTGTTCAATCGCTAACTGACAGCACCTGCGCTGCACCCGCGCTCTGAGTTAGCACCTCGCTCCTCGGCCTTTGTGCCTTAAGACAGGTGTGTAGCGCCTGATTTAGTGCTCCAATCAACTCCACGGGCGATGAAAGCCAAGTTTGCAGTTGGAGGCGATAATTAGCGCCAGGCGCTAAACTTTGCACACGGCCGATAATGGCGCCACAAACGGGGTGATACTGAATTTCCCCCCCTATATGTTTCAAGGGAATCCCCATTCATACTTTTGACATCTTCACTGAAAAAACACATCAAAACATTAAAAAAAAAATTTTAATCACGTTTTTAAAATTAGTTAAAATTACATTAAATTAAATATTTTAAACAAAAATAAAATGTTTTGAAAAAAAATTCAAGTTTTTTACAGGGCTAAAATTAAACTTACCTTTTTTAAAAGTATTTTTAAATTATAAATGAGTGGAAAAAAAATTGGCCCAGAAATTCGGGTCTCCACGGGTGAGTACACGCTGGGTACTCACCCGTAGGCCCGATGGAAGTGCCGGTTTCCTGCATGCACTGCACATGCGCGGGAAACCGGCACTTCCGTTCCTCTGAATGAAGAGGTTCAGAGGTCGAACGTGTGCGCGGGGGAGGCTGCGCGTGCGCATCAAACTTAGTGTTTTTTTACAGGTTTCTCCGGGAGGGTAAGCCTGCAGATTTTAGAAATATAAAAAGCAGGCGTAAGGCCTGCTTTTTACGAGGTAAGTGGTGAATTAATTAAAATTAAAACATTTTTTCCACAGGTTTATTATTTTTAAATACTTTAAAGCAAGGTAAGTTTATTTTTAGCCACGTTAGAATATAAAATTATTTTTTCAAAAATTTAAATTATTGTTTAAAATAGTTATTTCATGTAATTTATAGTTTATTTTAAAAATGTGATGTTTTTAAAAATTTATTTGAAGGTTTAGTGCTATTTTGGGGCCGTAGTATTTATAAGTCTTGACAGCACTTCCTGTCAGACTTATGAATGGAGAATTCCCTGCTCCGATTGGCTGCCCATGGCCCACGTGATCCCAGGGGACGCATTGAACTAACTGCGCCCCTGGGATACGCAAGCACTGCACGCCGACAGCTGGACCAGGCCCCGGATCAGAATTCCACGGGGGCCCACAGCTCAACGGCCGGTGCGCAAGCTAAGTGCAGATCGGGGGCTTGCACCCGCGGGAAGCCCCTGACCCGAATTGCTGGGCCATTTTTTTTAACTTTTTTAAGCAGAAAGCGGAACATTCCACCCTGTAGAGGCCCTTCTCCAGGGCAGGCGGAAGATCTGTCAAGAGGATTCTTGACAGATCGGAAGTGCCGGTTTTCAGCACATGCGTTTCGCATGCCTGAAACCGGCACTTGCGAGGCCCCTACGGGTGTGTACACATCTCGTACACACCCTATAGGGATCGGAAAATACGGGCCAGTATTTCAGTTAGCTGCAAGTATGCCATCTCGACCAATAACTTTGAATTCAGTCGTCTCCTAGGCAATATGATCCTGAAGGAGTTGCCTCAGAAAATTCCTGTAGAAGTTGAGGACTACCAGGGAGGGAACACTGGGCAGAGATCCTAATTTTCTTCCAAAGTCAGCACATAGAAATCAACTAATAAGTACTTGCAGAAACCACATCCAGATATGATTTGGCTTTCACTGAGAGATGAAAAATTCCAGCAAGTCTGGTATTAGCAGTCACTGGCTCAAAATTTGTGTACTAACATTCCAAAATTATGAAATGGAAAATCTGGCATAGCACAAATATAATCTATGCCACAACGACAAGCTTGGTTGAAAGTTGCCTTGCGTACCAGGACAAGTTATAGTTGTGTCTGTACACTAAGGGGAACTAAGTCACGCCAAGAAAAGGGAGCTGAAAAATGGAGCAATGTCTTGGTGAGAAAGTGTTCTTGAAAAGTCCTTTTTAAAAAAAACACAGATGCTTACATACATATATGTTCAGATTATTATTTTAAAAATCACCATGAATCATAAATACAATAAATTAATCAATGTCCTTTTTTTTTTGTCTTTGTATGTTGGTTGAAAGAGGAGCATGGGTGACCTTATATCTGCAGATCTGTACACTGTACAGTCAAATAGTGGCTGTGTCAGATCATAGACATGAAAGCGAATCTAGCTTGACTAAAAATAAAACAATGATGCAGAATGTTTAAAATTAGGAAACGATGAGACATTTTGTTGGTGGCATTTTTGCACCATGCATTCTGAGAGAGAGAGCGAGAGACTTCTGGAGAGATTCAACGCTGTGTGAAGGAGTTTTGCATACTGAGCAGCACGTTGCAGGTTCATTTTGATTTGCCCTTCCTTGTATCTATTTAGAAGAGACTGTGGGGGCTGCACTCTGAGCTCTTTCCCTGGGTCTCTCCATTGTTCTTTCCAGCAGATTTGATGTACAGGTCTCTCCAGGCCGAGACTCAAGGCTGCAATGAACAGGATGTGGATGGAGACCAAGATAAACCCTCCCCTTTAAGATAAAAACAGAAAATGCTGGAGAAACTCAGCAGGTCAAGCAGCATCTGTGAAGAGAGAAACAGAGTTAACGTTTCAGGTCGATGACCATTCATCAGAACTCCCCTTTAAGAATTGGCCGGTGCCAGTGTGTCTGTGTTCCATTGCTGATTGACATCACATGAGCTTCGCCAGCGCTTTGAGTTAGCGCCTCGCTCCTTGGCCTTTGCGCCTTAAGACAGATGTGAAGCGCCTGATTTAGCGCTCCAATCATCTCCAGGGGCGATAAAAGCCAAGTTTGCAGTCGGAGGCGATAATTAGCGCCAGGCGCTAATCTTTGCGCCCGGCCAATAATTGCGCCCCAAATGGGGCGATACCGAATTTCTCCCCCTTGGAATTCACTTGTAGGGTTATAGAATCATAGAATGGTTACAGCACAGAAGGAGGCCGTTCGGCCCATCGAGCCCATGCCGCTCTCTGCAAGAGCACTTCAGCTAGTCCCATCACCCGCCCTTTCCCCGTAGCCCTGCAAATTTTTTTCCTTCAGGTACTTATCCAATTCCCTTTTGAAAGCCACGATTGAATCTGCCTCCACCACCCTTTCAGGCAGTGCGTTCCAGATCCTAACCACTCGCTGCGTAAGAAAGTTTTTCCTCATGTCGCCTTTGGTTCTTCTGCCAATCACCTTAAATCTGTGTCCTCTGCTTCTCAACCCTTCCACCAATGGGACCAGTTTCTCTCAACTCTGTCTAGATCCCTCATGATTTTGAAGACCTCTATCAAATCTCCTCTCAACCTTCTCTACTCCAAGGAGAACAACTGCAGCATCTCCAGCCTCTCCACATAACTGGAGCCCCTCATCCCTGGAACCATTCTCGTAAATCTTGGTTGAGACAGGAACTAAATCAACATTCAAGATTAGAGTGGATAGGTGAATGAAGGGAAAAGGGTTGAAGGGATATGGGAGGAGGGTGGGTAAATGTGATTACAAATATTTGCTCGCGTGGAGGGTCAATGACAACACAGACTGGTTGGGCCGAATGGCCTGTCTCCATGTTGTAACTTTTACACATTTCTATATCATACGGAGACCCATCAAGTCTCACTCATGCAACCTGTTTTCATTAATCTTGCTGCTAAAAATAAGTACAGTATGTGTCTAAATGATTTGTGACAGGTTTCATTCTTTTTGTTCACAAGTCTCATTTTCCCCCAATACTGATGGTTCTTAATTTCTTGACCAAGCCAAAAAGCAGTTGGCTCTTTCTAAAGCCTCTGCCAATTCTGCCCTAAGCTGGCTATTAGTGGTGTAGCCTGCCAAGCCCTCTGATTTTCTGCTGTAACCTGCTCCTTGCCATTACCTAAGTAAACACAGGAAAGGAACCTTCAAAATTCCACTCCATGGCATGGACACTGGCCCACAGTCTGCTGCCTCATCAGGTGGCCATGTTTGCTTTAGCAAATTCATTTTTGATGGACAGTTTTTAACAGGGCTCCTTTTACTGCCCCTTCCCCTGGCCCAGCACTCCTCCACTGGACGATGAGAGGTCTGAAACATGGTGGTTGCCCAAGATACTTCCCTAGTGGCATGGGTGGCTGCCATTTGCAGGCCAATTAAAGAACTTCCCTGTGACCCGGGAAAGTTCAGCTAGGGCCAGCAGTGAAGCTTCCTGCCATTACTACCAGGATCACTGCCCTGTGGATTTTCATCCCCATGGTTAGGCAGATAATTAAACATTAGCTTTTAAAGTCAGTTCAATATTCTGGAGTTTTCCCTCATTACATTTAGGGGAGAGGGAGAAAGTTTGCAGAATTTGTGTTTAGGAGATGACATTTAAATTAGTTGGGTGAAAGCTGTAAGCGGTTTTTTGATCCGAGCCCAATTGCTAGACGGATGGTTCGAATCGCCCCCGTTTTACGAAAGTTCTATACCCAGGAATTATTATTCAGAGTGTAAATGGAATAAGTCACGGACAGGAATGTTTCGGTGAAAAATCAGACTTATATTTATTTGTTCTAACATACACTGGCTAAAACATGCACTACTAAACGAAATCACTGTCTCTGTGGAGAATAAGATCCAGGTTACAAACATACATACAGTACACAACTGGGGACTATAACAAGCAGTAATTCCCTTGTTGCTATGGTGGACTCTAACTCCACCCCTACCAACGAATTACCCAGTCGCATAAACCCCTTCTCCTGGCTGAACCAAACGAAGCTCCCACCCTCGGAATAGCCCAAAAACTTCACTTCTGAGAAAACCCTGAGCCCTTTACACCTCACTCAGCTCACCTGGGATATCGGGTTACCGGCTTGGGACACTCGAGACTGTGCTTACCACCACACACAGTCGGTCTCGATCGCTCCACTCAGCAGCTTCTTCCTCTGGTACTTCTTGTTAGGTTGATCTTGGTGGAGCGGGAGAGAGAAAGAATGGTGGAAAAGGATTTATCTTTATAGGAGTCTGGCTACCCCTATCTTTCCCGTCAATCTTTAAAATCCTTTTGTTTCTAAGCATTCCGGTGCTTAATCAGTGATGGGTCATCATCGGACCCATGAGTATTCCATGATTGGACTAATGGCCCTAAGTCTGGAACATATCTTCGGTCTTTGTGTTGGGAAAAACTGGCTCCTCTTCGGCTGGCTAGACTAGTGGGTTCATTGTCCTGTTTTTCTTCTGAGATGGAGGTGACAAGTGCTTTTGCATATTAGAGTGGCTTTCTAATAGGTTCAAGTTCAACGGGTGCCTCAGGGTCCTCAGCCCCTTCATCAATGGCCCCTTCCTTTTTCCAGGACTGTCGGGCGAACCCATACATTCCAGATGACTGACAGTTCTTTTGTCACAGCCAACTGCCATGCGTTCTCTGGAGTTTTAACAAACCAGTCCCCCATGCATCTGCACAGGGCGATCCCACCACAGGGAAAACACCCTCAGAGAAATCCCATAAAGTCCACAAAAATATTCTCGACTGAGTCCATTCTTCAAACAGAGACTTTGCGATCTCTTCAGTCCCCCGTTTGATGCTTTGCTTTCCACAAAGCATCACTCGACGAGAGAGCAAAAGCCAAAGTCTCCCACAAGTGAAGCTGTTCCCCTGATTTTACATTTTAAAACCCCGGAACTGTACCCCTTACTGTGTGTCATAGTTCCCTTTTACCGAGTCAAAACATCAGCGAAACGGCTTCTTAACACATTCAAACGACTGGGTTCCAATTCTCACCGACAAACTTCAAGTCAAAATACAGAACATTAATAAGATCCACAGGACGTTACCAAAAAGGCACTGCGCACATCATACAGTACAGCATTGACAGGTGGTAACACATTACAAAAATGCAACAGCGCACATTGCGCAATACAGAGTGTAAAACTATAACCAGAATACAATACACTTGCTTACAGAACTTTGGTACATTACAAGTTTTGGCAGGGAGAAACCATCATCAACATAAATCAATTACACCTTTCCGGATCGATCTAACACCCCTTGCCACCGCACTTGGAGCATCTGGCTCCGTCGCCTGCAGCTGGTGTAAAACAAGTAGCTTACAAGCAACAATTGTATGATAACTAATGCATGGGAACAGATGCGGATCCAGGGAGGAATCTCTATACTCAGACCGATGTCCCACCATGGTGGCGAGACAATCCCCTTGATCTCCTCCCCCACTTCTACTGTCTTTTGCTCTAAAGTGTAGGGTCATTGCCTGGTCCTCATGAAGCTCTGAACCCACCACTCAACAGTCTTTAATAACTCAGTGAGGTGTTCCGGCAGAAAAGGAATCGGGTACCTGAAATGCTCCACATAGGCCTGGAGACGCTTGAAGGTGTTGTTCACAGTGAGGTGAATGGTCGAGGGTTCGGGGATGGGAGTAATTCGCTCTTGTGCAACTTGAACCTCAGCCTTGGGTTTGAAGCAAAAACTGCTCTCGCTCACCGGACACCACATGTCCTGGCTGTACCGGTAGCGGAGCGCACTTGTGGTGACACAGTATGTCCCACTCCCTACATATGCTACCTGTGGAGGTACGTGATCTGGTGCCATCACTTCCATGGTGCAATTGATAGGTTCCGCACCTGCAGAAGCAAACCCACATTCTGGTCGCGCAAAAGCATTCAAGTGCTGGGGACACAGTATTACGTGTGTACCCCGGCTCTGGCATCCGGAGAGGTCAGTGCCTGTCATAGCATGCTCCCACTTTATGACATACGGCATGACCGCTTTAAAACAAACATGAACTCCTCCACGAATTACCTCAATATTCTCAACCCTGTATACCGGTGCCAGCCGGGATGACCCGCCCATTACCGGCATCCACACTACAATTCCCATCACTGTATGGTTGGACCGCCTGCAATCTACAGGGACAGGGTCGGCTTCAGAGGCTAAACGAAGCTGGCATGGGCTCAACGAATTGCTATACGGGTGCAGCGCGGCGAGATGCTTGTTGTTTAACCATGAAGGGACGCGGCCTTGCCTCAGGTCCTCCAGGTTACTGCAGCCCTCACCCAGCAACCATGCTCCATACAACACACACACCTCATTCCGTGCAGCCTGCTCCGAGGTGTTCCTGTCCTCCCGTATCAAATCATTAACAGTTTTTGCGTGCCTCTCCAACTCCGCAATGACCTCCTTTAAATGAAGGGTCATTGCCTGGTCCTCATGAAGCTCTGAACCCACCACTGTATTCTCTTCCCCATGAATCTTACACAGTTGGTTCTTTAACCCAGTGATCTGCATCTGGAGTTGTGCATCATCCATATTATTAACAATACCCGTTCCTGTACTGAACGCTGTGGCTACATCGTTCCAGGTCCCTCTTCTCTGCCTCCCGGACCCCGCACTATCCCCAACATTCAGATTATAGCTGTTCTTTCTCTACATTTCCATAGTCCAGTTCCTAAAATTCCTGAAACATCGCTTTTAACAGAGCTTCATAAAGCTTCTCCATCTTCCTTGGACACCACACAGGCAGATGGACTTCAGTCAGGTTCAGGATCACGGATGCCACGGCATAGTGCACATTCTGAAACAACACCTTGTCAGTAGGGATTAACACCAACCCATTCCCTGGACTCCTGGTGGTGGTGGGACACCCATCTACAGTCGTCTGTACTGTCGGGGCTCTGGGCGGGGGCTTCCTGGTGTATGAGATGAGCTCTGTGGCGTTGATGGTGTTCGGGGGTTTTGGGATCACACAGGAGTCCACACTCCGATCCCAACCAATCCCACCCCTGGCGTCCTGCCATCGCCTGCTAAACACGATCGACACACCCGCTGGGCAGATCTTTTCCGACCCCCACATACACACATAAATCCCTTCCTCGGATTCCCACCACTTATCCCAACACACATTCACTCCTCCCTGAGAACCCGTGATCGTCCGGTACGTGTCATTACTTAGTCTTTCCCAGTCAGCTGTCTGGTCCCCTGTATCTGTGCTCAGTTTCCTGAGCAACCACCACCTTCCCAGTGGAATGTGTCCCCTACAGCTAAGGCACACCCGTTTACCCTCTGTTACCCTACCCGGGAGGTGGTAACCCCTATTCTCGGGCATGGGATGGACGCTTCACCATAGGTGAACTTGTCATGGCTGGAATACCGGGTGGAATTCGACCAGCCATCCAGGCCATCTTCCCTCATGGAGATAGATGCTCACCCCATCCTTCGAGCCACCTCCAGTGGTCATGGTCGGTCCATCTCCGCCAGTGCAGCCGAAGACAACCGATTCCTCGGTGTCGCCCCTGTGACTCATGCTGGCTTCAATCATAACGATCAGGACTACCATGGCTGACTTCATCTTGTTCTTAGGCGTTCCCTGAAAACACACAGAATGCAACATTGTCCTTGGGTGATGCCTCACCTTTCCAGGCGCAGCTACACACAATTACATTTGGTATCCACAGCATACATGTAAATCCAAACTATATAGACAAGCTAAGGCAACAGACAGGAGAGAAAGAAGTTATGTACAGCGCCACCCGTCTCCGGGTGGCCACACTAGGTCTCCTCGACCCTGGGCCTCTTACGACTCCGGCTTCCTTCGTTCACCGGTGTGTAAGGAGGCGCCCACGGCACCCTCAGCTGTGGGATCCTGGCACACCTTCTCACTCCTGCCTCCACAGGCGGAACAACTGGTCCCTCTGTGGGCTCCTCACAGTCCCAGATTAGAGGCTGGAGACCCACACCTGTAGCGCAATTCACCACTCCCTGCTGTTTCCTCCTCTTATCAGCTCTTTCCCCAGGGTTGAAAAGCTTGCACTGATTGATATGGAACCACTTAGTGCGTCGGGGCATTTTGACCACTTATACCATTGGACTCGCCCTATCCACGATATTGTATGGTCCTATGTATAGCGGTTCAAATGTTCCTACCCTGGCGAAGTTTCTAACCATTACTTGATCTCCGACCTTCCACTCGTGGTGCCTCTGAGGCTCAAGCAATAAACGATTTCTACGATGTTGCTTCCCCATGTTACTGGCAGCCTGCCAATGGATCTGTCTGAGATGCTCAAGCAAATTCTTAACAAACCTGTCCCGGTTCACCTCTCTCAACTGACCTTCCGTGAGAACCGGGGCCAGTACATGGCTGGGCGTTCTCATGACCCTGCCAGTCACGAGCTCATGCGGGGAATACCCTGTGCTTCTAGATGGGCTGGCTCGGACCCCCATCAGAACTAACGGCAAGACCTCCGCCCATTTTCTATGCGAGTCTCCCGTCTCCTTCCGTAACCTTTCCTTGATGGTCCTATTCATCCGCTCCACAATCCCCGATGACTGCGGGTTGTGTGCGACGTGCCATTTACCCTCTACACCTAGCATCTTCAGAGTCACCTGCATGACTGCCCCTGTGAAGTGACTCCCCTGATCGGACTCCACATACTGTGGTAGCCCCCACCTAGAGAACACTTCTCTCACTAGAATCCTTGCGGTCCCCAAAGCTGTGGCTGTTCAGCATGGGAAGGCTTCTACCCATTTAGAGAACACATCCACCAGTACATGTAACCCCCCCTGTGCGGGGGGCAGCGGTCCGATATAATCGACCTGTATGGACTGCCATGGTCCCTCCACTCTCCTAGTGTGTCCCATGGATACCTTCCTTTTCTGGGGAGTCAGGGTTGTTTGCAGCACACACCAAGCAATCCGCACAGAAGTCGCGGACGTCCTCCCTCAGTTGCGGCCACCACCCTGCCTGTTCCACCCATTGCCAGGTGGTCTCCGGCCCGGGGTGCCCCACTCCTGGACTCTCGTGAGCCAACTGAAGGAATTCTCTCTGGTGCTGCTGCAGAACTACCCACTGTTCCCCTCTGAAAACCATCCCTTCCCTTACTGTAATACCTGCCACTCCGTATGGACCCTCTACCTTATCTCCCTTAGCCAGCATCTCCAGAAGAGTCATTAGGGCGGGATCCCGTGCCGGGACCACCTTTAGGTCCAGGGCCAATGCTACCCCTGCACTCCCTTGTGTCCCACCTCTGTCTCTGATCGCTGCTACCAGACTCGACCCATATGAATCCCAAAACGTGCCCGTTCGAGCACCGTCTTTGGCCAGCACGTCGGCCTGCTGGTTGCCCACCGCACGGGGTTCTGTCTTAGAATGGGCCTTGACTTTGTGGATATAGAAATCCCCCTGGGTTCCTATCGATGTTATGATCTGTTGCAACAATGGCTTGGTTGCTAGGGGTTTCCCGTCTGCAGATATGAACCCACGACGAGACCAAATGGCTAAATATTCTGTACACGAATTGCAAGTGAACATGCTGTCCGAGCAAATCGTGTATAGTGTAGGGAACTCTTCGGGGTGGGTAACCACATACACCACTGCCGACAGTTCAGCATGCTGGGCGCTCATGGTGCTCGGGAGTTTAATGGCCTTGGCAATGCCTGCCTTTGGGTCAAAAATCCCACATCCAGTGAGTCGCTCCCCAGCCACCACTGTACTGGACCCGTCTACATAGATCTCGCGGCCCGTGAGATGGAGCCCAGCCCAAAACCCTATGTCTAAGTCCCATACCCCTTCAACAGAACATTTGTGGGCCACCCCTGGGTAGATCAAATTTGCAGCGAGCTTGGGCTCACAGAGGCCTTTCATACTCAAATTCATCTGAGAGCAATAAAGTCCAGCGAGCAATGCATGCACTGCTCACCGTGCCGTCCTTTATCTGAGTGGGCGTATGATGGGTTAAGAGAGTTATCGGGGATGTCCCCATGAAGATTTGTGATCTCATCACGGCCCAATGTGTGGCAAGTAGGTCCCTCTCACAATTGGAGTAACCCCTCTCTACATCTGTGAGGATTCTTGATGAGTATACCACAGGCCTCAGCTTGCCATGCCGCTCCTGGAGCAGCACTGTGCTCAAACTGTCCCCTGTGGCAGCTACCTCCAAAAAGAACTCCTTTCCCCCATCAATCGCTGCTAAAGCCGGTGCTGTCTGCAGATCTCTCTTCAGACGACTAAAAGCTGCCATGCAGTCCTCATCCCACTCCCAGCCCACTCCCTTGTGGAGGAGCCGGAGTAGAGGAGCTGCCGTAGCGGCATAGTCCTCTATGAAATCCCTGCAGTACCCTGTGAGTCCCAGGAAGGGTCTTACCCCCGTTACCGTGGCCGGGGCAGGTAGCTCCTGTACCGCCTTCCTCCTCATCTCATCGATGGCCCTCTCCCCAGCACGCACGGTCAGCCCGAGGAATTTTACTTCCTGCTGGCCGATCTGTGCTTTCTTGGGATTGACCTTGAACCCAGCTTCCTTTAACAGACTCAGCAGTTCAGCCAACAGGGGGCCATGCTCCTCCCCCTTGTTGGAGAACAAAAGCAGGTTGTCCACATACTGCACAAGCCGCTGTGGTCCGCTGAACCCTTTTAAACAGTTGGCCATACATTGGTGGAAAATAGAAGGGCCTAGAAATTCATTAAGGCGCTGCCAGCTTTGCGCCCAGTTAACGCCTAAAGGGTGATTTTGCGCCAAAAATGAATTTGCGCAGATATTCAGCGCAGCGGTATTGGCGGCGGTAGCCGTTAGCGCTGCGCCGGCACCGATGACGTCATCGGTGTGCGCAGTGCCCCGGTTCCGCCCCGAAACCGCGCCGATCCCCATATTTAGTTGCGGCCGCCTCCTCCGAAGCGGCCGCAAACAGCGACCAGAAAACGGGGCCGTCCTGCAGCCTTAGTGGGGCGCTTTAAAGCAGAAGGTGCGGCCGGCCGCTTTTGCGGCGGCCGCCTGCCCGCACCTCCTTCCCCGGCCTCCTCCACCCCCCCCCGCGGCATTGCCGGCTGCTTTCCGCGAGCCTGGCACTTCTCAGTGGTGCCAGGCTCATTTGCCGGCACTATCCAGCGGCGATCTCCCCGTTGCAGGCAGCTCCCCCTTAAGAGAAGGAGGAGGCCTGCAGTACCGCAGCCTGCCGCTGCGCAGCGCCTGGCGCAGCGGCGCCAAGAGCACTGATATTCAGTGTCAGCGCACCAAGCGGAGGCGGGCACACCCTGGTATAGCGCCCGCTTCCGAATTGGGGCGCTAACAATGAATATCTGACGATCGCTATAGGCTTCCCGCCCAGCGCTAACTTTTGGGTGCTAGCCAGCTGGCGGGGCCATAGTGAATTTCTAAGCCAAGGACTGTTGTGACACCCTTGGGGGTGGCAGCTCCATGTGTACTGCTGACCCTGGAAAGTGAATGTGAACTTATACTGGTCCTCCCTTTTGAGAGGGATAGACCAGAATCCGTTCGAAATGTCCAGCACCGTGAATGTGTTCGCGGATGCTGGGATACTCCCGATCAGGTCGGCTATGGCTGCGACAGTGGGGGCACAGGCTGGGATGTTCTTGTTAAGAACCCGATAGCCCACAGTGGCTCTCCACGAATTGTCCGGTTTCCTAACCGGCCAAATCGAAGAGTTCACATGGGTCGCTATGGGTCTCGGCACACCCTGCTCAACCAGTGATCCCAATGCCATCTCTAAATCCGCCTCTGCCTCTCTGGGGAAGTTGTACTGTTTCTGTGGTCGGGCCATGGGGTCTTCTTCTACTCTGACCTCCATCCCTATTACCCTCCCACAGTCGTGCTTGTGTGTAGCGAATGCCACAAGGTTGGCTCGCACAGCCGCTATGTACTCCGCCGGGTAGAAGTGACCAAAAGTTCAAGGTCATAACTACCCTTGGGCTTCATCGTACACTCGGTTCCCTTGCCTTGCTTCCCTGGTATAACTACCACCTCCTTCTCCTTTCCCGTGCATACTGTCCCCCAAAGACAGTGATTCCGGAAATCCACCAATATCTTGTGGGCCAGTATTAAGTCTGCCCCCAAAATGCCTATTCCCTCCCGCTCCCACCGCATCAGGACACCGCTTTGGCCTTGATCCTGGGCAGGCTGTTCGCCACCAGGGTCCTAGCCAATGAGCCCTAAGCTCCCCCTGCAGCTGCACCCGGTCGGGCACCCCCGCACAGGCACTCCGGTAGACGGGCCAAAGCCTGTTCGCGAAAGCCTGCGGTGCCTCCCCAGCTGACTGCAGTGTCCTTTCCACTTGGGAGAAGGGACTTCCATCATTGAGGCCCATAGCCTCTAGGATGTCATCCTTTATCCCCTCTAACGTACCCTGCCCCCTCTTGCTACCTGCTGAGAGCGACTGGTACAACCTCCTATCCAGGGAAAATAAAAGTAATTTGGCTGTCTCAGCTTCGTTACAATTATTGACCCCCCCCACCTGCTCCACATCCGTAAAATGGACAGATGGGTCCCCTGTGCTGGTCAGTTTGGTCAGTTTAGAGACCATTGCCTGCAGCTGGGGGGTCGTATACGGGACCACGAAGTCACTCTGCAGTGCTCCTTGCTCTTGACCGTCTATAGGCGCACCGTATTTCCGCTGCCGAACAGGGCACATGGGTCCTGGTCCCGGCACTTCGGGCGGTGGTCGAGCGTTCTCCTCTGCCTCACAGTCCTCCTTATCTCCCTCCTGCTCTTCCTCATCTACCCGGTCCATTCCCGGAGCTACCAAGCAGACCATCCCTTTGGCATTAGATAGAGCATCGGTCAAATTCTGGATCTGCTCCAGGCAAGGACCATGATTACCCGTATCAAACCCTCCAGTGCTGGCGACTCTGTATGCCGCCTGAATATCCTTCAACTGCTCTCCCACCACCTTTACCTCACTCGACAAGCGAGCGTTCTCTTCCCTAACCACCCTCTCGTTCCCCTTTGCCTCAGTTACCCGGCATTGCAGGAACTCCTTATGGTTACGGAAGGTTTCCTCCTGGCTTATTCTTCCCTGCTTCTCATCCCTTAGCTCCATGCATAACCTGCTCCCTACTACAGTCCTTGCGTCTGACTGTGCCTCGGACTCCCTGAGCTCTGTCTCTAACTTCGCAACCTGCTTATCTAGCAGTTGGACTTGTCTTTGTAGACAGACGAGCCATATCGCCTTTTCAATGCTGCGCCTATGCTCCTTGCCCTCTGTCCATTCTGCCGCTGCGTCCACCGGACGCTCAGCACGCAACAAGCCTAGCACCCACTTCTTAGTGACATTAACCTTCTTAAACATATATGAAGAAATCCTTTCCTCCATTTGGGATCTTTCGGCAGAAGCGCAGTCCATGACTGATTTACACTCCTTTAACCCAGGTCCTGCCGCTGGTCGCCAAGAGATGTAAGCGGTTTTGATCCTAGCCCAATTGCTAGACGGACGGTTCGAATCGCCCCCGTTTTACGAAAGTTCTATACCCGGGACTTATTATTCAGAGTGTAAATGGAATAAGTCACGGACAGGAATGCTTCGGTGAAAAATCAGTCTTATATTTATTTGGTCTAACATACACTGGCTAAAACATGCACTACTAAATGAAATCACTGTCTCTGTGGAGAATAAGATCCAGGTTACAAACATACATACATACAGTACACAACTGGGGACTATAACAAGCAGTGATTCCCTTGTTGCTATGGTGGACTCTAACTCCACCCCCACCAACGAATTACCAGTCGCATAAGCCCCATCACCTGGCTGAACCAAACGAAGCTCCCCCCTCGGAATAGCCCAAAAACTTCACTTCTGAGAAAACTCTGAGCCCTTACACCTCACCCAGCTCACCTGGGATGTCGGGTTACCGGCTTGGGACACTCGAGACTGTGCTTACCCCCACATGTGATCGGTCTCGATCGCTCCGCTCAGCGGCTTCTTCCTCTGGTACTTCTTGTTAGGTCGATCTTGGTGGAGCGAGAGAGCGAGAGAGAGAAAGAATGGTGGAAAAGGATTTATCTTTATAGGAGTCTGGCTACCCCTATCTTTCCCGTCAATCTTTAAAATCCTTTTGTTTCTAAGCATTCCGGTGCTTAATCAGTGATGGGTCATCATCGGACCCATGAGTATTCCGTGATTGGACTAATGGCCCTAAATCTGGAACATATCTTCGGTCTTTGTGTTGGGAAAAACTGGCTCCTCTTCGGCTGGCTAGACTAGTGGGTTCGTTGTTCTGCTTCTCTTCTGAGATGGAGGCGAGAAGTGCTTTTGCATATTAGAGTGGCTTTCTAATAGGTTCAAGTTCAGCCCCTTCGTCAATGCCCCCCTTCCTTTTCCCAGGACTGTCGGGTGAACCCATACATTCCGGATGACTGACAGTTCTTTTGTCACAGCCAACTGCCATGCGTTCTCTGGAGTTTTAACAAACCAGTCCCCCACGCAGCTGCACAGGGCGATCCCACCACAGGGAAACCACCCTCAGAGAAATCCCAGAAAGTCCACAAAAATATTCTCGACTGAGTCCATTCTTCAAACAGAGACTTTGCATCCTCTTCAAAGCCATAATAAGATAAACCGTACATCACCTGTGGAATGATCTGGCTTAATACTGAGTAGCTACAGAATATACAATAAATTGAATGGATCTAAGAAATATAAACTATTTTCTAAATGGTGAGAAACTAGGAACAAAGTAGAGTTGCAAAGAGATTGCTTTAGTTCTACAGAGCCTTAGTTTGACCCCATCTGGAGCACTGCATTCAGTTTTGGGCTCCGCACCTCAGGAAAGATATATTGGCCTTGGAGGGGGTGCAGCGCAGATTCACCAGAATGATACCGGGGTTTAAATCCGAAACTATGGTCTTAAATCTAAACAAAACAAACTACGTAGGTATGAAGGGCTGTTGGCTAAGGTAGATTGGGAAACTACATTAAAAGGTATGACGGTAGAGAAGCAATTGAAAGAATTAACACATAATTTACAACAAATATACATTCCTTTAAGGCACAAAAACCCCACAGGAAAAGTGGTCCAACCCTGGCTAACAAGAAAAGTTAAGGATAGTATTAGATCAAAGCAAGAGGCTTATAATGTTGCCAAAAAGAGTAGTAAGCCTAAGGATTGGGTGGGTTTTAGAATTCAGCAAAGGAGGACCAAGAAATTGATAAAGAAAGGGAAAATAGAATGAGAGTAAACTAGCGAGAGACATAAAACAGACTGTAAAAGCTTCTATACATATGTAAAAGGAAAAGATTGGCGAAAGTAAATGTGGGTCCCTTACAGGCTGAGACAGGAGAAATTATAATGGGGAATAAGGAAATGGCAGAGAAATTAAACAAATACTTTGGGCTGGATTTTGTGAATGGAGGTGAGTTGGAGGCGGGACTGCTGCTTGTCGTGTCAATGCCCCGCCTCCATCTCACCTGACCATTCAGAGGGATTTTCCCCTGATTGAGCTTGTTAAGCCCACCCTGCAGGCTCAGCAGGCCAATTAGGGAAGAAGTCACTGACAGATCACGCCAACATCAGACGTGCTATCTGTCAAGACTTCTTGAAAGAAGAAATGACAGCATTTGACAGCTCTGTGAAGCTGTCAAACACTGACATTCTCTTTAGTTTGATGAGTCTCTGAGGTGAGGACTCATCAAATAATTGCAAATTTGTAAATTTCAGATGTCTGATGGATCGGAGGGTCTATCAGCCATTACCTGAAATTGACAAGCAGGATGTTGGCTCTCTCACTCCTCCGCGGCTAAAGGCTATTGTTTATTGTATATACCAATCTGGCATAAAAGGAAATCTAAAAAGGTGACTCAACCGTGGATAACAGGGGAAATTAGAGACAGCATAAAATCCAAAGATAGGGCGTATAAAATAGCCAAAAAAAGCGCCAGAGCGGAAGATTGGGAACAGTTTAAGATAGAGCAAAGGAGGGCAAAGGGCATGATCAAGAGGGGCAAAATAGCTTACGAAAACAAGCTGGCGGAAAATATAAAAACTAACTCCAAAAGCTTTTATAAATATATCAAAAGGAAAAGACTGGTGAAAACCAAAGTTGGTCCATTGCAGTCAGATACGGGGGAATATATAATGGGAAATAAGGAAATGGCAGATCAACTAAATGCATACTTTGGGTCAGTCTTTACGAAGGAAGACACAAAAAACCTCCCTGGGATATCGGGAAAAATAGGGACATTGGCAAAGGAGGAACTGACGCAAATCAATATCTCTAAGGATATGGTGTTAAGGAAGCTAAAGGGATTGAAGGTGGACAAATCCCCAGGGCCTGATAACATGCATCCTAGGGTACTGAAGGAGGTGGCCCTAGAGATAGCGGATGCACTAAGGATGATTTTTCAGAATTCATTAGACTCGGGAACAGTGCCGATGGATTGGAGGGTAGCTAACGTTACCCCACTATTCAAAAAGGGGGGTAGGGAAAAAGCAGGTAATTACAGACCTGTAAGCCTTACATCAGTTGTGGGCAAAATGCTGGAGTCCATCATTAAGGATGAAATAGCGGAGCACTTAGCAAATGGGGACAGGATAGGACAGAGTCAACATGGATTTACAAAGGGTAAATCGTGCTTGACTAATCTATTGGAATTTTTTGAGGGAGTAACTGGTAGAATAGATGGGGGAGAGCCAGTAGATGTGGTGTACCTGGACTTCCAAAAGGCCTTCGATAAGGTCCCACATAAAAGATTAGCATGGAAAATTGAGGCTCATGGGATAAAGGGGAAAGTTTTGGCGTGGATAGGGAACTGGCTGTCAGATAGAAAACAGAGAGTTGGAATAAACGGCTCATTTTCTGAATGGCAGGCAGTAACAAGTGGGGTACCACAGGGATCTGTCCTGGGCCCCCAGCTGTTCACAATTTACATTAATGACCTGGATCAGGGAGTCGGATGCAGCATTTCCAAATTTGCAGACGACACTAAACTAGGAGGTGGGGTGGGCTCAGAGGAAGAGACCAGGAAGCTCCAGAGCGATTTGGACAGACTGGGCGATTGGGCGGATAAATGGCAGATGCACTATAATGTGGACAAGTGCGAAGTTATCCACCTTGGGTGCAGGAACGGGAGGGCAAATTATTATTTAAATGGCAATAGATTGGGAGAGGGGGAAGTACAGAGAGACCTGGGTGTTCTTGTACACCAGTCACTGAAGGCGAGCATGCAGGTGCAACAGGCGGTCAAGAAGGCAAACGGTATGCTGGCCTTCATAGCAAAAGGGTTAGAATACAGGAACAGGGATACCTTGCTGCAGCTGTACAGGGCACTGGTGAGACCACACCTCGAGTACTGTGTACAGTTTTGGTCGCCTCATCTGAGGAAGGATGTTCTTGCCATGGAGGGGGTGCAGCGGCGATTCACCAGGCTGATACCAGGAATGGCGGGAATGACCTATGAGGAGAGACTATGTAGTTTAGGGATGTACACACTGGAGTTTAGAAGATTGAGAGGGGACCTCATAGAAGTGTATAAAATTCTGACAGGTCTAGACAGACTGGATGCAGAAGGAATGTTTCCCTTGGCGGGTGAGAACAGAACTAGAGGACATAATTTAAGGATAAGGGCTAAACCATTTAGGACAGAGATGAGGGGGAATTTCTTCACTCAGAGAGTGGTGAACCTGTGGAACTCATTGCCACAGAGGGCAGTGTACGCCAGCTCATTAAATATATTTAAGAGGGAATTAGATATATTTCTACGGGCAAAAGGGGTTAAGGGTTACGGAGAGAAGGCGGGGACGGGATACTGAATTAAAGGATCAGCCATGATCTCATTAAATGGCGGAGCAGGCACGAAGGGCCGAATGGCCTACTCCTGCTCCTATCTTCTATGTATCTATGTATCTATGGAAGGAAAACAAGGTAAGTGAACACTTTTTTAAACTTATCACTCACCTTGCATACTTACCACTCCACACTTGCACCCATCACTCACCTCTACATCTTACTTCCAGGTGCCTCCGACCACCACAGACCTTCTCCACGTCTCCTCCAACCCGGCGGGGTTCTCCGAGGTCGGGAAGCCTTCACCTGTGAAGGTAAAATGGCACTAATCCTTTTTTCTGCCTGTTAACTACCTGTTAACAGGCAGTTAAAAGGATTAAATGCCTTTCCCGCCTCCAGGAGATGGGACCCGAAGCTGCACATCTTCCCACCTCCTGGCAAAAGGGCACGGGGGCGGGATGGGGGCAGGTTTGAGATCCGCCCCCCAATTTCTCCGAGTTTACCGGCTGTCCCGCCTCCATGCCCGCCTCCTCTGGGCTTGGAAAATCCAGCCCTTTGTGTCTGTCTTCGCTGAAGAAGACGCAAAAAACTTCCCAGAAATAGTGGTGAACCAAGAGCCTAGTGAGAATAAGGAGCTGGAAGAAATTAGTATTAATTAAAAAAATAGTACTGGAGAAATTAATGGGACTGAAAGCCGATAAATCCCCTGGACCTGATGGCCTCCATCCTAGGGTTTTGAAAGAGGTGACTATAGAGATAGTGGGTGCATTGGTTGTCATTTACCAAAATTTCATAGATTCTAGAATGGTTCCCGCAGATTGGAAGGTAGCAAATGTAACCCCACTATTTAAGAAAGGAGGGAGAGAGAAAATGGGGAACTACAGACCAGTTAGCCGGACATCAGTAGCAGGGAAAATGCTAGAATCTATTATTAAGGACGTGGTAACAGGGCACTTAGAAAATAATAATAGGATTGGGCAGAGTTAACACAGAATTATGAAAGGGAAATCGTGTTTGACAAATCTGTTGGAGCTTTTTGAGGTTGTAACTAGCAGAATAGATAAGGGGGAACCAGTGGATGTGGTGTATTTGGATTTTCAGAAGGCTTTCGATAAGGTGCCACACAAGAGGTTATTAAACAAAATTAGGGCTCATGGGATTGGTGGTTATATACTAGCATGGATTGAGGATTGATTAACGGACAGAAAACAGAGAGTAGGAATAAACGGGTCATTTTCGGGTTGGCAGGCTGTAACCGCAAGGATCAATGCTTGGGCCTCAGCTATTCACAATCTATATCAATGATTTGGATGCGGGAATCATAGAAACATAGAAGATAGGAGCAGGAGTAGGCCATTCGGCCCCTTGAGCCCGCTCCGCCATTTAATGAGATCATGGCTGATCATCCAAATTCAGTATCCTGTCCCTGCTTTCTCCACATATCCCTTGATCCCTTTAGCCTCAAGAAATATATCCAACTCCTTCTTGAAATGTAATATATCCAAGTTTGCTGATGATACAAAGCTGGGTGGGAATGTAAGTTGTGAGGAGGATGCCAATGAGGCTTCAAGGGGATATAGACAGGCTAAGTGAGTGGGCAAGAACATGACAAATGGAATATAATGTGGAGAAATGTAAAGTTATCCACTTTGGTAGGAAAAATAGAAAAGCAGAGTATTTTTTAAATGGTGAGAGATTAGGAAATATTGGTGTTCAGAGGGACCTGGGTGTCCTTGTACATGAATCACTGAAAGTACAGCAAGCAATTAGGAAAGCAAATGGCATGTTGGCCTTTATTACAAGAGGATTTGAGTATAAGAGTAAAGACGTCTTACTGCAATTATACAGGGCCCTGGTGAGACCACACCTGGAGTATTGTGTACAGTTTTGGTCTCCTTACCTAAGGACGGATATACTTGTCATAGAGGGAGTGCAACGAAGGTTCACCAGACTGATTCCTGGGATGGGGGGATTGTCCTATGAGGAGAGATTGAGTAGACTAGGCCTATATTGAATGGCGGAGCAGGCTCGAAGGGCCGAATGGCCCTACTTCCTATGTTCTTATTTTTAGAGGATTAAAGTATGAAGACACTTTGCATAAACCTGGCTTGCATTCCCTTGAGTATAAAAGACTGAGGGGTGAACTGATCAAGGGCCTAGAAATTCAGTATAGCCACTTTTGGGGCGGTAAAGTCGGGCGGCCGCTAAAGTTTGCGCCCGGCGCAAAGTCGAGCCCCCTTCGCCGATATTCAGTTGCATCGCCCTAAGAGGTTGCTGCTGCGCTAAAACAGGTGATGCACGACTATCATTAGGCGCTAAGCCGGCAGCCCGGGGCGCTAACACCGGAAGTTGGGCGCAGGGCAGGTGCGGCGAGCTGCTGATTGCCGGCAGACACTCTGGCTCCGGAGAGCTCTTAAAGGGGGAGGGTGGATTTGTTTTTTTGAAAGGCCGAGACTAGTGTATTTGTGTGTTTTTGGGGAGGGCTTCTCTCCATCAGTTTGTTATGTGGTACCGGTCTTCTTCTTCTCCTCCTCCTCCTCCTCCTCCTCCTCCTCTTCCTCCTCGTTCTCCTCCCAAAGAAGGAGTGTTGCAAAACGGCTGCCTTTTCTACTGCAGGAGTGCCCTTTAATTTGCGCTCCCCGCGGCCCGCATCGGCTGAGCACCGTTCGACTCAACAGTCGCTAGGGCCGCCAGGCGCACAATGGGGCGGCGCGAGTGAAGTTCCGGTTCCGGGCGCACAAAGGGCGTTGCACGACGAAATGACGTCATGATCTGCGCGCGCAGATGAGCGCGCGCAATGACTTTGCACCGGCGCTAAATGCCTACTGAAGTTGGGGCGAGGCGCAGATCACGCTGCGCCCGGGCGCTAAGCACCTAGCGCTCGAGATCTACTCCTCCTAAGGCGCTAACGGCTGGCGCAGCCAACTGAATTTCTAGGCCAAGGTGTTTAAAATGTTAAAAGGATTCTATAGGGTAGACACAAAGAACTAGTTCCTCTGATGGGGAAATGAAGAACAAGGGGACATAATCTTAAACTAGAGCTAGGCCGTTCAGAAGTGAAGTCAGGAAGCCCTTTATCACACAAAGCGTAGTAGAAATCTGGAATTCGATCTCCCAAAAGGCTGTCGATGCTGGGAGACAATTGACGCTTTCAAGACTGAAATAAATAGATCTTTTTTAGGCAAGGGTATCAAGGGAAATAAGCAAAGGCGGGTAAATGGAGTTGAAGGTACAGATCAGCCGTGATCTAATTGAATGGCAGAGCAGGCTCGAGGGGCTGCATGAACTTTTGGAGGTTACAGACACATCTGCGGCATAAGGATAATGAAAAGAGTTTTAAAAGACAACTTATAACGAGTGAAATAGTGAACAATCCGTGGCTTTGCTTTCAAATTTACAGCACGAGAAACGTATTTTGAAATAAAAACAGAAAATGCTGGCAAACACTCAGCACTCAACACTCATCTGTGGAGAGAGAAGCAGAGTTTTCTGCTTTTGTTTCTGTTTTTATTTTGGATTTCTAGCATCCGCAGTATTTTGCTTTTGTATTAGAGTATCTGAGCGGCTGTGAGATTTCTCCGGAGATGGGAATGCTGAAAACTACATTTAACACATGACATCCTTCAAATCAGACATATTCAGGGATAGAATTCTGCAGGGCGCCTCTCCTGAGCACAGGAACCTCGCTCACATTGGTCCGGAATTTGTGGTCAGCGGCAAAGTGATGGCAATCGCTACTGGCCACGAAGAAAGTGGCCCACAGAGATCTCGCTATCTCTGTGGCGAAAACTTTAGCTTCCTCGGTGTTAAATTGATAGTAGTGCTGTCAAACGGGAATCCCCAGCGCGATTTGGCAGTGACGTCATCAAGCTGTGTAAGTAGCCAATCACATTGAAGAATTTTCACAGACAGCAAGCCAAGAAATAAAAAGCACTGATTCAATTCACTTTTTAAAATTTTTTACAGAGAGTGAAATAAAGATTGGGACATACAAATGGGGTTAAGCTAGAAGCTGATATATCATGAACAAACTTTAAATATGTTTTATTATTTTAAAAATCTAGTAATTTTCTATCACAAGGAGAAATTTAACATTCCACAAATGTAAAATTTGTTTTTCAGGGCCAGAACAGTTGTTCAGCAGTCAATATGCTGTTAAAACCCCAGTTACACCTATTCCAAGAAGGCTTAACTCTTAATAGAAACATAGAAGATAGGAGCAGGAGTAGGCCATTCGGCCCCTCGAGCCTGCTCCGCCATTCAATGAGATCATGGCTGATCATCCAAACTCAGTACCCTGTCCCTGCTTTCTCCCCATATCCCTTGATCCCTTTAGCCTTAAGAAGTATATCCAACTCCTTCTTGAATATATTTAATGCATTGGCCTCAACTGCCTTCTGTGGTGGAATAATGGGATGTTTAACAACGATATTAGTGCGGAAAAGCTTACGTTTTCAGCAGTTCAAGTGATTTCACTGATTGCCGGCTACGGGTAGTTCCACAGCGCAGCCTGTGGTGGAGCAGTGAATGACTGGCCGCGACTTCAGGATTTCTGTGTTTAGATGCGCATGTGCTAAATCCTGAAGTTACGGTCAGTTTCAGAGGGGTAATGGCAGCAAATGCTGACAGTCCGTCGTCATTACCCCCATGCAAAATCTGGGCCAATGTGCACAGAACTGCGATTGGGCAAATGATCTTAGCGCCAGTTTTCTCAGTCAAGGACACCGCTAGTGAAGTGAGGCTCATCCACGGGAACTGAGCCTCCCAAATGTAATGATCAGTAACATGTCATTCTAGAATGGTACACTAGGTGGAGCTGTATGTTTAGTGGTGGGCTACCCAGAAGGCAGTAGTCAAGATGGATGCCTGTACACTAGTCCACATGGCTGAATAAATGACTAGCTCAAGCTAGCTGTTTATAATGAAAACGTCTATTTATTTATGAACATAACACCAAATATACCCCAATAAAGAGACATTTGGCAAGACTCCACTCCCCGTGCAGAGCCTTACTCATTGGGAGTGTGGCTCAGAGAACTGGGCACAAAGGCCACCATGGTCGATTTGCGGCGTTCCTGATTTTCCAGTGATAATGTTCTAGGCGATTCATTAATTTCCAAAAGCAGCTACCGAATTGATCTTTTTTTTTTGCAAATTATATATAACTGCAGAACAGAGGGAAAAAAAGCCCCCAAAATTTAAGGGATTGCATTGGGGCATAATTTTGCTACAGTTTTGTATGCACACCTTAAAAAAAACTTGTTCCTGGTGTCTGCCAGTAGATGGAGCTGTGTGAGTGTTTAGCAGGTCTGTCAGTCAGGTTAAACAGTGCAACACTACCATCTGCTGACAGACAAAGTTTACTGCAGGGACACCAATTCCTTTCTGTAAATAGACATGGTCAACTCCTCCCCTTAAGGTAAATCAGATTCAAACTTCTTATATTCTTTTCACATCTCTACTTCGAAACATTACCATAATCTTATTTTGTTGGCTGGTGACTCATTTACAATAAACCTTGTTTTTGAACATATTTGGGATTGTACGGGTGATGGGAAACGTGTAAATTCTAAATGGGGAATGGTACATATTTTAATAAATAGAGGGCTTGGTACAGAATTTCAGCCTTCAATATTTTCCAGATTAAACACATAATAAATATTATTGGGATTTGATTTCAGGCAGCTAGTTAAATGCCCAGAAAATATCTGTACTGCAAAATATGAAGTTAAATTCTAATGTTATGTTTTTTTCCAAGGTAACAGCGCCCATTGTTTAACCCGATTTAAAAAGGCAAATACAAATCAGATCAGTACTGGAATATCCCAAGGATTTGATATGAAGGACCATACACTGACCGCTGCCAATATTAGAGTGCGATTGAAGTATTAAACTTATGAACAGAATGTGAGTATACACATAGGATAGAAACATAGAAACATAGAAGATAGGAGCAGGAGTAGGCCATTCGGCCCCTCGAGCCTGCTCCGCCATTCAATGAGATCATGGCTGATCATCCAAATTCAGTACCCTGTCCCTGCTTTCTCCCCATACCCCTTGATCCCTTTAGCCTTAAGAAATATATCTAACTCCTTCTTGAATATATTTAATGAGT
This sequence comes from Somniosus microcephalus, assembly GCF_052327205.1. Classification (NCBI taxonomy): domain Eukaryota; kingdom Metazoa; phylum Chordata; class Chondrichthyes; order Squaliformes; family Somniosidae; genus Somniosus; species Somniosus microcephalus. The sequence goes on along the minus strand of NC_141002.1, from coordinate 85,715,803 downwards.
TGGCCTCTACGGCCTTCTGTGGTAGAGAATTCCACAGGTTCACCACTCTCTGGGTGAAGAAATTCCTCCTCATCTCTGTCCTAAATGGCTTACCCCTTATCCTTAGACTGTGACCCCTGGTTCTGGACTCCCCGACCATCGGGAACATCCTTCCTGCATCTAGCCTGTCTAGTCCTTTTAGAATTTTATAAGTTTCAATGAGATCCCCTCTCATTCTTCTAAACTCCAGCGAGTATAAGCCCAATCGACCCAATCTCTCCTCATACGTCATTCCTGCCATCCCAGGTATCAGCCTGGTGAATCTTCGCTGAACTCCCTCCATGGCAAGAACATCCTTCCTCAGATAAGGCGACCAAAACTGCACACAATACTCAAGATGTGGTCTCACCAAGGCCCTGTACAACTGCAGCAAGACATCCTTGTTCCTGTACTCAAACCCTCTTGCTACGAAGGCCAGCATACCATTTGCCTTCTTAACCGTCTGCTGCACCTGCATGCTTACCTTCAGCGACTGGTGCACAAGGACACCCAGGCCTTGTTGCACTTCCCCTTCTCCCAATCTATTGCCATTCAGATAATAAGCTGCCTTCCTGTTTTTGACACCAAAGTGGATAACCTCGCATTTATCCACGTTATATTGCATCTGCCATGCTTCTGCCCAATCACCCAACCTGTCCAAATCATACTGGAGTTTCTCGGCATCCTCCTCACAGCACACACGCCCACCCAGCTTTGTGTCGTCTGCAAACTTGGAGATATTACATTTAGTTCCCTTGTCTAGATCATTAATATATATTGTGAATAGCTGGGGTCCAAGGACCGATCCCTGCGGTACCCCACTAGTCACTGCCTGCCACTCGGAAAAAGAGCCGTTTATTCCAACTCTTTGCTTTCTGTCTGCCAACCAGTTCTCTATCCAAGTCAATACCTTGGTCCAATCCCATGTGCCTTAACTTTACACGCTAATCTCTTATGCGGGACCTTATCGAAAGCCTTCTGAAAGTCCAAATACACCACATCCACTGGTTCTCCCTTATCTATTCTACCAGTTACATCCTCAAAAAATTCCAGTAGATTAGTCAAGCACGATTTACCCTTTTGTAAATCCATGTTGACTTTGTCCGATCCGGTCACTGTTTTCCAAGTGCTCTGCTATTACATCTTTTATAATGGACTCTAGCATTTTCCCCACTAATAATGTAAAGGATAATGTTCAGAATAGGATTGGCAACTGATTGTTGTCAAAAAATGAAAGGCAGCAAGTGGCAATAGTGCAAGTATTTTTTGACTGCCCAAAGAGAGCTGGGTTTTGGGAAGCAATAGTGGAAACAGACTCAAAGATAACGATGATTAATATTCAATTATCAATTAATGAGTAGCGTCGGCTTGATGCTTCATATCACTATTACTTCTGTTTTAAAATATAATTTGGATGAACTAAAAATCCGGGGCTTTGAAGCGACAGACGCCTTCCAGTTTTCAAACATACAGTTCAGATCTAACGTTTATAATTTGAGGCGATTGGGGGATGGAGAGACAGGAGAAACAAAATAACTTGGGGAATGGGTACTACAATAAGCAGCCAATCCATGGACATTAATGACATCATTACTACATCTCTGTAACTTTTAAAAGCGCTACTGAAATTGTAGTACTGTATTTCAATACAAAACGTTAAAGCCTGTAGGCCTTGAAAATACTCTGTAGAGTAATAGTACACAGATGCCTAATCTGCTTTGACTTGAGCACAATAATCTAGGCTGACAGTACTGCAGTACAGTACTGAGGGAGCGCTGCACTGTCGGAGGTGCCGTCTTTCGGATGAGACGTTGAAACGGAGGCCCTGTCTGCTCTCTCAGGTGGATGTAAAGGATCCCCAGGCACTATTTCGAAGAAGAGCAAGGGAGTTATCCCTGGTGTCCTGGCCAATATTTTTCCCTGAATCAACATCACTAAAACAGATTATCTGGTCATTAGCACACTGCTGTTTGTGGGAGCTTGCTGTGCGCAATTGGCTGCCGCGCTTCCTACATTACAACAGTGATTACACTTCAAATTGGGCAGAGCAGCCTTGAGGAAGAGTTCATTGAGTGTATTAGGGATGGGTTTCTTGAGCAGTATGTAACTGAACCGACCAGGGGGCAAGCAACCTTAGATTTGGTCCTGTGTAATGAGACAGGATTAATTAAAAATGTCCTAGTAAAGGATCCCCTTGGAATGAGTGACCATAACATGGTTGAGCTCCATATTCAATTAGAGGGTGAGAAGGTTGGATCTCAAACAAGCGTGCTGAGCTTGAATAAAGGAGACTATGAAGGTATGAGAGCGGAATTAATTAGAGTGGACTGGGAAAATAGATTAAAGGGTAAGACGGTACATGACCAGTGGTGTACATTTAAGGAGTTATTTTACAACTTCCAAAAAAAATATATTCCACTGAGGAAAAAAGGGTGTAAAAGAAAAGATAGCCATCCGTGGCTAAGTAAAGTAATTAAGGATAGTATCCGACTAAAAACAAGGGCATATAAGGTAGCCAAATCTAGTGGGAGGATGGAAGATTGGGAAGTCTTTAAAAGACAGCAAAAAATAACAAAAAGATTGATTAAGAAAGGGAAGATAGATTATGAAAGTAAATTAGCAAAAAATATAAAAACAGACAGTAAAAGTTTCTATAGTTATATAAAAAGAAAAAGGGTGGCTAAAGTAAATGTTGGTCCCTTAGAGGATGAGACCGGGAAATTAATGGTGGGAAACATGGAGATGGCAAAAACACTGAACAATTATTTTGTATCAGTCTTTACAGTAGAGGACACTAAGAATATCCCAACACTGGACAAACAGGGGGCTCTAGGGGGGGAGGAACTAAATACAATTAAAATCACTAAGGAAGTGGTACTTGGTAAAATAATGGGACTCAAGGCGGATAAATCCCCTGGACCTGATGGCTTGCATCCTAGGGTCTTGAGGGAAGTAGCGGTAGGGATTGTGGATGCATTGGTAATAATTTTCCAAAACTCACTGGACTCAGCAAAGGTCCCGGCAGATTGGAAAACTGCTAATGTAACACCCTTATTTAAAAAGGGTAGTAGGCAGAAGGCTGGAAACTATAGACCTGTTAGCCTAACATCTGTGGTTGGTAAAATGTTAGAGTCCATTATTAAGGAGACAGTAACGGGACATTTGGATAAACATAATTTAATAGGGCAAACTCAGCATGGTTTCATGAAGGGGAAGTCATGTTTAACAAATTTGCTTGAGTTTTTTGAGGAAGTAACATACAGGCTCCTATTTCTTATGTTCTTATGTTCTTATGTACTTCATTGGCTGTAAAGCGCTTTGGGACGTCCTGAGGACATGAAAGGGGCTATATAAATGCAAGTCTTTCTTTCTTTTAACCCACAGTGTAATTTTGAAACTATAGATTTATAAATGTTCCATTGATCTAAAGGCTGTGGCTCCTATTTTGTAATTTTGACATTTCCTGAAAACAACTTTGGTACCTCCAAGTTCCCCTCCAAGTCACACACCATCCTGACTTAGAAATATATCGCCGATCCTTCATCGTCGCGGGGTCAAAATCCTGGAACTCCCTCCCTAACAGCACTGTGGGAGTACCTTCACCATACGGACTGCAGCGGTTCAAGAAGGCGGCTCACCGCCACCTTCTCAAGGGCAATTAGGGATGGGCAATAAATGCTGGCCTTGCCAGCGACGCCCACATCCCATGAACAACTAAAAAAAAACTATCTTCACTATCTGTAGCATTAGTTCCATCCAGTGATCTAGCTGATACCTAAACAAACTCACCAAACTGACTCGTCAAGTCAAAATAAATTTAAACAGAGCTGTCATTCTGTATTTTACTTTTCTTAACTTAAAAATGAATAATAAAGCGCTCAAATAGTTTGGTGTAGAAAGTTACTTGATACCTGAGCTAGAAATTCGTTATAGCCAAGAGGCAATGTCGACCCCCTTGGAGGCAACAATGGTATGTTCATCCCCTCTCCTTCTCTCATCCTACTTCTCCCTCACACCACAAGCCTGTCCCAATTTCCAGCTCCTGATACTGTCTGCATTCCTTGCTCCCTTCCTGCCTCCCCCTTCCCTCACCTTAACGTGAGTCTTGTGCCTTTATGCTTTCAGAGAATCAGCAACCAGATGACCAGCCTAACCCTGAGCCCCCCACTGAGAGTGAGGCAGGAGAAGAGGAGGAGGAGCAAAGCACCGCGTCTCTGCATCTCTCACCCGCAGGCACCACCTCAGATACTGGCACTACGCGATTTTAGAGGCAAGTTTAGTGGAGGGGTCTGCACTGGGTGATGCACTGGGGACGAGCGGGCTGCAGCTAGGTCAGGGGGAAAGGGTGGCTCGGGAGCCAGCTCCCCAGAGGGCGAGTTCACACACGAGTTCTGCTGCACAGGACTCAGATGAGGACCTCGATGGGAGGTGTTCACAAGAAGGGTGATGGGCATGCATACTAATGTAGGGGGTGGTGTGGGTTGGCGCGTGCGCCCAATCAGTTATGCTTCTGACTGTTTGTGAGCGGTTCGAATCGCTCCCACGCCCCTGGGTTCTAGACACTGGACTTAGGTACAGGCAGCGATACAGAAAAGACTTGAGTAGACAGGTGGTTTGGATGTGAGAAAACCAAGATTTTATTGAAATAGAAATTAACACAATCTTATGAAAAGTTACAAAATTACAGGCAAAGACAAAATAACTATACTTATACAGGGAATGGGGAACACACGGCACATCGAGGGAAAACAAACTATCTTAACAATCCCCTTATCCTTATCCCACCCCTTACACCTAACTAGATTAAGCTATGAGGGGCCAGAATTCATGCTCACAATCAAAGATCTGCTGAATTCAAAACAGCGGTGGGGCTTGGGGTTCGCTCTTTGTGCTCTCTGGGGCCTGCCGTCGTCACATGGTCTCAGGGTGCTGCAAGGGCATCGTCCAGGTACAAGTGCCCCAAAGTTAAAGTCTTTGCTTGGGTACTTTACCTCGCAGGGATGATGGCTCCTCTTCCTCGGGCGGCAGTTGGAGTTTGCATGAAGATAGTCGAAGGTGAGCTGGATTGAAGGCCCGATTATTCGAAGCGTTTCTTCAATCATCTTCCCAATTCGTCTTCCTCACCACCTCGCCTCGTCTCGTCCCGCCTCGCCTGGCCTGGTTGGTCCATGTCCGCCTGTTGCAATGCCAGGCGTTCCTGATGGGATGGGAAAGGCATGGGCAGTGGCCAGGCGGTAAGCGCGGGACGGGGGAAGAGCAGCAGCCACGCGGGCGAGGGGCCGGAGCAGGAGCCAAGAGCAAGGGCAGAGAGCAGAGAGAGAGTCGGTTGCTAGTGGGCCTACAATTATACTCCTTCGGATGGCCCTTATCTGCGCGCCAAATCAGGTTAGTTCTTTGTCCCAATCTTGGCGGGCTAGTTTAAATAATTGTAGCAATCTAAACTAACTGTTTTTAGATGGCTGGTGATCGCACCTACTGGCCTGATTATCGAGTTGTTTTGTTATTAATACATCTTAATCGGCCTGCCCAGCCTCGATGGCTTCCTTAAGCTGTTTCCGATTATTTATGCAAACAACTTGATGGCCTCAAGTATAGGCCTAACTGGTTTCGGTCTGTCTGCGATTTGGCCCAATGCATATTCAGAGTCCTGCTGTCTGCTTTTCAAAATACAAAAGTCCTTCTTCACAGAAACTGCAGCTTAGGTTTCGATTTCCCCAAAAGCTGCTTGTGCCACAGAGTCCAGGCTTTTAAAATCTTGCAGGCTTTTGGTCACGAGGTGCGGACGCCATCTTTGGGTACCCTTTTTTTTTAAATGTCCATGCAGGGTCTCTTTTATTAATAATAACCTTTGGGGAAACGTGGAAATTTTGCGAATCTTACACTAAGATGATAGGTGCAATGGCAAAGGTGCCCGAGAGCCTGTTGGCAATGGTAAGGAGCATGGAGGAGTCCGCTTCCAACATATCACTCAGCTCTGCACACACCATGGAGCCTATCCTTGGCAGTCTGCAAAGGATGATGGACTCCCTGAGAGACCGTGGCGACCCAGATCTCATGCCGCGTGTCATGGGCGATGTGGCAGCATCCATTGCAGCACAGGCAGAAGCTACGCAATGTCTTAGTGCTGTAATGCTGTCAATGGTTGATGCCATCCCATCTCAGAGTGCTCTCATACAGTCTCAGCTTGCTGCCACAAAAGCTCTGACTGCTGCCATTGTCACTGGGACCACCACAGTCCACCAGGGATCTCACGGTGTTGCAGCAGCTCAGCAGTCTGTGATGCAGCAGATTGGTGGGGATGCTGAGGTGCTGCCCTGGGGGAGTGGCAGTGTGTCAATGGAGCAGGAACCTGCGGTCCTCTCTCAGGATGACAGCATTCCTGGTCCCACCGCTGCCACTCTGCCATTGCCCTTGCCGCTGCGTCATCCAGCCAGCCCAGACTGCCGCCGCCCATCCTAAGGTAGCATAGTGTACAGCCGGGCCTTCCAGGCCCAGAGTTGGTCAAGGGCGCCCTACAAGGCCACCTGTAGTTTATGGGACCGACACTCAGCAGCCTTCCACCAGCCCTGCTGCAGCCACTGGGGAGAATTTGAATTTTTTGAGGAGGTAACAAGGAGGGTCGATGAGAGTAGTGCGTTTGATGTAGTGTACATGGATTTTAGCAAATCTTTTGATAAGGTCCCACATGGCAGATTGGTCACAAAAGTAAAAGCCCATGGGATCCAGGGCAAAGTGGCACGTTGGATTCAAAAGTGGCTCAGAGACATGAAGCAGAGGGTAATGGTTGATGGGTGTTTTTGTGATTGGAAGGCTGTTTCCAGTGGGGTTCCGCAGGGCTCAGTACTAGGTCCCTTGCTTTTTGTGGTATATATCAATGATATAGACTTGAATGTAGGGGGTATGATAAAGAAGTTTGCAGATGATACTAAAATCGGCTGTGTGGTTGATACTGAAGAAGGAAGCTGTAGACTGCAGGAAGATATCAATGAACTGGTCAGGTGGGCAGAACAGTGACAAATGGAATTCAATCTGGAGAAGTGTGAAGTAATGCATTTGAGGAGGGCTAACAAGGCAAGGGAGTACACATTAAATGGTAGGACACTGAGAAGTGTAGAGGAACAAAGGGACCTTGGAGTGCAGGTCCACAGATCCCTGAAGGTAGCAGGCCAGGTAATAAGGTGATTAAGAAGGCATACGGAATACTTGCCTTTATTAGCCGAGGCATAGAATACAAGAGCAGGAAGGTTATGCTTCAACTGTATAAAACACTAGTTAGGCCTCAGCTAGAGTGCTGTGTGCAGTCCTGGTCACCACATTACAGGAAGGATGTGATTGCACTAGAGAGGGTGCAGCGGAGATTTACGAGGATGTTGCCTGGGCTGGGGAATTTTAGTTATGAGGAAAGATTGGACAGGCTGGGTTTGTTTTCTTTGGAACGGAGGAGGAGGCTGAGGGGAGACCTTATTGCGGTGTATAAAATTATGAGGGTCCTAGATAGAGTGGATAGGAAGGACCTATTTCCCTTAGCAGAAGGGTCAATAACCAGGGGGCATAGATTTAAAGTAATTGGGGGAAGGTTTAGAGGGGATTTGAGGAGAAATTTCTCACCCAGAGGGTGGTGGGGGTCTGGAACTCACTGCCTGAAAGGGTGGTAGAGGCAGAGACCCTCATCACATTTAAAAAGTGCTTGGATGTGCACTTTAAGTGCTGTAACCTGCAGGGCTACGGGCCAAGAGCTGGAAAGTGGGATTAGGCTGGATAGCTCTTTGTTGGCCGGCACGGACACAATGGGCCGAAATGGCCTCCTTCCGTGCTGTAACTTTCTATGATTCTATGAGACACTACGTAGGAACACTAGATTAGGAAAAGGCACTGTAAAGAGGGCAAGTAAGGGTTTGCACAAGGGTGATTAGTTCATATTGTTGCTGTATATATGTGGTTGCTGAATTTGGATAAATTTGTTATTGGAATGTTGCAAAAATGGTGTTGTGCCTCATTTCAGCTTTGGAGTGTGGTATGGAATGAGAAATTGATGGATTGATAGGGACTGGATGAGCAACCGGACTGCCCTTCCACAAGGCCAATGGAGTGGCTGGATCCTCCATCGCTGCTGTTCATGCTCCTGTTCCTCCTCCTCCTCATCCTCGTCCTCTTCCTCCTCCTCCTCCTCCTCTTCCTCCTCCTGAGGTGGTGCGGCAATGCCTGGTGGCAGTGGCTGCACCCTCATGATGCCCAAGTTGTGCAGCATGCAGCAGACAATGACGAAAAGTGACACCCGCTCAGCCGAGTACTGGAGGGCTCCTCCCAAACGGTCAAGGCAGCGGAACCGTTGCTTGAGCACCCCGATGGTCTACTCAATGATGTTGCTGGTTGCAGCATGGCTCTCATTGTGTGAGTGCTGGGCACGCTTGCTTGGGTTGCCGAGGGAAGTCATGAGCCAGCTGGAGAGCGGATAGCCCTTGTCTCCCAGCAGCCATCCACTAGCTTGATGTGGTGGCTGGAAGAGTGCTGGCACACCGGTCTGGCGCAGGATGAAGGCATCGTGGCTGCTGCCAGGATAGTGGGCATTGACGGTGAGGATGTGCTCTCTATGGTCACACACCAAGTGCATATTAATTGAGTGGTAGGCTTTGCGGTTACGGAATACCTCAGGATTGTTATGAGGTGCCCGCAAAGTGACATGGGTGCAGTCAATGGCGCCCTGCACCATGGGGAAGCCTACTTTCCTGGCAAAGCCACATGCACGCTCGCGCTGCTTCTCTCTGGTCATGAGGAAGGAAATGTAGTCCCTTCTCCTACTGTAGAGAGCATCTGTGACCTTGCAGATGCAGCAATGGACGGCGAACTGCGATATATTAGATATGTCTCCTGTCGCACACTGGAAGGATCCGCTGGTGTAGAAATTGAGGGTGACGGTGACCTTTACTGCCACTGAGAGAGCCATGGTGGTCCTGATGCGAGGCTCGAGGTCTGGTTGCAGGAGGTGGCAGAGCTCTGTGACCACCTCCTTGGTGAAGCGGAGCTTTCTAAGACACTGTTCCTCCATGAGATTGATGTAGGAGAAATGGTGCTGGAATACCCTGGGAGCGTAAGGCCTCCTGTTGAGAGCCCTGTTGCCCCTCGTCCCTCTGACCACATTTTGCAATCTTTCTCTCTAACTCCACTGCTTCTGACGGAGATGCTGTAAGAGCGAGGTCCAGTGCCAGTACAGCTCCCATTAAATGATGAAAATGTTGCATTATCAAATGTAACCCAAATGAAAGTGATAAATTTTTCTCAGCCAGAATACTCCTTCAAGTTGAGAATGCTCAAATCGCTCAAAACGCCTGTTTGCTTTAGTCAAACTGACAAGGCAGCATTCTTCGCCAACAAAAAAACCCGGAATTTGATGCCATTATATAGAGCTCCTCCAGCGCTCATCCTCTACCTGTCGTTGCTAACGGCAGGCGCTCAGGGGGGTCAAGAGTGAATTTCAGGGCCGGGGCGCTGCGCACCCGCATGACATGATGATCTCCGGCCGCAGGAGAGCCTGGCGCTAGCGGTTACCGCCGCCGCAAACCTCAAGCTCAATTTCACGGGCGTCGGTACTATCGCCACGCCCGGCCGCAAAGCCGGGACCGCCCTGTTAGCGCCCCCCGGAGGTGCTAACGGGAGGCGCTAAGGTGCCCAATTTCTCCCCCAAAGCTTTTAATCTGCAGTTTTGATAAAGGGTGCAGACCCAAAACATCATAACCTGTCTTCTCCTGACTGACCTGCCGTGTACTTCCAGCATTTTCTGTTCCCATCTAAGTAGTGTTTGGTTACTCTGCAATGTCCTTTAAATCATAGAATCATAGAAATTTACAGCACAGAAGGAGGCCATTCGGCCCATCGCGTCTGTGCCGGCCAAAAGAGCGATCCAGCCTAATCCCACTTTCCAGCTCTTGGTCCGTAGCCTTGCAGGTTTCAGCACTTCAAGTGCATATCCAAGTACTTTTTAAATGCGATGAGGGTTTCCCCCTCTACCACCCTTTCAGGCAGTGAGTTCCAGACCCCCACCACCCACTGAGTGAAAATTCTCCTCACCTCCACTCTAATCCTTCTACCAATTACTTTAAATCTATGCCCCCTGGTTATTGAACCCTCTGCTGAGGGAAATAGGTCCTTCCTATCCACTCTATCCCAGCCCCACTTAATTGGATACACAAATGTCAGTGTTTCCTAAACCCACCTCTTTTCCTTTCTCTGGAGGGATGGAAATAATGACTAAAGCTTCTGTTGAAGGCTGTGCCATTAAAACCCACACTCCATCAGATTCCTGTTCAATTTGAAAATGGTTGTGCGAGGATTTACTACATAATGCCATAATCATAGGGATGTACGGTGCACTTACCGAACATAAGCTAGCGAAAGGTCTCCCTAATCAGATTAGAAAACAGCATTCAGTTATACAAATAGATTTGACATTTAATGAAAATGTTACGTTGCTGTAGATGTTAATGCACAGGCAAAGGCACGTTTTGTTTAAAATGAATAAAGGATCGAACATTTTTAATACTCCTTGATGTAAAAAGACTACTGAGCACTTGGTTTGAGTATAAAACAAGGCTTTAATCAACTGTTTCACAACCATGAGATTCTAGTTACATCACTAGTTCCTGGTTACAGAAACATCCTGAGCAAGCTGGGCCCACGCCCGAGTATTTATACTCCTTGGACGGCGCCACCAGCTGGCCGCCCAGTGTTACTTCATGAGTCATGATAAGATTCATGACACTCCTCTCAAATCTGTTAATGGCATAAGGAAGATGTGGAAAGGTGCTGAGCTGGTAGAATTTCATTACAAAATCAAAGTGGGTAGGGAAGAATAAAAAAAACCTTTAAAAAACACCTTCCAGTGCAAAATGCTAAGATAATTTCTTGCACTCCCGGCTCTGTATCGATCAGTGGCAGTGCCGTTTGTGCTCCCATATTTCACCCTAACTCAATGGCCGGGAAATTCCTTGGAGCCGCTCCTGCTCCACTGGCATAACCTCACTGGAAGTGCTGCGGAAAACCCACTCACGTGTGTGAACAGGGTTAGTGCCGCACTTCTGCTGAAGGAGCACAGCAGCAGCGGGTGCGGCTCCGAGGAATTTCCCGGCTCTACGCCACAACCTTCCCCTCGTCAGAAGAACCCATTCGGGTACAGACCCAACACCTGGCCAGTCTCGACCATCACCTATTCCAATGTCACTCTTAAAAATAAACACAGCTGCTTAAATGTTTTTTTAATCTTTTTGATGACAAATCAAACCAGCAACGTTTCGCTGACATTGGGCCAGGATTTGCTGTCAAAATAACAGTGAGGTGCTCGCCATTATTTATGCGCAAACGGCACAGCAACTTCAGGGGAACAAGCAGGAGAAACTTGGATATCCAAACGTTGCTGTCCACGTTGTGCCGCTCCACCTGCATCTCACTGTCTGCCTTGCCACTGACTTGCATTGAATGGCGTGAAGTTGCAATTATATAGGGCCCTAGTGAGACCACACCTGGAGTATTGTGTACAGTTTTGGTCTCTTTACTTAAGGAAGTGTAGGATTGATTCCTCCCCCCTCAATGGTAAAAATATTGGAGTATGAAATATAAAAACCCAGAAGTGCACAGCCCGCAAAAAGAGCTGGGCAATAAAGGGTTAATTCAGACATTGCGGCTGAATTGCCATACGAAGGTTTTCTGTCCAGGGAAGATACAAGAACATCCGCATATTCATGTACCTCAAGGGGTTACACTGTCCACCTTAGGCCATGGCCCCTGAATAACTAGTTTCAGTGCAGGCCTAGACAATGGGCCGGGCCTCGAACCTTTTGAATACAAATGCGAACAGAAACCAACAACCTCGCATATGCAGTCACTTTGGGAGGGTTGCATTGTCAGAAATATATCTCAAATCAATGGACAATACCAGGAACAATTCACACATTTTGAAATGAATTGTATGCTCAAGAGGGGGCCAGGAAATACTGAAAGTTGGTTTTGGTTTAAAGTAAGATCACTTTGAAGACAGTGGGGGAGAAATTCGGTATCGCCCCGTTTGGGGCGTAAGTATCGGCCGGGCGCGAAATTTTGCGCCTGGCGCAAATTTTCGCCACCTACTGCTAAATTGCCCTCCTTCACCCCAGGAGGTGATTGGAGCGCTAAAACAGGTGCTGCACGACTGTCTTAAGGTGCTAAGCTGGAGGAGCGAGGCGCTACTTCCGAGGGCGGGCGCAGCACAGGTGCTGTCAGTTAGCGATTGCACACAGACACGTTGGCGCCGGTCAGCTCTTAAAGGGGTGGGTTGATCTTGAATTGCAGCCACGCCCTGCGCATCGGAGCCCTGAATTTCGGCCTAGACAGACCTGTTGCCACATACTTAAGCCAAGGACCATGGAGAGTGCCAGGGAGCGAGCCCAGCGGTTAAGTGAGGGGGCCTTGGAGGCTCTGGTTGGTGCAGTGGAGCGCAGGCGATCTCTCCTGTACCCGGACAGTGGCAGGAGGCCGCTTCCCAGCGACTATCGAAAAGCTTGGAGGGAGGTGGCTCACAGAGTGACCTCCAGCAGCATGGTGCCTAGGACCCTTGTGCAATGCAGGAAGAAGTTCAATGACCTCACTCGGGTCATCAGGGTGAGTGCCCTTTTCAGAATCCTCTTCATCCCTGCATCTTGACCTCACTTTATGGCCAAAGGGTCCTGAAAGCCCCAATGCCCAGCACTCATCCAACACCTATGGCCCTTTCAGGAAACTCACACGCACATTCAGCACTTTGCACACTGTAAGGGCTATTCGACCATGGGAGGCATTGCAGCCAAGATCAGGGCTGCACACTGTAAGGGCTATTCGACCATGGGAGGCATTGCAGCCAAGATCAGGGCTGCACACTGTACTCAGACCCCGTCCTTTCTCTTGCAGGGCAAGCTGGTGCATAATAGGAGGCAGCAGCAACGGATCGGGGGAGGCCGGCCTCACCTTCAAGCCCTGACTGATCTGGAGCAGCGAGTCCACCGGATTGTGGCAAGCCGGATGCTTGGCCCCGTCGCCACTGGAGATGTCGACCCCGTTATGGACAGCAATGGTAAGGTCATCACCTTTTTGACCTCTCTCCTTCCACTTGTTCCTCACACCAGCATCCTTTGCCACATTCGAGCCAAATCAGTACATCGCAGCACTCATGCCTCCCTTGCTGCCACCCTGTCCTCACGTTAAAGCCACTCTTGTACCTCCCTGCTTTCAGGTGCTGATTCACCAGGTGAGGAGGCGGGCCCTCAAGCTGCCACTGGGAGTGAATCTGAAGGCGAGGAGGAAGAGGAAGCCGGACTATCAGCGCAACCCTCTGCCGAGGCAGCCCATGGCCATACTGGGGACACGCCATCCCTGGAGGGGAGCGGGGGGGGAATGGTCTGATGAGGGTGAAGCTCCAGGACCCAGCGGGCTGCAGCAACGCGAGGGGGGTAGGGAAGCTCGGGGGCCTTCTCCCCGGAGGGAGAGTATGGCCTCGAGTCCTGCTACAGTGAGCACAGAAGAGGTGCGGCTCCTCGCTGAAATGAGCGCCCAGGCAGAGCAAAGGCACACTGAGCTCATGGCTGCAGTGGCAAGGATGCCCGAATCCATTGAGTCACTGGCAAGGAGTGTCCAGGACTTCGGCGCAGCACAGGCAAGGATTGTCCAGGACTTCGGCGCAGTACAGGCGGCTGCCACGCAATTGCTAAGTGCTGCAATGCAGTCAGTGGCTGGTCTCATGCAGACGCAGATTGAGGCCACGCGAGCACTAACTGATGTCACCCTCACTGAATCGGGCAGGATTCCCCGGAGCCCTCACCACGCCGCAGCAGGCCAGCAAGCTGTGCTCCAGCAGATTGCTCCGCGTGCTGCAGTGCTGCCCCGTGGGAGTGCCAGTGTGTTGGTCGAACAGGGAGTTGCTGTCCTCTCTCAGGATGACAGCATTACTGCTACCAGTACTGTCACTTCTCCACTGCAGCTGCCACCACCTGTAGGTTGAGTCAAAACCCTGTGCCGTGTGTATTTTGTCCTTCTAAATCCTGACGTCCAAGAACTGTGTGTAACGGGGGACCAGTATCGGAGAAAACCCCTCACAGAAGGATATTCTTGCCATAGAGGGAGTGCAACGAAGGTTCACCAGACTGGTTCCTGGGATGGGGGGATTGTCCTATGAGGAGAGATTGAGTAGACTAGGCCTATATTCTCTAGAGTTTAGAAGAATGAGAGGTAATCTCATTGAAACATAGGCTCCAGGTGTGGCCTCACCAAAGCCCTCTGCCATTGTAACAAGACTTCCTTACTTTTGTACTCCAAACCCTTGCAATAAAGGCCAACATGCCATTTGCCTTCCTAATTGCTTGCTCTACCTGCATGCTAACTCTCTGGCCACGATTTCCCCTACCTCGGCGGGTCCGGTGTGGCCGGGGTCGGTGGAGGGTTGCAACCCCGCTGCTAGCTCCAGCCCACTGTCCAAAGTGATTTTACGTTGATTGGGCTTGTTAAGCCCGTCCAGCACATTTGCCGGCCAATTGAAGGAAGCGGGTCTGATGACATCACTTGACGACGTGTCATCAGCCATTTTCCTTAAAGGGACCATGCGCAAATTGATTTTGAGAGTTGTGCTGTCAGTGTTCTATAGCATTGAGGTCCTGCAAACACTGACAAGCACTGCACAGAGGTGCACGGCTGCACCCAGCATCTCCCATGACTCCCTCCATATGCTTATGGAGGGAGTCACAGCACGCAAGGAGGTCCTCTTTCCTTCACATGGACGGAAGAGACCTCCCCAGGAGATCAACGCAGCCTGGTTGCACATTGCACAGGAGGACACAAGCAAGAATGTTGTCAGGAGGACCAGGCTGCTGTGGCGCAAACCTTTCAATGATCTCAGTAGATCACAAAACGTTACTGCAAAGCCATATTCAACCTTATCGTGCTGTGCCACTCATTACATCCCCCGTCACTCTGCCTTCCCTACCGTACTCCTGCACATCCTTACTCACACCAACTTACCTTGCACCTCCACCCATCTCTCTCTATCTACATTATCACTTCCCCATCTCACTAGCCACCCCTCACACTCACCCTCATCCTAGTTCAATCATACCAATGAACAACACACAAGGGTAGTCACTTGTGTGTTTTAGCCAATGTTCATGTAAAGTTTCTGTTAATGTGCTGTGAAACTTTGAAATCTTTATTTTCAACACTTTGTGTTCTTGGACAGTATTGTGTGCACCTTTGGAAGTGGCTTAGTGAGTTGCAGTGAATGGTGAGACATAACGGTGCCCCCCGCAATGGCGATGAGCATGAAAGGAATGGCTTGGCCATTGTAGGGATGCTTTCTGGTGCTGTTGTTGGGTGGTGCCAACCTGCCACATCATGTGGCAGCCAGGGTGTACAGCATCAAGTGAAGTAAATCTGGCCATGGTGAGGCCATCCCTGGCATCCCGACCAGCAATGTGCTCAGGTGCTGATGCCCTGTGTCCTGTGCAGCATCAGGTGATTGCAGAGAAGGTTGGTGTTGTTGTTGGTGTTGCTGGTGTGCCTGGTGCTGCTGGTGTTGGGGCTGATCGTGGTGGGATTCTGAGGACCAAGGTGAGATAGTTTCAAGGGCACCGATGCTGATGGAATAGATGGCAGGTGAGGTTGAGATGATAGAAGCGATCTGTCAATGGTGAGAGAGGTTGTTCCAATGAGGTGACGCTGGATAGAGAGTTTCCTCCAAACACTTGCAACCTGCAGAAAGCTCAAAGGGGGCAAAATTGGCTACTTTTAGTGCCCCCAAAAAAGTTAGCGCCTCCGCGCCTGAAAATCAATGGTATCGCCCCAAGCAGGAGGCGGGGGGCTACTGGAAGCACTCCCCCTCCCTCTTGAGGCGCTCCCATTGAATATCGCAGCGCTACGTGCAGCAGCACCACGCACGTCGGCACATAGCGCCACGGTACTGCAAGCCTCCCTCCCCTGATTAAAGGGGAGGGGCCTAGCACAGCTCGCACCGGGGCCCTGCTGGACCACCGGGGGAGTGGGGTGCCGGCAAAAGAACCCGGCACTCAAGAGGAGTGCTGGGCTGCCCGATCGCGGCCGGCACCCTGCAGGAGGAGGCGAGAGGGGGCAGGTGCTGGCAGGCGGCCCCCCAAAAAATGGTCGCCCGGCACCTGCCCTTTCATTTGCACTGCCGCGGCCACAAAAACACCCCCCTAACCCTGTCGGATATAGCGTCCGGTGGGAGGTCAGGGGGCGCGAGCCAAGTTTGTGGCTGGATCGTGAACGGGGTGCTGCGCATGGCGATGACGTCATCGCCGGAGGCGCAGCACCATGGGGTGTTACCGGCTACCGTCACTGCTAACCTCCCGCTGAATGTCATGGGAGGCGTTAGCGGCGCCGCGCCCAGGCACTAAGGGCTTTGCGCCCCGTTAGCACCCCCTCAGGGCACTAACAGGAGGCGCAAAGCAACTGAAATTTTCCCCCAAACTGTCTTCCAAATGCAGTAAGCAGCAGCTTCTGAGCTTGGAAAGTGAACAGCTACGAGATGGAACTTTTATAGCACATTTGCAGCTGTCAGTTAAAGAGATGATTTCATGGTGACACAACTCCCGACCTGCTGAGCTGACGTGATCCCCGAGCAGTGTGGGCAACCTAATAAAATTTAAAGGTGAGCTCAAAATAGTTTTTAAGTGGCTGTTAACAAGCTCTTAATCGCCTAAATTGCCTCCCCCGCTGTTTGGTGAGTGGACAATAAGGTGGCAGATGGAGTATAATGTGGGGAAATGTGAGGTTGCTTTGCACTTCCCGTTAGTGCCCAACCACTGTCTGAGCTAGTGAATCAAGTGCTGCAGATTATTGGGTGCCAGGTGGTGGGCGCTGCGGCCACCAGCGATGTTGAACCCTTGGGGACAACAACGGCATGTTCATCCCTACTCCTTCTTCTCAAATCCCACTTCCCCCTCACCCCACAAGCGTTTTGCACTTTCCAGCTAATCATGCTGTATGCATGCATTTCTCCATTCCTGCCCCTCTCCCCTCACCTTAATCCGACTCTTGTGCCTTTATGCTTTCAGATAATGAGCAAGCACATGCGCAGCCTGTCCCTGAGGGCACCGTAGAGAGCGAGGTGGGAGAGGAGGAGGAGGAAGAACACACCGCGTCACTGCATGTCTCACCCGCAAGCATCAACTCAGATACTGGCACTATGCATTCTTTAGTGGCTAGTGTAGTAGCGGGATCTGCACAGGGTGAGGCAACGGGGATGAGTGGGCTGCAGCAAGGCCAGGGGGAAAGGGTAGCTCGGGGACCAGCTCCCCGGAGGGCGAGTTCTGCTGCACAGGACTCAGATGAGGACCTTGATTGTGAGGCTTTTAGAAGAAGGGTAATGGGCATGCACATGGAGATGATAGGTGCAATGGCAAGGGTGCCCGAGAGCCTCTCGGCAATGGTAAGAGGCATGGAGGAGTCCACTTCCAACATTGCACAGAGCTCTGCGCACACCATGGAGCCCATCATTTCCAGTCTGCAAAGGATGGTCAACTCCCAGAGAGACCGTGATGACCCAGACCTGATGCTGCGTGTGATGGCGATCTGGCAGCTTCCATTGCAGCACAGGCGGAAGCGACACAACGTCTTAGTGCTGTAATGCAGTACACACTTAATGGCATCCAATCTCAGACTGCTCTCACGCAGTCTCAGCTTGATGCCACGCAAGCTCTGACTGCTGCCATCGTGGCTGGGTCTACCACTGTCACCCGGGGCTTTCACAGTGTCACAGTAGGCCAGCAATCTGCTCCAACAAATTGCTAGGGATGCTGAGGTGCTGCCCCGGGGGAATGGCAAGTGGGTCATTGGAGCAGGAAGTTGCTGTCCTCTCTCTTACCTTAGAATAATGTGAATAAAGTTAAAACTGAGAAGGGAGTCGTAAGTACTCAGTATAACTGCTTTAAATTGGCTCATTTGGATCTCTTCAAATTAAGTTAACAAATTAAAAAGAGCATGGGGGAAATGTTGACCCCTTAATCTGAAGAGATCCAAATGAGCCAATTTAAAGCAGTTATACTGAGTACTTACCACTCCCTTCTCAGTTTTAACTTTATTCACATTATTCTAAGGCAATTAGGTAGAAGTAAGAATGAATCACACTTCTTTTTCCCAAGTTAATTGTAAAAGCCCATCTCTAAAGCCTAGCAGTAGCTAGGTTAAGTCACACCTCGCCCTGTTACTGCTTTAGTGCGTCTTGTTTAATTATCCTGAGATTGCTATTACCGGCACTTATCAAGCTATCTAAAATCAACACAGGAAGAAATTAACTTCACGATTGTTCTTTAGAATTGAGCAGTAATGTTGAGACTCCTTTATAGCAAATAATGAAATTGATATAAGTCTTCCCAATATCGATTCTAACTTTGTAGTTGAATGCAATTGGAAACATAAAGCATAATAGAGAAGCTGTGTCATTAATTTGAAATGAGTGTGTGAACAGGCACCATTTGATGCATTTAAGGGGAAACTAAATGAGGGAGAAAGGAATAGAAGCTTACGCTGATAGGGTGAGATGAAGTAGGGTGGGAGGAGGCTCGTGTGGAGCATAAACACCGGCACGGACCAGTTGAACTGAATGGCCTGTTTCTGTGCTGTAAGTTATATATAATTCTATGTCATTTGGTTCTAAGCAGCCCCCAACCCCCACACTTTATGAGATGTATGTACTGTACCGATATGGTTAGAGATTTGGAATGAACTGTGCATTTAAATTCAGTTACTGGGCTTTGTCACTAACTCACGGGGGGTAATTTTGACTTCGGGTGATAGTGTAGAACCTGCAATAGCGAATCAGCCGCCCGTTTTACAGCTCTTCCAATTTTCGTCTCTATTGTAGTCAGAGGAAGTGAAAATGGGGAGAGGTGTGCAACGGGCGGCTGAATCCACATCGCCCATTTTATACTATGGCCCAAAACTCAAAATGATCGCCTCTGCACGGTATGTACGGGTGGACGGGCCTCGGTGCCAGTTCGGATACGGGCAGCAGAGTTTTGGATGAGCTCAGGTACACAAATTGTGCAAGCTGGGGAGGCTGGCCAGGAGAGCCAAGCCTGGAGGTAACAAAGACATGGAGGAGGGTGGCAGCAGCAGATGAGCTGAGGCGGGGGTGAAAACGGGCGATGTTACAGAGGTGGAAGTAAGCGGTCTTGGTGATGGACAGGATATGGGGTCGGAGCTCAGCTCAGGGTCAAATAGGATGCCAAGGTTGCGAATAGTCTGGTTCAGCCTCGGACAGTGTGCAGGGAGAGGGATGGAGTCAGTGGCTAGGGAATGGAGTTTGTGGCGGTGTATGATGTGAAGAATTTATGAATTCCCACAAGCTGAATGCAGAAGAAGTCCATTCAGCTCATCTTAACCACCAACCAGAGGGTGAAAAATTTAGTTGGTTAGCGCCTCCCATTAGCACCTGGTGGGGGGTGCTGACGGGGCACTGATGCACTATCGTCGGGACGAGGCGAATCAAGCGCCGCACGCCAAATCTCCCCTCCTGCCGCTCCCCCCTGACTCCCGTAGCGGCGCCACTAACAGTTACCACCGGGGACTTCAACACCAGGCAGATCGTGACCTCAGTGAGCGTGTCTGGCTTAGCGCCTCGCCCCGACAGGGAGAGGAGGCGTCAAGCAGGCAGATGCCAGCTCCAGGGGCGCTGCTTAAAGGGATCATAAGTAATGAGTCGCAGCTGTCAGGTTAGTGCCTTTTCACTGCTTCCTTGTCAGTTTGAGATTGTGCAACAGTTTAATTCAATCATTTAAAGGATCTTTAGTCTCAGGAGTGTTGTGGCTACTAAAAATTAGTGACATTTAGGCTGACAACACATCAAAGTGCTACACTTGGTTACATTAATGGTGGCTGTACTGGCAATCGACCTCACCCTCCAGGATCTACTGCAGAGGGAAGGAAGGCAGCGAGAAAGACTGGAACATGTGGCCACAGGGAGGAGGAGGGCCATCAGAGCTCTCAACTGGAGGCTTTGCCCTCTGAGGGTATTCCTACAGCATTTCTTCTACCTTTAATGAAGCGAGAAGCAGTGTATTAGAGGGTTCCACATCACCAACGTGGTGGTCACAGAATTCTGCCACCTCCTCCAAACAGACCACCAGTCTCACACCAGGATGGCTTAAACCCCAGGGGGGAGAAATTGGCCTCCTTTGCGCCTCCAGTTAGCAGCTCCAGGGGGCGATAACGGGGCACTAAGGGCTTACCGACCGGGCGCGGTGAAATTACCGACGCCCGCGAACTTCCATGGCGGGTTAGCGCTGGCGCTAAAACTTACCGCCTCAATCTCCTGTGCCCCGGAGATTGTGACATCATCCCGTGTGCAGCGCCCCGTTATCGCCCCGGATGTAAAATTCGCTTCCGCCCCCTGCAGCATCACCGGGCATCAACAACGACAGCTGCAGGAGGCGTTGTCACCGCGGCTGGCCGCTTGGGGAGCGTTAATTAAAGGCAGTGGTGGTCAGGTAGGCCAAAATTTAATAATGTCCCCGGTGTGCTGTATTTTTTTCCAGCCCGCGATTGATCATAGAAACATAGAAAAATAGGAGCAGGAGTAGGCCATTCAGCCCTTCGAGCCTGCTCCACCATTCAATATGATCATGGCTGATCCTCTATCTCAATACCATATTCCTGCTCTCTCCCCATACTCCTTGATGCCTTTTGAGTCTAGAAATCTATCTAAATATATTCAGTGACTTGGCCTCCACAGCCTTCTGTGTAGAGAATTCCACAGGTTCACCACCCTCTGAGTGAAGAAATCTTTCCTCATCTCAGTTCTAAATGTCCTACCCCATATCCTGAGACTGTGGCCCTCGTTCTAGACCCCCCAGCCAGGGGAAACATCCTCCCTGCATCCAGTCTGTCTAGCCTTGTCAGAATTTTATACGTTTCAATGAGATCCCCTCTCATTCTTCTAAACTCTAGTGAATACAGGCCTAGTCGACCCAATCTCTCCTCATACAGTCCTGCCATCCCAGGAATCAGCCTTGTGAACCTTCGCTGCACTCTCTCTATGGCAAGTATATCCTTTCTTAGGTAAGGAGACCAAAACTGCACAGTACTCCAGGTGTGGTCTCACCAAGGCCCTGTATAACTGTAGTAAGACATCCTTGCTCCTGTACTCAAATCCTCTTGCAATGAAGACCAACATACCATTTGCCTTCCTAACTGCTTGCTGCACCTGCATGTTTGCTTTCAGTGACTGGTGTACAAGGACACCCAGGTCCCTCTGTACATCAACATTTCCCAATCTATCACAATTTAAATAATACTCTGCCTTTCTGTTTTTCCTACCGAAGTGGATAACTTCACATTTACCCACGTTATACTGCATCTGCCATATATTTGCCCAGTCACTCAACTTGTCTAAATCGCCTTGAAGCCTCTTTGTATCCTCCTCACAACTCACAATCCCACCTAGTTTTGTGTCGTCAGCAAACTTGGAAATATTACATTTGGTTCCTTCATCCAAATCATTGATATATATTAATGGCCCAGAAATTCGGGTCTCCACGGGTGAGTACGCACGGGGTACTCACCCGTAGGCCCAACGGATGTGCCGGTTTCGTGCATGCACTGCGCATGCGCGGGAAACCGGAACTTCCGTTCCCTTAAAGGAAAGGGTTCAGTGGATGAACGGATATGCCGGAAAGGCAGCGCGTGTGCATGGAACTTACGTGTTTTTTGCAGGTTTCTCCGGGAGGGTAAGTCTCCAGGAGTTACACATGCAAAAAGCAGGCGCAAGGCCTGCTTTTAACAAGGTAAGTGGTGAATTAATTAAAATTAAAACATTTTTTCCACAGGTTTATTATTTTTAAATACTTTACAGAAAGGTAAGTTTATTTTTAGCCCCGTTAGAAAATGTAAGTAATTTTTTCAAAAATGTAAATTATTGTTTAAAATAGTTATTTTACGTAATTTATAGTTATTTTAAAAATGTGATTTAAAAAAAAAATTATTTGAGGTTTTAGTGATGGTTTGGGGCTTATAGTATTTATAGGCTTGACAGCTCTTCCTGTCAAACTTATGAATGAAGCATTCCCTGTTACCATTGGCTCTCCATGGCCCACGTGATCCCAGGGGACGCATCGAATTAATTGCGCCCCGGGATACGCAAGCACTGCGCGCCGGCATTTGGAGGAGGCCCAGGATTGGAATCCCACGCGAGCCCACAGCTCAATGGCTGGCGCGCTAGGTAAGTGCAGGTCGGGGGCTTGCACCCGCGGGAAGCCCCCGGCCCGAATTTCTGGGCCAATGTGAATAGCTGAGGCCCAAGCACTGATCCCTGCGGTACCCCACTAGTCACCGCCTGCCACCCCGAAAAAGACCCATTTATTCCTACTCTCTGTTTCCTGTCTGTTAACCAATTTTCAATCCATGCCAGTATATTACCCCCAATCCCATGTGCTTTAATTTTGCACACTAACCTCTTATGTGGGACTTTATCAAAGGCCTTCTGAAAATCCAAATACACCACATCCATTGGTTCTCCCTTATCTATTCTACCAGTTACATTCTCAAAAAACTCCAGTAGGTTTGTCAAACACGATTTCCCTTTCATAAATCCATGTTGACTTTGTCTAATCCCGTTGATATTTTCTAAGTGTCCTGTTATCATGTCCTTTATAATAGACTCTAGCATTTTCCCTACTACTGATGTTAGGCTAACCGGTCTGTAGTTCCCTGTTTTCTCTCTCCCATTTTTTTAAATAGTGGGGTTACATTTGCCGCCCTTCAATCTGCAGGAACTGTTCCTTAATCTATCGAATTTTGGAAGATGACAACCAATGCATCCACTAGTACTCTGGGATGTAGATTATCAGGCCCTGGGGATTTATCAGCTTTCAGTTCCATTAATTTCTTCAGCACTATTTTTTTACTAATACTAATTTCCTTTAATTCCTCCTTCTCACTAGACCTTTGGTTCCCTAGCATTTCTGGAAAATTATTTGTGTCTTCTTCAGCCCTGCACTCTCTTGCGTGGGGCTTGGGGCTGCTATGTGTGTATCGCACGTGCCGTTGACGACCATTCCCAGCCTTAGCCTTCAATGACCGCAGCATTGGCCCTTCCCTTTAATGGAGGGATGGAGCCTGTAAAGCCGGTAGCGTTGCACGGAACATTGTGCAGTGTTCTGCCACTACCGTCCCTCTTGGAGCGCTAAACCGGAAGTTCCCATCGGAATCAATTGTGTAACCCCCAGCGATACTTTAGCATTCCCGCAAAAGTTATCGCCGCAAACGGGGCACTACGCAATTTCTAGCCCATAATCCCTTTTGCTCACCACATGCCCATCAAGCCATCCCTCTGTCACGCCATATCACAGCGTCCTCCTGGGTGCAAAGTTGAAATGAGAGAGACCACAAACTATTGCAAACTCCATGAATAAAGTTATGCATAAACATATCACACATATCACAATAATTCCAACAACTAATGTCCCTTGCGCCTGCCATAGTTGAATAGTTGTCATTGTGTGCAAGGCGTGAGATGTGGGTGTGAGGTAGAGATTGTTGGTGTGTGAGTGCTGGGGGTCTGGTGCTTTGGGCAGCATGTGAAGCTTGTGGTACAGATGGTGGTATGTAGCATTTGGTGAAGCATTCAATCACCCTGACCACCTGACTGAGGTGGATCTGCCATGAGCACACATGCTTCAGTCCTCCGGCTCCTCCTCCTTGTTGTGCTTCTCCTTGCTGAGGCAGCTGCACAGCCAGCATTGCTGAGAATGAGGTGCTGCAGCATCAAAGAACCTCCCCTTTAAGTACTGGGAAAAGCCTGTGGCGATGATGATTTGAGATTAGTCTGCACCCAATATTGGTCAGCGCTTTGAGTTTAACGCCACTGAGCTATGCCATTAGTGCTTGGTTTAGTGCTCCAATCCTTTTTTTCAGCAATGAGACTGAATTTTGCATGCAGCCTGAATCATTAGCGCCTGGCTCTAAATCTCAAATTTTTTAAAGTTAGCGTCCATTCCTGGGCTATAATGAATTTCTCCCCCTTGATCTTTTCATCTGCAATACCCAGAAGACCCTGCAGGAAATATTCTTCCTGAAGTCTGTCCTAAATTGTCTTTTCATCAGTTTTAATCTGTACCCCATGTTCTAGTATCTTGATGTACTTGAAATAAGGTTCTGGATTTATCCTATCTCTAGTGTTTAATATCTTGTATACTTCTATGAGGTTGCTTCTCAATCATCTCTTTTAGATGCTTAAAAGCCCCAGTTTCATTACATAGGATATACAGCACAGAAACAGGCCATTCGGCCCAACCAGTCCATGCCGGCGTTTATGCTCCACTCGAGCCTCCTCCCGTCTTTCCTCATCTAACTCTATCAGTATAACCTTCTGTTCCCTTCTCCCTCATGTGCTTATCATCTTCCCCTTAAATGCATCTATACTATTCACCTCAACTACTGCCTCTCGTAGCGAGTTCCATATTCTCACCATTCTCTGGGTAAAGAAGTTTTTTCTGAATTCCGTATTTGATTTCTTGGTGATTATCTTATATTGATAGCCTCTAATTTTGCTCTTCTCCACAAGTGGAAACACTGGCCGGAATTTTCTTTACCTGGGTGGGTTGGGTGTGGGTGGTCGCCATGGCGGGTCGCGACCCCGTTCTTGCTTCCATCCCGCTGCAGAAATCGACTTTGCGCTAATGAGACCCATTAAGCCCGCCCTGCGCGTTACCCAGCCCTATTAAATGGTGCGGGTCTGATGACATCATCATGACGCGTTTTCAGCCGAGATATTTACAGGAGCCATGGCCACATTGCATTTGAAGTTTCATCTAGGAGTGTGCAGTCACTGCACTGGAGGCTTTGATTGCTCCAAACACTTGGAGACATGACTGCACAGAGGCAGAGGGCTGCACCCGGGTTTGCCGATGACTCCCTCCATATGCTTGTGGAGGGAGTCAGATCACGCAGGGAGGTCCTCTTCCCTTCGAATGGGCAGAAGAGACCCCTCCAGGAGACAAAAAGAGCCTGGCTCCAAATTGCAGAGGAGGTGAACAGCATGGATGTGTTCAGGAGGACCTGGGTGCAGTGCAGGAAATGTTTCAATGATTTCATTAGATCAGGAAAGGTGAGTGCAAAGCCACACTCGACTTCACCCTACTGTGCTTCTCATCACATCCCCATCACTCTGCCATCCCAACCCTACTCCTGCACATCCTTACTCACACCAACATACCTCGTGAAGGGATAATTACTAGTCCTAGCCCTTTTCGGGCTACCCCGGATCAGGCGTATTCCCCAGACGTTCACCTTCAACTAAAGTTAGAGATAGCCGAATTCTATAAGACGCTTAATTGGGTCTAAAGGTCCAGAATATCTCTCCCTAAAGGAAAGGAATGACTTGAAGATGTTACCATCCTCTAGATAGCACTTTTAATAAGTTTAACTAGACTGTAACCTTCTGAATATTATGAGGGTCTGGAAAACTCCCCCAGAATTCTGCAACTCCTCACCAAAAAGTGTACAGAGATTGAGTTTGCGAGTTTGATACAGAAGTACTATGTGAGACAATTCTAAAAATATATAGATTTATTAAAGAACCGACATGTAGTTAACAGCTGGTGATTCAATCGCAACTTTAACAGTTCCAAAAACAAATAGCTTACAATTCTTATTCTCAGAGATCCTTATTCGCAAATCTTAACTTTGTTACATTTTTACATTTCTTACTTATTTCTAATCCAGGACATCCACCAAAATCAAATAAAAATACCTTTTTGATCCCCGAGACTCAAAGAGTTAAAAAATTACAGAGCCTGCCTCTGAAGTTGAGAATCGCTTTGCCCCTTTCAGCGACTTCTGTTTTCCTATTTGAAAGTTCAATATTTTATACCCTTTTTTCAATGGTATATCCTTTGAAGTTTTCTGCTGATGCAAGCTAATTATCTCTAGTCGATTCTTACTGTCAATTCAGCTGTTAGCTTGCAGAATTCTGTCTGTAGGTGTTCAAAACTTATCATAAAAAAACAGTTATAACATGTATCTATTTGATACCATTTTTACAAAGGCCTTCTATTCAATTCTTAAATCACCTTAGCTGGTTGTAAGCAAACTTCGCATCTCTTATGTGTTCCAAGTTCAATACAAAAACAATGTGATTGCTTGGTGCATCTATTGATATCATATTTACAAAGTCTTCTGTTTGTATCTTTTACAACATGTAAATGAAAAACACTTCAACCGAGTACATGATTGTTTTCCTAGCCATCTCAGTTGGTTCTTTTCCAGACTTATGTCTCCTGTCTTTCATTTGATGTCATATTTATGAGGTCATATCGGCCTAGAAATTGAGTTTGCGCTGCGCCGGGGCTTAACGCCGGAAATTTAGCGCCGGTGCTAAGTCGCGTTGCGCGCGCCAAAAATTCAGTAGCGCCGCGCCCAAACGGCTGCTGGCGCTACTGAAGGCTGTTTGCGCCTGAAAACTGGTGCTACGCGCCGCATTGCGGCGCTATTCCGGCGCTGCGGCGCCCGATGCGGTGTGGCAGGCTCGGGAAGTGCAGGCCTCCTCCTTCAGTTAAGGAGGAGCTGCCTGCACCCGCCCGCTGGCCGGTTAAATCGCCACAAAAATGAGCCCGGCACCGAGAAGCATCTGTTCCGCGGGGGGGGGGGTGGGGGAGTCCGGGGAGGGAGGTGCGGGCAGGCGGCCGGCGGGAAAGCGGCCGGCCGCCGCTCCACATTTATGCGCCGGCGCAAAGTCGTGCAAGACTCTGTTGCCAGAGTTTTAGTTGCGGCTGCCACGGGCAAGGCGGCCGCAACTGAATTTCGGCGCTGGGGCCCGTCACCACGGCAACCGGGACGCTGCGCACACCGATGACGTCATCGGTGCCGGCGCAGCGCTACCGGTGTAACGCCGATGTTGGGCCCTAGTCAGTTTCAAAACCGGCTGTAAGTCCAGCGCAATGCCCTCTAGCGCCGCAAAATGGGCGCTAAATTTCTCAATTTCTAGGCCCTGGTTCTTTAATATTCTCTGTTTCTGTTTGAAGTGTTAGTTTAAAGCACTTTAAACTGGGTATAGATGTTGTGTTCTTTCCAAACTGCAGACTTCTTGGAAGCTCCAACCCTTTGCTTCAATAGGGCCATTGTTTCAGTGTCAGCAACCAATTCCCATTTCAAAAGCTTGTATGGTGTTTACAGCTTTGTTTACAGCTTTGTGTTAACAACTCATCTTATCTCAGAAGTCTGTATTTACAGCTTGTGTCATTGGGGCTTTTAGATTTTTAAACCCAGTTTGTCAAGTTTTAATAAAGTCAGAATACTATTCATAGGATGGTGTATTTTTCTGAATTGGTATGGCTCATTCCTTTGCACTTGCACATCCATCCATCCCTCTCTCTCTCTATCATCACATTCCCATCTCACTAGCCACTCCTCACACTCACCCTCATCCTAGTGCAATCATACCAACTAATAATACAAAAGGAGGCCACTTGGAATTGCCACCCCACTCCATCATAGGCACCCTCTAAAGATGTAGCCCATCTATTCCTTACACTCATTCCATCACTCTCACTCAACCATCTCTTCTTTCCCTCCTTGCAGGAAAAGAGAGTGCACAATAAGAGGGAGAGAACTGGAGGTGGGCCTCCATCATTAACCACCCTCACAACAGCAGAGGAGGCTGCGTTAGAAGTGTCAGGAGTGGCCGAGCAGCTGGAGGTGGGAGACGGAGAAAAGGGGACATCTCAGCAACCTGGTGATAGAATTACATATCATACAGCTACATGGCATACATCAGTCACTCATATAGGGACTGATGTCATCAGCCACTGAATGATCATCATGTGCAGAATTGCATCTGTACCCATTCTTCATAAGGCATACCTAACTCATCTCTTTACTCTCCCACAAATCCATCAAAACCTCCCCCCCCACACTGTCCAGGAGGAAGACGACTCCTCAGAGGAGCCGCCAGCCTCTGAGGGCACAGCGTTACCAGACATAAGCGCACCCAGCACCAGCGCAGAGACACACACCTTGGTGGGTCCCACACGAGATACAGTCGTGTTGTCAAATGGTCTGTCACAAGTCACAAGTGAGCAAGAGCAGATGGTGGAGACAGGGACAGCAGTGGAGACTCCTCACCGGAGGGTGCAGGACATTTCCAGCTCTGCTCAGCTGCCTGCAGACGCTGAACCTTGGCGGCCATCCAGAAACAGGGCGATCCTGGAGGTGCAGGAAGAAGTGCAGGAGGCTTTGACAGGTTTTGCGACTGCGATGTCTGCAAATGTTCAGAGAATGGAGGAGTCCATCTCCAACATGAGCACCACCGTGCTGCAGGCGATGGTGACTTTAGGCTCTCCTATGGATAGGATGGCCACCTGCATAGAGCAGCTAATGCACCACTCACAGGAGCTCATGGTCTCTATGGAGAATAGATGGCAGAGGCTCATAGACCTCCTGTCTAGGAGGGATGTCAGCATAGACGTGGGTCCTCATGGCCCCACTGATATGCAGCAAGGTGCTCTCCAGCTACTAGCTAGCAGAGAAGTACGGGTGGCCCACGAGAGGGATGATGGTGAGAGGGAAAGGGAAATGGATATGTGGGCTCCTCTCACAGCGCTTACACTTCTCCCCCATTGCCACCCCCTCAGATAGAACCCCAGATGCCTTCTTGGACAGCGATGGCCGAGTCTGCCCCTGCACAGTCGCAGGAGGAGCAAACTTTGGCGGGGCCATCACAGGCTCCAAAACCCACAGGATGTCCGCCAAGAGTGTCTAAGCAGTCGCAGCAGGAAATTGAGCAGGCTGCTTCTACCTCTGCTGAAGCCACAGGGGTAGCACCTTGTAGAAGCACGCAGAAGAGAAAGATGATACACAAGTAGATTCACAAGGGTAGCCACATGGGTGTTTTATTCAATGTTAATGTCAAGTTTCCATTACAGTGATATCACAGATAACAATCTTTATTTTCACCACTTTCCGTTCTTGGACATATTTGTGTGCACCTTTGGAAGTGGCTCAGTGAGTTGCAGTGCATGGTGAGATATAATGGTACCTCCAGCAATGGTGGTCTGTGTGAAAGAAATGGCAGGGATGCTTTATGGTGTTGCTGTGGGGTTGTGCCAACTTGGCGCATCATGTGGCAGCCATATGGGTGTACTGCGTAAAGTTAAGCAAATCTGGCCATGATGAGGACATTCCTGGCCTCCCAGGCAGCAATGTGCTCAAGTGCTGGTGGGATCTGGGCCGCAGGTTTCTCCTGCTTCTCCTCCTCCTCATCATCCAGCTGATGCTCCTCCTGCTTTTCAGCCTCCTCCTCCTCTGAAGAGGCTGTGCGATCAGAGCCTTGCTCCTCATGCAGCGCTAATCCTCACTGCTGCGCTATGTTGTGCAGGGCACAGCAGAGCACGATGATTCTGGAGAGCCTGGCTGGTGCATACTGAAGGGATCCTTCAGATCTGTCAAGGCATCTGAAGCGCATTTTGAGCATTCCTATTGTCTGCTCTATGATACAGCTGGTGGAAATGTGGCTTTCATTGTATCTCTCCTGATCTTCAGTACTTGGCCTCCTCAAGGGTGACATGAGCCACGTCTTCAGTGGCTAACCCTTGTCTCCAAGCAGCCAGCCGGAAAGTCTACTTGGAGGAGCGGAGAGCTGAGGGAGGGTCGACTGGCGAAGGATGAAAGAGTCATGGCAGCTATATGATGATCTTACTATGGTTGCAGACCAGCTGCATAATGAGGGAGTGAAAGCCTTTGCGGTTGACAAAGACTCCTGGGTGATGATGGGGTGTGCAGTCGATGACGCCCTGCGCCCGTGGAAAGCCAGCTAGAGTATCAAAGCCAAGCATCCACTCAGTAGCACTGGCTTCATCAGTGGCAAAGTTGATATAATTGGCTGAATTATCAAAGAGGGCATCGGTGACCTGCGTGATGCATCTGTGGGTGGCCAACTGCGAGATGCCACAAATGTCTGTTGCAGATCCCTGGAAGGAGCCTGAGGTGAAGAAGTTGAGGGTGCTGGTGACTTTGACAGCCACTGGTAAGGCGTGACCACCCGCTCCCCTGGGCTGCAGGTCTTCCTCCAGCAATGTGCAAATGTCTGCGATGACCTGGCATGATAGCCTGCGCCTCCTTTAGTACTGCTGCTCCGTCATGTTGAGGAAGCTCATCCTCTGCCTGTATACCCTGTGTTGGGGGTATCACCTCAAGCGTGGTGCAGCCCTGCGCTAATGCCCTCTGTCCTGTGGAGCATCAGGTGGTTATGGGGAAGGTTGGTGGTGTTGTTGTTGGTGTTGCTGATGTTGGGGCTCATCATGGTCCGAATCTGAGGACCAAGGTGAGACAGTATGAACGGCACCCATGCTGATGGAATAGATGGCAGGTCAAGTAGAGATGACAGAAGCAATCTGTCAGTGATGTGATAGGTTGTACCAATGAAGTGACACTGGATAGCAACTTTGCTGCAAACACTTACAGCCTGTAGAAAGCTAAATCTGTGCTGGGAATGCAGTCAGCAACAGCATCTTCCCTGAGGAAAGTGTTCAGCTGCGAGGTGGGAGCTTTTATAGTACCTTTCATGCTGTCATCTAATCAGCTGGAGCAATGGCCACTCAACTCCCGCCTCAGGCTGACAGATGTGCTTCCTGAGCTGCGTGAATCCTGTGGGTAGCCAGGGAATTTTGAAAGGAAGGCTAAAAATGGCGCTTAAGGGTCTGACAACAAAGTGATAATGATTTGAATTAGATCGCCCACCTCTGCCATTTGGGTCGCTGCCGTACCGGCAAACACACCCAAGGGAAAGGTGCGTGGGGACGGGATGATGGTGGGTTCTTGACTCGCTCCAATGTATTTCAAATTTCCCTCACGACCCACCTCCAATCGCGCCCCCAAGGACCACAGAAAATTCCGACCACTTTCTCCGTGTCTACTCTATCAAAACCTTTCATAATTTTAAAGACCTCTATTAGGTCACTCTTCAGCCTTCTCTTTTCAAATGAAGAGACCCAGCCTGTTCATCAGTGGGTAGCACACTCGCCTCCTGAGTCAGACGGTTGTGGGCTCAAATCCTACTCCAGGAACTTGAGCACAAACATCTAGGCTGACACTCCAGTGCAGTGCTGAGGGAGTGCTGCACTGTCGGAGGTGCCGTCTTTTGGATGAGACGTTAAACCAAGGCCCCGCTTGCCCTCTCAGGTGCACGCAAAAGATCCCATGGCACTATTTCGAAGAAGAGCAGGGGAGGTCTCCCCGGTGCCCTGGCCAATATTTGTCACTCATTTGTCACCACCACCTTCTCGAGAGCAATTAGGGATGGGCAAAAAATGCTGACCTTGCCAGTGACGCCCACATCCCATGAATGAATTTTTTTTAAAGGACATAGACAGGCTGCTGGATTGGGCGGACAGATGGCCGATGAAATTCAACACAGAAAAGTGTGAAGTGGTGCATTTTCGTAGCAAGAATGAGGAGAGACCATACACACTAAATGGTACAATTTTAAAGGGGGTGCATGAAGAGAGAGACCTTGGGGGTGTTTGTGCACAAATCATTGAAGGTGTCAGGACAGGTCAATGAAGCATATGGGATCCTGGCCTTTATAAATAGAGGCATACACAAAAGCCAGGAAGTTATGCTAAACCTATATATAAAAAAAAACAGTAGTTTGGCCCCAACTGGAGTATTGTGTCCAATTCTGGGCAGCACACTTTATGAAGGATGTGCAGGCTTTGGAGCGGTTACAGAAGAGATTTACTAGATTGGTTTCAGGGGTGAGGGATTACAGTTACGTGGACAGACTGGAGAAGCTGGGGTTGTTCTCCTTAGCGCAGAGAAGGAGATTTGATAGAGGTGTTTAAAATCATGAAAGGTTTAGATAGAGTAAATAAAGAGAAACTTTTTCCAGTGGCAGAAGGGACGATAGCGAGAGGACACAGATTTAAGGTGATTCACAAAAGAACCAGAGGCGACATGAGGAAAAACTTTTTTACACAGCGAGTGGTTAGGATTTGAAATGCACTGCCTGATAGGGTGGTGGATACAAATTCAATAGTAGCTTTCAAAATGGAATTGGATAAATATTTGAAGGAGAACAATTTGCAGGGATATGGGGAAAGAGCGGGGGAATGGAACTTTACTGGATTGCTCTTCGAAAGAGCCGGCGCAGACTCGATGGGCCAAATGGCCTCCTTCTGTGCTGTACTATTCTATGAATCTGTTATCCCTCAATCAACATAACAAAAACAGATTATCCCGTCATCATCACATTGATGTTTGTGGGAGCCTGCTGTGCGCAAATTGGCTGCCACGTTTCCCACATTACAACAGTGACTACACTCCAAATGTATTTCATTGGCTGTAAAGTGCTTTGAGACGTCCAGTGGTCATGAAAGGCGCTATATAAATGCAAGTCTGTCTTTCTTCTTTCATCCTTTCCTGATATGTATAACTCCTTTCCTGATAGGTTTTCAAATCTAATTGGTTGCTGCTAACCATGTGACTGATGCCATCAGGTAGTTGGTAGGAACAATCAGAAAGGAAAGAGGGATTCCACAATTCATAAACTCGTACAGACACAAATTTTAAAATGCTTGATTTGCATGAATTTGGAGTTGAGGATAAAAGAGAGACCTCCCTGGTGGAGGTAATGAAATAGCTTTCTTCTATTGTATTAAGGGGAAGTAATTTACCTTTGAACTAAGGTCTTTGGATATTCCTGGAAATAGCTCAACCCATTCTGTTAAGCATATCAATGAAACGTTTGGCAACAAACCCTTGAAAACAAGTGTTGTGGGGCTGATCTGACACAGTGTGACCGGTAGTCTCCAGGTGTATAACTGGATGAACAATTTTAAATAGTCTTCTCTTTAAGCTCTGACATCTTCAGGTCTGTCATTCTTTTTATCTGCAGCTCTTTGTCCCATATTCCCTCATCGACCTGAAACATTGACTCTGTTTCTCTCTCCACAAATGGTGGCTGACCTGCTGAGTATTTCCAGCATTTTCTGTTTTTATTTCAGATTTCCAGCATCCACAGTATTTTGCTTTTGTACTTTAGTCAGGCTGTCAGGACATTGAATTCCCATTGCAGTAGACTCCTATCAAATGTATAAGAACATAAGAAATAGGAGTTGGAGTAGGCCATACAGCCCCTCAAGCCTACTCCACCATTCAATAAGACCATGGCTGAACTTCTACATCAACTCCACTTTGCCGCCCGATCCCCATATCCCTTGATGTCCTTAGAGTCCAAAAATCTATTGATCTCAGTCTTGAATATACGCATCGTCTGAGCATCCACAGCCCTCGGGGGTAGAGAATTCCAAAGATTCACAACCCTCTAAGTGAAGAAATTACTCCCCGTCTCAGTCTTAAATGGCCGACCCCTTTTCCTGAGACTACGACCCCTGCTTCCAGACTCTCCAGCCAGGGGAACTAGGGGAATCTTATAGTATCGACGTAAGAAAACTACTAGGCACTTGGTCTGAGTATTAAACAAGGCTTTAATCAACTGTTTTTCAACATGGAGATCTAGTTGTGTCTTTCACTAGTTCCTGTTAAAGAATGTCCTGAGCAAGCTGGGTCCATGCCTGAGTAGTTATACTCTCCCTGGACAGCGCCACCAGCAGGTCGCCCAGTATTATTTCATAAGTCATTTCCACATGAATGACAAGATTCATGTCAAGTATCATGTTGAATAATTTGGTAAAAACATGTTGTACAAAAGCAACCTTGTAATACCCTTTCACACACGTCAAATCATGGTGTGATTCTTGTTCACTAATTAGGCCCATTGGTGACAATGTCCCTTTACACTGACAACACTTTAAGGATCACTGGTTAGACCACTTGTAGAACAGGTAACCCTAGCAGAGCAGGCTGGTCACGCGCTCCGCTCCAGGCAGGCGCATTTTTGGGTAGGTCATGAAATGGGTGCAGGTCCCCCATTTTCATATTGAAATAAGGACTGCGCTCATTTCCAACAGCCGCCGGGGACACTAAAAAAAATCTAGCAGTGGCCCGGGAGCATGCACAAATCTGGTGCAGGCTAAATTTGTCTTTGTTAAACCCGTACAATGAGGAAGGTGTAGTGTATGTACCCGTCTACCTTTAAGGAAACTATTGTATGTAACCGTTCACCTTTAAGAGAACTACTTTAGGTGTGGCACTACTTGTTTGGCTTCTGTATACTGTAATACTGACAGTGACCACACCAGTATATAAGCGTTGTGGTAGGATTCCTTGGGCAGATTCGCCCTGACCTTCGAATAGTAAAGTCCTGTTTGTTTGTTACTCCTGAAGTCTGTGTCGTTATTAACTGCACAACCCACAGACTTTACAGTGGCGACGAGTCCGATTGTACCCTGCGGCAAGACTACCAAAGCAACTAAAGAGCGTCGAAGAGAGGCAACTGCCTTCGTCGTTCTGCTGGGAGAAAACACGAGGCTGCAGCAATAGAAAGGAGGAAGACTTTAGCAACAAAAGCTTCCATCAGCAACAGGCACTGACTGTCCCTTCTGCCACGGTGCGGAGTGAGCCGATCAGCAGGAAGCAAGGCGGCCACGGAGACTGTGAGTAAGGGAAAGCGTAAAGAATATCCGGAGGATAAGGGCTGTGCACTCGACCACGGTCGAGGGGGAAAGGAGCCGGACAGAAAGTCGGGTCCAACGGCGTCGTGAGACAGCCAGACCACGATCGGCGGGAAAGCTGGGCAGCGACCGAAGCCACGAAGCGCTGAGACCGGGAGCGTAGGCGCGGGAAGAGAGAAACTCAGCCGCAGCCGGGGAGGGAAGCACCGGACTGCGAGAGGGCTGGGAGGCGAATGGGAACCGAGCGTGCGGGAGAAACAGAGCTGACCAAGGGAGACTGCGCGAGAGCCAGTCCAGCGGCTGAACTGTTCTCCGCCAACGGGAGTACCCAGCGCCGGTAGAGCCGAGCGGGCGGGAGAGAGAGAGACAGAGCCGAGCAAGGGGAGAGAGACTGCGCGAGAGCCAGTCCAGCGGCTGAACTGTTCTCCGTCAACGGGGTGTACCCAGAGCCGATAGAGCCGTGCGAGCGGGAGAGAGAGACAGAGCCGAGCAAGGGGAGAGAGACTGCGCGAGAGCCAGCCCAGCGGCTGAACCTGTCCGCTGTGGGGAAAGCGTACCCCTCCCACCAGGGAAGAAACGCGGGAAGCCGCCATTAGGCGGAGAAGACGACAGACGCGGGAAACCGCCATTGAAGGGGCGGGGAGAGAAGGAAAGAGCGGGAAACCGCCATTTTCGCGGGAAAAGCCGCCATCTTAGAAAAAAAAAATAATAATAATTTAAAGAAATACTTGTGTTGTTCCCAAGGAAAGGAAGATGCCTGAGCGTGGGGACATCAACGATTTTAATTCTGAGATAGAAGACTGGACCACATACGTGGAACGTATTGAGATACATTGTAAGGCTAATAAAATAGCAAAGGATGAAAAAGCTTTAACCTTACTTAACATAATGGGTGCGAAAACATTCGGGTTGTTGAAGCATCTTCTCTCACCAGCTAAACCGGCGGATCAGACTTTCGATGATATTGTAGCAGTGCTGAAGGATCACTTGAACACCGCACCGTTGATGTTGGCTGAACGATTCAAATTCTATGCAAGAACGCAACGGAAAGACGAAAGCAACGCGGAATACTTGGTCGAACTGCGTAGGCTAGCGAAACACTGCCAGTTCGGAGGGAATCTGACAGAGGCACTGCGAGACAAGTTCGTATGCGGATTGTCCAAGGAAGGGACGCAAAAGCGACTACTCGAAGAGAACGATCTTCCACTGGATAAGGCTGTCCTTATCGCAGCATCAAACGAAGCCGCAGTGAAAGGAACTGCGGAAATGCAGCTAAAGGCAGCGGCACTCAGGGTACAACAAATTACTTCGGGTACAACGAAATGCTATCGTTGTGGGAAGACAACACACGACCAGAACCAATGCTGGTTTAAAAAACAAGAATGTAGGAAATGTGGCAAGCTCGGTCACATGGCTAAGGTATGCCGGTCAGGAACGACGTACAACAATAATGAGTCACCACAAAAATGGTACAGAAAGGTACAAGAGGTGACTAGGAAGAGTCTGAAGGAACAGAAGTCGGACTCACACTCCAACTGCAAAGGACTGGACAGTCTAAGAATTCACAATGTGAGTAATGAAGCTGACCGACAGACTATCTGGATCACGCTACAGATTGCCAAAGTCCAAGTAAAAATGGAAGTGGACACCGGATCGGCGTTGACGGTCATGAATAAGCATGACTATAAAAAGTTATTCAAGCATATTCCACTACGGTATACGGAACTAGTACTGCAGACATACACGGGGCACAAAGTATTCCCCATCGGAAAGATAGAAGTCAAGGTGAGATACAAGGATAAAGATCACCACCGGTTGGACCTGTATGTGTTGCCTGAGGGAGGTCCACCACTTCTGGGATGGGAGTGGATCCGAAAAATAAAGATGGACTGGCATTCACTAAACACCATGACGGTGGATTCCGGAAAAGAGGATGTCAAACCTGAACGGTTGTCCAGAATATTGGACGAAGCTAAAGAGGTATTCCAGCAAGGACTGGGAACACTGCGAGGAATTAAAGCAAAGGTTAAGATTGCAGAACATGCAAGCCCAAAGTTTTTTAAGGCCAGATCGGTACCTTACGCAATACGACCAGCTGTGGAGGCAGAACTGGAAGAACTTGAACGATCAGGGGTCCTGTCAAAAGTGGACTGGAGTGAGTGGGCCACGCCCATTGTTCCCGTCATGAAGGCCTCACCAAGTAATAAGCCAGGGGGACCGGGGAAGGTCCGTATCTGCGGAGATTTCAAGATCACAGTGAATCCGGTGCTTCACACGGTACAATACCCGCTTCCGCGGATTGAAGATACCTTTGCTTCGTTGGCTGGAGGGAAGCACTTCACCAAGATAGACCTGGCTCAGGCATATTTACAGATGGAGGTCGAGGAAGAGTCACGCCAGTACCTCACCATCAACACACACAGAGGCTTGTATCGCTATAATAGACTGGTCTTTGGGGTAGCTTCGGCGCCAGCAATTTGGCAGAGGGCCATGGAGCAGGTATTACAAGGAATTCCAAGCACGCAGTGCTACTTAGATGATATTCTGATCACGGGAAAAGACGAGG
The DNA here is from genome assembly GCF_052327205.1 of Somniosus microcephalus. Lineage (NCBI taxonomy): Eukaryota > Metazoa > Chordata > Chondrichthyes > Squaliformes > Somniosidae > Somniosus > Somniosus microcephalus. The sequence continues at coordinate 85,678,651 of NC_141002.1, read as the reverse complement.
AAGAACACCTCACAAATTTGAAACTGGTACTCACCAGGTTGAAGGAGTATGGCCTTCGGGTTAATCGCAAGAAGTGTGAGTTCTTCCAAAAACGGATCTCATACTGCGGTCATGTCATTGACCGAGAGGGACTGCACAAGTCACCTGAAAAGATAGAAGCGGTCAGGAAACGTATCACAGTTAAGATCATTCTTGGGGTTGATTAATTACTATCACAAGTTTCTGCCAAATTTATCCACGGTGCTGCATCCGCTGAATGCTCTGTTGCGGAAAGATACACCATGGAAGTGGAGTGAGGAATGCAGAAAGGCTTTTCGCAGAAGCAAGGAGTTGATTACCTCTGAAGAAGTGTTGGCTCATTTCAACCCAACGTTACCCCTTCGTCTAGCTTGTGATGCTTCCCCGTACGGAATTGGAGCAGTACTGTCGCACAGGCTACCAAATGGCTCGGAAAGGCCAGTGGCATTCGCGTCCCGATCGTTGACCCCCGCAGAGCGAAATTATGCTCAAATAGATAGGGAGGCCCTCAGTCTGGTGTGGGGCGTGAAGAAATTCAATCATTACCTGCAATGTAAGAAGTTCACATTACTGACAGACCACCAGCCGTTGGTGTCCATATTCAACCCAAACAAGGCCGTTTCCACCATGACAGCACAAAGGTTACAAAGGTGGTCTGTGTTACTTGGGGCACACCAATATGACATCGAATACAAAAGGTCCAAACAGCATGGAAATGCTGATGGGTTATCGCGCTTGCCATTACCGATGGTAGAAGAAGCGAGTACAGTGGACCCAGTAGAGATGTTCCACTCATCCATAGTGGAGTGTTTACCGATAACAAACTCAATGATTGAGAATGAGACAAGGAATGACCCGACTCTTTCACGAGTCTATGATTTAACGGTGGAGGGATGGCCAGCACAGAGCGAACCAACACTGCAAGCATTTTCACAGAGGAAAGAACAACTGTCAGTGTGTCGAGGAACCCTGATGTGTGGATCTAGAGTGGTGATTCCACCCAAACTCCAAAAGAAGGTGCTAAAGGAGCTGCACGAAGGACATCTGGGTGGAGTGAAGATGAAGAACCTAGCAAGAGCGTTTGTGTGGTGGCCAGGCATTGATGGAGACATCGAAGAGATCACTAAGAACTGCCTAGGATGTCAGAGGGTTCAGAACGCGCCACCACAGGCTCCTCTGCATCCATGGGAGTGGCCCTCATCTCCTTGGCAAAGAGTACACATCGACTTTGCTGGTCCATTTATGGACTCGATGTTTCTAATAGCGGTGGATGCCCACTCCAAGTGGCCGGAAGTAATTAAGATGACCACCACCACCACGGAAAAAACCATCACAGTGTTAAGGACTATGTTTGCTAGGAATGACCTGCCGGAACAGATCTGTTCTGATAATGGACCGCAATTTGTGTCCGAAGAATTCAAGAAATTCTTAAAGAGCAATGGGGTTAAGCACTACACGTCAGCCCCATACCACCCCGCCTCCAATGGATTGGCTGAAAGGTTTGTCCAGACCTTCAAGAAGGCCATAAAGGCCATGGGTAATGAAGACATAAATCTACAACATAAGGTGGATAGCTTTTTGTTGGCCTACCGGAATGCAACACATGCGGTCACAAATCAAACTCCCGCCATGATGTTTTTTAATAGACGCCTAAGATGCCGGCTGGATTTACTCAAACCAAACGTCAGAAGGGACGTAGAGAACCGGCAATTCCAAGGCATGAATGAAAGGGCCACTAGATCTTTCCAGATCAGTCAACGAGTTTTGGCCCGGGACTACCGTACCGAGAAATGGCAGCCTGGAACTATTGGAAAAAGGCTAGGGCCGTTGATGTATACGGTGGACATTGGGGACAATATAATAAGGCGCCATGTGGACCAGATCATAGGGTCCGCCACAAATGGGCAACCGACTTCACCACCTTACTCGGGTAATGTTGAAACTGAGATACCCAGAACACCTACTTCCGATCTGGTAATACTGGAATCAGATGAACCTGACACTGTTTTTCAAGCCGAATCGACTTTGCCAGAAGCACATACTAGCCCGCCGGGAATGACGACACCACTGCGGCGTTATCCGGACAGAATCCGGAAACCTCCAGAAAGACTGAATCTATGAACTGTCTTACATAAGCTGTATATATGTTATAATGTATGTTTACTAAGGAATCAGTATGTTGTAAGCTAAAAAGGGAGGATTGTAGTGTATGTACCCGTCTACCTTTAAGGAACTATTGTATGTAACCGTTCATCTTTAAGAGAACTACTTTAGGTGTGGCACTACTTGTTTGGCTTCTGTATACTGTAATACTGACAGTGACCACACCAGTATATAAGCGTTGTGGTAGGATTCCTTGGGCAGATTCGCCCTGACCTTCGAATAGTAAAGTCCTGTTTGTTTGTTACTCCTGAAGTCTGTGTCGTTATTAACTGCACAACCCACAGACTTTACAGGTGTGGCAAAACCACTAAGAGACTCTTACAGTGACTTACATAATTGTCTGTAACCAATGTTATTACCTCTAGCATTAATTGTCTGTAACCAATGTTATTAGCTTTCAAGTTGGCTCTGGTTAAACAGAGCTAGATCGACAACATCGCGAACTGACGCGATGACGTCATCACGTGGGTCACGTGACGTCCCCTTCAGCGGGAAACGTGATGACGTCATGACGTCAGAGGTAGAGGGCGGGGCCAGCCAGTCCTCGTGTGGATCGAAAGAGAAAAGACCTGTTTTGAGCTCCTCCTGTAGTTTCTTGTTTTGTAAAGTTCTTAGACAATAAATTCAGTTTGTTAACTTCCAGTAAGTTATAGATTCTTTGTTAGGAGTGCAGAGACTCCTATATTGGTGACCCCAATTCCTCGCGATCATTTTTCGTGGTGAACGCCGAACACAGGCCAGTGATGGAGGCCAATGCAGTGACCTTGAAGCTCCCCCAATTCTGGGAACAACAGGCAGCCTCTTGGTTTGTGCAAGCCGAGGCGCAATTTGAGCTCCGCAACATCATTCAGGATCAGACCAGATATCTCCATGTGGTCTCCGCCCTCGAGAGCTCGACAGCGTCGAGAATCATCAGCCTGCTGGAGAGTCCTCCGACTGCTGACAAGTATGTCGCCATCAAGACATGATTGCTGCAGGTATTTGGTTTCACCAAAGCGGAGCGCGCTCGCCGTTTACTGGCTCTACCAGGGTTAGGAGACTCCAAACCCTCGGAAATGATGAGTCATATGCTGACTCTCCTGGGGTCCGAGCCCCAGTGCTTTCTGTTTCGCGAACTGTTCCTTACTCAACTTCCTGAGCAAGTACAGGCGTCCCTCGCCTGAGCAGAAACCGCAGACTGCATCGCGCTCGCCGAAGAGGCGGATAAGATTTACGCGGTCCGGCAACAATACTGCGCCCTCACGCAACGCCCCGCCATGAAGAGCCCGGCCCCGGCTCCGACAAAGGCGCCTCCGACGACCGGCTTCTGCTACTACCACGCCCGTTTCGGCCCGAAGGCCCGCTGCTGCCGCTCGCCGTGCAGTTTCGTTACCAGACCGTCGAATAGACCGCCACGAGTCAAGCACGCCGGTCCCGGTGCTTCCCCCGCGGCCGCGATGGCGATCGGTGCTTCCGGGAATTTCGGAGTCGGTCCAACAGACTTGTCCGACCTCCTCAGCAATTGACTCTTTTCGTTAAAGACAATTCTGGGGGGGCGTATGTGGCAAAACCACTAAGAGACTCTTACAGTGACTTACATAATTGTCTGTAACCAATGTTATTACCTCTAGCATTAATTGTCTGTAACCAATGTTATTACCTTTCAAGTTGGCTCTGGTTAAGCAGAGCTAGACCGACAACATCGCGATCTGACGCGATGACGTCATCACGTGGGTCACGTGACGTCCCCTTCAGCGGGAAACGTGATGACGTCATGACGTCAGAGGTAGAGGGTGGGGCCAGCCAGTCCTCGTGTGGATCGAAAGAGAAAAGACCTGTTTTGAGCTTCTCCTGTAGTTTCTTGTTTTGTAAAGTTCTTAGACAATAAATTCAGTTTGTTAACTTCCAGTAAGCTATAGCTTCTTTGTTAGGAGTGCAGAGACTCCTACAAAGGTAAATTTTTTCTTTCCTTTGTAGGGCCAGGAGGAGCAGGAGCACTCTTCTAGGCCCCACGAGGAAAGCTTAGGCCTCCCCTGTCACGGACATCGCCTCCCACCTTCCCAAATATGAGACCCAGCAAGAGGCCCCAGAATCAACTGGTTGTGGTTCAGGTCAAAATCAAAATGTCCCACCTGGACTGCTCCAGGAAATAACAAAAGATGAGTTCTAAAGAGATCTAGGAACGTTAGTAGACTCACTCCTCAACATGTCCAACCAATACTAAGCAGCAATCAACAATGCTGAGTTACATTGCCAAAGCAGCACAGTACAAGTAAGAGAAAGTTGTGATCAAACTATACAGTTCTCTGGTCAGAGCATACCTTGATTGCTGTGTTCGGTTCTGGTCACCAAGAAATAATGCACTGTAAAGAAGAGCCATAAGGTTGATATTGATCAGCCGCCGTAACTTTGACAGAAGATTGATGGAAACCCCAAATAGACACGTAAACAGGATTTCCATCAATCTTCTGTCAAGGTTATGGACCACTGTTCAGAAGAACCCTTGAGGTAGTTCCCAGCACTGGTCATAGAGTCATAGAGCTCGATTTTGCCATTGGGGTCGGGCTGGGGTGTGTCAGGTGGTTTTCGTGTCAGGACCCCGACTCCGATGTGAAGTGGGAAAAAAGTGCGATTTTCCCCTAATTGGGCACTTGATTTCCAGCGTGTGGGAACCCCTGGCCCAATTAGTCTTTCCATCCTGAAAGTCGCCTCCGATGATGTCATCAGTGCTGCTGGATTTAAGGCCTGCAAGCAGCCTTGCTTCTTCTGGAGACTGGAAACGTTTTGGACATTGTATGAAGGACTTCATTTACCGATCATGTCCACCAGCAAGCAAAGGTGTGCACCTCGATTTGATGAGCCCTCCCTCCAAGCTCTGGTGCAGGGAGCAAGATCTAATAAGGAGGTGCTCTTCCCTTCCTCAGGGAGAAAAAAGCCTCCCCAGCAGACTAAAGCTGTGTGGCTGCAAGTGGCCCAGGAGGTCAATGTCATCTCTATGTGCCGCAGAACCTGGCTACAATGCAGGAAGAGGTTTCATGACCTTCTCCGCACAGGAAAAGTGAGTATGACTTTCTCATCACCCTCAATCTGATCCCCATCGCCTCTCCTCACCAGCACTCTGCTTTGCCAACCTCTTCCTCCACATCCCACTTGGCACTTACATCCCTGCACCCTTACCCATTCTCTCTCTCTCTATGGTCATATTCACTTAACTATTCGACCATGCAGCCCTCACACTCCCTATCACTGTGACACAATGACAACAACTTACAACACACAGGGAGGGCCCTTTGTCTCCTTCTAAGCATCTATGCTATGGATTCTCTACACTCACTCCTTCATTCTCACTCAAACGCCACTTATGTCCCTCATTGCAGGAAAAGAGAGCCCACAATAAGAGGGAAAGAGCGAGGACAGGAGGAGGGCCACCCTCAGTAGCCCAGCTAACCACCTCGGAGGAGGCGGCCCTGGAAATTGCCAGGATCAAGGAGGATTCCCAAGTGGGGGACGGACAGGCGGGCGCATCACAGCAAGCTGGTGACAGAATAGTTTGGCATCTCTCTCATTGACATTGCATGAGTCACTGATAATGATTCTGATGCTCTAACAGATTGACTTATCGTCATCTGCATAATTCAATGTGCATGCAAACTTTACCTCACATCTCTAACTCTTTCCTTTACTCCCCACAGGACCATCAAGAGCCCCCCGTCCCCACTGTCCAGGAGGAAGAGCCTGAGCTTCCAGACTCCTCAGAGGAAGCTGCAACCTCTGAGGGTGCTCCGTCTGCAGAATTAATCGCACCCTGCACCACCGCAGACACTACACCTCGGTGGGACCTATGGGACATAGAGTAGAGTTGTCACCTGGTGTATCACAGCTCACAAGTGAGCATCAGCAGATGGTGGAGACAGGGACAGCAGTGGAGAGTCCTCGTCACAGTGGAGAGGACGCTCCAAGCTCGGCTCCGCTGCATGTCGACCCTGTGCCTCCGGGTCCATCCAGAAGGAGAGCGGTGCTGGAACTCCAAGAACAGGTGCAGGAGTCTCTGGCAGGTTTTGTCTCCAGGGTCGCTGCGAGTGTGGAGCAAATGGAGGAGTCCATTGCTAACATGAGCAGAGCCTTTGTGGAGGCGTCAGCGCATGAACGCATCACCACGGAAAGGATGACTACCTCCATGGTAAGGCTGGCTACCATAGAGGAGAGGAAATCTATGGTAGAGGAGAGGAAATCTACAGTAGAGGAGAGGATGGCTACCTCCATGGTAAGGCTGGCTACCGTAGAGGAGAGGATGGCTACGGTAGAGGAGAGGATGGCTACGGTAGAGGAGAGGATGGCTAAGTCCATGGAGGAGCTTAGTCGCCAGGGTATGGAAAACATGGTAATTGTTCAGACTAGACTGACATCTCTTGAGGAGCGATGGTCAACTATTGAGCAAGCAAACCAGACCTTCATGCAAGTCCTCTGGAGTAGGACTTCCAGTGCAGAAACGGGTCCCCATGGCCCCCTGCAGTGCAGCAAGGTGTTGTCCAGCCACTTGCTAGCTCTGAAGTGGGGTTGACCCATGAGAGGGATGTTGGTGGCATACAACAAGGAAGTGGGGGTTCCTCTCCAAGTGCTCACACGACCATGCCACTGCAGAGCCCTCGGTCAGTGTCCCACCAGAGTCCCCACCCAACTGAGATCGGCGTCTCAACTCCTGCACAACCGCAGGAGCAGCAGACTGTTGCCAAGCCCTCACAGGTTCGCAACCCCAGAGGTCGCCCGCCAAAGGTGTCGAGACAGGAGCAGCAAGAAAGTGAGCAAGGGGCCTCCACATCTGCTGAAGCCACAGGGGAAGCACCACATAGGAGCACGCGTAAGAGGAAGATAGTGCACAAGTAGTCACAAGGGTAGTCGCTTGGGTGTAATGTTGTGTTTAATTTTGAAAAGCCATAGTTGCTTATTGTCATAAAAAATTCTGATGGCAAACTGTTGCAGTTGTGGCGTGTGTCATTTCGCTAATGGGACTTCCACATTGAGGGCTTAGGGTGACTTGCAATTGTCAGTATGGTGATCAGAGTGATAGGAATCTGCAGGTTCTTGGCCATTGTCGATGGTCTGATAAGAAGGTGCGTGGCAAAAGTGTTTGATTGTGCAGGCTAAGCAAATCTGGCCAAGATGAGTGCGTCCCTTGCATCCTGGGCAGCAATGTGGTCGCGCGCTGGTACCTTCTGGCCTGTGCAGCTTCAGGTGGGTGAGCAGCAGCTTGGCGCTCCTGTTGGTGGTGCTGTTGTTCATGGTTCTGCTGCTGCCACGGCTGGTCTTCGTCTGAATCTGATGTCCAGGAGGAAAGGAAATAAATGGTTCCCATGCTTCTGGTATATTCCTCAGTTGAGGAAGCGCTCAGTCAAGGTGGCGAGAGGGGTTTCCCAGGAGGTCATACTGGAGATGGGTGTCAGGCTCCAAACTTCCACAACAATGAGTATGCCTGCTAAAAGTTCCCCCAGACCTGAGACAACAAAGTTCTGCCACCTGCAAATGATGATCGCTGAAAACTCCTATTTAATGGTGGAGCTGCAGCTGTTAGTAAGCAGTCCACTTGTGAGGCCGCCAGGATTCACTGGCGTGTTCCAGAGGAGACGTGCAGTACGTGGGAAAAGTGGTAAAATCAGAAAGGCCTCTCAAAATGGGATTATAGAGGCACTTAACTGTCTGTTAAGGGCCTTAAGGGACTATCCCGACTCTTGGAGGCAGGATGGATCGAGGTCAGAAAACACACATTTGGGAAAATTGCTCGGAGGCGGGATGGAGGCGGGATCGGTCCCGCCCGCCATTTTTTGCAATTTTACCACCTCACACGCCTCCAATCACGCCTCCTCAGGCCTGGCAAAATCGAGCCCTTAGTCATAGAGTCATAACAGCACAGAAGGAGGCCATTTAGCCCATCGAGTCCATGCCCGCTCTCTGTAGAGCAATCCAGTCAGTCCCATTCCCCCGCTCTATTCCCGTAGCCCTGCAAGTTTATTTCCCTCAAGTGCCTATCCAGTCTCCCCTTGAAAGCATTGAGTGTCTCCGCTTCCACCACTTCCGTTGGCAGCGAGTTCCAGGTCATCACCACTCGCTGCGTAAATTTTTTTTTCCTCACATCCCCCCGGTATCTCTTGCCCAAAACCTTAAATCTGTGTCCCCTAGTCCTTGTACCATCAACTAGTGGGAACAGCCTATCCCTGTCTAGCCTATCAAAACACGTCATAATCTTGTACACCTTTATCAAATCACCCCTCAACCTCCTTTGCTCTAATGAAAACAAATCCAGCTTCTCCAACCTGTCCTTGTAGCTAAGATTCCCCCATCCCCGGAACCATTCTGGTAAATCTCCAGGAGCCTGACTTAGATTTGGAGGGTAATTTTCACCTTCACCGCCATGGATGGTAATCGCGTGGAGCAAATCACCAGCTCGTTGTAGAACCTGCCCAATTACTGCCCAGGCAGAGAAGGCGGAAATTCCCCCCATGTAGCCATTATCGGTATCACCTTTGCATCTGTACTGTAGTGACAATATCTGCCGATGTTTCAATAGCTAGATATCTATCAAAGGGGCTATCTGTCCGTTGCATCATTAAAAGGTAAAAGGAGGAAGAAGTTTGTTGTTTGCGTAAATGTTTGGCTTGGGTGCTTTATGCAATATTTCCACTACCTCAACAAATCTCTACAATGGCTGCAAAAGAGTCAAAGCGACTGCCTCAGCAGATTGCTGTGTATGCTGGACTGTCCCCAACAAGCAATACACATTATCTGTACTCCAGCTCAGATAAAATCTGTTTGGTCAACAAGAATAATAGAATGTAGTCAATTATCATCATCTTGGTCAGCACTTTAAAGTCTCCATTCAGCCAATAAATAGCACTATAAGAAATGAATTGTAGGGGAGTCCTTGTCATTAAAAGCTTGTGGGCCAGAAATTACTGCAAAGGCAGGTTTGGTGGCGAACAATGTTACAGGAAACTTTGGTTTATCCAGAGGTTGTATGGCCGGAAACCTCGCTCTAATGGCAGAAATCAGCAGCCGTTTTGGTTAGGTTTTTTTTCTTCTCCTAGCATTCTTTTAACAGGCAGGCTCTGGAAAGCGTCTTTGTAGCTTAACAACAGCTTCAGAGACGCTTCCAAGGTACGGGCCGAGTGTTTACAAGCTGTTGCTGAGCAACAGTGTTTGTTGTCAAATACGGAGATTTTCATCTCCGTATGCTTCAACGTTAACTTTGCATGTCCGGCAGTTTTGATATATCGGCAACACGCCGGTCCCATCGGTGCCGGATATCAGAACTTTTCCTGTAATTGGACTTTTATACTCACTGCTCACATCGCACTATATTTGCACCGCAAATCAAAGAACATTAGAAATAGGAACCCCTCGAGCCTGCTCTGCCATTAAATAAGATCTTGGCTGATCTTCTACCTCATCTCCACTTTCCTGAACTATCCCCATATCCCTTGATTCCCTTAATATTCAAAAATCTATCGATCTCTGTCTTGAATATACTCAACAACTGAGCCTCCACAGCCCTCTGGGGCAGAGAATTCCAAAGATTCACCACCCTCTGAGTGAAGAAATTTCTCCTCATCTCAATCCTAAATGGCCGACCCCTTATTCTGAGACTGTGACCCCTGGTTCTAGACTCCCCAGCCAGGGGAAACATCCTCCCTGCATCTACCCTGTCAAGCCCTGTAAGAATTTTGTATGTTTCAATGAGATCACCCCTCATTCTTCTAAACACTAGAGAATATAGGCCTAGTCTACTCAATCACTCCCCTTAGGACAATCCCCCCATCCCAGGAACCAGCCTGGTGAACCTTCGTTGCACTCCCTCTATGGCAAGTATACCCTTCCTTAGATAAGGAGACCAAAACTGTACACAATACTCCAGGTGTGGTCTCACCAGGGCCCTATATAATTGCAATAAGATGTCTTTACTCTTATACTCAAAACCCCTTGTAATAAAGGCCAACATACCATTTGATTTCCTAATTGCTTGCTGTACCTGCATGTTAACTTTCAGTGATTCATGTACAAGGACACCCAGGTCCCTCTGAACACCAACATTTCCCAATCTCTCACCATTTAAAAAATACTCTGCTTTTCTATTTTTCCTACCAAAGTGGATAACCTCACATTTCTCCACGTTATATTCCACTTGCCATGTTCTTGCCCATTCACTTAGCCCGTCTATATCCCTTTGAAGCCTTCTTGCATTCTCCTCACAACTTACATTTCCACCCAGCTTTGTATCATCAGCAAACTTGGATATATTACATTTGGTCCCCTCATCCCAATCATTGATGTAGATTGTGAATAGCTGAGGCCCAAGCACTGATCCTTGCAGTACCCCACTAGTTACAGCCTGCCAACCCGAAAATGACCCGTTTATACCTACTCTCTCTTTTCTGTCCGTTAACCAATCCTCGAACCATGCTAGTATATTACCCCCAATCCCATGAGCCCTAATTTTATTTAATAGCCTCTAGTGTGGCATCTTATCAAATGCCTTCTGAAAATCCAAATACACCACATCCACTGGTTCGCCCGTATCTATTCTGTTGGTTACAACCTCAAAAAACTCTAACAGATTTGTCAAACATGATTTCCCTTTCATAAATCCGCGTCGACTCTGCCCAATTCTATTATTATTTTCTAAGTGCCCTGTTACCACGTCCTTAATAATAGATTCTAGCATTTTCCTTATTACTGATGTCAGGCTAACTAGTCTGTAGTTCCACGTTTTATCTCTCCCTCCTTTCTTAAATAGTGGGGTTACATTTGCTACCTTCCAATCCATGAGAACCGTTCTAGAATCTATGGAATTTTGGAAAATGACAACCAATGCATCCACTGTCTCTATAGCCAACTCTTTCAAAACCCTAGGATGTAGGCCATCAGGTCCAGGGGATTTATCGGCTTTCAGTCCCATTAATAGGGGATTCTATTGTAAGGGGAATAGATAGGCGTTTCTGCAGCCGCAAACGAGACTCTAGGATGGTGTGTTGCCTCTCTGGTGCAAGGGTCAAGGATGCCTCAGAGCGGCTGCAGAACATTTTGGAAGGGGAGGGTGAACAGCCAGTTGTTGTGGTGCATATAGGTACCAACGATATAGGTAAAAACCAGGATGAGGTCCTAAAAGCTGAATATAGGGAGTTAGGAGGTAAATGAAAAAATAGGACCCCAAAGGTAGTAATCTCAGGATTGCTACCAGTGCCACATGCTAGTCAGAGTAGAAATAGAAGGATATTTCAGATGAATACGTGGCTAGAGGAATGGTGCAAGGGGGAGGGATTCAAATTCCTGGGACATTGGAACCGGTTCTGGGGGAGATGGGACCAGTACAAAACGGACGGTTTGCACCTGGGCAGGGCCGGGACTGATGTCCTAGGGGGAGTGTTTGCTAATGCTCTGGGGGAGGGTTTAAACTAAAATGGCAGGGGGTTGGGAACCTGAGCGGGGAGACAGAGGAAAGGGAAACAAGGATAAAAGCAAAAGAAAGGAAGGAGAAAAACAAAAGTGGCAGGCAGAGAAATCAAGGGTTTAAATCAAACATGGCCACAGTAAATAATAATTCTAAAAGATCAAATGAGCATTAAAAAAACAAGCCTGAAGGCTTTGTGTCTTAATGCGAGGAGCATTCATAATAAGGTGGATAAATTAGCTGCGCAAATAGAGGTAAACGAATATGATATGATTGGGATTACGGAAAAATGGCTCCAGGGTGGCCAAGGCTGGGAACTCAACATCCAGGGGTATTCAATATTCAGGAAAGATAGGCAAAAAGGGAAAGGAGGTGGGGTAGCATTGCTGGTCAAAGAGGGGATTAACACAATTGAAAGAGGGGATTAACACAATTGAAAGGAAGGATATTAGCTCTGATGATGTGGAATCTGTATGGGTAGAGCTGGGAAATACCAAGGGGCAGAAAACATTAGTGGGAGTGGTATATAGGCCTCCAAACAGTAATGTGGAGGTCGGGGATGGCATTAAACGGGAAATTAGAGAAGCGCGCAATAAGGGCACAGCAGTTATCATGGGTGACTTTAATCTACATATAGGTTGGGCTAACAAAATTAGTAACAATACTGTGGAGGAGGAATTCCTGGAGTGTATACGGGATGGTTTCCTGGACCAATATGTCGAGGAACCAACTAGAGATCAGGCCATCTTAGACTGGGTATTATGTAATGAGAAAGGATTAATTAGCAATCTTGTTGTGCGAGGCCCCTTGTGTCGGAGCGATCATAATATGATAGAATTCTTCATTAAGATGGAGAGTGAAATAGTTGACTCAGAGACTAGGGTCCTGATTTTAAATAAAGGAGACTACGATGGTATGAGGTGCGAGTTGGGTAGGATTGATTGGGGAATGTCACTCAAAGGGTTGACGGTGGATGGGCAATGGCAAACATTCAAAGATCGCACGGATGAACTACAGAATTTGTTCATCCCAGTTTGGCATAAAAATAAAACAAAAAAGGTGACTCAACCGTGGCTAACAAGGGAAATTAGGGATAGCATAAGATCCAAGGAGAGGTCATATAAATTGGCCAGTAAAAGCAGTAAACCTGAAGATTGGGAGCAGTTTAGGATTCAACAAAGGAGGACAAGGGATTAATTAAGAGGGGGAAAATAGAGTATGAGAGTAAGCTTTCAGGGAACATAAAAACTGACTGTAAAAGCTTTTATAGATATGTGCAGAGAAAAAGATTGGTGAAGTCAAGCGTAGGTCCCTTGCAGTCAGAATCAGGGGAATTTATAATGGGGAACAAAGAAATGGCAGACCAATTAAATACATACTTTGGTTCTGTCTTCAAAAAGGAGGACACAAATAACCTCCCAAAGATATCGGGGAACATAGGGTCTAATGAAAGGGAGGAACTGATAGAAATCAGTATTTGTAGGGAAATGGTGTTAGGGAAATTGATGGGACTGAAGGCCAATAAATCCCCAGGCCCTGATAATCTACATCCTAGGGTACTTAAGGAAGTGGCCCTAGAAATAGTAGATGCATTGCTGGTCATCTTCCAAAATTCGATAGATTCTGGAACAGTACCCATGGATTGGCGGGTAGCTAATGTTACCCCACTGTTCAAAAAGGGTGGTAGAGAGAAAACAAGGAATTACAGACCAGTAAGCCTGACGTCGGTAGTGGGGAAAATGCTAGAGTCCATTATAAAGGATGTAATAACGGAACACTTGGAAAAAAGTGACCGGATCGGACAAAGTCAACATGGATTTACAAAAGGTAAATCGTGCTTGACTAATCTACTGGAATTTTTGAGGATGTAACTCGTAAAATAGATAAGGGAGAACCAGTGGATGTGGTGTATTTGGACTTTCAAAAGGCTTTCGATAAGGTCCCACATAAGAGATTAACGTGTAAAATTAAGGCACATGGGATTGGGGGCAAGGTATTGACTTGGATAGAGAACTGGTTGGCAGACAGAAAGCAAAGAGTTGGAATAAACGGCTCTTTTTCCGAGTGGCAGGCAGTGACTAGTGGGGTACCGCAGGGATCGGTCCTTGGACCCCAACTATTCACAATATATATTAATGATCTGGATGACGGAACTAGATGTAATATCTCCAAGTTTGCAGACGACACAAAGCTGGGTGGGCGTGTGTGCTGTGAGGAGGATGCCGAGAAACTCCAGTGTGATTTGGACAGGTTGGGTGATTGGGCAGAAACATGGCAGATGCAATATAACGTGGAAAAATGCGAGATTATCCACTTTGGTGTCAAAAACAGGAAGGCAGATTATTGGCCCAGTAATTCCGGGCACAACGCGTGAGTACGGACAGGGTACTCACGCGTGTGCCCGGAGGAATTGCCGGTTTTCAGCATGCACAGCGCATGCGCTGAAAACCGGCATTTCCTGTCCTCTGACCCAAGGGGTTAAGAGGCAGAACGCGCGCGACTGCACAGGCAGCGCGTGCGCAGTGAAATTCCTTTTTTTTTTCAGAGTTGCGCGTGTGTAAAGGCCTCCGGTCTTTACACATTGAAAAACCACACGTAATTACTTAGTTTTTCAGGTAAGTGGTCTATTAATGCAATTGAGAATTTTTTTTCCCACAGGTTTGTTATTTTTAAAGAATTTACAGTAAGGTAAGTTTAGTTTTAGCCCCGAGTTTTTATATAAAAATTTTTTTCAAATTTTAAAATTATTGTTTAAAATAGTTTTTCAGAGTTCTTTATGGTTCATTTAAGTAGTGCAATGTTTTTTTAAATTTTCTTTCAGGTTTAAGTAGTGTTTTGGGGCCAGGAGTTTTCATGAGTTTGACAGCTCTTACTGTCAAACTCATGAATGAACTTTTGCAACCTCCCATTGGTTGCCCTGTGCTCACGTGATCCCAGCCGGCTCATCGCACTAAGTACGCCGTTGGGTCACGCACGCACAGCACGGCAGGACCTCAAGCGGGCCAGTCAGAGGAAATGCAATGTGGGCCAGAATTAAAATGTCAGCGCGTTGGGTAAGTGAACATCGGGGGCTTGCACGCGCGGCAAGCTCCCGACCCTAATTTCAGGGCCAATATCTGAATGGCAATAGATTGGGAGAAGGGGAAGTGCAACGAGACCTGGGCATCCTTGTGCATCAGTCGGTGAAAGTAAGCATGCAGGTGCAACAGGTGGTTAAGAAGGCAAATGGTATGTTGGCCTTCGTAGCAAGAGGGTTCGAGTACAGGAACAAGGATGTCTTGTTGCAGTTGTACAGGGCCTTGGTGAGACCACACCTTGAGTATTGTGTGCAGTTTTGGTCACCTTATCTGAGGAAGGATGTTCTTGCCATGGAAGGAGTGCAGCGAAGATTCACCAGGCTGATACCTGGGATGGCAGGAATGACGTATGAGGAGAGATTGGGTCGATTGGGCTTGAACTCCCTGGAGTTTAGAAGAATGAGAGGGGAACTCATCGAAACTTATAAAATTCTAAAAGGACTAGACAGACTAGATGCTGGAAGGATGTTCCCAATGGTCGGGGAGTCCAGAACCAGGGGTCACAGTCTAAGGATAAGGAGTAAGCCATTTAGGACAGAGATGAGGAGGAATTTCTTCACCCAGAGAGTGGTGAACCTGTGGAATTCTCTACCACAGAAGACAGTTGAGGCCAATTCATTAAATATATTCAAGAAGGAGTTAGATATATTTCTTAAGGCTAAAGGCATCAAGGGATATGGGGAGAAGGCAGGGACAGGGTACTGAATTTGGATGATCAGCCATGATCTCATTGAATGGCGGAGCAGGCTCGAGGGGCCGAATGGCCTACTCCTGCTCCTATCTTCTATGTTTCTATGTTTCTATTAATTTCTCCAGTACTACTTTTTTACTAATACTAATATCTTTCAGTTCCTCATTCTCACTAGACGCTTGATTGTCCACTATTTCTGGGAATTTTTTGCGTTTTCTTCTGTGAAAACAGACACAAAGGGCAGGATTGTCATTGGGCCATGGAGACAGGATTGGAGGCGTGTGGGGGGTTAAAATCTCGAAATCAGGGGCACGAACCCATCTCGCCGCCAACCCGCCTCCATGCCAGTTTCAAAGGAGGCGGATACCCGACCTGTGCTGGGAGCCACCTCCCCGAGGCAGGAAGGGCTTTAGTGCCAATTAACTGCCTGTTAACAGGTAGTTAACAGGCAGTTATTAGCCTAATCACTATTTTTAGTGCTGAAGTGTGCGATTCCCGATGGCTCCAAACCATGCCAAGTTAGCTGAAGGGCTTGGAGGGTTTGAGATGTCCGGTGTTCAGGTGAGTGATGGGTGCATGAGTGCAAAGGTAAGTACGTTTGGTGTATGTAAAGTGTTTAAAGAAGTTTTACTTACCTTTACTTACCTTTACAGCCTTCCTTCGTTCAGGTCTCGGGAGTCCCTCATCTCACCGGCACAGAAAGCAGAATGGCCGCGAGCTGTCAAAAGTTGCAACATTCAGCTTTCAGTTCTGGAGAGATCTCTAAATCAGCCTGCGAGGAAGGAATTAACTTGGAGTACAGATTGTCAGTGTTTGACAGCTTCGAAGAGCTGTCAAATGTTGATATTTCATCTGTCAAATGCTCTCGACAGATGAAATGTCAATCTGTGACGTCACCTATTGCCGGGTGGCCCTTAATTGGCCTGCTGAGTCCACTGGGCGGGCTCAACAAGGTCAATCAAGTGAAAATCGCCTGGGTTCGCCACAACTCGATGGAGGTGGGACTACAACCCCGAAAGTTGTAGTCCCGCCTCCTACACGCCTCCAGTATCAAAATCCAGCCCAAAGTATTTGTTTAATTTCTCTGCCATTTCCTTATTCCCCATTATAATTTCTCCTGTCTCAGCCTGTAAGGGACCCACATTTACTTTAGCTAAACTTTTCCTTTTTACATGCCTATAGAAGCTTTTACAGTCTGTTTTTGTCTCTCGCTAGTTTACTCTCATATTTTCCCTTTCTTTATCAATTTCTTGATCCTCCTTTGCTGAATTCTAAAATCCTCCCAGTCCTCAGGTTTACTACTCTTTTTGGCAACATTATAAGCCTCTTCCTTTGATCGAGGAATCGTTGGAATGTCGATCCGACAATTACCCAGCGAAGCCAATGTCTCATTTGAGACCTCGTGAACGTCATGTCCAATGCCTTGACCAATTTAAGAAAAGCATAGAGAAAGAAACAGAGAGAAAGACGGAAAAGGAAATAGGGTGGATTAGAATCAAATTAGAGACAGAAGGAGAAATGAAGAGAGGGAATGAAAGAGAGAGTGGATTAAGAGAGAGAGGAAAAAGAGATAGAAATGAAAAATAAGACTGCAAACTTGGCTTTTATCGCCCCCAGAGTTGATTGGAGCGCTAAATCAGGCGCTACACACCTCTCTTAAGGCACAAAGGCCGAGGAGCGGGGCGCTAACTCAGAGCGCGGGCGCAGCACAGCTGCTGTCAGTTAGCGATTGAACACAGACACACTGGCGCCAGACAGTTCTTAAAGGGGAGGGTCGATCTTGCTCTCCAGCCACACCCTGCTCATTGGAGCCTTGAATCTCGGCCTGGAGAGACCTGTGCCTAAATCTTGCAGCCAAGGACTATGGAGAGGGCCAGGGAGCGAGCACAGCACTTCAGCGAGCGGGCCTTGGAAGCTCTGGTTGGCGCGGTGGAGCGCAGAAGATCAATACTGTACCCAGAGAGTGGCAGGAGGCCTTTGCTGCGCGATTGCAGAAGAGTGTGGAGGGAGGTGGCTCAGAGCGTCTCCTCCAGGAGCATGGTACCCAGGACCCATGCTCAATGTAGAAAAAAGTTCAACGACCTCACTCGGGTCGTCAGGGTGAGTGGCTTATTTTCAATACATCCCCATCCCTCCATCTCAACCTCACTCTATGGCCAGAGGGTCTTAAAACCCCAATGCCCAACACTCATCCAACACCTATGGCCCTCTCATGAAACACACACGCACATTCCACACTTTGCATACAGTAAGGGCTATTCACCTATGGGAGCTACATCAGGCAAGACCATGGCTGTATACAGTAAGGGCTATTCACCTATGGGAGGCACATCAGGCAAGACCATGGCTGTATATTTACTCAGACGCTGTCCTTTTTCTTGCAGGCCAAGCTATCTCATAATAGGAGACAGTAGCAACGGACGGGTGGAGGGCGGCCTCAGCTGCAACCCTTCAGCAATCTTGAGGAGCGCATCCAGAGGATTGTGGCAAGCCGGGTGATCGGTCCCGTCACCACTGGAGAGGCCAACCCTGTTCTGGACAGCAATGGTAAGGTCATCACCTTTTTGTCCTCTCTCCTTCCACTTGTCCCTCAGAACACCAGCCTTTGACACTTTCAATCCAACTTACTAAATCACTGCACTCATTGCTCCCTTACTGCCACCCTGTCCTCACGCTAAAGCCACTCTTGTACCTCCCTGCTTTCAGATGGTGATTCACCAGCTGAGGAGACAGGCCCTCAAGTTGCCAGTGGGAGTGAAGCTGCAGGCGAGAAGGAAGATAAAGCTGGAGCATCAGCGCCACCCTCTCCCGAGGAAGCCCATGCCCACACTGGGAACACACCTTCCCTGGAGGAGAGCAGGGGGGAAGGGTCTGATGAGGGTGACGCTCCAGGACACTGCGTGGGGAACACTGAGCAGCAGCGGAGCTTAAAACTGGCAGCGAGGCGAGGCGAGGCCCGACCAGAGCAGACCTGCGTGGGGAACACTGAGCAGCGGCGGAGCTTAAAACCGGCAGCGAGGTGAGGCGAGGCCCGACCAGAGCAGACCTGCGTGGGGAACACTGAGCAGCAGCGGAGCTTAAAACCGGCAGCGAGGCGAGGCAAGGCCCGTCCAGAGCGGACCTGCATGGGGAGCACTGAGCAGCGGCGGAGCTTAAAACCGGCAGCGAGGCAAGGCGAGGCCCAACCAGAGTGGACCTGCGTGGGGAACACTGAGCAGCGGCGGAGTATAAAACCGGCAGCGAGGCGATGCAAGGCATACCAATTCAACAGCGGGGCAGAGAGGTAAAAAGTAATCAAAGTGTGACGTCACCAGGAAGCAGGTAAGTGATTGGTTGGTGAGTATTTCTCTCTTTCTTTAAACTTTAACTCTGGTTTATAGTTTCAAAGGTCTCTCTGGTGTAGCAGGGACTGTTGGTAAACCAGTTAACTGTAGTGTAATAGTGAGATTGATTGATTTAATTTAAATTCAATTAATTAAAGGGTAAGTCATGGCAGGACAGCTGGGCCACGTGATATGCTCCTCCTGCGATATGTGGGAACTCAGGGACACTTCCTGTGTCCCTGACAACTACATGCGCAGGAAGTGCATCCAGCTGCAGCAACTGGAGCTTGAATGCATACTGGAGCATTCACGATGCTCAGGACATCGTGAGTAGCACATTTATGGAGTTGGACACACCGCATGTAGAGGTTGGACAGGAAAAAAGGGAACGGGTGACCAACAGGCAGAGTACTAGGCGCAGGCAGGTAGTGCAGGGGTCCCCTGTGGCCATTCCCCTCTCCAACAGATACACCACTTTGGGTACTATTGGGGGGGATGGCTTATCAGAGGAACGCAGCAGCAGCCAACTTTCTGGCACCAGGGGTGGCTCTGCTGCACAGAATGGGAGGAAAAAGAGGGGTAGAGCTATAGTAATAGGGGATTCTATTGTAAGGGGAATAGATAGGCGTTTCTGCGGCCGCAAACGAGACTCCAGGATGGTGTGTTGCCTCCCTGGTGCAAGGGTCAAGGATGTCTCACAGCGGCTGCAGAACATCTTGGAAGGGGAGGGTGAACAGCCAGTTGTCGTGGTGCATATAGGCACCAACGATATAGGTAAAAAGCGGGATGAGGTCCTAAAAACGGAAAATAGGGAGTTAGGAGATAAATTTAAAAACAGGACCTCAAAGGTAGTAATCTCAGGATTGCTACCAGTGCCACGTGCTAGTCAGAGTAGAAATAGAAGGATACTTCAGATGAATACGTGGCTAGAGGAATGGTGCCAGGAGGAGGGATTCAAGTTCCTGGGACCTTGGAACCGGTTCTGGGGGAGGTGGGACCAGTTCAAACCAGACGGTTTGCACCTGGGCAGGGCTGGAACTGATGTCCTAGGGGGAGTGTTTGCTAGTGCTGTGGGGGAGGGTTTAAACTAAAATGGCAGGGGGTTGGGAATCTGAGCAGGGAGACAGAGGAAAGGGAAACAAGGAAAAAAGCAAAAGATAGGAAGGAGAAAAACAAAAGTGGCAGTCAGAGAAATCAACGGTTTAAATCAAACGTGGCCACAGTAAATAATAATTCTAATAGGTCTAAGAGCGTTAAAAAAACAAGCCTGAAGGCTTTGTGTCTTAATGCGAGGAGCATTTGTAATAAGGTGGATGAATTGGCTGCGCAAATAGAGGTAAACGAATACGATTTGGTTGGGATTACGGAAACGTGGCTCAAGGATGGCCAAGACTGGGAACTCAACATCCAGGGGTATTCGATATTCAGGAAACATAGGCAAAAAGGAAAGGGAGGTGGGGTAGCATTACTGGTTAAAGAAGGGATTAACACAATTGTAATGAAGGATATTAGCTTTGATGATGTGGAATCTGTATGGGTAGAATTGAGAAATACTAATGGGAAAAAAACATTAGTGGGAGTGGTATATAGACCTCCAAACAGTAAGGAGGTTGGGGCTGGCATTAAAAGGGAAATTAAAGAAGCGTGCAATCAGGGCACAGCAGTCATCATGGGTGACTTTAATCTACATATAGATTGGGCCAACCAAATTAGTAACAATACTGTGGAGGAGGAATTCCTGGAGTGTTTACGGGATGGTTTCCTGGACCAATATGTCGAGGAACCAACCAGAGATCAGGCCATCTTAGACTGGGTATTATGTAACGAGAAAGGATTAATTAGCAATCTTGTTGTACGAGGCCCCTTGGGTCGGAGCGATAATAATATGATCGAATTCTTCACTAAGATGGAGAATGAAGTAGTTGACTCAGAGACTAGGGTCCTCAATTTAAATAAAAGAAACTACGATGGTCTGAGGAGCGAGTTGGGTAGGATTGATTGGGGAATGGCACACAAAGGGTTGACGGTGGATAGGAATGGCAAACATTCAAAGACCGAATGGATCAGCTACAGAATTTGTTCATCCCAGTTTGGCATAAAAATAAAACAAAAAAGGTGACTCTACCGTGGCTAACAAGGGAAATTAGGGATAGCATAAGATCCAAGGAGAGGACATATAAATTGGCCAGAAAAAGCAATAATCCTGAGGATTGGGAGCATTTAAGGATTCAACAAAGGAAGACAAAGGGATTAATTAAGAAAGGGAAAATAGAATATGAGAGTAAGCTTGCAGGGAACATAAAAACTGACTGTAAAAGCTTTTATAGATATGTGAAGAGAAAAAGATTGGTGAAGTCAAGCGTAGGTCCCTTGCAGTCAGAATCAGGGGAATTTATAATGGGGAACAAAGAAATGGCAGAGCAACTAAATACATATTTTGGTTCTGTCTTCACAAAGGAGGACACAAATAACCTCCCAGAGATGCCGGGGAACATAGGGTCTGATGAAAGGGTGGAACTGAAAGAAATCAGTATTTGTAGGGAAATGGTGTTAGGAAAATTGATGGGACTGAAGGGCGATAAATCCCCAGGGCCTGATAATCTACATCCCAGGGTACTTAAGGAAGTGGCCCTAGAAATAGTAGATGCATTGCTGGTCATCTTCCAGAACTCGATAGACTCTGGAACAGTACCCTTGGATTGGAGGGTAGCTAATGTTACCCCACTATTCAAAAAAGGTGGTACAGAAAAAGCGGGGAATTATAGACCAGTAAGCCTGACATCGGTAGTGGGGAAAATGCTAGAGTCCATTATAAAAGATGTAATAGCAGAGCACTTGGAGAGCAGTGACAGGGTCGGACGAAGTCAACATGGATTTACAAAAGGTAAATCATGCTTGACTAATCTACAAGAATTTTTTGAGGATGTAACTGGTAAAATAGATAAGGGAGAACCAGTGGATGTGGTGTATTTGGACTTTCAGAAGGCTTTCGATAAGGTCCCGCATAAGAGATTAGCGTCCAAAATTAAGGCACATGGGATTGGGGGCAAGGTATTGACTTGGATAGAGAACTGGTTGGCGGACAGAAAGCAAAGAGTTGGAATAAATGGGTCATTTTCCGAGTGGCAGGCAGTGACTAGTGAGGTACCGCAAGGATCGGTCCTAGGACCCCAGCTGTTCACAATATATATTAATGATCTGGACGAGGGAATTGGATGTAATATCTCCAAATTTGCAGACGACACAAAGCTGGGTGGGAGGGTATGCTGTGAGGAGGATGTCGTGAAACTCCAGTACGATTTGGACAGGTTGGGTGATTGGGCAGAAACATGCCAAATGCACTATAATGTGGATAAATGTGAGGTTATCCACTTTGGTGGCAAAAACAGGAAGGCAGATTATTATTTGAATGGCATAGATTGGGAGAAGGGGAAGTGCAAAGAGACCTGGGTGTTCTTGTGCACCAGTCGCTGAAGGTAAGCATGCAGGTGCAGCAGGCGGTTAAGAAGGCAAATGGTATGTTGGCCTTCGTAGAAAGAGGGTTCGAGTACAGGAACAATGATGTCTTGCAACAGTTGTACAGGGCCTTGGTGAGACCGCACCTTGAGTATTGTGTGCAGTTTTGTTCGCCTTACCTGAGGAAGGACGTTCTTGCCATGGAAGGAGTGCAGCGAAGATTCACCAGGCTGATACCTGGGACGGCAGGAATGACATATGAGGAGAGATTGTGTCGATTGGGCTTATACTCACTGGAGTTTAGAAGATTGAGAGGGGATCTCATCGAAACCTATAAAATTCTGTCAGGCCTGGACAGACTAGATGCAGGAAGGATGTTTCTGATGGCCGGGGAGTCCAGAACCAGGGGTCATAGTCTAAGGATAAGGGGTAAGCCATTTAGGACTGAAATGAGGAGGAACTTCTTCACCCAGAGAGTGGTGAACCTGTGGAATTCTCTGCCACAGAGGGTGGTGGAGGCCAGTTCATTAAATATATTCAAGAAAGAGTTGGATATATTTCTTAAGGCTAAAGGGATCAAGGGATATGGGGAGAAGGCAGGAACAGGGTGCTGAATTTGGATGATCAGCCATGATCACATTGAATGGCGGAGCAGGCTCGAAGGGCCGAATGGCCTACTCCTGCTCCTATCTTCTATGTTTCTATGTTTCTATGACCCAGCAGGCTGCAGCAAAGCAATGGGGGTAGGGAAGCTCGGGGCCTTCTCCCCGGAGGGAGAGTATGCCAGCGAGTCCTACTGCACTGGACGCAGAGGAGGAGCGGCTGATCGCTGAAATGAGCACCCAGGTGGTGGACATGCACACTGAGCTCATGTGTGCAGTGGGAAGGGTGCCCGAATGCATTGAATCACTGGCAAGGAATGTGAAGAACTTCGCTGTAGCACAGGCAGATGCCACGTAAATGTTTAGTGCTGCATTTCAGTCACTGGCTGCCATGACCCCCATCTCTGACTGCTCTCATGCAGACTCAGATTGAGGCCACGCAAGCACTGGCTGCTGCAATCCTTGCTGGTTCGGACACATTTCCCCAGGGCTCTCACCACGCCGCAGCAGGCCAGCAATCTGTGCTCCAGCAGATTGCTCTGGATGCTGATGTGCTGCCCCATGGGAGTGCCAGTGTGTCGGTCGAGCAGGGAGTTGCTGTCCTCTCTCAAGATGACAGCATTCCTGCTGCCACCACTGTCACTTCTCCACTGCACTTGCCACCGCCTGTAGCACAGACTGATGCTGCCCATGCAGAGTTGGTGCAGTCTGCAGCTGGGCCCTCCAGGCCGAGAGCTGATCGAGGCCGTCCTTCAAGGGCATCTGCAGTCTCAGGTTCTGACAATCAACAGCCTTCCACCAGCCTTGCTGCAGCCACTGGGGTCCCATTACGGAGGAGCAGTCGGGTGGGAAGGGGGGAAGTGTGCAAGGGAAGGAGATCACCCTCGAAGGGCAAAAAGTAGGAGGTGTGACAAAATGTTGGTCATTTTTTTATTAAAGGCCGAGGGTCGTGGTCAAACTTTTGTTTAGTGTTTTGGACATTATCTCCAGATTGCGAGAACCAGTTATGTTAATGATTGTTTTTTTGTGTTTCTTTCTATTAGTTTGTCATGAGGCAATGACACACACAGAGTTTGTAAAATAAATAAGTTTTCAATATGTACATGTTTGGTCTTTGCAATCATTGCTGCCTTGGCCGGCTTAGGGGTTGCGGGTTGGTTTCATTCATGTTGTTCTCAATGGCAGAAGCCATTTCCTCAGCAGGGGCCTAGAAGCGGCTTGCTATCAGACATTGATGGACGGCCCTTCCAGTTTCTACATTGTGGGCCTCCCTCCCACCTTGGTGCTGCTGATGATCATCCTCCTCCTCTTCTTCCTCCTCCTCCTCTGGTGGTGCTCCAAGGCCTGGTGGGTCCTGAGGATTGCCAGGTTATGCAGCATGCAGCACAAAACAACGAAGTGGGAGACTCGCTCAGGCGAGTACTGCAGGGCTCCTCCAGAATGGTCCAGACAGTGGAACCGTTGCTTGAGCATGCCGATTGTGTGCTCAATGATGTTCCTCGTAGCTAGATGGCTCTCATTGTACCGCAGCTCAGCAGGGGTGTTGGACGTACAGAGTGGTGTCATCAGCCAGGTGCACAGTGGATATCCCTTGTTCCCGAGAAGCCAACCACCTGGGTGATGCGGTGCCTGGAAAAGTTCTGCCACAGTAGTCTGGTGCAGGATGTATGCATCGTGGCTGCTGCCAGGATAACAGGCATTGACAGCGAGTATCAGCTGTCTGTGGTCACAGACCAACTGCACGTTTAAGGAATGGAACCCCTTTCGGTTGCGGAAATCCTCTGCATTCTTATGCGGAGCACGCAAAGCCACATGCGAGCAGTCAATGGCGCCCTGCACCATGGGGAAGCCCGCTATCCTCACAAAGCCCATAGCACGTTCATGCTGCTTGTCCGGGGTCATAGGGAAAGAGATGTACTCTCGTCTCCTTTTATACAGGGCATTTGTTGTTGTGTCTGTACCTTTCTACCTAGACACAATTAGAACTCAGAACTCAGAGATTCAAACATGAAGTGCTTTATTCAAAAAGAAGGTTCCGGAGAGTACCGAACAAAGAGAGCTAAAGCTTAACCAAGAGAACAACCCCAACCATTTATCTGCTGTGACAGCGCCACCGCAGGTGGGAGGAGAACACCCAATACATAACATATTCCTCCCCTCTTAAATGAAAGGTCCCCATTATTCCTCAACAGATAAGTTACTTTCAATGCACTCAACTAACCAAGGGTAGAGGTAGACTGCCTCAAACCCTGACTTTACCCTGGGGTTTATTCTGCCTCAGTCTTGTGGGTAAGTCACTAAGCCTACAGATCCAAGCGTCTTGGAGGCCGCCGCTCTCTGACAGGATACCGGCGGTCATCGCTGGCTTCCACAGCAGTAGGCATTGACACAGGCCTAGATAGAGGAGGTGCCTGTGTCAGTCGAAAGTCAGGAGTTTGCACAGGTGGAACAGTCTCTTTGACTTCCTGTGTTGGAGAAGAGCACTGTGGCAAAGGATGCTGGTTTGCGGTATCATCCGGAAACAGTTCAGGCCAACCAGCCGTTGGAGCCTCTGTGGCTGTCTCTGCTCCTAGCAACAGTTGATCTGTGTGTCTTCTCCAGACAACGTCCTCAGCAGTCTCAACCATGTAAGACACAGGGCCCGTCTGCGCGATCACCGTAGCAGGAACTCATTTCGGTCCTGTGTTGTAGTTTCGAGCTAGGACGTGCTCTCCAGGATGAAACCGTCTCTCCTTGGCTCTTTTCTCTCTCCTTTCAACTTGAGCTTGTTGTTGATGATGGGCAACCTGCTCTGCCCTTGGAGGTTTGAGTAAGTCAAAACTTGTCCGCAACTGCCTCTTCATCATGAGTGAAGCAGGGGAAGTTTTGGTTGTGGCATGCGGCTCGTTCCTGTAGGACAACAGGAAGCTGTTCAGACATTGGTGGATTGAGCCTGGACCTTGCGATGCCTTCAAGGCGTGCTTCAAAGTTTGCACGAACCTTTCTGCCAGGCCATTAGTAGAGGGATGATAGGGCGCAGACCTGATGTGTTGGACACCATTCACATGCAGGAAGGTTGCAAACTCCTGTGATAGAAATTGTGGACCGTTGTCACTTACGAGTTGTTCCGGTGAGCCATAACGACTGAACATCTCACCCAGTTTCTCAATTGTTTTCTCTGCCGTGGTAGACCTCACCACAGCGACCTACAACCACTTGCTATGAGCGTCCACAACCACCATAAACATCTTCTCTTCGAAAGGACCGGCGAAGTCCACATGTACTCACTGCCACACTTCTTCAGGCCAATCCCAGGGGTGTAGGGTTGCCAGCTGTGGAACATTCTGGACCCTTTGACATGGGGAACATGTTTTGGCTTTCTCCTCAATATTTCCATCGAGACCTGGCCACCAGAAGTAGCTTCTTGCCATTTCCTTCATCCGAACCATCCCACTGTGGCCTGTATGAAGTTGTTGCAGTATAGGTTCCCTCAGAGGTGGCGGAATGATGACACGGCGTCCCCAAAGAAGACAACCTGCCTGGACGGAGAGCTCATTTCTTTTTGAAAGGTAAGGTTTCAAACTAGGAGAATCTCCTACAGCTCTCCCTCGAATGACATTGTCCATTACCTCAGACAGGACTGGATTGTTGCGGGTGTACCTTCGCACCTGAGCTGCCGTGACAGGTGCTCCCTCCACTTGTCTAAAGTAGAAGATGTCTATCTGCCGAGGCTCTGGGGGAGTAACAGGCAAGGGCAGCCTCGAGAGACTGTCTGCGTTGCCGTGCAAGTCTGATTTGCGATATTTGATGTCGTATGTGTGTCCTGACAACAGTAAAGCCCACCTTTGCATCCTGCTTGCAACAAGAGATGGAATTCCGGTGTGGGGCCCGAAGATTGAAGTCAATGGACGGTGGTCCATCAGGAGTGTGAACCTTCACCCAAACAGGTACTGATGAAATTTTCGAATTCCAAAAACGATTCCCACGGCCTCGCGCTCAATCTGCGCATATTTACTCTCGGCCTTGTTCAAGGTTCGTGATGCGAAGGCGATAGGTTTCTCTTCCCCAGAAGGCATGATGTGGGATATGACTGCTCCCACACCATATGGTGATGCATCACATGCTAGCTGCACGGGTAGCTTTGGGTCGAAGTGTGTCAGGACCTCCGACTTCAGCAATGCTTTCTTTGCTTGGGCAAAAGCTTCGTTGCACAGTTCAGTCCATTTCCATGTTTTGCCTTGACATAGCAACTGATGTAACGGCTTCAGCAATGTTGCTAAGTCTGGAATAAACTGCCCATAGTAGTTAAGTAGCCCCAGAAATGAATGTAATTGACTCACATTCTGGGGTGCTGGGGCCTCCACGATCGCCTTGACCTTTGACGGTGCCTTATGCAGGCCAGTAGCGTCAATCACATTCCCCAGGTACTCAACTGAAGACTGAAAGAAATCACATTTGTCCTTACGAACTCTGAGTCCGTACTCTTTCAGTCGCTGTAGTGTCGCATCCAAGTTCAGAAGATGATCCTCCTCATTTGTACCAGTGACAAGGATGTCGTCCAGGTAGCACTGGATTCCTGGCAGTCCACTCAAGATCTGATCCATTGCCCTTTGGAATAGAGCAGGGGCCGACGTAATTCCAAACGGAAGGCGGCAGTACCTGTATAGCCCCTTGTGTGTCACAATTGTCAGCAGCTCCTTTGATTTGTCATTGACATGCATTTGTAGATAAGCCTGGCATAAGTCGATTTTGCTGAACTTCTGCCCTCCGGCCAGGCCCGTAAAAAGATCACCAATGAGGGGAAGAGGGTACTGTTCCGCAGACAGCGCCGGGTTAATAGTCACTCTAAAATCCCCGCAGATTCAAACTGATCCATCCTTTTTCAGGACAGGACCAATGGGTGTGGCCCATTTGCTCACGCTCACAGGCTCCAGGACTCCATTTCGACTAAGGCCTCCAAGTTAGCCTCAACTTTTGGCCTAATTGCATAGGGTACAGGTCGGGCTTTGTGAAACTTCGACTTGCTGTCAGGTTTAATGTCCAGTCTCACGCTGATCTTTTTCATGCTCCCAAGTTCACCATTGAAGAGTTCTGCATGTTTGTTTAAAATTGCAGTCAGGCCTGTCTCCCCTTTTGACATCATGCAGACTGCAGGCCAGTCCAGCGTGATTTTCTCTAGCCACGCACGTCCCAGTAGAGAGGGGTAATTTCCCTTTACCACATATAGTGGCAGTTTCGCAGTCTGTCCATTCAATTTAACTGTCACCTCAATGGCGCCTCTCATGGCCACAGGTTCGCCGGTATACGTCTTTAGCACAATGTTTGTTGGCTGAGGGGTAAGATGCTTTAGCATTTTGTTGTAGACTGTCTGAAACAAGGGACACAGCCGCGCCTGTGTCCACCTCCATCCGCACTGATTGTCCCTCCACCAGTGGCGACACCCAGTAGCCATTTGGACCACCTGCAACCGTCAGTATGTGCACCTCTTCCTCCTCAGAGGTGTCGCTCCCCTCTGTTTTGCTTGTTCCATCATACTGCACTGAATGAACACTCTTTATCTCCTCTTGTCCAAATACAGGCATTTTGCTTTCATGCTTCCCAGCTCTGTCTGTTTTTTTTTTACCTCTACAGGCACGCTCAATGTGACCTTTTTTGCCACAATTTCGGCATTCCAGCTCCTTACACCAGCAGTCATTAGCGTGATGGCCCGTTTTCCCACAACGGTAACATGTGCCGTTCCGCGCACCTTTAGGCTCAGACGACACCTTGTGAACTCTCCCTGTTGAACTC
The DNA here is from genome assembly GCF_052327205.1 of Somniosus microcephalus. Classification (NCBI taxonomy): domain Eukaryota; kingdom Metazoa; phylum Chordata; class Chondrichthyes; order Squaliformes; family Somniosidae; genus Somniosus; species Somniosus microcephalus. The sequence goes on along the minus strand of NC_141002.1, from coordinate 85,650,134 downwards.
AACTGGTGAGCCTCCTTTTCCGCCATCTCCATGGAGACACTAACTTCAATGGCCTTTTCAAAAGTAAGGTAAAAAGGCATATAGTAATCTCGGATGTAATGCTTAAGTTATCCACCAGATGGAGACAAATATTAAGGGTTCATATTTACTAGTAGTAAGGTAACATTGCATTATGGGTATCACAGAGTCACAGAAACCCCACAGTGCAGATAGAGGCCATTTTGGCCCATCGAGCCTGCACCGACACATATTCCACCCGATCCCCGTAACCCCTGCACCAACACATATCCCACCCTATCCCCGTAACCCCACTAACACTAAGGGTCAATTTATCATAGCCAATCAACCTAACCTGCACATCTTTGGACTGTGGGAGGAAACCGGAGCACCCGGAGAAAACCCACGCAAACACGGGGAGAATGTGCAAACTCCACACAGACAGTCACCCGAGGCCGGATTCGAACCCGGGTCCCTGGCGCTGTGAGGCAACAGTGCTAACCACTATGCCACCGTGCCGCAGGTATGACTCAGAGTTTTATCCTCCATGTTGGTTTGCTCGTGCAGTAAGAAATAGAAGTGCATGCCTGCAGCTGTAAGAGCTATGTTCTCTCCTAAACTGTGTAATTAAAAAGTTAAGTTTTGGTTCCTGAAGTCTCACTTATATCAGTTATTGGACCTTACCACTCGGATATCACATTTGGCGATGTGGATTAACAGATCTCAACTTGAAGAAGGGAAAATACAAGAACAATGCATCTGAATCATGGCTACTCGAGTAGGAGAGATTTCTGCTTTTGATGTTCAAAAACAAACATGGATCGAATACTGTGAGTTGCCAGAGCATTTCTTTGTGGCAAATGATATAGATGATGTGGGAAAAAGGAGAGCTATTTTGCTCACTTCCATGGGAAGTCAGATGTACAGTTTGCTGAGAAACTTATGCAGTCCTAATAAGCCAGGAGACAGCTCATTTATTGAATTAGTGGATTTGCTGAAGGATCATTTCAATCCTAGACCGAGTGAGATTGTACAGTGTTTCAAATTTAATCCATGGAACAGGAACCCGGGAGAGTCTGTATTGGATTATGTAGCAGTGTTGAGAAAACTGGCACATGATTGCAATTACGGGAACAGCTTGAAGGACATGCTGAGAGATAGGCTGGTTTGCGGGATAATGGATGCTCGGATGCAGAGGAAATTATTGTCCGAGACTGGGCTTATGTATGAAAAAGCGTTTGAACTTGCTCAAGCCATAGAGACAGCTAACCGTGATGTAAAAGAAATACAAGGTTCAGACTGGGCTGCTACGAGGCAAGTTGCAAGTCCGGCAGTGCACAAGTTTAATATGAGTCAGAGACCACAACGTGAGCATGTAAAGGCATGTTATAGATGCAATGGAGATCACCTGGCAAGGGAATGCAGGTTTCTGGAGGAAAAGTGCCACAAGTGTGGGAAAAAAGGACACATAAAACGTGCATGCAGAGCAAAAGCCACCCTGGAGGTATACAAACCTAAAGGGGGAGAAAAGCAAAACCTAGGAAGAGAAGTGAAAAAACAGGGAGCACATCACATCAGTGGAGAAGCTGAGAAAGAAGACGACATGTTCATATTATGGTAGAGGACATTCCAAAAGTGGATCCACATGGCAACTGATAGTAAATGACGCTAAAGTCAACTTTGAGGTGGATACTGGATGTGGTATTACCATAATGAACAGGGAGGAGTACTCAAAATTGTGGAACCGTGCAAAAGTTCCAGAGTTAAAGTCTTGCTCTATGCAGCTTAAAACCTATACCGGTGAACGAGTGGCGACATTGGGTACAGCTACTGTAACTGTGAAACACAGGGACACCGTGGAACAGCTACCTGTAGTTGTAGTATCGGGTTCTGGACCAAACTTGTTAGGTCGGGGCTGGATACGAGAACTTAAATTGGATTGGGGAGCAATAAGTCAACTAGAGGGAGGCAAACAGTTGTCTTTGCAAGAAGTTTTGATTGAACATGAGAACGTGTTCAAGGAAGAACTTGGCACATTTAATGGCCCCCCAGCTAAGATTTATGTCGACAAGGAGGCACTGCCAAGGTTTTTTAAACAACGACCTGTGCCTTATGCCATGAAACCGAAGGTAGAGGCTGAGCTTGACCGTCTTTTGCGGGAGAACATTCTGGAACCCATGAAATGTTCAGAATGGGCAGCTCCAATTGTACCTGTTTTAAAACCGGACAATTCGGTAAGAATCTGTGGAGATTATAAATTGACTGTAAATAGGGTGTCTAAACTAGAACAGTATCCTATTCCTAAAACTGAGGATCTTTTTGCAAACCTGGCAGGAGGGAAGAAATTCACGAAGCTGGCTATGAGTCATGCATACTTGCAGATTACACTAGATGAGAATCCAAGAAGTATGTAACCATAAATACACACAAGGGTTTGTTTACCTATAACCGCTTGCCATTTGGTGTCTCATCTAGTCCAGCTATCTTCCAGAGGACAATCGAGGGTGTACTGCAAGGGATTCCACATGTTTCAATCTATCTGGATGATATTCTGGTGACGGGAAGAACCGACCAGGAGCATCTGAGCACTCTGAGAGAGGTACTTCAAAGATTTGATAAGGCTGGGTTATGGCTCAAGAGGAGTAAGTGTACTTTCATGGGGAATGAGGCCGTGTTCCTGGGACACAGAGTGGATGCCACCGGGCTTCATCCAATCAAGGAGAAGGTACAAGCACTGCAGGAGGCACCAGCTCCTACAAATGTGACTGAGTATAAGGCCGGGGAGTTGATTTTCACCAAGATGAAGGGTTATCCTCACTGGCCTGATTTTGCTGATGGATCAGTAAAATCTTCAACAAATAAATATCCCATTTTCTTCTTTGGAACTCATGAGAATGCCTATTTGGGTCCACGAGACATTTATCCATATGAAGAAAACAAGGAGAAGTACGGGAAGCCCAACAAAAGAAAGGGTTTCAACGAAGGACTGTGGGAAGTTGAAAATAATCCAACCATCACATTTCTGGGACAACAGGGTTCTAATAAACGAGCTCGCAAGTTGTCAACTGACAAAGATACTGACCAGACAAAGGGAAATCGAACTGGAAGTTCCAGAGGAAATGTTGGAGGACAAGTTGGTCCCCAGTTATCCAAATGCACTGGTGGTACCAACACTACAAACAGAGACAGTTATACCTGGACCCCTTCGTCAAGAGGAAACCATCGTAGCAGAGTCCGATACTCTGAGTACTGCTCAGGAGCAGCAGGTGGCTCTACCACAACCAAGCAGGGACTTGACTGTAAGACGTTCACCAAGGCCTCACAAGCCACCAGAGTGATTGATCACGACCTGCTAGATTCATTCAAGATGGACTATCATTAAAGGAGTTTCCTTATGGACTTTTTAAGAATGTTGTTAAGAATTATTGTAACTTAAGAGGGGGGGGATATAGTAATCTCAGATGAAATGCTTAAGTTATCCACCAGATGGAGACAAATATTAAGGGTTCATATTTACTAGTATTAAGGTAACATTGCATTATGGGTATGACTCAGAGTTTTATCCTCCATGTTGGTTTGCTCGTGCAGTAAGAAATAGAAGTGCATGCCTGCAGCTGTAAGAGCTATGTTCTCTCCTAAACTGTGTAATTAAAAAGTTAAGTTTTGGTTCCTGAAGTCTCACTTATATCAGTTATTGGACCTTACCACTCGGATATCACAAGGCGCTTCTGTGTGGCTGCACTTAGCAGACCACACACAAGTCTGTCTCTAATGGTGTCATTCAGCACATCCTTGAACTCGCAGTGTTCTGACAACCTTTTTAACTCAGCAATAAACATCGTCACTGATTCCCCCTCCTCTTGATTCCGTTTGTGAAATCTAAATCTCTCAGCAATAACCAGAGGTTTTGGTGAAAAATGTGCTCCAAGAATTTCCACTAGTTGTTTATATGTTTTAGTTCCTGGCTTATCTGGCTGTACAAGGCTGCGAAGTAAATTGAATGTCTTTGCCCCCATTATACTCAAAAAGGTAGGCACGACCTTTTCGTTTGCCACCGCATTCGCCAAAACAAAATAGTCAAAACGTTCCGTATAAGCGCTCCATTGTTCCACATTTTCATCAAAATCACCGATGTTTCCTAATATAGTAGCCATCTCACATTTCAAATTTTAATTTCTGTTTACTCACTGCACCCGTAACGTTAATGTGATGCTGCAATCTCTGTTCCGAGTGTTTTGTAGTCGAAAACAAGAAAGTTCCCACAACGCAGATTCATCCGATCCTCGTCGCCACTTTGTTGTGTCTGTACCTTTCTACCTAGACAGAATTAGGACTCAGAACTCAGAGATTCAAACATGAGGCTTTATTCAAAAGAACGTTCTGGAGAGTACCGAACAAAGAGAGCTAAAGCTTAACCAAGAGAACACCCCAACCATTTATCTGCTGTGACAGCGCCACCGCAGGTGGGAGGAGAACACCCAATACATAACACTTGAGAAATTAATGAATGAGTGGCAGGGTAGGTGTGTGAAATGTACAAGTATTCTTTGCCCTTGAAGTATAGAACCAATCCATTATGATCAGGAACAATGGAACACCCAGTGAGTAAGTCATTGCACTGTTTTCATAGGAACATAGGAATTGCTGGATGAGAAGAGACTATGGTCCGCCTAGTTCGCCTTCTACAATCCTGGTATGGCATGATACAATGATAATGGCGTTGTTGCCTAATTATAGCAATCAATCTCTATTAATTAGTCTGCAACTGACTCAGAAACAAGGAAAATAGCAGAAAGCTTTAGGAACAATAGGTCAAAGTCACCTTTTTCCTCACAAGCACAATACACTTATCACATGTCATGTCTCAAATTACTCATATACTGTATCCCAAAATTATATTTTCTGAAAGAAATCTATCTAATTTGCATTTGAATGAGTGACCCTCTTCTAAGTGTCAAAACAGTTTTGCATCCTATCTCTTATGTTCTTATTACCTTCTGACACTAACAGGAGTGTGGATGGCAAGAATGGCACCAAAAGACTGCCAAGACAGATGAAAAGAATAAAATAAACCCTTGAGAACGATTCACTACCTGCTGGAGAGAGAATCCACAGCTTCATTGTCCCCTTACTGGGCTGAGGTTGAATGTCATGTGAGGGCCATAAATCACGCCATTACCAGAGTCCTCTATGGCATTAGTTGCCAGCTCTAAAGGGCTGCAGTGGGAATAATTCGTAATAACGTTGTAAATCCATCAATTTCACGATCATCATTAAGTTCCATGGGGAGCCTCATGACGCAAAAGTACTTTTATCGGTGGAGCAGCGCAAATCGTCCAGCAATTTGCAGAGGATCGCAACTCATGGCATAGCTCTGTCCGCAAATTCCTGAGTATTTTATGAATTAATAAGAGAGAACGACATTACTGCATCATTCTAGTGACACGATTTCCCAGCAATTTTTGACCCATATTTCACAACATCTGCTGTGTGCCTGGCAGACTGTCAGATGCAACGATATGAATCGTTAACTTTGTTTACCACCAGGAAACTATCAGGTCCCAGAAATTAACCTGGCAGCAACTCCTTGAGTTGGTTTACTGGATATGCCGCCCTACAGGATTTTAGCTTTCTTTGTATGTTCCGCATTCTCTGTGATCATAAACCTCCAGTACAGGACATAATCAGCTGGAAGTGATACCTCACACAGCATATGAACATCTTTGAAAAGAAAAACCACAATTGGTCGATGTCTGGGAGGAGATACAGAAACGTAGAAGATTGAGAGAGGATCTAATCGAGGTTTATAAAATGATAAAAGGAGTCGATTGGGTAAATAAGAGGAACTATTTCCTCTGATGGGGCAATCCAGAACAATGGGCCACAATCTTAAAATTAGAGCCAGGCCATTCTAGAGTGAAATCAGGAAACATTTCTTCACACAAAGGGTGGCAGAACTTTGGAACTCTTTCCCCCAAAAGCGCAAGAGTTGTAACACCTGCCCCTATACTTCCCCCCTTCCCACTGTCCAGGGCCCCAAACACCCCTTCCAGGTGAAACAGCGATTTACTTGTACTTCTTGCAATCTAGTATACTGTATTCGCTGCTCATGATGCGGTCTCTTCTACATTGGGGAGACCAAACGCAGATTGGGTGACCGCTTTGTGGAACACTTCCATTCAGTCCGTAAGGGTGACCCCGAGCTTCCGGTCACCTATCATTTTAATTCACTGCTCCATTCCCACTCGGACCTCACCGTCCTTGGCCTTTTGCATTGTTCCACGGAAGCTCAACGTAAACTCGAGGAACAGCACCTCATCTTCCGATTAGGCACTTTGCAGCCTTCCGGACTCAATATCGAGTTCAACAATTTCAGATCATAACCTCGGCCCCTATTACATATTTACTTATATTTTTTTCCACCCCTTTGTTTTGGGTTTTCCCTCCCCCCTTTCCTTTTTTTTCTCTCTCCCACATGGCAGCTGTCTCCCATTCTGCCAGTACACTTCACACCTAATCTGAGCCATCTTTTGTCTCCACTAATCCTATTACCATCTCGTCTGGTTTTGAATACCTCTTAATGTCTCTTTACTTCTTTTGTTCTATCGCAGCCCTGCCTTTCGATCTATTTCATTTCTTTTCCAGTTTGAAAAAGGGTTAGACCCGAAACGTCGACTCTAATTTCTCTCCACGGATGTTGCCTGGCCTGCTGAGTTTTTCCAGCATTTTCTGTTGTTATTTCGGATTTCCAGCATCTGCACTACTTTGCTATTGTACCTATATAATTGGAGTAAGACTTCTTTACTCCTGTACTTAAATCCTCTTCTAATGAAGGCCAGCATGCCATTTGCCTTCCTAATGGCTTGCTGCACCTGCACATTCACTTTCAGTGACTCATGTACAAGGACCCCCAGGTCCCTTTGAGCATCTGCATTCCCCAACCTTTCTGTTTTTTCTACCAAAGTGGATAACTTCACATTTATCCACATTATATTCCATCTGCCATGTTCTCGCCCACTCACTGAGCCTGTCGAGATCCCCTTGAAGCCTCTTCACATCCTCTTTGCAACTGACACTGCAACCTAGCTTTGTATCATCAGCAAATTTGGAAATGTTACATTTAGTCCCCTCATCCAAATCACTGATTTAGATTGTGAATAGCTGGGGCCCAAGCACCGATCCTTGTGGTACCCCACTAGTCACAGCCTGCCATCCTGAAAAAGACCCGTTTATCCCTACTCTTTGTTTTCTGTCTGTTAACCAATTTTCAATCCATGCTAGTATATTACCCCCAATTCCATGAGCCCTAATTTTGTTCACCAACCTCTTGTGTGGGACCTTATCGAAGGCCTTCTGAAAATCCAAATATACCACATCTACCGGTTTCCCTTTGTCAACTCCACTAGTTACGTCCTCAGAGAACTCCAATAGGTTTGTCAAACAGGATTTCCCTTTCATAAATCCATGTTGACTCTGCCCAATCTTACTATTAGTTTCTAAGTACCCAGTTATTGCATCCTTTATAATAGATTCCAGCATTTTCCCAACTACTGATGTGAGGCTAACAAGTCTGTAGTTTCCCGTTTTCTCTCTCCCTCCTTTCTTAAATAGCGGGGTTACATTTGCTATCCTCCAATCTGCAGGAACCATTCCAGAATCTATAGAATTTTGGAAGATGACAACCAAAGCATCCACTATCCCAATGGCCACCTCTTCCAAAACCCTAGGATGTAGGTCATCCGGTCCTTGGGATTTATCGACTTTTAGTCCCATTAATTTTGCTAGTACTGTTTTTTTACTAATAATAATTTCTTTAAGTTCCTCATTCTCTCCACACCCTTGTTTTCTCATATTTCTGGGAGTTTTTTTTATGTCTTCCTCCGTGAAGACAGAAACAATGTATTTATTTAATTTCCAAGCCATTTCCTCATTCCCCATTATAAATTCTCCCGTCTCTGACTGTAAAGGACCTACATTTACCTTCGGCAGTCTTTTCCTTCTCACATACCTATAGAAGCTTTTACGATCTGTTTTTATATTTTTCGCTAGTTAGTGCTTATAATCTCCTACTCAATAAAAGCATTATGTCTGTCTCCTGATTAACAACCACTGACATAAAAAAGTAAAATAAAGACTTGCATTTATATAGTGCCTTTCACGACCTCAGAATGTCCCAAAGCGTTTACAGCCACTGAAGTACTTTTGAAGTGTCGTCGCTGTTGTAATGTAGGAAACGCAGCAGCCAATTTGCGCACAGCAAGCTCCCACAAACAGCAATGTGATAATGACCAGATTATCTGTTTTAATGATGTTGCTTGAGGGATCAATATTGGCCAGGACACCGGGGATAACAACCCTGCTCTTCTTCGAAATAGTACCATTGGCTCTTTTACGTCCACCCGAAAGGGCAGACAGAGCCTCGGTTTAACGTCTCATCCAAACGATGGCACCTCCGACAGTGCAGCACTCCTTCAGCACTGCACCGGAATGTAAGCCTAGATTTTGTGCTCAAGTCTCTGGAGTGGGACTTGAACCCACAACCTTCTGACTCAGAGGCAAGCGTGGTATGCTGCAAGCGAAGCCATTATGAAAAGTATTTTCTCTGTCTAGGAAGAGAGCAAGGCTATTGTCATTTTTTTTTTAAAGACTGATCACAGCATCTTCTGTGTGCCTGGCACACTGCCAGATGCAATGATATGACTCATTACCAACAGGAAACCATCAGGTCCCAGAAATTTCCCTATTTGCAAATCCTTGGTGTTGTTTTACTAGATATGCTGCCCTATAGGTTTCAGCTTTCTTTGTCTATCCTGCATTCTCTGTATTTATATAACACCTTAACATAGTAAAATGTCCCAAGGCGCTTCAGAGGAGTGATTATCAAACAAAATTTGACACCGAGCCACAGATATTAGGACAGGAAGCACTGGCTGAGGGGCTTTTAAGCTTGGTCAAAGAGGTAGGCTTTAAGGAGCATCTTAAAGGAGGAGATGCTCTTAAATGTAGAGAGGCTTAAGGAGGGAATTCCAGAGCTTAGGGCCTAGGCAGTTGAAGGCACGGCCGCCAACGGTGGAGCAGTTTAAATCAGGGTTGTGCAAGAGGCTAGAGGAGCGCAGAGATCTCGGAGGATGTAGGGCTGCAGGAGGTTATAGATGTAGGGAATTGGTGAGGCCATGGAGTGCAGGGCATAAACAGCTGAAAGAAAATTGTCCTCATGACAGAAAAGCTGCCTCACTGTTCACGGGGGCACCTTGGAGACGTAGCCTGCACTGCTATCATTGATGCTCAAGAGTTGGAGGTCCTGCTGCAGGAGGTGCTGATGGTGCCCCTATTTGGGGGAGAAAGCCTCCAGTAAAAGCGTAGGTACTAGCAGCATGGAAGAAGGTCGAGGACCAATTTAATACAGTCATGTACCTGGCTGCGAATGAGGTGCAACTTTGGTCGCACGAGAAAGGCAAAAGTAACTGTACTCCTCATTGCTGCTCACATGGGACCCATCAACCGTTAGACAAACCTGATTTTTGAAGCTCCTGGCCATCTGGGAATATCATTTTGAACAAGTTTTTACACACATTCTTTCATTGTGCCTAACTGCATGGCACACTTTTCCTGAGGGTGAAAGTCACAAACGACGATCAGCAAACAGATTCAAATACATCCCGCCAAGCTGCTCGACTGCTATTCGGGGATTTGTCAGTGAGGTCAGTAGCCATGGATGTAGAGGATAACCACATTCCCTTGAAAGCCCCTCAGCCAGTGCTTCCTGTCCTTCAAATAATGTGCGCACTGTGGAATGTGCACAATAACAAGATCATGGCTGTCTCCTGAATAACAATGATGATGTTTCTGTGCCCATCACCCCTGTGCTCACTGACCTACATTGGATCCTGGTCCAGCAACACCTCGATTTTAAAATTCTCATCCTTGTTTTCAAATCCCTCCATGGCCTCGCCCCTCCTTATATCTGTAACCTCCTCCAGCCCTACAACCCTCCGAGATATCTGCGCTCCTCCAATTCTGGCCTCTTGAGCATTCCCAATTTTAATTGCTCCAGCATTGGTGGCTGTGCCTTCAGCTGCCAAGGCCCTAAGCCCTGGAATTCCCTCCTAAACCTTGCTGCCTCTCTACATCTCTCTCCTCCTTTAAGACGCTCCTTAAAACCTACCTCTTAGATCAAGCTTTTGGTCAACAGCCCTAATATCTCCTTATATGGCTCAGTGTCAAACTTTGTTTGATAACAGTCCTGTGACACGCCTTGGGACGTTTTACTACATTGATGGTGCTATATAAATGCAAGTTGTTGTCTGAAACCCCCTACCTTCTTGCCAGGCGGAAGCCTCCTGCCGCCGAAAGTCCATTCCCACCACTGGCCAGGTGGCACTTCCCCCTGGATGGGCAGCTGACCAGTGGCATGCAGATGAGAGTTAAAATCACCCAGACCTCATGCTGCTGAGGTGGGGGTGTTTGGCGCTTGCCCTGTCCCCCACTCCAAATTCGAACAGGGACTATAGGCTCTGCTTCAATCACTAACTCCTGTAGTGCATTCCATAGTCTCACGGCCCTCTGTGTCAAAAAACATTCTTCTGCTCTCTGTCCTAAATCTCATACATTTAATCTTATACCGATGTCCCTTGTTCTAGACTCTTCAATTGCTGGAAACAGTCTGTTTCTATCTACTTTGTCCCATTCCCTTCAGAATTTTAAACACCTCTATCAAATCACCCATTCATCTCCTCTGTTCCAATGAAAACAGCCCTAATCTTTCACATCTTCCTTTGTGTAGTGTATGTGCCTTTAAGGGGAGAACTATTTTTTACAGCTCCTGTATACTGTAGTACCGGCAGTGACCACACCTGTATATAACCTTGAGTAGGGATCTGTACTCATAGAGTCATAGAGTTATACAGCACGGATAGAGGCCCTTCGGCCCATCGTGTCCGCGCCGGCCATCAAGCCCTGTCTAATCTAATCCCATATTCCAGCATTTGGTCCGTAGCCTTGTATGCTATGGCATTTCAAGTACTCATCCAAATGCTTCTTAAATGTTGTGAGGGTTCCTGCCTCCACAACCCTTTCAGGCAGTGAGCTCCAGACTCCAACCACCCTCTGGGTGAAAAAGTTCTTTCTCAAATCCCCTCTAAATCTCCCGCCCTTTACCTTGAATCTATGCCCCCTAGTTATTGACCCCTCTACTAAGGGAAAAAGCTCCTCAGCATCCATCCTATCTATGCCCCTCATAATTTTGTACACCTCAATCATGTCCCCCCTCAGCCTCCTCTGCTCCAAGGAAAACAAACCCAATCTGCCCAGTCTCTCTTCATAGCTGAAGCGCTCCAGCCCTGGTAACATCCTGGTGAACCTCCTCTGCACCCTCTCTAACGCGATCACATCCTTCCTGTAGTGTGGCGACCAGAACTGCACACAGTATTCCAGCTGTGGCCTAACCAGTGTTTTATACAGCTCCATCATAACCTCCTTGCTCTTATATTCAATGCCTCGGCTAATGAAGGCAAGTATCCCATATGCCTTTTTTACCACCTTATCCACCTGTTCCGCCGCCTTCAGGGATCTGTGTACTTGCACACCCAGATCCCTCTGACCCTCCGTCTTGCCTAGGGTCTTTCCATTCATTGTGTATTCCCTTGCCTTGTTAGTCCCCCCAAAGTGCATCACCTCGCACTTTTCCAGGTTAAATTCCATTTGCCACTGTTCCGCCCATCTGACCAACCCATCTATATCGTCCTGCAGACTGAGGCTACCCTCCTCGCTATTTACCACCCTACCAATTTTTGTATCATCCGTGAACTTACTGATCATACCTTTTACATTCATATCCACTGTTTAGTTTTAGAGCAACCCTCATCCAGTAAACACCTGTTGATTGTTCTCTGCAGTCTCTGTCGATTATTTGAAGGATACACTACCTAAAGATACCCAGATTTAACACTTTGTACTTGTATTTTCTCATACCAGGCAGCATCCTAGTGAATCTGCTATGCGCCCTCTCTATTGCCTCGACATTGCCCCTTTAAGAGGCCTACATAAACAGGCAAGCTCCCAAACACTCCCATTTGCCGAGTTTTAATGGGAGAAGCTTGCACTGTGGATCCACGTACGATCTGCATGGAACTCCCAACTGCTCATTTGACTATGTAAAGTAGGCCCACCCACGCCTGTAGCATGACTTCATTGAAACTGTCCAAATCACTGGGCTCTTTTGTTCTGTTCTGAGTATATTTCTGCTAAGTAGTTGATAGCCTATCTAATAGAGGAAGTGCTGATTGGTGGGTAGCTGTTGAGTGTTTCTTGTTAAGTTTTAAGGTTATTTCTGCTAAATTACCTCCATAGTCTATTAAATAGAGGTATGGCAGGGCAGTTCAGTCCCGTGATTGGCACATCCTGTTCCATGTGGGAAATCCTGGACGCTTCTTACAGCCTGGACGACCACATGCGCAGGAAGTGTGGCCAACTGCAGCAACTCGAGCTCCAGGTTTCGGAGCTTGAGCGGCAGCTGGAATCACTACAGTGCATCTGCGAGGCTGAGAAATACTTGGAAAGCACATTTCTAGAAGTGGTCACCCCACTGCCTCAGAATGTGCAGGCAGAGAGGGAATGGGTGACCACCAAACAGAGAAGGAGGACCAGGCAGGTAGGGCAGGAATCCCCAGAGTGCATCTCGCTTGCTAACCGGTTCGCAGTTCTGGAAACTGGTGGGGGTGATGGCTCCTCTGGGCAGAGCAGCCAGAGCCAAGGCCACGGCACCACGGGTGGCTCAGCTGCACAGGGTGGGGGGAGGAAGAAGAGTGGAAGAGCAATAGTGATAGGGGATTCATTGGTTAGAGGAACAGATAGGCGTTTCTGTGGCCGCAGACGTGACTCCAGGATGGTATGTTGCCTCCCTGGTGCCAGGGTCAAGGATGTCACTGAGCGGCTGCAGGACACTCTGAGGGAGGAGGGTGAACAGCCAGATGACCTTGTCCATATCGGTACCAACGACATAGGCAGAAAGAGGGATGAGGTCCCACAGGCAGACGATAGGGAGCTAGGAAAGAGATTAAAAAGCAGGACCTCAAAGGTAGTAATCTCCAGATTACCCCTGGAGCCATGTGCTAGTGAGTACAGGAATAGGAGGATAGAACAGATGAATGCGTGACTGGAGAGATGGAGGGAGGGCTTTAGATTCCTGAGGCAATGGAACCATTTCTGGGGAGGGTGGAAACTGTACAAGTCGGACAGGTTACACCTCAACAGAGCCGGGACCAATATTCTCACGGGGAGGTTTGCCAATGCTATTGGGGAGGGTTTAAATTAGCTTGGCAGGGAAATGGGCACCAGCATGTATGAGTAGAAAAGAGGAATAAGGTGCATAAAAGAGTGAGTGTGTTAGGTAGTACTAGAGAAGAAAAGAGTACTAGAGGCAGAAGTAGTACCATATTAGAGAGGAGCAGACTAAGAAAGACTACAGAAAATTCAAAAATGGGTTTAGAATGCATGTACGTAAGTGCACAAAGTGTGGTGAATAAGGTTGGTGAGCTACAAGCACAATTAGCCATGTGGCAATATGATGTTGTGGCAATAACAGAAATGAGGCTTAAAAACAGCGAGGACTGGGCATTTAATATTCAAGGGTACAAGGTGTTCAGAAAAGATTGGGAAGGAAAAAAGGGAGGTGGGGTGGCAGTGCTTTTTAAGGAAGACATTGTAGTGTTGGAAAGGGAAGATGTTCTTGAGGGGACAAGGACAGGATCCATTTGGTTAGAGTTGAGGATCACACTATTGGGGGTATTCTACAGGCCTTCAAATAGTGAGAGGGAGGTAGAGGAGCAAATCTGAAGGGAAATCGCTGAGATGTGCAAGAGTGGTGATTGTGCGGGACTTTAATTACCCAAATATCGATTGGGATAATGTTAGGGTAAAGGGAAAGGAGGGGAAGGAATTTCTGAAATGTGTTCAGGAGAATTTCCTTGACCAGTATGTTCTTAGCCCAGCTAGAAAGGAGACATTGCTGGATCTGGTGCTGGGGAATGAGGTGGGCCAGGGCGACCAAGTGTCTGTGGGAGAACACTTGGGTACGAGTGATCATCGTATCATAAGATTTAGATTAACAATGGAGAGGAGCAAGGAACAATCTAGAGTGGAACTTCTAAACTGAAATAGGGTTAACTTCAATGGGATGCGAAAGGATCTAGCCAGGGTAAAGTGGAACCAAAGACTGACAGGAAAAACTGTAATGGAACAATGGGAGATCTTTAAGGATGAGATGTTCCAAGTACAGGCTAGGTACATTCCAACAAGAGGGAAGGGTAAGGGAACCAAAGCAAGGGCTCCTTGGATGATGAGGGAGATAGAGAAGACGATGAAACAAAAAAAGAGGGTGTATGATGAAGGTCAGGTGAATTCTTCAAGACTAAATACAATAAGTTGAGAGGGGAAGTGAAGATGAAAATAAGATTGGCAAAGAGAGAATATGAGAGTAGAATGGCGGTTAACATAAAAGGGAACCCAAAAATCTTCTACCAACATGTAAACAGTAAGCGGGTAGTAAGAGGCGGGGTGGGGCCTATTAGGGACAAATAAGGTGATATGTGCTTAGAGGCGCAGGGCAAGGCTAGAATACTCAATGAGTACTTTGTATCAGAGTTTACTAAGGAGGTGGATGCTGACAAAATATCAGTAGAAGTGGAAAAGGTAGAAGCAATGGAAGGGGTGAAAATGGATAGACAGGATGTACTAGAAAGGTTGGGTATGCTTAGAGTGGATAAGTCGCCTGGTCCAGATGGCTTGCATCCCAGGTTGCTAAGGGAATTGGGGGTGGAGATAGCGGAAGGGCTTGCCATAATTTTCCAATCTTCCCTAGATGCAGGGGAGGTGCCTGAGGATTGGAAAGTGGCAAATGTGACACTGTGGCGACACGCCACCACTGGACATAATCCGCTCACGGCGGCACGGACAGTTTAAGCAGACACCCCCAGCTGGGGGCCCTTTCCTCCAGCAACTTGTTTCCCGCAGGGACAGGCTGCCGGGAGCACTTCCTGTCTGGGGAGTATTTAAGTGGATGCGCGGGCTTTTCCAGTTTCTCTTTGCCATGAGGTAGAATAAAAGCAGTTGTGTTTTACTAGCTCTGGTCTCGACTCCCACGTTTGCTGCGGTATCTCAACACTGGTGACCCCGACGCTCAGGACGAATCCTAAGCTAGCATGGCGGATACAAACGCAGCCACGGTTAAACTACCGGACTTTTGGGAGAACCTGGCCGAAGCCTGGTTTGTTCAAGCTGAGTCCAGATTCCGGCTGAAACACATTACAGTCGACGCCACAAAGTACGACTACCTCGTCTCCTCTCTCACCTACGCCACAGTCCCCAAGGTTTGGGCAGCGCTGCAGGATCCACCACCGGAAGGCAAGTACGAACATCTGAAGGCTGCGCTCCTTAATAAATTTCAAACATCCTCTTACCAGCGCAACTGCCAACTCCTTGACCTCCCCGGCCTGGGTGACGCTTCACCCTCGGATCTGCTTTCCCACATGCTGTCCCTCTCGGACAGCAAAAACACCGGCGCCCTCTTTCGCACGCTTTTCATTCGGCAGCTCCCCGCCAGCATCCGCCCGCTCATTGTGGAGTCTGGCTCCACGGACCTGAATGACATAGCCGAAAAGGCCGACCGGCTGCTCTCTGCACAGTCCGCTCGCGACGTCGTGCCCGACCTCACGGCAATGACCATGCGGTCTTCCCGGCCCACTAGGCCCGACCGCCCTACCACTCTGGGTCACTGCTGCTACCACACCCGTTTTGGCACTAGGGCCCAACGCTGCACGCCACCGTGTACTTTCAAACCCCCCCCGCACCGGCCCCCGCGATGGCCACGGGGCAAAAGGGGCCTCTACTGTACGTCACCGACGACAGAACCAACCGCCGATTTCTGTGCAACACAGGGGCCCAGCAGAGCATCACCCCCGCCTCCGCCCTCAAAATCCAACGCGGCACACGGGGTATCACGCTGGCCGCAGCCAATGGCTCTGACATCCGCACATATGGCACCCGCATGGTCACGCTCGACCTCGCGGGCCGCCGTTACCGCTGGGAGTTCCTCACAGCCAAGGTCCTCTGCCCACTCATCGGCGCCGACTTCCTACGCGTCCACGGCCTCCTTGTCGACATTCCGAGGCACCGCCTCGTCGACATCAACACTATGGCCCCCATCCCCGGCGCATTCACCCCGGCCCGTTCAGCCGGCCTGACGACCTACTGCCTCGCCAGAGCCACAGACGACTACTCGGCACTCCTAGCCAAGTTTCCCGCCCTCACTAACCCGACCTTTTCAGCCAAAGCCACCAAACACGGTGTGGAGCACTATATCCCCACCACCGGCCCCCCAGTTTCTGCCCACGCCCGCAGACTCAACCCGGCCAAGCTGGAAATCGCGAGGGCCGAGTTCGCCACCATGGAACAACTCAGCATCATCCGCTGCTCCAGCAGCCCTTGGGCCTCGCCCCTCCACATCGCCCCCAAGCCCGCCAGAGGCTGGCGCCCTTGCGGGGACTACCGCCGCCTCAACGACGCCACCACCCCCGACCGATACCCGGTGCCACACATCCAGGACTTCTCGGCCCGACTGGCCGGACGAACCATCTTTTCCAAGGTCGATCTGGTGCAAGGTTACCACCAAGTCCCCGTACACCCCGCGGACATCCCCAAAACGGCCGTCATCACCCCATTCGGCCTGTTCGAGTTCCTGAGGATGCCCTTCGGCCTCAAGAATGCAGCCCAGGCTTTCCAGCGCCTTATGGACTCAGTCCTCCGGGTCCTGAATTTCCTATTCATCTATCTAGACGACATTCTCGTGGCCAGCTCCTCCAAACAGGAACACCTCGAACACCTTCGCATCCTGTTCGGGCGCCTAGCCCAACACGGGCTCATCCTCAGCCCGGCGAAGTGCCAATTCGGCCTAACCGAGATCGATTTTCTCGGTCACCACATCACCCCTGCTGGGGCCGTCCCCCTGCCCAACAAGGTGCAGGCCGTCCAGCAATTCCCCCGCCCCGCAACCATCAAGGGCCTCCAGGAGTTCCTCGGGATGGTGAACTTCTACAACAGGTTCATCCCCAGAGCTGCAGCCCTCATGAAGTCCCTATACGACTCCCTCCGAGGTAAATCCGGCAAGATGGAGGTAGCCTGGACCACTGACACGTCAGCTGCCTTCGCCGCCACCAAAAACGCGCTCGCCGACGCCACCCTGCTCGCGCACCCGAGGGCCGATGCCCGGGTCGCGCTCACCACCGACGCCTCCGACCACGCGGTCGGCGCCGTGTTCGAGCAGTGGGTCAATGGCGCGTGGCAGCCACTTGCCTTCTACAGCCGCCAACTGCGCCCCCCGGAGGTCAAATATTCCACTTTCGACCGCGAGCTTCTCGCGCTCCACCTGTCGGTCCGCCATTTCAGGTTCCTCCTGGAAGGCCGCCCCTTCACCGCGTATGTGGACCACAAGCCGCTCACATACGCGATGGCCAAGCACACCGAACCCTGGTCTGCTAGGCAGCAACGCCAGCTCGCGGCCGTGTCCGAGTTTACTACGGACATCCAGCACGTCTCCGGTAGAGACAACGTTGTCGCCGACTGCCTTTCCCGTCCCGCCATCTGCGCGAATCACCTCGCGGTTGACTACGCGCAACTAGCAGCGGCCCAGCTCACGGACCCAGACCTCCTCTCGGCGGCTACCTGCCTGCCAGGGCTACGCCTAACCAAGGTCGCGCACGGGCCCGAAGCCACGGCAGTCACTTGCGACATCTCACTCGGCCAACCCAGGCCGGTCGTCCCTGCAACCTGGTGCCGCCGCATCTTCGACGCGCTCTACGGGCTCTCCCACCCGAGTTCCCGCGCATCCGTCAAACTCCTCTCCCAGCGCTTCGTCTGGCGCGGCCTCAGCAAAGATGTTCGGACTTGGGCCACCTCCTGCCTTGCCTGCCAATGGGCTAAGGTACAGCTGCACACAAAAGCACCCCTGGGAGACTTCGAGGTACCCAGCCGCCACTTCGACCACGTACACGTCGACATCGTCGGTCCTCTGCCGCCATCGCAAGGTCAAACTTATCTCCTCACGATGGTCGACCGCTACACACGCTGGCCTGAGGCAGTGCCGCTGACCTCCACCACCACAGCCGACATCGCCAGGGCGTTCGTTAACACCTGGGTTGCGAGGTTCGGCGTACCGGCCGACATAACCTCCGACAGAGGCGCCCAGTTCACCTCCGAACTCTGGACGGCCACAGCACGCAACCTCGGGGTGACGCTCCACCGAACCACGGCGTACCACCCGCAGGCCAACGGGCTTTGTGAACGCTTCCACAGGTCACTCAAGGCCTCACTCCGCGCCGGCCTGCAGGACAGTACCTGGACTGACCGCCTACCGTGGGTGCTACTAGGCCTACACACCGCGGTCAAGGAAGATCTCCAGTCCTCGGCAGCGGAGTTAGTCTACGGACAACCGCTGCGCGTCCCAGGCGAATTCCTTCCGGAGGCTACCACGCCTTGGTCGGCCGAACAGCAGCGGCTCAACTCTTTCTCCTCCGCTCAGCAGTTCACCCCACTTCCGGTCAACCGACACGGCGAACTCGCACCTCACGTCCCGCCAAATTTACAGCAGGCGCGCTTCATCTTCGTGCGACATGACGCGCACCGTGGGCCCCTGCGACCCCCGTACGACGGACCGTATGAGGTACTACAAACCGGGGACAAGGCCTTCAAGCTGCGACTCAGCGACAGGGTCGACACAGTCTCCATCGACCGGCTCAAACCAGCACACACAGAACCAGGGGAACAGGTCCCCGTGGCCCGGCCTCCAACTAGAGGCTGTCCCGCCAGCAAGCCAGCACAGCCGGCGGCGAATCACCCGGCCCCACCAACTAGACCGGCGACCACTCAGAGCCGCTGCGGCAGAACCATCAGACCACCATCACGACTCGTCCACTCCTCCTAAGTGGATTCTGGGGGGAGCTCTGTGGCGACACGCCACCACTGGGCATAATCCGCTCACGGCGGCACGGACAGTTTAAGCAGACACCCCCAGCCGGGGGCCCTTTCCTCCAGCAACTTGTTTCCCGCAGGGACAGGCTGCCGGGAGCACTTCCTGTCTGGGGAGTATTTAAGTGGATGCGCGGGCTTTTCCAGTTTCTCTTTGCCATGAGGTAGAATAAAAGCAGTTGTGTTTTACTAGCTCTGGTCTCGACTCCCACGTTTGCCGCGGTATCTCAACAACACCATTGTTCAAGAAAGGGTGTAAGGACAATCCTAGTAACTACAGGCCAGTCAGTTTAACATCAGTGGTGGGTAAAGCTTTAGAAACAATAATCAAAGAAAAAATTAACGGCACTTGGAGAGGTTTAAGCTAAATAAGGAGAGCCAACATTGATTTGTAAAAGGCAGATCGTGTTTGATTGATCTAATTGAATGTTTTGATGAAGTAGCAGGGAGGATTGATGAAGGGAATGCAATGGGTGTTGTCTACATGGATTTTTGGAGGGTGTTTGACAAAGTACCACATAGAAGGCTGGTTAACAAAATTGAGGCTCATGGAATAGGTGGGTCAGTGGCAGCTTGGATAAGGAATTGGCTTAATGACAGAAAACAGCGAGTTGTGGTAAATGGCTGTTTTTCAGACTGGAGTATGGTAGACAGTGGTGTTCCCTAAGGGTCAGTGCTGGGGCCACTGCTTTTTTTGATATATATAAATGACCTGGATATTGGAATACAGAGTAGAATTTCTAAATTTGCAGATGACACCAAACTTGGGGGCGTGATAAACAGTGATGATACAAATCGCCTGCAACAGGACATAGAAAGGCTCGTAGAATGGGCAGACAAGTGGCAGATGGAATTTAATACAGAGAAGTGTGAGATGATGCATTTTGGCAGAAGGAACAGGGAGAGGCAATATACACTTAATGGCACAGTTTTAAAGAGGGACAGAGGGACCTGGGAGTTAATGTGCATAGATCCCTGAAGGTGGCGGGGTATATTGAGAGGGTGGTTAGCAAAGCATATGGGATCTTGGGCTTCATAAATAGAGGTATTGAATACAAAAGTAGAGAAGTTATGCTGAACCTTTATAAAGTGCTGGTTAGGCCACAACTGGAGTATTCCGTCCAGTTCTGGTCACCACACTTTAGGAAGGATGTGAAGGCACTTGAGAGGGTGCAGAGGAGATTTACCCGAATGGTTACAGGTATGGGGGATCTTAGCTACAAGGACAGGTTGGAGAAGCTGGATTTGTTTTCATTGGAGCAAAGGAGGGTGAGGGGTGATTTGATAGAGGTCTACAAGGTTATGACGGGTTTCGATAGGCTAGATGAGGAAAGGCTGTTCCCACTAGTTGTTGGTACAAGGACTAGGGGACACAGATTTAAGGTTTTGGGCAAGAGATACAGGGGGATGTGAGGAAAAACCTTTTTACGCAGCGAGTGCTGAGGACCTGGAACTCGCTGCCGACAGAAGTGGTGGAAGCGGACACACTCAATGTTTTCAAGGGGAGACTGAATAAGCACTTGAGGGAAATAAACTTGCAGGGCTACGGGGATAGAGCGGGGAAATGGGACTGACTTGATTGCTCTACAGAGAGCCGGCACGGACTCGATGGGCCAAATGACCTCCTTCTGTGCCGTTATGACACTATAGGGGAAAAATTCAGTTGATTTGCGCCTCCCATTAGCACCCTAAGAGGGCGCTAACGGGGTGTAAAGCAACGAGTGCCCAGGCACAGCGTCGCTAACGCCTCCCACTAAAGTCAACGGGAGGTTAGCGGTGGAGGTAACCGTTAGCAGCCCACGGCGCTGCGCCTCCGGCGATGACATCATCACTGTGCATAGCGCCCCGCTCGCGCCGCGATCTTCGGTAGCTCCCCCTGACTTACCGCCGGATGCTATGTCCGACAGGGTCAAGGGGGCCTACCTGCGGCAGGGGCGGCGCAAATTAAGGGGGGGGTGTCGGGCGGCCTTTTTTGTTGCTGGCCGCCTGCCAGCACCTGCCCCCGTTGCCGTCCCTGGCCTCCTGAGCAGCCGCCCCCCCACGGAGTGCCGGCTGCACTCCGTGAGCTTGGCACTTCTTGAGTGCTGGGCTCTTTTGCCGGCAGTCCGATCCCTGGTGGCCCAGCTGGGCCCTGGGTCGTGCTGCACTAGGCCCCTCCCCTTTAATAAGGGGAGGAAGGCCTGTCGTACCACAGCGCTCGTGCCGCAGAGCATGGTACTGCTGCACGTAGCGCCGCGATATTCACTCGCAGCATCCCAAGAGGGAGGCGGGACGCTTCCAGTAGCGCCCCGCCTCCCTCTTGGGGCGCTACCAGTGAATTTCGGGCACTAAAAGTAGCACCCCGGCGAAGTTAGCGCCCCAAAGGGGGTGCGACCCAATTTTGCCTCCTATGACTCTATGACATAAAATCAGACACAGTACAAACCAGGTACTTGAGATTTTCAAACGTGTGTCTGCAGGTTTGGAGATCCTGTTGGTGGTACAGGGTCTCACAAAATTTACCCCAGTGCCTGCAAGAGAGACCATGATTTAAAATATTTTCTGTGTCAAGGAAGAGAGCAAGCCAATGCCTGAGCAGACTGCTGTGTGAAATGGAATGGACGCAACAAGTGGTACGTACTGTCTGTATTCCCTTTTTCCGTTGCGACGCGTTTCCTCTCTCGTTTGCATTCTCAGTCGAAGGTATCAGCCAGTGGCTCCAAGAAATGAGCATCAATCAGATGATGCACATATGTTATATGTTGATATATTGATAAGGTGGGAGGAGGCTCGTGTGGAACGTAAACATTGGGTTGGGCTGAATGACTGGTGACTGTGCTGTAAAATCCGATGTAGTTCTGTGTTAATACTGAGGCAGGCTCATGCCACGTCTTGTGGCGGCTCAAAAGCAGCATCGGCAGTGTTGTAGGGCGTCATTTTAACTTAAAGTGCCCGGCGGACAACTGACAGGATCGGATCGTCTCTCCATTTGACACCCTGCCCGAATTTGCTTTCTATTGACTTAATGGGAAGTAAAAGCAGACGGGTTGTAAAACAGGCAGCCGATCTGATCTCGTCAGTCTCTCACCAGGCGGGTTAGATTCAAATTCGCTCCCCCTTAGGGACAGTTTGCTTGTTTCCCCTCTTAGCAGGTATAGATGCTAATCTATATATGTGATTCCTTGCTCTAGCAGGTAGCCTAACGGTTACTTTAAATAAAGTATATTACTGTGCATAAAGAAGATTTGAGTAAGAAAGGGATGACTGCAGCCTGGAATGTGCCCTCCCTGTCCTTCCTGGTGAAATCATTGTGCAATTAGCTGCAGAACAGGAAGGATAGTTCCTTCTAGTCATAATGATAATAAACAGACAATTTGTAAGGCGAGGCTCTTTGAACTACTGTGGGCTGACCTTTACACAAGAATCTATGTAACTAATTCATCAATTCACTTAATCAAACTTACCCTCTTTGGGTAAGTGAAACCAATGTTTTCAGGGCACTTACATAGCATGTGCTCCCCTCTTTTGCTCCTGAATATATTGTAACAACAACAATTTGCATTTATATCGTGTCACCTTTAAAATAGAAAAATGCCCCAGGACGTTTCTCTGAGGCGTAATCAAAATCCAAAGCTGGGAGATATTAGGAGGGGCGACCAAAAGCTGGGTTAAAGAGGCGGGTTTTAAAGAGGGTCCTAAAGGAGCAGAGGGTGATGGAGAGGTGAAGGGGCATCAGGGGGGATTTCCACAGCCTGGGGCCGAGGTGGCTAATGGCACCATGACCACTGATGGGGTGAAAGAAGGGGGGATGTACGAGAGGCCAGAGGAAAGGAGAGTTTGAGGGGGTTGTAGGGCTGGAGAAGGTTATTATGGTGGCAAGTCGCTGTTCTTTCCTTCTCTTGGTCTCATTATGACTCCAACAACTGTCACAGCACTTCAAAAGGAATTCACTTTGTGAAGCACTTTGACATGTATCAGTGCGATAAGATGCTGTAAATAATATTCATTTTTAATAATATTTTCTGCACAAATGTACCACAGGCTATTTGAAGCAGCTGGGCACAGCAACATAGATTCCAGAGAGTTTACATACTAGTAAAAGAAATATCTCGCCATTGAGTAAAGAAAGAGAGAAAGAACTTGCTTTTAGATGGTGTCTTTCATGAACTCAGGACATCCCAAAACGCTTCACTGCCAATGAATACATTTCTATTGAACAATGAGTGAATCCTACACTTACTTTTTGATGTTGTTGCCATTAGAAACATAGAAAAAAAATAGGAGCAGGAGTAGGCCATTCGGCCCTTCGAGCCTGCTCTGCCATTCAATATGGTCATGGCTGATCCTCTATCTCAATACCATATTCCCGCTCTCTCCCCATACCCCTTGATGCCTGTTGTGTCTAGAAATCTATCTATCTCCTTTTAAATATATTCAGTGACTTGGCCTCCACAGCCTTCTGTGGTAGAGAATTCCATAGGTTCACCATCCTCTGAGTGAAGAAATTTCTCCTCATCTCAGTCCTAAATGTCCTACCCCATATCCTGAGACTGTGAGCCCTCATTCTAGACCCCCCCAGCCAGGGGAAACATCCTCCCTGCATCCAGTCTGTCTAGCCCTGTCAGAATTTTATACGTTTCAATGAGATCCCCTCTCATTCTTCTAAACTCTAGTGAATACAGGCCTAGTCGACCCAATCTCTCCTCATACAGTGCTGCCATCCCAGGAATCAGTCTGGTGAACCTTCACTGCACTCCCTCTATGGCAAGTATATCCTTTCTTAGGTAAGGAGACCAAAACTGCACACAGTACTCCAGGTGTGGTCTCACCAAGGCCCTGTATAACTGTAGTAAGACATCCTTGCTCCTGTACTGCTCTTGCAATGAAGGCCAACATACCATTTGCCTTCCTAACTGCTTGCTGCACCTGCATGTTTGCTTTCAGTGACTGGTGTACAAGGACACCCAGGTCCCTCAGTATATCAACATTTCCCAATCTATTACCATTTAAATAATACTCTGCCTTTCTGTTTATCCTACCGAAGTGGATAACTTCACATTTATCCACGTTATACTGCATCTGCCATGTATTTGCCCACTCACTCAACTTGTCTAAATCGCCTTGAAGCCTCTTTGCATCCTCCTCACAACTCACAATCCCACCTAGTTTCATGTCATCAGCAAACTTGGAAATATTACATTTGGTTCCCTCATCCAACTCATTGATATATATTGTGAATAGCTGGAGCCCAAGCACTGATCCCTGCAGTACCCCACTAGTCACCGCCTGCCACCCCGAAAAAGATCCATTTATTCCTACTCTCTATTTCCTGTCTGTTAACCAATTTTCAATCCATGCCAGTATATTACCCCTAATCCCATATGCTTTAATTTTGCACACTAACCTTTTATGTGAGACTTTATCAAAGACCTTCTGAAAATCCAAATACACTGGTTCTCCCTTATCTATTCTATCAGTTACATCCTCAAAAAACTCCAGTAGGTTTGTCAAACACGATTTCCCTTTCATAAATCCATGTTGACTTTGTCTAATCCCGTTGATATTTTCTAAATGTCCTGTTATCACATCCTTTATAATAGACTCTAGCATTTTCCCTACTACTGGTGTTAGACTAACCGGTCTGTAGTTCCCTGTTTTCTCTCTCACTCCTTTTTTAAATAGTGGGGTTACATTTGCCACCCTCCAATCTGCAGGAACTGTTCCATAATATATAGAATTTTGGAAGATGACAGCCAATGCATCCACTATTTCCATGGCTACCTCTTTTAATACTCTGGGATGCAGATTATCAGGCCCTGGGGATTTATTGGCTTTCAGTCCCATTAATTTCTCCAGCACTTTTTTTACTAATACTAATTTCCTTTAATTCTTCCTTCTCACTGGACCCTTGGTTCCCTAGCATTTCTGGGAAGTTATTTGTGTCCTCTTCCATGAAGTCAAAACCAAAGTATTTGTTTAATTGCTCTGTCATTTCCTTGTTCCCTATTATAAATGTTCCTGTTTCTGACTGTAAGGGACCTACATTTAGCTTCAGTAATCTTTTTCTTTTTACATACTTGTAGAAGCTTTTACAGTCTGCTTTTATGTTCCTTGCAAGTTTCCTCTCATACTCTATTTTTCCCCTCTGAATCAATCCCCTCTTAATCAATCCCTTCTCATTCATCCCAATGTTCTTTTACAGAAAGAAAGAATTTGTACTTTTTAGTTCCTTTTACGCCCTCAGGATATCCTAATGTGCTTCACAGTCATTTCATTACTTTTGAAGTTTAGTCGCTGTTGTAATGTAGGAAAAGTGGCAGCCAATTTGCTCAAAGCAAGGTCCCACACACAGCAATGAGATAAATGACCAGATAAACTGTTTTATTGATGCTTGTTGCAGGATAGATGTTCACTGGGACACTAGGAGAACTGTGCTGCTCTATAATAAATAAGAATCAAAAAAGCCTACAAATAATTTTGGCCCAGAATTTCCTGGGGTCTTATGTCATTGGAATGCTGCACCTACAGCACGAGGTCCATTTCTCAATGCAAAAGTCCCAGGGAATGATGGTGTAAGTGAGTTATGCTACTATTCATGCTGCACCATTATTTCCTGGGTCTCTTGCTCTGCTCTCTTGACACCCTCACCAAAACTGTGAAAAGTGGTTTATCCTAGCTCCCCCCAAGTCAATAGCGATTGCGAATTTCCTGGGTTTGTGCTAGATTTCCCGCTGCTGACATTTAATAAAAAAATAATGGCAGAGGCGTTATTCACCTGGTACTGATGTGAATTATGGCTTTTTCACTTGGTATTGATGTGACTTATGGCTTTCAGATGATTCTGAGGCAGAAGAGCTGCAAACACAACAGGAGCTGCAGTCTTGTAAGCCTTGTCGAAGACTAAGGCCTACAAGGCTAAGACTTGACTAAGTTATTTAGGGCAGAATGGAGTGAGAGGAGGCTGTTACAGGGCCCTCTCCCTTCATAGGGCCACCTCAGAAGTGTTACAGCTTCTTCACAGGACCTACCTGTTATAAATCTCATCATCATAAAGAAACTACGCATGAAATAACGCTGGACGGCCAGCTGGTGGCGCCGTCCAATGAGTATAAATACTCGGGCGTGGGCCCAGCTTGCCCAGGGACATTTTGTAAGACAGGAACTAGTGAAGTACAACTAGACCTCCATGTTCTGAAACTAGTTGATTAAAGCCTTGCTTTATACTCAAACCAAGTGCGTAGTGAGTTTTATTACGTCACTACCATCACCTAGGAAGTGGCAGTAACATAGGCAGATGGGGAGGAAATCTACTGGAGGCCTGGGACACAGGGCCCCCACCATCATTTATATGTGGTGGCTGGGGAAGGAGAGAGCGGGGCAGTCATGGTGGAGGTGGGGAACGGAAATAGAGGTCAGATGGCAAGATGGCAATGAGCTAACTGCCCTGACTTCCCTTTATTCCTCGCCACTTTTTGGGTAAGATTGTGGAGGACAATCCGAGCCATACCACCATATTGAAGCCCAGGGTGGGTTTTGACCTCATGAAGCTTGCAGAATGCTTTCTGAGCAAATTGAAATTTTTAATTCAGAAAATTGCAACGAAAAGATGTCTAAAGTGCTGTTAATGTTACAGGTACAATTAATTCCATTGACAGTCAACTGTAAAGTTGAAATGATGTTAGACTGAAACAGACTACTATGATGTCATTGCAGAATAATTGTCGTAATTCACAGGACTGTACAATACATAGAATTAAAGATTGGTTTGGAGAGAGTAAAAGGTTGCAATTTAATCAACGTTTAGATGACATCATAACTATAATGAAACAATTCTTTTGCGGTTCCAAAGCAAAATTATAGAGGATTTCAGAGTCCAGTAGGGAATTATTTTTAATTTTAAAGCAAAATTATAGGGGAATTAAAAACCCAAAATCTCCCCTGCAAATTCTCTCACTCATGGGCATCATTCATGCCTGCATCCTTGCTGAGTTAAAGTCCATTGCCATTCGTGAACGAACATTAGTGACCACCTCCTAGAATTGTCTCACCACACTTTGGATGTCAGTTTGTAATAGGTGGAATTCTCTTCCAACTGGAGATGAAAGTTTTCAAGCAAATATTCCTTGTCGCATGACAGAATCAAGATAGCTACGTTCTCAGAAAGGAAGACAACTTTGCCAACCTTTTAATGAGCCATCAAGGCAGCTTCTCTTCCCAGCTATAATTCCCCGGGCAACACCACAACATGGAGCTACTCTCACAGAGGCCATTCATGCTTTCAGTGGCACTGAGCCGAGCAAGCTGAAGAAATTCCAGGCTCGATTTCTGGCCTGAGTTGAGTTAAGTTGTGAGGAATTTACAGTTGGTCTCGGTGTCACTGAGTAAGGAGGAGAAAAATCAGCCAGCGTGCATGTGTGGATGTCGAGTGAGGACAGGATTGGATTCAGCTTGGCTCTGATGCCCCTATGTACCACTAGCCTGTCAGCGACACACTTGCTCGGCTACTGTATGAAGAGTGGGCAAGTGGGTGAGGTACTGGAGGTCTGCTGTTGTCTCGTGCACTCCTTCAGGGGAGGAGATAGCAAAAGGGGAAAAAATTGGGGAAAACAAGAAAAAGCGGGTTCAATATATTACATTACATACAGTGTTACATAGTATTTACAGCACAGAAACAGGCCATTAGGCCCAACATGTCCATGCTGGTGTTTATGCTCCACACGAGCCTCCTCCCACCCTTCTTCATCTAACCCCATCAATGTCTTAAATATTTGACACATTCATGGCACATCACCAGATCTTGCTCCTGATTGGTCAGGAATGATTTACAATGTTTCCCAATTGTTTACATATGTTGCCCTCAGCTCAACCTAATATTTTTCTCCATTCAAACAATGATACAGGAAAACTATAGTAAATAAACAATAGGGAAAGAGAGACATTTAACATCATGTACTGCCTGCAAAAATAACAAGCTGTTATCATAAAGGTGAAGTATTCCAAGCAGGTGACTGGCTGTTCCATTATGTCTTTCCTGTTTTCTAACTCTTTCCAGACCAGGAAGGCACCAGGTTTGATCCCTGGTTTGTGCTGAGTTAGTTTCCACCTAAGCTGTTTCCTATTAGGACATGAAAACCACTTATCTAAATCTTCGTTCTCATGGCAGTGAAGTTAAGTAGATAAACACTGGCTGAGTAGTACTTAGAAACTAAATAAATAGAAGAAAGAAAGAACTTGCATTTATATAGCACCTTTCACGACCTCAGGACATCCCAAAGCGCTTTACAGCCAATGAAGTACTGCTTTGAAGTGTAGTCACTGTTGTAATGTAGGTACAGCAAGGTCACACAAACAGCAATATGATAATGACCAGATCATCCATTTTTAGGGATTGTTATTTGAGGGATAAATGTTGGACAGAACACCAGGAAGAACGCCGCTGCTCTTTGAAATAGTGCCATAGGATCAGATGGGGCCTCGATTTAACATCTCATCTGAAAGATGACACCTCCAACAGTGCAGCACTCCCTCAGTACTGCACTGGAGTGTCAGCCTAGATTATAGGCTCAAGTCTCTGGAGTGGGACGTGAACCTACAACCTTTATGACTCAGAGGTGAGAGTGCCACCCACTGAGCCACAGCTGACACCTACGTGTGTGTGAAACAATTTTGATGTAGGTGGTATAGATCATATTTTAGAACATTCCACTGGAGTGAAGGACCACAATTCTCTGTGTTATATTTTGGAATGTACAATATTGATGGTTTGTAGCAGAGCTCATAGTGATGCCCTAATTGTGCATCTTAGGAAGGTACTGTAGTATTGAGGAGTTTTGAGGCATGCTGGCTCAGTTATTTGCCCTCGGGATGCACCAAGGGCATGTGTATTGCCCATCCCCTACCCTAGTTGCTCTGACTGTTCAACTGAGTTGCTTGTCGGGTCACTTCAGAGGGCATCGATTAGAGTCATATGTCGGCCAGACTAAGTAGGACTGATATTTAGTGAACCAGCTGGATTTTTATGGCAAACACCAATTCATTAGATCCAGTTTCCCAACTTGCTATGGTGAGATTATGAATTCACAACCTTTGGATTGCTAGTGTAGTACCATAGCAACTACTCCACCACACCCTTTTAATCCTAGAGTAGTCTACAGGACTGGACAGACTAGATGCAGGAAGGATGTTCCCGATGGTGGGGAGTCCAGAACCAGGGGTCACAGTCTAAGGATAAGGGGTAAGCCATTTAGGACTGAGATGAAGAGGAATTTCTTCACCCAGAGAGTGGTGAACCTGTGGCATTCTCTACCACAGAAGGCAGTGGAGGCCAATACATTAAATATATTCAAGAAGGAGTTAGATATATTTCTTAAGGCTATAGGGATCAAGGGATATGGGGAGAAGGCAGGGACAGGGTACTGAGTTTGGATGATCAGCCATGGTCTCATTGAATGGTGGAGCAGGCTCGAGGGGCCGAATGACCTACTCCTGCTCCTATCTTCTATGTTTCTATGTGAAAACTCTCTATTACAGTCTGCCTATACCACTGAGAAAGTTTATGCTCCTGTAGCTGAAATGTTTGCTCAACATAAAATTTTGTGTTGCAATTTTGGAAATATCTTTTTAGTTCTATTTTTGCATGCCCATAGTTGATGACGTGAATGAAATCACTCCCTTGTGGATATTATCATTAGTTTTGCCTGTATACAAACACCACCAAGAAAATCTGCCAAATGCTCTCTTTACAAATACACAAATTAAAAGTCATAGATGTGTAAAAAATTGGATACATATTTTATGCCATCATTGTGTAATTTATCTCACATTGTGCTGCCTACACTATTAATGCTATTAGGAACATATCCCAGAGCACTTATTTCCTTGTACAACTCTTCTAACAAACAGTTTGTTTCACTGAAAGGGATTTTTGTGGTTCACTTGTAAAAGTGAAGGGGAAAAATTGGGTATCGCCCATTTTGGGGCACTAATATCGGCCGGGCGCAAAGTTTAGTGCCCGGCGGTAATTATCGCCTCCGACTGCAAAATTCGCCTCTATCGCCCCTGGATGTAACTGGCAAAATAGATAAGGGAGAACCAGTGGATGTGGTGTATTTGGACTTTCAGAAGGCTTTCGATAAGGTCCCACACAAGAGATTAGCGTGCAAAATTAAGGCACATGGGATTGGAGGCAAGGTATTGACTTGGATAGAGAACTCGTTGGCGGACAGAAAGCAAAGAGTTGGAATAAACGGGTTGTTTTCCGAGTGGCAGGCAGTGACTAGTGGGCTACCGCAAGGATCGGTCCTAGGACCCCAGCTGTTCACAATATATATTAATGATCTGGACGAGGGAATTGGATGTAATTTCTCCAAATTAGCAGACGACACAAAGCTGGGTGGGAGGGTAAGCTGCGAGGAGGATGTCGGGAAACTCCAGTACGATTTGGACAGGTTGGGTGATTGGGCAGAAACATGGCAAATGCACTATAATGTGGATAAATGGGAGGTTATCCACTTTGGTGGCAAAAACAGGAAGGCAGATTATTATTTGAATGGCAATAGATTATGAGAAGGGGAAGTGCAAAGAGACCTGGGTGTCCTTGTGCACCAGTCGCTGAAGGTAAGCATGCAGGTGCAGCAGGCGGTTAAGAAGGCAAATGGTATGTTGGCCTTCGTAGCAAGAGGGTTCGAGTACAGGAACAAGGATGTCTTGCTACAGTTGTACAGGGCCTTGGTGAGACCGCACCTTGAGTATTGTGTGCAGTTTTGGTCACCTTACCTGAGGAAGGACATTCTTGCCATGGAGGGAGTGCAGCGAAGATTCACCAGGCTGATACCTGGGATGGCAGGAATGACGTATGAGGAGAGATCGTGTCGATTGGGCTTATACTCACTGGAGTTTAGAAGATTGAGAGGGGATCTCATCGAAACCTATAAAATTCTGTCAGGTCTGGACAGACTAGATGCAGGAAGGATGTTTCTGATGGCCGGGGAGTCCAGAACCAGGGGTCATAGTCTAAGGATAAGGGGTAAGCCATTTAGGACTGAAATGAGGAGGAATTTCTTCACCCAGAGAGTGGTGAACCTGTGGAATTCTCTGCCACAGAGGGTGGTGGAGGCCAGTTCATTAAATATATTCAAGAAAGAGTTGGATATATTTCTTGAGGCTAAAGGGATCAAGGGATTTGGGGAAAAGGCAGGGACAGGGTACTGAATTTGGATGATCAGCCATGATCACATTGAATGGCGGAGCAGGCTCGAGGGGCTGAATGGCCTACTCCTGCGGTGAGGTGATTTGAGCGCTTAATCAGGCGCTGCACACCTCTCTTAAGGCGCTAACATCGGGGAGCAAGGCGCTACCTCAGAATGCTACCGAAGCTCAGGCGATGACAGTAACCATGGAAGCCAGACAGACTGGCACTGTCCAGTTCTTAAAGGGGAGGGGCCATCTTGCTGGCCAGCCACACCCTGCTCATTGCAGCCTTGAATCTCGGCCTGGAGAGACCTCTAAAGCAATTGTGTTGGAAGCACTAATGGATAGGCCCAGGGAAAGAGCTCGGCGCTTAGGAACCTCAAAAGTGGTGCCAAAGGCCAAAACTCCTTAGGACAGTGTTAAATCTTTCCAGACGTCTCTCTCCCTCTCAACCTGCATGTACCAAAAATGTTGCCGACAAGAAATGGCAGGAAGCGCCCACCTTTAAATAGCGCTCCCCCAGCCCCATCCCGACTTGAAAACGTTCCCCTCTACCTGTCGTTCCTAGTGGCAGGCACTAAGGCAGGGGGCACGACTCAATATCCGGTCTGGGACGCTACTGGGGCGTTGCACGCTCGACTGATTTCACGATCTGGGGGCGCAGGAGATCGTGGCGGTAGTGTTTAGCGCCGCCGCAAAACAACAGATCAATTTCGCGAGCGGCACTAAACTCGCTACGCTTGGGCGCTAAGTTCCTAGCGCCCCGTTAGCGCCCCCCGGAGGCGCTAACCAATCGAATTTCCCCCCCCCCAAGCTGTTTTACTTCCAATCAACACAGCAGCTTGTTATCATAAAACGGCTCCTTTAAGATCCCTCCCCCAATCTGGCCTGCCCGTCCATTTACAGTGCCATTTCCCTGCTTGGCTGAAAACCAGATCATGTAAATGAGCTGAACCTGGCAATTCAACCAGTTTCGTCTGTGTTCCAAATAGATGCCTTGGAAATGCACACCACCCGGCCAACAAGGAGTGAATGAAAATCAGCTCCTTGTGCAAAATATTTAACATGCAACAACCAGCAATTATCTAGCAGGCTCGTGAATTACTACAAATTAGTTGTGTCAGAAGTACAGTTTGTACATAAGGTACAAGACTTGGGGCCTCAGTGGTTACCAGCCTGTTTATACTTATGCCTTAAATCATCATATACCTAGTGTATTGAAATGTCTATTGAGGTATTTTTCAATCTCTGATATAAATGAGCTCTATCTCACAGTATATTGCACAAAAAATCAATCAATATTAATTATTTATACATTATTTATTTTTAAGCTGCCAATTATAAATCAGTTTTTCTCCCTCTTTTTCAGCCACCTGGCACCATGTGCCATTCTCTGAGAGAATTGACAGGCCGGCTGCTCCCCAAATTTCAGCCAAAGTTAATCTGAAACTGTGAACAAAAGCAGTTTGGAACAACCCTGTCTGACTCTCCCTCCTATTATCTGTAGTTTGGCTGTTTCCCCTCTCCCTCTGCCCTCCCTCTCATGGCCTAGCTCAGCCCAGAACTCACATTGTGGTTGAATGAACCCAGCGTCCACTCAATCCATTGCATAAAAGAAAGAAATTGAACTTGTATAGCACCTTTCACAACCTCAGGACATCCCAAAGCACTTTACAGCCAATGAAGTACTTTAGAAGTGCGGACACTGTTGTATTGTAGGAAACGCGGCGGCCAATTTGCGCACAGCAAGGTCCCACAAACAGCAACGTGATAATGACCAGATCATCTGTTTTGTGGAATGTTGGCCGAGGGGTAAATATTGGCCAGGACACCGGGGATAACTCCGCTGCTCTTCTTCGAAATAGTGCCATGGGATCTTTTATGTCCACCTGAGAGGGCAGACGGTTTAACGTTTCATCCGAAAGATAAATAGAATATTTATGGTACAGGAAACTTTGTGCTATCCGGCACCGACGGGACCGAGCTGCTGCCGTTCCCTCAAAGCTGCCGGACACTCCAGAGTTAATGTTGAAAGATAGGGAGATTTTCATCTCCGTATCTGACAACAAACACTGTTGCTTAGCAACAGCTTCTAAACACTCAGCTGCAGCTGCAAGCGTCTGTAGCTGAAGCTGTTGCTATAGCTACAGACCTTGCAGTGCTTGACTGGGAAAAAAAAAGCAAAGAAAAGAAACGAAAAGAATAAAAAACGGCTCCCGATTTTTGTCGGTGGCTCGAGCTTGCCGGATGGTTCGCCTCCGGATAACTCAAAGTTTCCTGTATATTAATATACATAATTCCAGATGTTGGGATTAAAAGTTGTCAGATCAGAACAGCAATCTGGTAGTTTAATCGGCCTCAGCTAAGGAGCAGTAAAATCAAGCAGCCTCTGACCAGACAATCCATGGGTGTCCCAGAGGTAGGCCAAAGACTTTCCGTTCGGCCTTCTTGAGTTGGTTGGGATCTGCCCCCCACCCCACTCCTTCCCCCAGATGTAAAGTTAATCTTCAGCCAGAAGTGCCAAGTGGATGATCGATCTCAGCCTCCTGAGGTCCCCACCATCACAGATGCCAGTCTTTAGCCAATTTGAGTTACTCCACATGATATCAAGAAACCGACAACATCCCGGCTGTAGTGCTGAAGACCAGTGCTCCAGAACTAGCCGCGCCTATACCCAAGCTGTTCGAGTGCAGCTACAGCACTGGCATCTACCCGACAATGTGGAAAATTGCCCAAGTATGTCCTGTTCACATAAAGCAGGACAAATCCAATCTGGCCAATTATCGCCCTTACAGCCTACTCATCAGAAAAGTAATGGAAGGTGTCGTAGACAGCGCTACCAAGCGGCACTTACCATTAACCTGTTCATCGATGAGCAGTTTGGGTTCCACCAGGACCACTCAGCTCCAGACCTCATTACAGCCTTGGTCCAAACATGGACAAAAGAGCTGAATTCCAGAGGTGAGGTGAGAGTGAGTGCCCCTGACATCAAGGCAACATTTGACTGAGTGTGACACAGTGTTCAGTTCCATTCGCAACTCCTCAGAAAATGAAGCAGTCTGTGCCTGCATGCAGCAAGACCTGGACAATATCCAGGCTTGGGTTAATAAATGGCAAGTAACTTCCATGGCACACAAGTGCCAGGCAATGACCACCTGCAACAAGAGAAAGTCTAACCGTCTCCCCTTGACATTAAATGGCATTACCAACATCGAATCCCCCACCATTGACCAAAATCTTAACTGAACCAGCCACATAATTACTGTGCCTACAAGAGCAGGTCAGAGGCTGGGTATTCTGCAGCGAGTGACTTACCTCCTGACTCTCCAAAGCCTTTCCACCACCAACAGGGCACAAGTCAGGAGTGTGATGGAATACTCTTCATTTGCCTGGATGAGTGCAGCTCCAACAACACTCAAGAAGCTCAACACCATCCAGGACAAAGCAGTTTGCTTAATCAGCACCCCATCCACCCCCTTAAACATTCACTCCCTTCACCATCAGCGCACCATGGCTGCAGTGTGTAGCATCTACAAGATGCACTGCAGCAACTTGCCAAGGTTTCTTCGACAGCCTCCCAAGCCCGTGACCTCTACCATCTAGAAGGACAAGGGCAACAGGTGCATGGAAGCACCATCACCTCCAAATTCCCTTCCAAGTCACACCATCCTGATGGAAATATATCGCCGTTCCTTCACCGTCGCTGGGTCAAAATCCTGGAATTCCCTGCCCAACAGCACTGTGGGAGCACCTGGACTGCAGAAGTCCAAGAAGGTTGCTCACCACCATCTTCTCAAGGGCAACTAGGGGTGGGCAATAAATGCTGGCCTTGTCAGTGACGCCTACATCCCATGAATGAATAAATAAAATAATTTTAAAATAAATTAATTGGAAGCCAGCAGGTCCCAATATCCAAGGCCCGACAATTAAGCTGCAGGCCTCTCACTTTCTTGTCCCCACCCTCTGCCAGTTCTAGGCCCTGCTTAGGTTGGCCTGCACTGGGGGTGCCCTTGAGCAATTCAATGGACCTGGACAGAAAATACTAGTGCTGCGCGGCATGCTGCTCTGTCCAAAACCTGCGCAGGGGGAGAATGAGGAAAATCTGTCCATTGCAGTCTCTTCACACATTTGTGTGCTTCCATTCCTGAAATCCCTATAGATCTTTAAAAATCATAACCTTAGATTCTCTCGAAATTTCTGAACATGTAAAAGGGAGGATAGAAAAAACTTTCATAAACCAGAGAAGGTGGTTACAATTTGGAAAGCCATACCACAATCAGTTGTTGAAACAGAGTCCATTAATTCTCTTAAAGGGGAATTCAAGTTATTTGAAAAAGGGAAATATTAACGGTTATGGAAAGCAAGCAGACGAGATAGTTCACGGTTAAAAAATGGCATGGACTAAAAATAGGCCAAATAACCGGTTTCTGTGCAATAATATTCTTTGATTCTAAAATCCTTACCTACCTTAATTATCCCAGCACTCATTGAAAGAGTAAAAATTCCTAATGTACCAAATGGTTCTTAAAATGAAGGATACCATACCCAACATTAATGGGCACTGTCAGAAAAAATGAGGCGACTCAGTTCAAGCAGCTCTAGAACATGGGAAAAATATCAGCCTGCCACCTATCGGTGAGTCCGAGTCTGAAGCTGATGCTTGCTTTAAACTACTAGCGAGCAGCATGGTTGCTTGAACTCATTATGACAACATTCCCATTGGTTCTGTACTTGAGAGGGGACTAACATCAGAAAGATTGGAGAGGCAATATTTTCAGAGTGCGACATCATAAACATCAGTGCCACTAGTGTTTTTTTTCCTTCTGTAATTTTTATTAAGAGCACGAAACACTGTAATTTTCCAGAATTCTGCCAGCTTTAGATGCACATCATTCATTGCATCAATCTAAATACAGATTTATGTAGCCTGGCGAAATGGAGCAGCACAGGACACGAACTTTCGTTTTTGGGGTTTTTTATTCTGTATTAATAACTTGGGTCTAGGTTTAGGATGAAATTGTAAATACATAAAATACAGTCGACAAAATACGGCAGTGGCTTGCCCAACTCTCCTGAGCACACCCCCCACGCTGGATCTAGAAAATGGAGGCTGTGAAGAAAGGGGAGGTTCCTTTGGCATCACATGGCCTTACCCATAACCCTTTTCTCAAATTCTAAAGGGGAAAATGAACCGCGCCATCTAGTGGACTTAAATATTCACTGCATTTTCCCACTTGGCTACATTCTCCCCTGCTTTAAAGTCAACGTCCTCGGTGACTTAGCACCCGTTTTTCACTTCTTTTACAGCTTCTCGAAAAAATGCAGTACCCAGACTCGATAAAACATGAGAGAACACCTCAGGACTGAGTGAGACTGCATTACAGGCTGACTGAGGCAAATGGTATGGGTTAGGGTTTACCCCAGCATTGGCTCTTTTAGTTCTGCGAGGAGCCGGAATGGGTACCTCAACCTCAGTCCCACACTCAGAAGGGTCTGAATGCTCTGGCTCAGAAACAGCCTCTGATTCCTGTACATCTTGGGCATTACCAACAGGATCATTGTTTACTTTTTCCTCCTGAGTTAACTCTGGATAGGTGACTTCCTCTACCACAACAAACTCAGTATCAGAGGGCTCTGGCAACGATTCTGTCAAAAGAGTGACAGGGGGTACGGTGACAGGGGACTTGGTTCTCGTCCGCCTAGGCTCAGGGACAGGGGTAACACATGGCCTAAGATTAACTCTATGGACCCTTTTTAAAGGACCGCCCTCTACAGGCTCAACTGCATGTGTAGTACCCTGTACCTCCACCACTCTGTACACAGTAGGACCCCACGCATCCTGAATTTTGTTCCTACCCAAAGGCCTGTGTCGTAAGTATACCAACTGACCCACCTCAATGGTTGGACAGTACACTTTGTCTTTGTTAAGTTCAATTCTTTGAGCTGATTTCTTTTCAGTGTACTCTCTTGCCCTTGCATGTGCCTCCTTCAAACGCTCTTGGTGGACAACCAACCACTCATGTTTCTTGTCTAACACTTGCTCCTGACCTAATAAAGCATCTACAGGAAGGTGTGGATGAACCCCGAAAAGCAGATAGTACGGTGGGTAGCCAGTCGTAGCATGGGGTGTTACATTGTAGGCATACACCAACTCAGATAAGTGCTCAGGCCAGCGGCGCTTCTTTTCTGGAGGCAGTGTACGCAAAAGATCATGTAAAGATCTGTTGAATCTCTCACATTGAGCATTTCCTTCTGGGTGGTGTGGGGTAGTGCGGGTTTTCTTTACACCATAAAGCTTACACAGCTCGGCAATGATTTCACTCTCAAAATTTCGACCTCTGTCTGAATGCAATCTTTCTGGGACCCCATACTTCATGAACCACTCTTTGAGAAGGACTTTTGCCGTGGTATCAGCCTTTTGGTCCCGAGTAGGGAAGGCTTGTGTGAATTTAGTGAAAACATCGGTCACCACTAACACATTCTCACGACCATCGGAGGCCGGTTCCAGCATGGTGAAATCTACAGCAACTACTTCAAGGGGCCGGGAGGCTAGAAATGATTTCATAGGGGCATGTATCTTGGGGTGGGGCATTTTTGTCAAAACACACCTCTCGCATTTCTTGACCCATTGTTCCACATCCCCATACATCCCAACCCAAAAACATCTCTGTCTCAAAAGGTTCTGTGTGCGCTCTATTCCCTGATGGCCCATACGATCATGCACACCTTCAAGCACGACTTCTTTCAAACAAGAGGGCAGTAGTAGCTGGTGACACTCACCAACATGGACATCCTCGATTACACGGTACAACAAACCATCTTGCTCACAAATACGGGGCCACTGCTTTAACGTGGATAATACTAGCTTGGATAACTGCGACCTCTCCTTGTAAGTTGGCCTCCGCTGCTCACCCCAAAACTTCCTAAACACGCTGAGGGTGGGGTCTGTGTCCTGAAACTTACGTAGTTCCTCTTTAGAGTAACCGGGAAGTGTTGGTGTGTTACCCTGCAACTCACTACGCTCAGTACTTTCTTCTGCGTCCGAAACACGGATCTGTCTGACTTTACAGCACTTGACTCCTGCTGTCCCTAAGTCTGGTCCTAGAGCTGTTCCCTTGTGAGTGACATTACATATGGCCACACAACCATCATAGTCCGCATCCCCACTGTCTGACTCGGGCTCCCCTGCTAACGGCTGCCTAGAGAGGGCATCTGCTGCTGCATTACAGCGGCCTGGGCGGTACTTGACGTCAAAGTCAAAAACAGCTAACTGAGCCACCCATCTTTGCTCAACAGCACCTAACTTAGCTGTAGAAAGGTGACACAGGGGGTTGTTATCTGTTATGACAGTGAACTTGGAACCTAGAAGGTAACCTCGAAATTTCTCTGAAACAGCCCATTTGAGGGCGAGGAGCTCTAGTTTCATACTGCTGTAGTTTCTGTCATTTCTTTCAGCATTACGGAGCCTCCTACTGGCATATGCTATCACTCTCTTCCTATCTCCCTGCTGCTGGTGGAGGATGGCACCTAATCCTAGGTTACTGGCATCCGTCTCTACAATAAAAGGCTGAGTGAAATCTGCGTAACCTAACACTGGAGCACTGATCAGCTTTTCTTTCAGCTGTTCGAAAGCAGCTTGGCACGCAGCTGTCCATGAACCTTCAAACAACCGTTTTGCTTTTGCTGGGCTGTCTTCCCTAAGGCATGCATTGACTACGTCATGGAGAGGGCCAGCTCGTTTAGAAAAATCCTCAACGAACCTCCTGTAATAACTACAGAAACCAAGAAATGACCTCAGATCTTTGACTGTACTGGGGACCGGCCACTTCTTTACGGCGGCAATTTTCTCTGGATCTGTCCCTATACCCTCCCCTGAAATTTGATGCCCAAGGAACCTGACTTCCTGCTGCAGGAAGTGACACTTTTCAAGCTTTACTTTCAACCCTGTCTCTTTCAGTCGTCTTAGAGCTGTCTCAAGCCTCTCTAAATGGTCCGGGAAGGTCTGAGAAAACACAAGGATGTCATCTAAATACACTAATAGGATGTGGAACACTAAGTCGCTCATAGTCGCTTGCATAAGTCGTTGAAAAGTCGCAGGTCCATTACAGACACCAAAAGGCATTCTGAGGTACTCAAAAAGGCCAAAAGGAGTTGTAAAAGCAGTCTTAGGCCTGTCACTTTCACGGACAGCAACCTGGTGGTACCCACTTGCAAGATCAATGGTCGAGAAGAACTTTGCACCATGAAGGGCATCAAAACTCTCGTCAATGCGGGGCAAAGGAAATGCGTCACGTCTGGTTTTTGAGTTTAGTTTCCTAAAGTCAACACATAGTCGTATGTCTCCATCAGTCTTACGAACTACCACTATGGGTGAAGCGTATGAACTATTGCTCTCCTGGATGACACGCTTTCTTAAAAGCTTAGTGATGTGGTCCCTCACCTCTTTGTACAGTGTAGGTGGGATACGACGGTATGGCTCTGTAACTGGTGCGTCATCTACCAAGTTAATCTCATGCTCAACTTTATCAGTGTAGCCTAGGTCCTCATCCTTAAAAGCAAATACTTCCGAATACCTGGCTAAAAGTGCACCTAACTCTGCTTGTTGGCCCTGTGTGCCACCTATGTGTAGTTTGTCCAAAAGCAACTGAATGTCTTGGTCTGTCATCTGTCCTTCTTTTCTGCCAACAGTTACTTCCTCTGTGTCAGCGGAGATGCATTGAAATCGCACCTCACAGGAGTCCTTGTCTACACACTCTGCCTGAGTCGGAATACCAAGCCTGGTCCTGGGGCTTAACCACACATCCTCCTCAGAGAAATTTACCACCTGCACTGGAAATAAATGTCCCTTTGATTCAACTAGAGTGGGGACAACTACCAGGCCACCTGGCAATGGTGTGTTACCTGGCTCCAACAGCATTTTAGTGCTGCCACCTGACTGAGTTTTAAGTCCCTTTACGTAGACTGTAGCTATGGAAGACGCAGGCACATGTACAGCACCCCTACCAGCTACACGGACAGAAGATGACTTTGGAGTGATGTTACACTGTTGTACTTGCTGAAATGCTTCCCTCCAATCTGAATCCAACTTTCCCCCTAGAGTAGTGTCAAACTCAGCATGAACGAGTTGTCTGCATCGGCTGATGATGTTCATACCAATAAGACCTGGTGCTGCAGGCTGTGACTGCTGATGCTCTTTGACTACCAGGAAACCACATTCGGGTAAGGTTATACCCATAGTTTCAACGTCTAACTCAAGGTAGCCCAAGTAGGGAATGTCCAACCCGTTGGCGGCAGTGATCTTAAGCCACCCGGTTGTAGGCAGCATATCCTCATCCCTCCCAAGTAAGTGCTCTCTGAAAAAAACTTCAGTAATAGTGCTGACTTGGCTCCCGGTATCCAGTAAACAGTTAGCAGTAACCCCCCCAATCTTGAGATCTACTACTGGACATTTACCTACTGCACGGTCAAGAAATCTGTCACGAATACCAGTACTGTTCTGAGAGCCTGCAGGTTTTCCTCGCATTGCCCGGCTCATGGCAATCGAGGGAGTTAGTTTTCCTGCACCCCAGCCAGCAGTGGTGGATGTGTTTGCTACCTCGTGCTTCTGAGGACACTGTTTGGCAATGTGCCCCGCCCCGTTACACTTAAAGCAAATAGGCTGACCTTCATCAGTGAACTTTGGCTTGGCTCTAGGTTTCCCAACCTTGTCATTACCCGTGTTTTCCTTCTGTAGAGCAAGACCCCGTACTACCTCTGTTAGTTCCCCGATAGCTTTACCCTGTTCCGCCACCACTTTAAGAACATCCTGTAAAGTGACAGCCTGGCTGCCTGGTACCCCAATGGCAGAACACTGAAGATCCCTCCCCGTACTGTCACACACTACATTCTTGCTCTTTGCAACTTTAGTGCTACAGGGCTGGTCTTCTAAGGACCATAAGACAGCTTCCTCACGTACATCGAACAGGGTAGACTGGGGGTTGTCTCGTACAAACTTGCGCAACTCTCTCCGGAGTGAGGGATCTCTAA
This sequence comes from Somniosus microcephalus, assembly GCF_052327205.1. NCBI lineage: Eukaryota > Metazoa > Chordata > Chondrichthyes > Squaliformes > Somniosidae > Somniosus > Somniosus microcephalus. Next base: position 85,608,926 of record NC_141002.1, on the reverse strand, counting down.
CACCATCAACAAATCTGTTTCTGACAACCCGTTTCGTGTCCGGCACAGCATCAGGTGATTGCTTTACCAAAGTTCTAATAATCTGAGAGAGTGCATGTGAGTATTCTTGGAAACCTTCACCCTCTTCTTGCTTGCGTCCATAGAAAGTTTCTAACAGCTGGGACTCACTGCGTTTTTCGGTGAAAGCCCCCCTTAGGTAACTGAACAGGTCACTGGGCTGCTTAGACTCTCCACCCAACCGTAACCTAATTTCCTGTAGGGCTGCCCCCCTCAACAAAGATCGAATGAAATCTACCTGCTCTGCAGGAGTCTGATCTCTAGCTCGTAGTACACTTTCAACCTCTTCAATGAACTCATCAACTGAACGACTATCTTTAGATACCTCACCACTGAATGGTTGGATCTGACGCTCTCTGGGTACATACACATATGACTTGGTTGCCCCATTACCTAGAGTGGCAATAATTGCCATTGCTTGGTCATGGTTTTTTTTCAACTCTGAAATCTGTGCCTTGAGTTCATCTATCTGGTTGCCCTCACCCACACTAGAGGTATTGTCCTCACCATCCGAATTGTGAGCTCCACCCGCCTCCTCAGGAGGGTCTAACATTTTGACTCAGTTCACAAGTCCCTGACAGTCACTGAATGGGATGGCCGCTGCGACGATTCTTCTCCAATGGTGTCCCTCCTCGGTGCCTTGATGGGTCCTCTCCCAGATTGGTCCTGGCACCCTCTGGGTCCCGTCTGTCTGGTCTGGTCCTCCTTAGCAACCCCAGGCAGCACTCTCCGTCCGTCTCCAGGTCCACTTGGCACCACGCCGCTCTTCCCCCACTGCTGTATTTTATGTAACTTTCCCAAACCTGAGAAACTCCAAGCTAACAGACCCCACTCCTGGTACCAAAATGTGTAGCCTGGCGAAATGGAGCAGCACAGGACACGAACTTTCGTTTTTGGGGTTTTTTATTCTGTATTAATAACTTGGGTCTAGGTTTAGGATGAAATTGTAAATACATAAAATACAGTCGACAAAATACGGCAGTGGCTTGCCCAACTCTCCTGAGCACACCCCCCACGCTGGATCTAGAAAATGGAGGCTGTGAAGAAAGGGGAGGTTCCTTTGGCATCACATGGCCTTACCCATAACCCTTTTCTCAAATTCTAAAGGGGAAAATGAACCGCGCCATCTAGTGGACTTAAATATTCACTGCATTTTCCCACTTGGCTACATTTACATGGAACATGCCCTGTGACTTCTATGAATCTAAGGTTATGATCTTTAAAGATCGATAGGAATTTCAGGAATGGAAGCACACAAATGTGTCAAAAGATTGCAATGGTCACACTTTGATGGACGGATTTTCCTCCTTCTCCCCCTGCGCAGGTATTAGATAGAGCAGCATAACGTGATTTATATACAGTAGATACGCAATACCCTTTCTTTTAAAGGTAGCTTTTCCTGAGGTTCAGTTTAAATGTTGCTTCATTTAGATCACAAGAGAAGTCTGTTGTGACTGAGGCTCATGTGAGTCAAGCAAATGATTTAAAAATAAACTTTTTTGTATAACCTCAAGAGGCTTTGGGAACAATACGGGGCCTGCTATGGTTCAATGGCTATTCTGCTCTTCTGTGTGGAAATTTCCATAACAGGCAATTGCACCAAAAACGGCTCAAGAATTTTCGAACCCAGTCCCACGTTTGTTAAATTCCATTCAAAGAATGTAATTAAGTGAAAACAGAAACTTATATGTTCTGCTGAATTTTATTGTGTCATTTTATTGTGAACAGCCAAAGGCAGCCATTCCCAGGATGCTATAAAAAAACACAAGTATCAAAATCAACTGGTACATTTCCACTCTAGATATGACACACTTCAGGGAACATAATTCACAATATTAGTCCATGACTGAGTTTCACAATAATGTGCGTCACTTCTTTAAACTAATAGATATTTGTGTAAAGCAACCATAATCAGAAGTCAATAAAAAAGAAATTAATAAAAACAGAAAGGACCAATTTAATAAATGTAATTCTGCTGCAAAGTGTAACATTACCGGTGTGAAGTTGTCCCTTAGAACACATGTTCCAATACTAGGGGTTATTCATTACCTCTGACAACACATTGGTTAACATTTCGGTGAAAAATTCCTGAATGTGTCACTTCATTGCAGTCGTTAAGTCATTTAACATTAATAATTTAAGTTAAAGTAGCACACAAAAGAATTTGACACAAATATGTTAGCCAGTGCACTACCAGATGAAATTAAAACCTTCAAAGTAGTGCAACTCCAATTTTCTATCTATTGATCCACCTATCTATTTAATCTATTTATGACATTTCTTCTTACTCATTTTATTTCAGCTGTGAGGTTGGTCTGGCATCCTGTTCACAGCCCCCCCGCCAGTACTGCTTTGTAACTAGAGGGTGTAAGAGAATGATCCACAGTGAGTTGCGCTATCATTTTCTTGATCCCTGCGGGCCAACCGTTGACTGCAGCCAAGGTTACAAACTGTGAGAAATTAAGGGCTAGATATTTGTGGCCGTAGCGCCATGCCATAGCACCATTAAATGGTGCTAAAATGGCGGCGGCCGCTCTTTCGTCAGGTGCTGGCGGTTCCCGCGTGGCCGCTGTTTTCGTCCTTACCTTTGCGCTGTCGGTAACTGGCAGTGTCATGCTGGACAAAATGGCGGCAACGCCGACTTTACGTCACAAGCACGAACTTCGACCCTAGCACTGAATTCAGCGTTGGGTCCTAAGCATGCCAGGTGAACCTGGCGTGCAAGCAGGCTGACAGTGGCGATGTCTGCAGCTCTTAAAGGGGCACATACATCATTCAAGTAAGTTTGAATTTAAGGGTTTGAACTGTTTCTTTAAAAATTTTATTGCAGTGCTGGCTTGCTGCAATAGATGTGAAAAGTTTTTTAAGTGTGATGGGGGTGCTGCTGGATGCTTGCAAGGGCTCAGATGGTAAATGAAGGCCTTTGAGAAGACACATCTGCTGCGAATACACAGCAGGTCACGCAACATCCGTGGAGAGAAAAACAGAGTTCACGTCTCAGGTGTGGCCAAGGGCTCAACCATGCCCCTGCCAAGAATGGCCTGCACCGTCTCCTCCAAGGGCGTGGGGTGAGGCTAGGAATGGGAGATGTGCCTCGTCATTGGTCCAGATTGTTGGTAGGTGAGTGATTGGGGTCATGCATTGAGCAGTGTGTGAGGCTAGTTGTTCAGTTGGTAGGAGACGGCTTTTGAAGATGCATTCACTGACATTGACCACTGGTCTGAGGTCATGAAATTTCTTTGGCACTGGAGCCAGGTGGTGGGATGACACTGCTGGCAGTGATGGCCCTAGTGATGTACTTCCGCATTGTTCTTTCTGGAGGGCCTCCTGGCCCCTGTGGGTAGAGGGCCGCTCTTGCAGTGTTGACCCCCCTGCACAAAGCTGGCGTGCAGCATGTGACACCCTTGGTGCCCCTTCCCTGGCTGGCTGAGCCATTTGTGTTAATGCGGAGGCAGTTTTCCCATTTGTTGAGGTTAGAAAGGTAACTCAGCTTTAACAGCTGAATATTCACATTTGGAACTTCTTTTAAATATTAAATATTTTTTAAAAGGTAGAAAGGGCTGAAAAATGTATTGATTCACTGCATTTTATGCTGTATTGCTTCAGTGTGCGTGGCCCCTTTAATTCTCAGACCTCCTCATTACCCACAATTCCCTGCGAGCTCCACAGCTTTGCTCACAGAGGCTGTGGGAAGCTGCAACGCCGGATCTGGACAGAAACTTCATCCTGGATCCCTCCAGCAACGCCACCAGGATGGCATTGCACGGCAGGTGAACGATGCTCCACCTATCTCCATGCCCCCCAGACCAATTTCACTCGGTTAGTAATGTGGACATTTCCAGCAGCCGTTAACTGTGGCGAACACGAATTTTCCCCCCTAACAGTATAAACTTGTTTGACTATTCTGTGCTGCAGCCCACAAGCCCACTGGACCATCAGCCTCCTTATTGGTTCATATTTTATAAGAAGTTGCAGTGATTTACAACAACAACAACAACAACAACAACTGTATTTATATAGCGTTTTTAACGTAGTAAAACGTCCCAAGGCGCTTCACAGGAGTATTATAAGACAAGAAATTTGACACCGAGCCATATAAGAAGCAATTGGGGCAGATGACCAAAAGCCTGGTCAAGAGGTAGGTTTTAAGGAGCGTCTTAAAGGAGGAAAGAGAGGTAGAGAGGCGGAGAGGTTTAGGCAGGGAATTCCAGTGCTTAGGGCCTAGGTAACTGGAGACACGGCCACCAATGGTTGAGCGATTATAATCAGGGATGCTCAAGAGGGCAGAATTAGAGGGGCGCAGATATCTCGGGGGGTTGTGGGGCTGGAGGAGGTTACAGAGATAGGGAGGGGCGAGGCCATGGAGGGATTTGAAACCAAGGATGAGAATTTTGAAATCGAGACGCTGCTTAAACGGGAGCCAATGTAGGTCAGCAGGCACAGGGGTGATGGGCGAACGGGACTTGGTGCGAGTTAGGACACAGGTAGCTGAGTTTTGGGTGACCTCAAGTTTACTTAGGGTCGAACGTGGAAGGCCAACCAGGAGTGTGTTGGAATAGTCGTCTAGAGGTAACAAAGGCATGGATAATTTAGCAACAATTTATTTAAAATATAACCTAGAAATTACTGAAAGCAACTTACTGACCTTGTTAGGTGGTTGGTTAGGCGATATAAGATAGAGAGTAGGGATAATAAGTATGTAATCAAATTGGAAGGAAGTCACTAGTGGTGTCCCACAAGGATCTGTGCTGGGGCCTCAACTATTCATTATATTTATTAATGACTTAGATAACACAATAGAGAGCCATATATATAAGTTTGCCGATTACACAAAGATTGGTGGTATTGGTAATGCAGACGGGAGCATAAAATTACAAAGAGACATTGATAGATTAAGTGAATTGGCGAAACTGTGGCAGATGGATTTCAACACAGGTAAGAGTGAGGTCATCCATTTTAGTCTAAAAAAGGATAGTTCCAAGTATTGTTTAAATGGCAAAAGCTAGTAACAGTGGAGGTCCGAAGGGATTTAGGGGTCTATGTACACAGATCACCAAAATGTAGCAGTCAGGTAGAGAAAATAATCAAAAAGGCTAATGGAATGTTAGCCTTTATAACTAGAGGGCTAGAATATAAAGGGAGGAAGTTTTGCTGCTGCTATACAAAGCTAGACCACACCTGGAGTACTGAGTACAGTTTTGGGCATTACACCTAAGGGGTGATTTGATTGAGGTGTTTAGGATTTTGAAAGGAATTGACAGGGTAGATAGAGAGAAATGTTTTCTGCAGGTGGGGGAGCCTAGGACAAAGGGACATAACCTTAAAATCAGAGCCAGGACATTCAGGAGAGAAGTTAGGAAACACTTCTTCATGCAAAGGGTGGTAGAAGTGTGGAACCCTCTCCCACAAAAAACAGTTCATAATTTTAAATCTGAGAGCGATAGATTTTTGCTGGACAAAGGTATAAAAGGCTAGGGAGCCAATGCAGGTGGATGGAGTTAAGATACAGATCACCCATGATATCGTTGAATGGCAGAACAGGCTTGAGGGGCCTACCCCTGTTCCTGTGTTCCTGTGTCCTATGTTGGTATTAGCACATTAATGCTCAATACATTCAGATGGCATTCCTCTGTCCACTCTTTTAACAGTGGCCTTAACCTGTGATTTTTCCACACTTCTCTATCAGGTAGTTGATATACCTATCAATTCGTCCAATAAAAAGCGACGAGTTAGGAACGTAACTAAAGGTTTTTATTGACTAAATAACAGAGCCCACCCTCGTGGGTGATCGGGTCCAACAAGGAGGAATACCAGCCAGTCGACTACCTTTATACCTGGGCAGGTAGGTGGAGCCATGGGCGGAGTCGGAGGTGGTCAGCCCAGGTATAACAGCGCGACAAGAGGCGACCTCGTATCGTGATACAACAGTGATAACGGTGATAACAATACAACAGTGATAACTATAGTGTAACGATAAAAGTGGTTTACCACATTCACCCCTTGTTTAGATTTGAGTCCGGCGGGGTGAAGTGTACTACCAGTTCTGGTATGTCAGTCTGTCCGGAGGCCTCGTAAGCCTCTCCGATCGTCGCAGCGGCGGTGCTGCATTATCCGGTGTTAGTGCTGGTGTCTGCGTGGTCGGCGAAGGCTCGTGGGGTTCCGGCATGCCGTCTACCTGGGCTGGAATTGGGGGGGTGGTGGGGGGGGGTAAAGGTGGTGTCTCCGGAGTGCCCGAGGGTGCGAGGTCTCGTAAGGAGACAGTGTCCTCCCGCCCGTCTGGGTAAGCCACGTAGGCGTACTGGGGGTTGGCGTGCAGGAGGTTCACCCTCTCGACCAGGGGGTCTGTTTTATGGGCCCTCACGTGCTTTCGCAGCAAGACGGGCCCCGGAGAGGTCAGCCAGGTTGGTAGAGTGGTTCCCGTAGTCGACTTCCTGGGGAAAACAAACATTCGTTCATGGGGGGTGGCGTTAACGGCAGTGCAAAGTAGTGACCGGATGGAGTGCAGCGCTGTCGGGAGGACTTCCTGCCAGCGGGAGGTTGGGAGGCCCTTAGACTTTAAGGCTAAGAGGACGGCCTTCCATACCGTCGCGTTCTCTCTTTCCACCTGGCCGTTCCCTCGGGGGTTGTAGCTGGTGGTCCGACTTGCTGCAATACCTCTCGCTAGTAGGAACTGACGGAGTTCCTCGCTCATGAAAGAGGAGCCCCGGTCACTATGTATATAGTTTGGGAACCCGAACAAGGCGAAGAGGTCGTTCAGGCATTTAATGACCGTGGTACTGGTCATGTCTGGGCAGGGGAAGGCAAAGGGGAAACGGGAATACTCATCAACAATGTTGAGGAAGTACACGTTACGGTCAGAGGACGGGAGGGGCCCCTTAAAGTCGATGCTCAGGCGCTCGAAGGGGCGGGTGGCCTTGATCAGGCTTGCTCTGTCCGGCCTAAAGAAGTGCGGTTTGCACTCGGCACAGGTCTGGCAGTTCCTGGTTATGGTCCTGACCTCCTCGATGGAGTAGGGCAGGTTGCGGGCCTTAATGAAGTGGTAAAGTCTGGTGACCCCGGGGTGGCAGAGGTCGTTGTGGAGGGTCTGAAGTCTATCACTTTGCGCGCTGGCGCATGTAATTCGTGACAGAGCATCGGGGGGTTCGTTCAGCTTACCTGGCCGGTACAAGATATCATAATCGTAGGTGGAGAGCTCGATTCTCCACCTCAAGATCTTGTCATTCTTGATTTTGCCCCTCAGCTTGTTATTAAACATAAAAGCGACCGAACGTTGGTCGGTAAGGAGGGTAAATCGTTTGCCTGCCAGGTAGTGCCTCCAGCGTCGTACCGCCTCCACAATCGCCTGGGCCTCCTTCTCGACCGACGAGTGTCGGATCTCAGGGCCCTGTAGGGTCCTTGAGAAGAAGGCCACCGGTCTCCCCTCCTGGTTAAGGGTGGCGGCTAGGGCGAAGTCGGATGCATCGCTCTCGACTTGGAAGGGGATGGACTCATCCACTGCGTGCATAGTGGCCTTGGCAATGTCTCCCTTAATGAGGGAGAAGGCTGCGCACGCTTCCTCCGTAAGGGGGAAGGATGTGGACTTCATGAGGGGTCTGGCTTTGTCCGCATAATTGGGCACCCATTGGGCATAGTAGGCGAAGAGCCCCAGGGTTCTCTTAAGTGCCTTAGGGCAGTGGGGGAGGGGTAGCTCCATGAGGGGGCGCATTCTTTCGGGGTCGGGGCCGATGAGTCCGTTCTCTACTACACAGCCAAGGATGGCAAGGCGCGAGGTGTTAAACACACATTTCTCCTTATTGTAGGTGAGGTTCAGCCGTTGGGCTGTACGGAGGAATTTCTCCAGATTCACGTCGTGGTCCTGCCGGTCGCGGCCGCAGATGGTGACGTTATCTAGGTAGGGGAATGTGGCCTGCAGTCCGTTCTGGTCAACCATCCGGTCCATCTCCCTTTGGAAGACCGAGACCCCGTTGGTGACACCGAAGGGGACCCTAAGGAAGTGGTATAGGTGCCCATTCGCCTCGAAGGCGGTGTACTGGCGGTCCTCGGGGTGGATAGGGAGTTGGTGGTAGGCCGACTTAAGGTCGATGGTCGAGAATACGCGGTATTGTGCAATCTGATTGACCATGTCAGATATGCAGGGAAGGGGGTATGCGTCCAGCTGGGTGTATCTGTTTATGGTCTGGCTGTAGTCGATGACCAGGCGATTCTTAACGACCACGACCTGGGCACGCCAGGGGCTGTTGCTCCCCTCGATGATGCCCTCCTTCAGGAGACGCTGCACCTCAGAGCTAATGAAAGCTCTGTCCCCAGCGCTGTACCGCCTGCTCTTGGTAGCGACGGGTTTGCAGTCGGGGGTGAGGTTAGCGAACAGGGAAGGTGGCGGCACCTTGAGGGTGGATAGGCTGCAGGTGTTACGCGGTGGGCGGTTTAACCTTCGCTGGTTGTCGACTGTGAGTGGGGGGAGGGGTCCACCGTATGCTAGGGTTACACTTTGGAGGTGGGATTGGAAGTCCAGCCCTAGTAGGACGGCAGCGCAGAGCTGGGGGAGGATGAGGAGTTTAAAGTTTTTATACTCTGTACCCTTAACCGACAAGGTCACAGCACAGTAGCCGCTAATGTCCGTGGCGTGGGACCTCGATGCCATCGAGATTCGGTTGCGCGTTGGCAGGACAGGGAGGGAGTAGTGGCTCACCGTGTCTGGGTGGATGAAGCTCTCCGTGCTTCCGCTGTCGAACAGGCAGGTCGTGGCGTGGCCGTTTACTTTGATGTCCATCATCGACTTGGACAGGTGGTGTGGGCGGGCTTGATCCAGAGTGACGGAGGCTAGTGTGTAGGTAAGCGAGTCGTTGTCGTCTGCGGGCGAGGCGGTCGTCGGGTCCGGGGGCCCGGTGGCAGTCGGGCGTGGTGGGTAAAATGGCGTCTCCCACGAGGTAGGACAAAATGGCGGAGAAGATGGCTGCCCCCATAACTCACATGAGGCACTATTGGGGTCGGTTGCCTTGATCAAAGATGGCCGCCCCCATGACTCACGTGTGGGGATACTGGCCTCAGTTGCCGTGAAAGAAGATGGCCGCCCCCACAGTTCGCATGAGGCACTGCTGGCCTCTGAAGATCCGCTCCTGCAGGCCTTAGAGAAGTGGCCTTTCTTCCTGCAGGTTGTGCAGGTAGAGTTCCTGGCTGGGCAGCGCGACCTCGGGTGCTTCTCCTGGCCGCAAAAGAAGCAGCCGGCGGCCCGATCGCGGGTGCCCGATGTCGGAGCCGGTACTGGGGGTGGCGGGCCCGGTCGGGTCCGGGACGCCGACGCTGAGGTAGGTCCCGGGGGCGGCGCTGCGAAGGGTATTGCGGTAGGGGTCGGGCCCGAGTCCCAGGGTCGCGAGCAGTACCTGGAAAACGCCTCCTGGTCCTGATGGGCCACCTCCAGGGAGAGAGCGAGGGCTTCAGCTTTGTCCAGGTCGAGGTCTTTAGCTTCAAGCAGTCTTTGCCGTGAGTAGTCGGACCGTAGGCCTTTCACAAAGGCATCGCGGATATTATCTTCCGTATTTTCAACAGCCGTCACCGCTTTAAAGTCACAGTTCCTGCCGAGTGCTCTTAGCGCCCGTAAAAATTCAGCTACAGACTCTCCTGGCTGTTGCGGGCGGGATCTTAGGAGGTGCCTGGTGTACATGTAATTTACCGGGCTGCGGTACTGCTGTTTCAGTAGGTTGATAGCGGCCTCGTACGTAGTCGTGTCCTGGATGAGTGCGTATACTCTCGGGCTCGCTTGGGCGTTCAGAAGTCTTAGTTTGGATCTCTGCGGGGCGCCGGATTCTTCCAGGTAGGATTCGAAGCAGTCCAGCCAGTGTTTGAAGTTGAGGGCTGCGTTTGCTGCCTGTGGGTTTAGATCCAGGTACGGTGGTTTGAGGGCTTGCAGCCAAGCCGGCTGGTGTGGCTGTGCTTCTGGGAGGGCTTCTGGCTGGCCAGTAGTAGACATCTTTAAAATTTAGTCAATAAAATTGATATACCTATCAATTCGTCCAATAAAAAGCGACGAGTTAGGAACGTAACTAAAGGTTTTTATTGACTAAATAACAGAGCCCACCCTCGTGGGTGATCGGGTCCAACAAGGAGGAATACCAGCCAGTCGACTACCTTTATACCTGGGCAGGTAGGTGGAGCCATGGGCGGAGTCGGAGGTGGTCAGCCCAGGTATAACAGCGCGACAAGAGGCGACCTCGTATCGTGATACAACAGTGATAACGGTGATAACAATACAACAGTGATAACTATAGTGTAACGATAAAAGTGGTTTACCACAGTAGTTTAATACTTTATTGTATTTTCATTGGAAATGCCTTAACCTTCAACTATTTCTACATAATAGAATATCTCTGGCTGAAAAGCCTGAACAAAACAATTTAAGCACAAATCAGACTCTGTTTATGCCCCAACTCTTGTAAGTCCAAAAGGAAACCTTGACAGTTGCAATAGATCCAGGAGAAATTAAAATCCAGGAGTATTGCTCCATTAAGACAGGATTGAAACTAACTTGTAAAACTGGGCATCCCCATTCCTTGTGGCTTGCCTGAATATTTCATGTACCACCTCAAGTGGTTCCCATGCCTGCTCCAAGTGCTTCCCTGCCAAAGCTGAATATTATCCATCTACTTTGAGCTTCTCCTGCTCCCTGGCTTCATGAATGTTCCCAAATCTCCTGCTTTTCACCCTAGCATTTTGCAGCTCACTCTTCCTCGCCCCTTGTCTCCAGGGCCCATTACCAGGCTCCAGTTCCTGATCTTCATTCCTTTCTGGCTCCAAATCTGGTCTCCATCTGCTCCCTGGCTCTAGACTCCATTCCCCTACGCCATGCCACCTGTTGTCTGGCTCCGGGCTCCACAGACCACACTCCATGGCTCCACCTCCTGTTCACCAGCTCCAAGCCCCTGCTGTGCAGCTCAACAACTTGTGTTCCTGACCCACTCCCCATTTCATAGATCAATGTGCATTACACATTACAGGCCTGCTCCCCAGCTCCAGATTTTGTGTCTCTTGTGGCGTGAGACTGCGTTAGGAAGACTATGTGCATCTGAAACATACCGCCTGTCCACAACAGCACTTGATGTGTATTATGACCTAAATTGGAATGAAACAGGATTGGCACCACGTGAGTGCTGATCTCTAACCTCCGATTGGCATCATGATGAACCAACAATTCTTCCTTTGCATCTGTCATGTGTCCTGATACTGCGATGCTACTCTTGAACCTGTCAGTCACTGCCTAGCAGCAGTTTCCATACTGAAGGGTTCACAAGCGATGCCTCTGATAGCACTGGTCTTGCAATTCTGAACAGCAACTTAGTCTAGCGCACATATCAGCCCAGTGACATTTGGCCTGCTGCAGAAAGCCTAATTCTAAGGCTAATTCTATGTCATAGCCACATAGTTGGAAAGCTCACATCAAAGGCAGGGCGATGTTCAAACTTTTGGATGTGGTACACAAATGGAGAAGGGCTCTTTTCAAATCAAGGAGAGTTAATACCACCAATCCCAGATGACCCATGTAAATTTTTCCTGCTCTCTTGCCCGTTCTGGCCTCCTGCCAGGCTTCGTGCAAGAATTACCCTTGAGTGGTTCGACCCACTCCCCCTACGGTTCTAGACCTTGGACTTAGATGCAGAGAACAGTAGTGCAGAGAAAGGACTCAATAGACCAGGCTGAATAGCACGAAATGGATGCTTTTATTTTTAAACAGTTTGAAGCATTACAAAATACATGTCATAGGCACAGATTAAAGTAACTACAATCATGCACAAATTTAAGAACTTGACTCTATGGAAATGGGGAACACACGGCACATCGTAAAAGGGGAAACACATTACGATTTCCCTTAACTCCCTCCCCTATACCTAAACTAAGTTTCAACCTGGGGAACCTGGGATCATGCTCACCACTCTCGAAATCGCGAGAAAGGGGGTTCGCAGCCTTTTTGGCACCGCTTTCCGTCGTCACGTGGATTTGGAAACTTCTGGCGCAGTCGATATTCTCTCTCTCTCTCTCTCGAGGCGATGGGGTAGACACAGCCTCGATGAGCGCTCATCAAGGTTGAAGATCAGCTACAAGCTGTTGTCGATTTTGGTTCATGGAGCAGACCAACAACCAGATGGGATGTTGAGACACGGAAGTGTCAGGCCCGGACTGTCTTTTTGTCTCCGGCCTGGTCGGTTCTCCAGAGGGTTTCTTCTCCGTCGGCCTGGGTCGTCGATGATCTCCCGACCCCAGTACCCGGGCCACCCTCGTCGTCTTCTCGTCGTGGCCGAGCCTTGTTTGGCTGAACACCGACCACGTTGTCCTTTTACCGAAACCGTCCGTCTTTAAAAAGACGAAAACGTTTTCATCGATTCTGCATCTGCTGAAGTGGAAGAGGCGCCGATCCTGGCACCGTCCGTCCTTCGTTCGTTCCTTGTAGAAGAAGTCCTTGAAGAAGTAGAAGTCTGAAGTCGTTCAAGAAGAAGCAGCCGTGAAGTCAAGTTTGAAGTTGTTCCAGTCGAAGCCGAAGTAGTTCGAAGAAGTCGAAGTAACGTATATGGACTTTCAATCCATAGTTATACTCTTTTGGAACAGTCTCTGCAGGGGCGCTTTGTCTTGTAACGGAGCCGGTGATAGCTTAAACTGGCCTTCCTGGCCGATAATGTCTTTTAATGTCCTTTGCATTGTCACTGCGGCTCGGTTCGCACATTGATCGGTCCGGAGATTTTCCTTGATGGTTGCTAAACGGTTTTTTCCTTTGTACAATAAATGGGTATAAGTGTTTTTGCATTGTCCGCCCATATCTTGATGGGCCCCATCCTGTACTTAGAATCCATTGAATATGTATGCTGTTTCTCTGAGTTTCGGTTCCCAGATACTGGCTTTCGCGGGCTTACTGTCTTCAATCCACAAGCCTGTCTGGCTTGCAGTAACAGAAATAAAATGGTTCATAAACTGATCACGGGGCCTGGCGGCCATTTTGTATGCCCTTTTATCAAAGGTTTTTCTGTGCAAGCTTACTTTGGTCAATAAACAGTCTTATTTTATCCAGTTTTCTTGCGTGATTTTTGCTGAAAATTGCGAATCTTACAGGCCCCCCTGTGATACTGATAGCTTGCTTAAAGTATCAATAATCCTTGATGAGCAAATTTTCCCTGATTCCCCACATCCAAACATTCCTGGCACTTAGCTATCTATGACCCTCACGACACATGCAGTTCCCATTTCCGCAGAAAACGAAAATTACCTTTTGTACATTTGGACAATCATAGACAGCGTATTTTAAACTATAACACATTCACTTGTCAGATGTGCGAGGGTTGATACCCCCTGGCACCATCTGCATGCATCTTTTATTAATCCAAAAAAACTTTGATGCGCTATCAATTACTCATAAAAGACTGAGAGTTAGAAGAGTAACTAAAGGCTTTTATTAACAACAGAATGGAGGTCTGCCTCGCGTGGTCGACCGGTCCAGGATACAAAGGGCTGGGGAGCAGTCACCTTTATACTAGGACCTGTGGGAGGAGTCAGCCGAGGCATGTCCAGGCATGTACACAGTGGAATACAAACAGGACAAACAGGAATACAAACAGTGGTTTACCACAAACTTAAGAACGACTAATAACATAACAATACTTATTTCCTTATAACCCAAAACAATCACAAAAAAATTTAAAATGGAGGGACGCTTAATCTTATACTAGCAGCTTAGAGTGGGGTATCTGCTTCCCCCATTCGCACATAGCGTTCTCTCCATTCTCCTGTGTTCTCGTGCCTCTGGAGGCGTTTGCCTCTTTTGCAATGCACGAAGAGCAAAAATATCACAATTAAAACCTGACATACTACTAGGATATGGGATGCTATTCTAATCCAGGCGGGGACCTCTATGTTGGTGAACAAGTCCCACCATGGTGGGATGGTTATGTCCAATATGTCTTTTCCTATCTCTAAAGTCTTCTGCTCCAGTGTGTAGAAATGTTTCTGTGAAACTATAACGGCTTTTAAAATCTTGGTGAGGTGTTCGGGAAGAGGGGGAATGACATAACCAAAATGCGCGACAAATCGTTGTAAGTCTGTGAAATTCTCTTTGATAGTGATGTGAATGGTGGAGGGCGCAGGAATGGGGACAATTCGTTGTTGTGCCACTTGAACCTCGGCCCTGGGTTTGAAACAGAAACTGCTATCACCGACCGAACACCACTCGTGTTGTCCATATCAGTACTGAGGCGCTGCAGTGGTGACGCAGTATGTCCCCCCCCCGATATATGCTACCTGTGGGGGCACATGGTCCTCTGCCATTGCCTCCATGGTGCAATTCACCGGCTTTGCGCTAGCAGTCCTGAACCCGCACTGTGGTTTCAGAAAGGCGTTCAAGTGCTGGGGACACAGGATGATGTGTGCTCCCCGGCTCCGACATCCCGAGAGGTCGGTGCCTGTCATCGTACGCTCCCATCTGATGACGTAAGGCGGGACCGCTGCGTAACGAATGTGTGCGCCCCCCCGAATGACTCCAATGTTCTCTACTCTGTACACCGGGGCGGGCTTTGCTGCGGGACCCAACACCGGCATTCTTACTACTATTCCCATAATAGTGTGATTTGAATGTCCGCAGTCCACTGGAACTGGGTATGCTTCTGCAGCTAGTCTGAGCTGGCACGGGCTTAATGCATTCTCAAAAGGGTGGAGCGCTTGCAAGTGCTTGTTGCTGATCCAGGACGGGACCAAACCCTGTTTTAAATCCTCAAGATTACTGCGGCCCTCGCCCAGTAACCACGCCCCGTACAGCACACAGGCCTCGTTTTGCGCAGCTTGATCGGACGCATTCCGATCCTCCTTAATGAGTGCATTTACCGTTCTCGCGTGTTTCTCCAGCTCAGCAATTATGTCCTTAAAGTGTAGTGTCATGGCCTGGTCCTCATGCAACTCAGAACCCACTACCTTGTTTTCGTCTGTCAATATGTTCCTTAACTGGGCTTTTAAACCGTTGATCTGTGTCTGCAGCTCCACGTTATCTAGAGCGTTGACAACAGATGTCCCGGTATTAAAAGCAGTGAATATGTCATTTACAGTACCCCTTCTTTGCCTCCCGACTCGATCCAAAACTTCTGGCGGTGTGGTGTATAATTTGTCTCTGTCGATGTCGGCAAAGTCAAATTCGTAAAATTGTCTAAACATACGGGTTAACAGGACCTGGTATAATTGTTCCGTTTCTTTGGGACACCACTCCGGCAATCTTACCTCAGTGAGATTTAAAATCACTGAGGCCACCGCGTAGTGTACCCCTTGGTACAGCACCTGACCGGTGGGTACCAATACTAAACCGTTCCCAGGTCCCTTGGTGGTGGTTGGGCACCCTCCTTTCTGGGCTAGAGCTACCGGAAGCGTGGGCAGGGGCTTGCGTGGGCGGGTGATGAGTTCAGTGGCGTTCACCGGAATAGGGGAGTATGGGGCTCCGCACGTTCGAGTGCTAACATCCCATCTCATCCCCTTCCCTTCATCCTGCCACTGCCTCTGGAAGAAGATGGATACGCCCTTGGGGCAGACGTGTCTCGAACCCCACATACAGACATATATTCCCTCATCTGGTTCCCACCATTTGTCCCAACACACACGTAATTGTCCGTGAGTTCCCGTAATAGTCCGATGGGTATTATTACCCAGTCGCTCCCACTCGACCGTAGAGTTTCTCATGTCCTTTCCCAGCTTTCGTAGCCACCACCATCGCCTTAGTGGTACGTTCCCATTGCACACCAGACAAATCCTCTTTCCCACGGTGACGCTGACTCTGGGCGCAAGGATCCTCACTCGAGGGCACGTTAACGAAGTCTCTTGGTAGGCAAAACCGAAATTGCTGGAATATTCCGTGGAATTTGTTCCCAACCGACCTGGCCATCTCCCTTGGTGGAAGTAGGTGGCGGTTTCCTCAACCTCTCGCTTCCCCGTCCCATCCGTTGCGATGGGGGCCGTGTCCCCGGAGCATCCGAAAATGATGACGTCCTTGGTGCGGCCTCGGTAGGCCCACCCGCACCCGATCGCCATGAACGCGATGAAAATCCTTTCCATCATATCCCAGGTTTCTGTAACCAACAAAATGATGTAGCCGGGCTCCCGATAGGTGCTGGCCTAAATTAATTGGACGCGCGGGTTCCTGGACCCCGCTCCCTAACAAACACACAGACCTCAAAATTGTACTCTTAACACCAAATACTTTACATTCCTTAAAACTATGACCATAATTACCTAACTTAACTTATGTACAGCGCCGCCCTCCGTGGGGCGGCTTTCCGAATCCCTGTGAGGCCTGTCGTGTGCCACACCCTGCGGTGGGGCTGCATTGATCTTTGGCTTTGATCCCCCGCAGCCTGTCACTGCTGAACGGGGATCATGCCTTCCTGGGGCTGCTCTAAACCGTGGTTGGGAAGGATGGGGAGAATCTGGCCAAAATTTTCTGGGCTGTGGCGCTTGAGCCGACCTACGAGGGGCTGCTTTGGGTCGGGCTCCCGGGGCCGATGGACCGGGGGTTGGGACTGTTACCGTCACAGCCTGTGGTTTCTCCACAGCTGCCGGCTCCAGCTCCCCTTCCTCAGGCTCCGCCCCCCCCGGGGTCGGGATCTGTGGCTTCTGACTCCACCTCACCTGTCCCTACAGGTAGTGGGTCTCCGCCCCCATTCCCTACCTCCCCCAAGCTTGAGTCGAGGGCGGGATTGTCGCCCTCTGACTCTTCCTCCTCCATGGCTGGGTCTAAGGCGGGGTCGAGCTGTTCGTGCTCTCTCCTGCCTAAATCCCATTCAAAAGATGAGACCTCCCACTCCAATGGGATGGCCTCTCCCTTTACGCAGGCTACGGTTCCAGCCTGTGTGGTCTGTGACTCTGTTACAGGCTGAGGATCTTTGTTCTCCGACCTGGTCCCCTTTGATGGCCCTTGTGCACCCGATTTAAATAGTTTACACTGGTTGATGTGAAACCATTTGGTACGTCGGGGCGTTTTCACTGCATAAACCATGGGGCTGGCCTTGTCCACAATGCTGTAGGGCCCCATGTACAGTGGTTCAAAACTCCCTACCCTGGCGTAGTTTCGGACCATGACCTGGTCTCCGACTACCCACTCTTGTTGTTTCCGAGGTTCCAACAACAGTTTATTTCCCTGGTGCTGTCTTCCCATGTTCCCAGCCGCCTGCCCATAAATCTGTCTCAGGCGCTCCAAGAGGGTTTGGGCGAATTTGTCCTGTTTCACCTCTCGGAGCTGGCCCTCAGTGAGCACCGGGGCTAGCACATGGGTGGGTGTTCGCATGATCCTTCCAGTCATTAACTCGTGCGGGGAATACCCCGTGCTTTTGGACTGGCTGGCTCGGATCCCCATGAGGACCAAAGGCAGGACCTCCGCCCATTTCTGGGGCGAGCCCATTGTCTCTTTCCTCAGCTTTTCCTTGAGGGTCCGATTCATACGCTCAACAATCCCGGATGACTGGGGATTGTATGCTACGTGCCACTTTCCCTCAATGCCCAAGAGCATGAGGGCGTTCTGCATTACTTGACCGGTGAACTGACTCCCTTGGTCGGACTCTACAAAACGGGGGAGTCCCCACCGTGAGAACACTTCCCGAATCAAGATCTTAGCAGTACCCAGTGCCGTAGCTGTTCTGCACGGGAAGGCTTCTACCCATTTGGTGAACACATCTACCAGGACAAGGCAGTACTTATAGCCTCCCTGGGCGGCGGGCAGGGGCCCTATGTAGTCGACCTGAATCGACTGCCATGGTCCCTCTACCCTCCTGATGTGCCCCATGGGCACCTTCCTTTTGTGGGGGTCTGGGTTGTTAGCAGCACACACAAGACAGCTTGCGCAGAACTCGCGGACATCGTCCCGAAGTCCCGGCCACCATCCCGCCTGCTCTACCCGTTGCCAGGTGACCTCAGGTCCGGGGTGTCCCACTCCTGGACCCTCGTGGGCCAATTGCAGGAATTCCCTCCGGTGCTGCTGTGGCACAACCCACTGCTCCTCTCGGAACAGCATACCTTCTTTGACTGTGAGGGCTGCCGTACTGTACGGACCTTCTACCTGTTTGCCTTCTGTGATGGCTTTTAGGACTGCTTTTAGGGCGGGATCCAGGGTTTGGACGGTCTTTAGGTCTGGGGGCGGTGTCACCCCTGTGTTCCCGGGAATTCCCTCCCTGCCTTGGATCGCCGCCACGGGTCCGGGTTCGTATGGGTCCCAGAGAATGCCGTTGCAGGCACCCTCCCTGGCTAGCGCATCCGCCTGCTGGTTGCCCTGACTGCGGGGTTCTGTGGTGGAGTGAGCCTTCACCTTATGGATGAACACCTCTCCTTTCTCCCCCACAGCTGCTAGGATCTTCTCCAGCAAGGGCTTAACTGTTAAAGGCCGCCCGTCCGCGGAGGTGTACCCGCGTCGGGACCAGATGGCGAGGTACTCTGTACACGAATTGCACGTGAACATGCTGTCTGAGCAAATCGTGTATGGGGTTGGGAAAATCTCGGGGTGGGTAACCACGTACGCCACCACGGACAGTTCAGCCTGCTGCGCGCTCATAGTGCTGGGGAGCTTAATTGCCAGGGCAATGTTTGCCGCAGGGTCATAAACTCCACACCCTGTGAGTCGCTTGCCGTCAGATACAGTGCTAGAACCGTCTACGTAGATCTCGCGGCCTGTGGGATGTATCCCAGCCCGTAAACCTATGTTAACTTCCCAAACCCCTTCTACGGAACATTGATGGGCTGTCCCGGGATATGCCATATTGGCTGCGAGCCTTGGCGCGCAGAGGCCTTTAACTTTGAGATCCATCTGGGAAAGGAGGAGGGTCCAGCGCGCAATCCGAGCGCTGCTTACGGTCCCATCCTTAATCCTCCCATCCAGAAGCATCTTCGTGGGGGTGTGATGGGTGAGGAGCGTAATGGGAGAGGTCCCTGTGAAGATCACTGATCTGTTCACAGCCCAATGCGTGGCCAGGAGATGCCGTTCGCAATTGGAGAAACTCCTCTCCACATCCGTGAGCACCCTGGAGGAATAAACTACTGGTCTTAGCTTGCCGTGCCGCTCTTGGAGCAGCACTGCGCTCAGGCTGTCCCCACTAGCGGCTACCTCCAGAAAGAACTCCTCTCCCCCATCTATGGCCCCTAGGGCTGGCGCGGTCTGCAGATCTCTTTTCAACTTCTCGAACGCTGCCTGGCACCCCTCGTCCCAAGACCACTCGACTCCCTTGTGTAAGAGTCGAAGTAGCGGGGCCGCTGTGGCAGCATAGTCCTCGATGAAATCTCTGCAGTACCCGGTCAATCCCAAAAAGGACCTTACACCCGTTACTGTGTTGGGAATCGGCAGATCTTGTATAGATTCCCGCCTGGCCTTATCTATGGCTCTTTCTCCCTCGCGGATGGCCAGACCCAGGAATTTGACTTCCTGCTGGCCGATCTGGGCTTTCTTTGGGTTTACTTTGAAACCCTTCCTTTCTAACAGTTCCAACAATTTGGCTAACAGTGGGCCGTGCTGCTCCCTTGTATCTGTGAACAGGAGTAAGTCGTCCACATACTGCACTATCTGGTTGGGCTGGCTAAACTCTTTCAAACTCCCCGCCATGCACTGATGGAAAATGCTGGGGCTGTTGTGAAAACCCTGTGGTAAGCAGTTCCAAGTGTACTGTTGCCCTTTGAATGTAAAGGCAAACTTGTACTGGTCCTCCCGCCGCAACGGAATGGACCAAAAACCGTTCGAGATGTCCAGCACCGTGAATGTGGTCGCCGATGCTGGAATACTCCCTATTAAGTCTGCAACTGCTGCTACCGTGGGCGCGCAGGCCGGGACATTACTATTGAGGACTCTGTAGTCCACCGTGGCTCTCCACGAATTGTCCGGTTTCTTTACCGGCCATAATGGGGAGTTTACGTGGGTGGCTATCGTCCTCAAAACGCCCTGCTGTACCAATGAAGATACTGCTGTCTCCATGTCGGGTTCTGCCTCCTTGGGGAAATTATACTGCTTTTGGGGTCGGATCATGGGGTCCCCGTCTACGCTGACTTCGAACCCAGTGACTCTCCCGCAGTCGTGTTTGTGGGTGGCGAACGCGGTCAGATTTTCTGACACACACGCATGCAAGTCCGTTGGGACGTTTGTTATCATGAGCTCGAGATCGTAACCTCCTGACGGCTTCATAGTGCACAGGGTCCCCTTTTCTTCCTTCCCCGGGATTACGACTACCTTACCTAAACCGCCCTCGGCTCCCCAGAGACAGTGATTTCTCAGGTCCACGAGGATCCCGTGTTCCACCAAGAAATCAGCCCCGAGGATGCCTTTCCCCCCCCCCCTCATTCCACTTCAATAGGATGCACGTCCATGTGGTGTGGAGTGCTCCCAACTGAATGGAGAGCGGGAGGGAGTACGCGCCAGCCTGTTCTCTACCTGTGAAACCCGCTACTAAATATGGAGCCTGGGCGGACAGAGGTGAGGCAAAAGGTTTATCCGTGTGGATCACGGTACACGAAGCTCCCGTATCCAACAGGTAACTACCCCTTTGTTTCTCCACCTCCATCTCCACCACAGGTCTTCTCCAAGCGTCATAGCGGAGCGGACACAAGTAGACGGGTTGCGCGGGCGTCAGTCATTTAGGTGTTTCGGCTGGGGTCTCGGGGGCGATAGGGCTGTTAGCAACCGCTACCTTCCCCTGCCAGGTCATCAGAGACCGCATAGTCTCCAAGACTGACTCGATCGCAGCGGGGTCCACAACCGCACCACCCCCTTTAGTCGGGGCAGAGGCTACGGTTGGGTTCTGGACTGGTGTTGGGGCAGCGGCCTGCACTTGTGGTTGTGCTGGTGTTGGGTAAACTCTCGGGCCGTTGGCGACTCGGGCTTGGGCTTGATCTTGGGCTGCGGCGAACGCTCTCTCCCTCTTATCCTTCCAAGGATTCCTACAGTCCTTGCGCCAATGACCCTCCTTCCCACACCCGTAACAACTGTTATTGGCTTGAGGAGGGCGATTTCCCTCCTGACGCCATTCCCTTTTAGCAGAGGCTGCAGGCCTCACCTCATGCACCTTTCCTTTTACAACAGGCGTTTTCTTGCCCTTGTTATTCCTATAACTGATCGTGAGCTGATCTAGCACTAGATCCTCCGTGGAGCGGGCGTTGGTGGGGTCAAACCATGCTTTGGCCTGTTCCTTCACTACTGGCAGGCAACCTGCTACCAGGCACCGAAGCCAGTGAGCCCTTTGTTCGCCATCCAGCCTGGCCCGGGCCGGCCCGCCCGGGCAGCTGCGCCGATACACTGGCCACAACCTGTCGGCGAAAACCCGTGGGGGTTCTCCCTCTAGCTGCACTGTCTTTTCTAAACGGAGGAACGGAGTTCCGTCCCCCTCTCCCATGATCTCCAGAATCTCATCCCGTAGCAACTCATAGTCCCTGTGCCCTCTCTTGCTCTCGTCACGGAGACACTGGAGGAGCGAACTGTCCAGGGAGAACAGCAACTGTTCAACCCCGTCGCAGTCATTGACTGCTGCGGTCTGCTCCACGTCCCTGAAATGCACGGAGGGATCTCCTGACTCGGAGAGTTTTGGGATGTGACTTATCATCTCTCTTAGCTGTCGTGCGCTATGAGGCATTATGATCTGGCTCTCAAGGGGTCCGTCATCGCCATTTTCTTCATTTGGACCGAGCTTCCGGTGCCTCGTTGGACACAACGGCGCTGGCCCCGACTCTACTATCTGGGGTTGCTCTACCTCAGGGCTCTCTTCCTCTACCGTCTCCGTCTCCTGTCCCGGAGTCCAAGACTCCTCATAAGCAGGAGGCGCAGAGGGTTCGGGGGTTGGTACCCCAACTGCCTCTTGTGGAATCGGTCTTTTGGATTCCTTGGCTAGCAACAGCTGACTCGCTGGTGGATTTATGAGACACACCAACCCGTTTGCCTTCGCTAGGGCCTTTCTCAGGTCCACTAGCTCCCGGCGGCAAGCGCTGTGGTCGGTGTTCTCAGATCTACCCTCCATGGCCATCTTATATGCTGCCCTGGCTCCCAGGAGCTTTTCCTCTTGGGCATCTACTTGTTTGGCTAGACGGAAACACCTCTCTCTCATTCTACCTTCACTGGCCTTGGCCTCAATGACCTGACATTTTAAATATTCTACTCGGATTTCGTGGCAGTGAATTGCGGAGCGGCGTTCCTGATTCAGCGTGTCAAGTGATTCAATCAGCTTTTGACCACCCACAACCTTTTCCTCTACGTCTTTAAGCAAGCCGTTGACTGGACTGTCTGTGCTGCAACTACCTGGTCCAAAAGCTGGACTTGCTTCTTGTAGCACATCAGCCAGAACGCCTTTTCTACAGATTTCTTATGCTCTCTACCCGCTGTCCACTTGATGGCTGCGTCTAGCGGGCGCCTATCCCTTAATAGATCAGGGTGGCATGGTGGCATAGTGGTTAGCACTGTTGCCTCACAGCGCCAGGGACCCAGGTTCAAATCCAGCCTCGGGCGGCTGTCTGTGTGGAGTTTGCACATTCTCCCCGTGTTTGCGTGGGTTTCCTCCGGGTGCTTCGGTTTCCTCCCATAGTCCAAAGATGTGCGGGTTAGGTTGATTGGCTATGATAAATTGACCCTTAGTGTTAGGGGGATTAAATACGTGGGGTTACGGGGATCGGGTGGGATATGTGTCGGTGCAGGCTCGATGGGCCGAAATGGCCTCTATCTGCAGTGTGGGGTTTCTGTGATTCTGTGATTCTGTGATATCCATTGTTTTGTGAGGTTGACTTTTCCGAAAACATAATCTGCTATTCTTTCATCCATCACATTTCGTTTATTCAGATCTTGATCTAACACACTACTTTCCTGCTGCCAAGGTCCTGCCGCGGTCGCCATTTCTGTAGGGTTTTTTTTCCTGCTCTCTTGCCCGTTCTGGCCTCCTGCCAGGCTTCGTGCAAGAATTACCCTTGAGTGGTTCGACCCACTCCCCCTACGGTTCTCGACCTTGGACTTAGATGCAGAGAACAGTAGTGCAGAGAAAGGACTCAATAGACCAGGCTGAATAGCACGAAATGGATGCTTTTATTTTTAAACAGTTTGAAGCATTACAAAATACATGTCATAGGCACAGATTAAAGTAACTACAATCATGCACAAATTTAAGAACTTGACTCTATGGAAATGGGGAACACACGGCACATCGTAAAAGGGGAAACACATTACGATTTCCCTTAACTCCCTCCCCTATACCTAAACTAAGTTTCGACCTGGGGAACCTGGGATCATGCTCACCACTCTCGAAATCGCGAGAAAGGGGGTTCGCAGCCTTTTTGGCACCGCTTTCCGTCGTCACGTGGATTTCGAAACTTCTGGCGCAGTCGATATTCTCTCTCTCTCTCTCTCTCTCTCTCTCTCTCGAGGCGATGGGGTAGACACAGCCTCGATGAGCGCTCGTCAAGGTTGAAGATCAGCTACAAGCTGTTGTCAATTTTGGTTCATGGAGCAGACCAACAACCAGATGGGATGTTGAGACACGGAAGTGTCAGGCCCGGACTGTCTTTTTGTCTCCGGCCTGGTCGGTTCTCCAGAGGGTTTCTTCTCCGTCGGCCTGGGTCGTCGATGATCTCCCGACCCCAGTACCCAGGCCACCCTCGTCGTCTTCTCGTCGTGGCCGAGCCTTGTTTGGCTGAACACCGACCACGTTGTCCTTTTACCGAAACCGTCCGTCTTTAAAAAGACGAAAACGTTTTTATCGATTCTGCATCTGCCGAAGTGGAAGAGGCGCCGATCCTGGCACCGTCCGTCCTTTGTTCGTTCCTTGTAGAAGAAGTCCTTGAAGAAGTAGAAGTCTGAAGTCGTTCAAGAAGAAGCAGCCGTGAAGTCAAGTTTGAAGTTGTTCCAGTCGAAGCCGAAGTAGTTCGAAGAAGTCGAAGTAACGTATATGGACTTTCAATCCATAGTTATACTCTTTTGGAACAGTCTTATCTCCCGCCAAATCATAGTCCTGTCTTTGTATTAATTTTGGTGGGCAGAAATCTCTGCAGGGGCGCTTTGTCTTGTAACGGAGCCGGTGATAGCTTAAACTGGCCTTCCTGGCCGATAATGTCTTTTAATGTCCTTTGCATTGTCACTGCGGCTCGGTTCGCACATTGATCGGTCCGGAGATTTTCCTTGATGGTTGCTAAACGGTTTTTTCCTTTGTACAATAAATGGGTATAAGTGTTTTTGCATTGTCCGCCCATATCTTGATGGGCCCCATCCTGTACTTAGAATCCATTGAATATGTATGCTGTTTCTCTGAGTTTCGGTTCCCAGATACTGGCTTTCGCGGGCTTACTGTCTTCAATCCACAAGCCTGTCTGGCTTGCAGTAACAGAAATAAAATGGTTCATAAACTGATCACGGGGCCTGGTGGCCATTTTGTATGCCCTTTTATCAAAGGTTTTTCTGTGCAAGCTTACTTTGGTCAATAAACAGTCTTATTTTATCCAGTTTTCTTGCGTGATTTTTGCTGAAAATTGCGAATCTTACAAAAGAGTATGTTAGGAACCCAGGGGAAGATGAATTAATTAATGCCTTCTGAGGGGAATGCTGAGAACTATAAGAAGTAAATTAATTAACATTCAACATTTTTTTATAGTTATTTGCTGAAAAGTTTCACTACAACTCATCTTTCCTTATTACACTAGGATTTTCATGCTGTGCTTACTTACATAGCAATTTAAATCAGACACAAAAACCCTTGTGTAGAGCTAGTAGATCTAACCTGGCTCTAACTGTGCCAACTCCACCAGGGCTTCTCAATCACCTGGGTTAACAAACCTTAATTGGCATTATTAAGCAGTCAACGTTAATATAACAACAGAACATTAGTGCTCATTTTCTTTTCTCACAGGGCAAAATATAGTGTTAAAACTGCCAACTGGCATTACGAACAGATTTCCTATCTTTCTGCAGCTTTGACTCCAACCTCCATGGACACAATCAGCAAAAAATATACCTGAGTTTAAATGATTTCAATAAGAGATTGGCCCAGGAAGCTGGCAGTGTGACAAAGCTCCGTTAGCATACACACATTTTAAATGGCATGCACACTGAAAGCACTCCGGGTCAATGATGAACTACAGATGGCTAAAGCATTTCCTTGCACCATTGGCAACTTTATCTGCTCTCGGTCAAAAGATCCTTGATAAAGAAAGACTTGCATTTATATAGCGTGGGTTTTCTCCGGGTGCTCCGGTTTCCTCCCACAGTCCAAAGATGTGCGGGTTAGGTTGATTGGCTATGATAAATTGACCCTCAGTGTTAGGGGGATTAAATATGTGGGGTTACGGGGATAGGGTGGGATATGTGTAGGGGTTACGGGGATCGGGTGGCATATGTGTCGGTGCAGGCTCGATGGGCCGAAATGGCCTCTATCTGCACTGTGGGGTTTCTGTGATTTCTGCGATTTCTGTGATAGCGCCTTTTATGACCTCAGGACATCCCAAAGTGCTTTACGGCCAATGAAGTACTTTTGAAGTGGAGTCACTGTTGTAATGTAGGAAATGCGGCAGCCAATTTGTGCACAGCAAGGTCCCTCAAACAGCAATGTGATAATGACCAGATAATCTGTTTTTGTTATGTTGATTGTGTAAGGGGTTTTCGATCGCAGAGGTTTCTCTCTCTGGAGGCCTCTCTCTCTTGCACAGTAAAAACCTTGAGTGGTTCGACCCACTCGCCCCTTAGGTTCTATACACTGGACTTTGAGGCAGGAACTACAATGTAGAGAATACTCTATAAATCAGGTTTAATGAAAAGGAAATGAAATTTTATTGCATAAAGGAACAAATTGAATGTAAGCCAATAAGGTACATGGGAGGGAAAAACAAATCATAATACAGTGCTAACCAACATATATACAGGCATGTTATACTTTACAAAAGTCATCTCGAAATGGGGAAACACACGGAACATCGAGGGACAACAACTCATAATTCATTACTACCCAAAATGCCCACCCCCTAAGCCTAGCTAGATCAGATTATGAGGGGCCAGAAACATGCTCACCAATCCAATGAGAAAGTATAAGATTTTGAAAGGTCTGCGTTTTGATCCTCTCAGGCGTCCTGTCTCCACGTGGTCAACGCTGCGGGCTGCGACACTCTCTCTTCTTCCTCGAGGTGACGGTCACAGACAGGCTGGATGCTGGCAGGCCTGGACGTCGGCGGGGACGGAGACCAACTGTTTGACCATGGTTAGATAGGTTTCTTCGCAGAGCCCAGCTGGTTTACCATTTTCAGATAGGTTTCTTCTGGAGGGCTATTGTCCTTTGTCTCGTCAATGGCCTGGGGTTTGTCGATGATCTCCCGATGGTTACCCCGGGGCGGGACGCAGACTCGAATCACCTTCTTGACTGGTCTCCGGATCGACGTTCCTCCACGGCTCTCGAAAAGGCAAGCTAGCTCAAAAAGCTACCAAAAAAAGCATAAAAGCTCCAAACTCCCGATGGCTACCCTGGGACTCCAGTTATACTTCTCAAAGAAGCCCTTACCTCCCGCCAAATCAAGGTGAGTCGTTGTTTAACTTTTGGCAGGCTTGTAGCACAGTGGGGTCGTCTTTGTTTTTAAAGTAACTTCCGGATGGCCGGTAACTGCCATCTCTGGTCTGGAACGACCCTGTATTGTCTTTAATGTCCCTCTGATGTCTTAAACGGTGCTTGATGTTCCCCCTATGAATATGAAACTGTTTCCCTTTGTCTGGGTCAACATATTGATGGCCTTTATCTACAGGCCGATCTGATCGGATCTGCATCCAATCTATATGTATGGGGCTCTGTCTGGTTTTGTTTTCCCTGAAACTGCCTTCCAGAACCTACTGTGGGCTGAATCCACAAAAAACCATCTGGGGACTGCAGGAACCATTTTAAAGTGTCCCAAAAGCTGGTCACAGGGTCTGGCGGCCATTTTGTGTGTCTCTTTTTCTGGGCTTCTTTTAAAACAGTCTTTAAAAGTTAAGGCCTTTTCTGCCAATAGACCCTTATAGGACAATGTTCAATTTTGCGAATTCTACAATTGAGGGATAAATATTGACCAGGATACCGGGAGAACTCCCCTGCTCTTCTTCGAAATAGTGCCATGAGATCTTTTACGTCCACCTGAGAGGGAAGATGGGCCTCAGTTTAACGTCTCATCCGAAAGATAAATAGAATATTTATGGTATATTAACACATAATTCCAGATGTTGGAATTAAAAGTTGTCAGATCAGAGCAGCAATCTGGTAGTTTAATAGGCCTCAGCTAAGGAGCAGTAAAATCAAGCAGCCTCTGACCAGACAATCCACGGGTGTCCCAGAGACAGGCCAAAGTCTTTCTGTTCGGCCTTCTTGAGTTGGTTGGGATCTGCCCCCCCACCCCATTCCTTCCCCCAGATGTAAAGTTAATCTTCAGCCAGAAGTGCCAAGTGAATGATCGATCTCAGCCTCCTGACAAAAACATTTTCTTGGACCATTGGCAACTTTGTCTGCTCTCTGTGAAGAGATACTCGAGAAAGAAAGA
This sequence comes from Somniosus microcephalus, assembly GCF_052327205.1. NCBI lineage: Eukaryota > Metazoa > Chordata > Chondrichthyes > Squaliformes > Somniosidae > Somniosus > Somniosus microcephalus. The sequence goes on along the minus strand of NC_141002.1, from coordinate 85,581,377 downwards.
AAGACTTGCATTTATAAAGCGCCTTTTACGACCTCAGGACATCCCAAAGCGCTTTACAGCCAATTAAGTACTTTTGAAGCGTAGTCACTGTTGTAATGTGGGAACTACAATTATGTCAACAGCTCTAATAGTTTAAAGGAAAACATTTCATAAAATACAAAAATAAAGCCATAATCTGCTAATTTTTAATATTCATTTTTAATGGTCTGTGTACCACGGAGAAAATAGCCACAAACTAGGTATTCTGGTCTCAGCAACATATCCTTATTTTAGGTTGGAACCAAATCACATTATTGCCATTTGACCTGACAGCATTTTGTGTAATTAGTGAACCAAATTGTGATTAGCTAACAATTTGAGTCAGCTGTTCAGTTTTGTTTTATTATGCTCAAGATGACAGTTGGTGCAAGAAAAGCCAATTTTCCACAATGTGCTATTTCAATAAGGGCCACAAAAGTTGCAAATTAAAAATCTAGGAACAGAGTAATAGAAGTAGATGACCCTTTGTAGAAGATATCAGGAGCTCTGGGAAGGTGAGCAAATGAATTCTGAAGAAGGTGTTGAGAATTGTAAGAATTAAATTAATTAATGTTCATCAATATTCACTCTGTATTTATAGTTACCTTCGGAAAAATTTCACGGCGACCGTTAGAAATTGGTCCTTGGGCCTCATCGAAAAATTCCGGGCAAGCTGCCGGCGCCTGTCGCGCCTCAGCAGGCAACTTGCCCGATGGAAGATTACAATTTCGGTACACCTGTCTTGCTCCCAGTGGCCCTCAGCTAAGTCCCAGGGGATGATCGCAGCTGGCAGGTGTAACAATTAAACTTACCTTTTCGTTTGCTCCACTCAAAGCAGCCTAATTCTGGAAAGGGCCCTTAAACAGGCGTTAGGCCTTTCATTAGCATATGCAAGGGGCCTAACACGTACTTTAGGCGGCCGCCCCGGATGCCTGAAAAATGGTTCAACCCAATTTCTGGTCGGATATTTTTCAGACATCCTTGGGGCACAGGACATTGCGCCCTAAAATTGGTCCTTTTTGTGCTTGTTTTATGCCTTTAAAATGGGCACAGCGCAGCCCAATTTTTACCCCACTTTACATAAGAACATAAGAAATAGGAGCAGGAGTAGGCCAATCGGCCCCTCGAGCCTGCTCCGCCATTCAATAAGATCATGGCTGATCTGATCCTAACCGCCAATCTACTATCACAGAACCATCTCCTGAATCTAACAGAATTAGACACACGAACTAGGAGCAGGATCAGGCTACACGGCCCCTGGGCCCGCTCCGCTAACCACAGGGCCATGACCGATCCGAACCTAGACTCATGTCCAAATTCCTGCCCGCTCCCCGTAACCCTTAATTCCCTTTACTTCTAGGAAACTGTCTATTTCTATTTTAAATTTATGTAATGATGTAGCTTCTACAGCTTTTTGGGGCAGCATATTCCATGGACCTACCACCCTCTGAGTGAAGTGGTTCCTCCTCATCTCAGTTCTGAAAGAGCAGCCCCTTATTCTAAGACTATGCCCCCTAGTTCTAGTTTCACCCATCATCGGGAACATCCTCCCCGCATCCACCCGATCCAACCCCTTCACAATCTTATATGTTTCAATAAGATCGCCTCTCATTCTTCTGAACTCCAATGAGTAGAGTCCCAATCTACTCAACCTCTCCTCATATGTCCATCCCCTCATCCCCGGGATTAACCGAGTGAACCTTCTTTGTACTGACTTGAGAGCAAGTATGTCTTTTCTTAAGTATGGACACCAAAACTGTACGTAGTATTCCAGGTGCGGTCTCACCAATACCTTGTACAACTGAAGCAATACCTCCCTATTTTTATATTCTATCCCCCTAGCAATGAAAGCCAACATTCCATTGGCCTTCTTAATCACTTGCTGCACCTGCATACTAACCTTTTGAGTTTCGTGCACCAGGACCCCCAGATCCCTTTGTACTTCAGTACTTTCCAGTTTCTTGCCATTAAGGTAATAACTTGCTCTACGATATTTCCTGCCAAAGTGCATAACCTCACACTTTCCAGTATTGTATTCCATCTGCCAAATCTCTGCCCACTTACTTAGCCTGTCTATGTCCCCTTGCAGGTTTTTTATGTCCTCCTCACTCACTACTTTCCCTCCCATCTTAGTATCATCTGCAAACTTTGATATGTTACACTCGGTCCCCTCCTCCAAATCGTTAATATAGATTGTAAAGAGTTGGGGACCCAGCACTGACCCCTGCGGAACACCACTAGTTACTGATTGCCAGTCTGAGAATGAACCATTTATCCCAACTCTCTGCCTTCTGTTAGATAGCCAATCCTCTATCCATGCCAGAATATTACCCCCAATCCTGTGATTTTTTATCTTAAGCAATAATCTTTTGTGTGGCACCTTGTCAAATGCCTTTTGGAAGTCTAAATACACTACGTCCACTGGTTCCCCTTTATCCACCCTATATGTTACTTCCTCAAAGAACTCCAGCAAATTTGTCAAACATGACTTCCCCTTCATAAAACCATGCTGGCTTTGTCCTATTAAATTATGATTATCCAAATGTCCTGTTACTGTCTCCTTAATAATGGACTCCAATATTTTACCTACCACAGATGTTAGGTCTATAGTTTCCAGCCTTCTGTCTACTGCCCTTTTTAAATGAGGGCATTACATTAGCAGTTTTCCAGTCTGCCGGGACCTTTGCTGAGTCCAGGGAGTTTTGGAAAATTATTACCAATGCATCCACAATCCTTACCGCCACTTCCCTCAAGACCCTAGGATGTAAGCCATTAGGTCCAGGTGATTTATCCGCCTTGAGTCCCATTATTTTACCGAGTACCACTTCCTTAGTGATTTTGATCGTGTTTAGCTCCTCCCCCCCTATAGCTCCCTGTTTGTCCAGTGTTGGGATATTCTTAGTGTCTTCTACTGTATAGACTGATACAAAATATTCATTCAGTGTTTTTGCCATCTCCATATTTCCCACCATTAATTTCCCGGTCTCATCCTCTAAGGGACCAACATTTACTTTAGCCACCCTTTTTCTTTTTATATAACTATAAAAACTCTTACTATCTGTTTTTATATTTTTTGCTAATTTACTTTCATAATCTATCTTCCCTTTCTCAATCAATCTTTTTGTTATTTTTTGCTGTCTTTTAAAGTTTTCCCAATCCTCTATCCTCCCACTAGATTTGGCTACTTTATATGCCCTTGTTTTTAGTTGAATGCTATCCTTAATTTCTTTACTTAGCCATGGATGGCTGTCTTTTCTTTTACACCCTTTTCTTCTCAGTGGAATATATATTTTTTGGAAGTTGTAAAATAACTCCTTAAATGTACACCACTGATCATGTATCGTCTTACCCTTTAATCTATTTTCCCAATCCACTCTACTCAATTCCGCTCTCATACCTTCATAGTCTCCTTTATTCAAGCTTAGCACGTTTGTTTGAGATCCAACCTTCTCACCCTCTAATTGAATATGGAATTCAACCATGTTATGGTCACTTATTCCAAGGGGATCCTTTACTAGGACATTTTTAATTAATCCTGTCTCATTACACAGGACCAGATCTAAGGTTGCTTGCCCCCTGGTCGGTTCAGTTATATACTGCTCAAGAAACCCATCCCTAATACACTCAAATGAACTCATCCTCAAGGCAGCCCTGCCCAATTTGATTTGTCCAATCAATATGATAGTTAAAATCCCCCATAATTATAGATGCTCCCTTATTACAAGCCTCAACTATTTCCTGATTGATACTCCGTCCAACAGAGTTGCAACTGTTCGGAGGCCTATAGACTACGCCCACTAGTGTTTTTTTCCCCCTTATTATTCTTTACCTCCACCCAAACTGTTTCATTATCCTGATCTTTTGACCCAATATCATTTCTCTGTATTACAGTGATTCCTTCCTTTATTAACATAGCCACCCCACCTCCCCTTCCTTCCTGCCTGTCCTTCCTGATCGTTAAATAACCTGGTATGTTTAATTCCCAGGCATTGTCACCCTGCAGCCATGTTTCTGTAATGGCCACAAGATCATACCCATATGTAGTTATTTGTGCCATTAACTCGTCTATTTTGTTACGAATGCTACGTGCATTCAGATAGAGAACTTTCAAATATGTTTTGTGACACTTAGTTCCTGCTTTTGCCCTTTTTATTACTTTACCTTTTACTCCATACCTTCTGCCCCTTCCTGACACGCTCTGGTTTTTAATTTCCCCACTGCTACCTAAGTCTATGGCCTTCTCTGTTGTCATTTTTATTATTTGCTCTCTAGGAACCTCCCTCCCACTAGTTAGTTTAAAGCCCTCTCTACAGCCCTAGTTATATGATCCGCCAGGACTCTAGTCCCAGCACTGGCCAAGTGAAGCCCATCCCAACGGAACAGCTCCCTCCTGCCCCAGTACTGGTGCCAGTGTCCCAGGAAGCAAAACCCATTTCTCCCACACCAGTCTTTGAGCCACTCATTTAACTCTCTAATTTTATTTGTCCTAGCCAAATTCGCTCGTGGCTCAGGTAATAATCCAGAGATTATTACCCTTGAGGTTCTGTTTTTTAATTTGACCCCTAGCTGCTCATACTCCTTTAACAGAACCGGCTTCCTAGTCCTATCTACGTCGTTTGTACCAACATGGACCACGACAACTGGATCCACCCCTTCCCACTGCAAGTTTCTTTCCAGCCCAGAGGAGATGTCCTTAACCCTGGCACCGGGTAGGCAACACAGCCTTTGGGACTCTCGCTCTCGGCTGCAGAGAACTCTATCTATCCCCCGAATAATACTATCCCCTACTACTACAACATTTCTATTTACTCCCCCCTCTTGAATGGCCCCCCGTTCCACGGTGCTGTGGCCAGGTTGCTCATCCTCCCTGCAGTCCCTGCTCCTGTCCCCACAGGGAGTAAGAACCTCGAACCTGTTGGTCAAGAGCAAGGGCTGCGGCTCCTCCAGCTCTACCTCCTGGATCCCCGTACCTGCCTCACTCGTAGTCACACCATCCTGTCCCTGATCATGGGCTACATCTGAATTACTTAACTTCATAGGTGTGACCACCTCCTGATACACAGAGTCCAGGTACTTCTCCCCCTCCCTGATGTGTCGCAGTGTCTGAAGCTCAGACTCCAGCTCATCAACACGGAGCTGGAGTTCCTGTAGCAGCAGACACTTGTCACAGACGTAATCACCGTGAGCCTCAATGGGGTTCACCGGCTCCCACATCTTGCAACAGTAACACATCACCTGCTCCATTCTATGTAATTAATTAAATTTTTTATTGTTAGTTATGGACACCCTCTGCCCGATTTTAGATGCTAGTATCCCCTTTAATTAATTGGATTTAAATTAAATCAATCCCTCTAGTTACACCAGTTAAATGGTTTACCAACAGTCACTCTGCACCAGAAAGGCCTTATTAACTACAACCCACAGAGTTAAAGTTTGAAAAGAGCACCTAACACCCCACTTACCCGAACTCACAGCACTCTTTGATGACTCTCACTCAGTGCTTGCTTGCACTAGGACTGGTCTTTTTATACTGTTTGATTGTTTACAGCCAAATGAGTCACCCCTGCTGATTGGTTAGAAAACTGGTTTCCACTGCCTGCTGTGCCAATTTACTCCTACTGCAGTGTAACCTTGTTTTACTCTTCTTAAACCAACAGAATCCCAAATATTTAACTTTTCCCCTTTACTTAAACTGCTTAAAGTAATCTTATCAAGAATGATTTAAAGAGAAATAACAATTAAAGAACTCTCACTCTTACCCAAACTTACAGCACTCTTTGATGACTCGCACTTACCCTTTAACTAATTAATTAAAATTAAATGAATCCCACCAATTTCACTACAGTTAAATGATATATTTAAGGGCCCTGGTTTACAAACTGTCCCTGGTACACCACAGCAACCTTAAAAACTATAAACCACAGACTTAAAGTTTTAAAACGAGAGAAATACTCCAACCATTCACCTACCTGTTTTGTGGCGACGTCACACCTTGAATACTTTTTACCTCTCTCCTTGCCTGAGATTGGAGATTGGTACGCCTACCTGAGCCTCTGGGGCCTCTTGTAGTCGCGCTGCTCCGCCTCCACCCGCTGCCGATGCTGCACTGAGGCCTACCTGAGCCTCTGGGGCCTCTTGTAGTCACTCTGCCGCGCTGCTCCACCTCCACCCGCTGCCGATGCCGCACTGAGGCCTACCTGAGCCTCTGGGGCCTCTTGTAGTCGCTCTGCCGTGCTGCTCCGCCTCCACCCGCTGCCGATGCCGCACTGAGGCCTACCTGAGCCTCTGGGGCCTCTTGTAGTCACTCTGCCGCGCTGCTCCACCTCCACCCGCTGCCGATGCCGCACTGAGGCCTACCTGAGCCTCTGGGGCCTCTTGTAGTCGCTCTGCCGCGCTGCTCCGCCTCCACCCGCTGCCGATGCCGCACTGAGGCCTACCTGAGCCTCTGGGGCCTCTTGTAGTCGCTCTGCCGCGCTGCTCCGCCTCCACCTGCTGCCGATGCCGCACTGAGGCCTACCTGAGCCTCTGGGGCCTCTTGTCGTCGCTCTGCCGCGCTGCTCCACCTCCAGCCGCTGCCGCTGCCACACTGAGAGAGACCTCTTGTAGTCGCTCTGCCGCGCTGCTCCGCCTCCACCCGCTGCCGCTGCCACACTGAGGCCTACCTGAGCCTCTGGGGCCTCTTGTAGTTGCTCTGCCGCGCTGCTCCGCCTCCACCCGCTGCCGATGCCGCACTGAAGCCTACCTGAGCCTCTGGGGCCTCTTGTAGTCGCTCTGCCGCGCTGCTCCGCCTCCACCCGCTGCCGATGCCGCACTGAGGCCTACCTGAGCCTCTGGGGCCTCTTGTCGTCGCTCTGCCGCGCTGCTCCACCTCCAGCCGCTACCGCTGCCGCACTGAGAGAGACCTCTTGTAGTCGCTCTGCCGCGCTGCTCCGCCTCCACCCGCTGCCGCTGCCGCACTGAGGCCTACCTGAGCCTCTGGGGCCTCTTGTAGTCGCGCTGCTCCGCCTCCAGCCGCTGCCGCACTGAGGCCTACCTGAGCCTCTGGGGCCTCTTGTAGTCGCTCTGCCGCGCTGCTCCGCCTCCAGCCGCTGCCGCTGCCGCACTGAGGCCTACCTGAGCCTCTGGGGCCTCTTGTAGTCGCTCTGCCGCGCTGCTCCGCCTCCAGCCGCTGCCGCTGCCGCACTGAGGCCTACCTGAGCCTCTGGGGCCTCTTGTAGTCGCTCTGCCGCGCTGCTCCGCCTCCACCCACTGCCGATGCCGCATTGAGGCCTACCTGAGCCTCTGGGGCCTCTTGTAGTCACTCTGCCGCGCTGCTCCGCCTCCAGCCGCTGCCGATGCCGCACTGAGGCCTACCTGAGCCTCTGGGGCCTCTTGTAGTCGCTCTGCCGCGCTGCTCCGCCTCCAGCCGCTGCCGATGCCGCACTGAGGCCTACCTGAGCCTCTGGGGCCTCTTGTAGTCGCTCTGCCGTGCTGCTCCACCTCCAGCCACTGCCGATGCCACACTGAGGCCTACCTGAGCCTCTGGGGCCTCTTGTAGTCGCTCTGCCGCTTCTCCGCCTCCAGCCGCTGCCGATGCCGCACTGAGGCCTACCTGAGCCTCTGGGGCCTCTTGTAGTCGCTCTGCCGTGCTGCTCCGCCTCCACTCACTGCTGATGCTGCACTTTGAGGCCTCACACAATTGGATGGCCAGCTTTTGCTGAAACAGAACGCCATCACACATGATGCAGTACATATGTATCTGCAGATGTACAATGAAGCCAAGCTTTAGGGGAATCTGTAGCACCCAGTTGTGTGTGGCCAGTATAACCTGTCCAGTGCAAATGGAGGCAACGTTTAACATGTTTCTATCATGCGGTCAAGCTAGAGATTTAAGCTCTCTGGAATAGTGTTATTTAGCACCAAGTACATTATAAACTGTGTATACCAGACTCAAAGCCAATTCAGCTCAATCATTTTTTTTTCGGCAGTAACTTACAGTTGGTCACAGATTATGGATTTTTATAAACATTCAAGCATATAATAGCTACAAAGGGGCCCTGATAGTGACCCTGCCATTCAAATAATGCTGTGGGAATAGCACTTTCATAAGCGGTGTGTGGCCATTTCTCCCAGGACTGAGGTCAAAATGGGAGTTTGAGCATGTAAATATACTGGAAGGAAGAGTATAATCTTAGAACAGATTTATATTGCCCTAGGTTGTGGTTAAATCTATATCAGTACTGGGTTGCACGAGCACTACATACCATAGTAGAAGCCAATGTTTCGTAGATAAACATTCTTTCCAGAACCACATGTTTACTTTGGACAGACATTAGTGGCACAATTTTTCTTTCTGGCTCTGCCTCAATTATTTGCATGTGATATTCTAATATGCATTATGATATTTGGAAGCTGTCAACAAATAATACTTTTTTTTTACGTGTTTCATGGGTTTGACACAATTACAGAAACAGTACACCCTTTCAAGAAATGCATTCTTATTGCCGTCAGACAGGAAGTATGGCAGCTAATCTTTAAGAAACATCCTCCTGGAATTCATCTAGGCTCATAACCTTTGATGAAATGGAAACCTCTTCAATCAGATATTTCTTATAGATATATAGTTGTCTACAGTACTTGAATTTTTGTCTCCGTTATTATTGGGTTGTGGTTTATATTTCTTGGTGGTTGAAGTTTGTGATTGCAGTGATATTATCACTGGCAAAAGTCCAGAGTCCAAAGATGGCTATGCCATTCCGGTGCAAAAATAGACTAATATTGTTGAGTTTTTATAAAGTACAGCACACAAATGAGGGTGAGCTGGTGCACACATATGTATAGCTTAGAGTGGGGAGTTTTATAAACATTCAAGCTCTTTATAATGGCTGTAAATAATACCGTGGGAATAGTTCTGCTACTTATTGTGTGCAATCATATTTCTGAGAACTGAGGTCAAAATGGGAACTTGTGCATCTAAATATGTTGGATTCCAGGGTATATAACATTCTAATATAGTTCCACGTATTTCAACACTGCCTAAATCCCAGAGTAAAGTTATAATTACCTTTAAGTTCAGAATAAATGATTTAGGATGGCTCAAGATACTTCTGATTCATGAGTAAAGGAATCTTGTTCATGTAATTGTTGAGTGTGGGAGCAGACTAGCACTTATTAACCTGATTGTAAAAAAAATGGATGATCAGAGCAATGTGGAATGTCATGGAAGTGAGACACAGATTACCACATTCAAATCTGGTTACATTCCCCTACATGTTTGTGTTATTTTTTAAAGTGTTTTGTTTCCTCTGTGTATTTTTTCATATATGGTATGCCTCATTGACAGAAATCAGGTGCAACTAGTGAGGTTTGCTTTTTTTGCTGTTTCACTGACGTTGAGACATAGAAAAACAAACAGAATGGCATGTTATGTTGGAGGTCCAATCTCCTCTACCATGGAGTGTGGTGAAAATTGTTTGTTGCAGCATTCTTTACTGAAAGGGAAAGGGTTTGGTATCCTACTGGGCCTTCCTTCAGGCAAGAATTAATGCAGGAACAAAAGCCCTTCTTGAAATCCATTGAGTTTGCTTGTAGCAGCTGGCAGAGAATACATGGTGCTCTACCTCCAATAATCACTGCAATCATGCTTGATGAATTTAGTGAAATGTAGAGGTTCTGTGAAACAAGTGGTGTTTACACAGCCGTCGGCAGGGGAACCCAAAAGCAAAGAGGGAATAAGAGTAGACCAGTTTTCTCAAATAAATTCTGTGACTGGTATATAAAGAAAACCTTGGGCACCCACTTACTTGAGTAAGTGATAGACATGGGGAACAGCTGCAAAGGGCTACGATGGTAGACTTCTTCCACATTAGAGATACTGGGCTCAATTTTGCCATTGGGGGCGGGCTGCTGCGTGTCAGGTGGTTTTCGTGTCAGGACCCCGACTCCGATGTGAAGTGGGAAAAAAGTGCGATTTCCCCCTAATTGGGCACTTGATTTCCAGCGTGTGGAAACCCCTGGCCCAATGAGTCTTTTCATGCAGAAAGTCGCCTCCGATGACGTCATCAATGCTGCTGGATTTAAGGCCTGCAAGCAGCCTTGCTTCTTCTGGAGACTTTAAACTTTATGCCCATTGTTGCGATCGCTTCATTCAGCAACTATGTCCAGCAGTAGGCCAAAGTGTGCTCCAAGGTTCGATGAGGCCTCCCTCCAAGCTCTGGTGGAGGGAGCAAGATCAAATAAGGAGGTGCTCTTCCCTTCCTCAGGGAGGAAAAACCTCCCCAGCCGACTAAAGCTGTGTGGATGCAAGTGGCCCATGAGGTCAACTCAATCTCTATGTGCCGCAGAAGCCTTGGCGAGTTGCTGCAGTGCATCTTGTAGATGATACACACTGCAGCCACAGTACGCCAGTGGTGGAGGGAGTGAATGTTTAAGGTGGTGGATGGGGTGCCAATCAAGCAGGCTGCTTTGTCCTGGATGGTGTCGAGCTTCTTGAGTGTTGTTGGAGCTGCACTCATCCAGGCAAGTGGAGAGTATTCCATCACACTCCTTACTTGTGCCTTGTAGATGGTGGAAAGGCTTTGAGGAGTCAGGAGGTGAGTCAATCGCCACAGAATACCCAGCCTCTGACCTGCTCTTGTTGCCACAGTATTTTTCTGGCTGGTCCAGTTAAGTTTCTGGTTAATGGTGACCCCCAGGATGTTGATGGTGGAAGATTCGTTGATGGTAATGCCATTGATTGTCAAGGGGAGGTGGTTAGACTTTCTCTTGTTGGAGATGGTCATTGCCTGTCACTTGTGTGACACGAATGTTACCTGCCACTTATCAGCCCAAGTTTGAATGTTATCCAGATCTTGCTGCATGTGGGCACGGACTGCTTCATTATCTGAGGAGTTATGAATGGAACTGAACACTGTGCAGTCATCAGTGAACATCCCCATTTCTGATCTTATGGTGGAGGGAAGATCATTGAAGAAGCAACTGAAGATGGTTGGGCCTAGGACACTGCCCTGAGGAACTCCTGCAGCAATGTTCTGGGGCTGAGATGATTGGCCTCCAACAAACACAACCATCTGCCTTTGTGTTAGGCATGGCTCTTGCCAGTAGAGAGTTTTCCCCCTGATTCCCATTGACTTTAATTTTACTAGGGCTCCTTGATGCCACACTTGGTCAAATGCTGCCTTGATGCCAAGGGCAGCCACTCTCAGCTCACCTCTGGATTTCAGCTGTTTTGTCCATGTTTGGAACAAGGCTGTAATGAGGTCTGGAGCTGAGTGGTCCTAGCAGAACCCAAACTGAGCATCAGTGAGCAGGTTATTTGTAAGTAAGTGCCGCTTGATAGCACTGTCGACGACACCTTCTATCACTTTGCTGATGATTGAGAGTAGACTGATGGGCGGTAATTGGCCAGATTGGATTTGCCCTGGTTTTTGTGGTGAGGACATATCTGGGCAGTTTTCCACTTTGTCGGGTAGATGCCAGTGTTGTAGCTGTACTGGAACAGCTTGGCTAGAGACGCAGCTAGTTCTGGAGCACAAATCTTCAGCACTACAGCCGAGATGTTGTCGGGGCCCATAGCCTTTGCTGTATCTAGTGCGCTCAGCTGTTTATTGATATAATGTGGAGTGAATCGATTTGACTGAAGATTGGCTTCTATGGTGGTGGGGACCTCAGGAGGAGGCCGATATGGATCATCAACTCAGCACTTCTGGCTGAAGATGGTTGCAAACGCTTCAGCCTCATCTTTCGCACAAAAATGCAGAGGCAGCAAACACTAAAATGTTAAATGTTAAAGTAGATAAATGCGTAAGACCTTGCAATTATCTGTTTTGAAATCATCCGCCCAATAGTTCTCCCCATTTGCAAGTATTACTTTTTGTATTAATTCTTGGGATATGGGCGTTGCTGGCAAAGCCAACATTTATTTCCTGTCCTACCTCCACTTGCTCGGGCCTACTGCCACCTTCCCCGTGGTGGCTTTGGGAAGCAGACAGGAGGGAAATCCGTCAGGGGGCTTAGGCCTAGAAGAAAATGCTGCGGAGGATCTCTTGCATTTGCATTTGAAACGCATTTATGGTCGTGGGTCATATGGGGAAAAAGGATCACCCCCAAAACTTTAAAAGAGTTTAAAAAATGGAGGAAAATCAACCCCATTAAATCGAAAAAGAAAAAATGAAACAAGGGATTTCTTGTTCACAAAGAGTACCCTGAAGTGAAATGGTCTTTTGTATATAACTGAGAGGGCAGGGGTATCACCTTCTTCCTCAGGACTTGAGACAGGAACAAACTCACAGCCTTTTCCTGATCGTTGGAGGATGATGATATATTACCACTGAAAAGCTTCAGGTGTCTCCTGTAAATGACTACATAATTAAGCTTTCACTTTAATTTGTACTTATATAGGTATATAAACATAAATTTGTAAATGGTTCTTTCTGCATACAAAATCCCCACTGAAAGCTAGCAGCAAGCAAAGCTGGTCTCTTGAGAAACTTTGTGGTGCTTTTTATCACTTACATTGCTGTGATTTTTTGCCAGCCTCATGAGCCTCTGTCAAAACATTGAAATAAGTAATCGTGGCGCCCCTGGTCATATATTCACTATGATTAATTTTCAAGAATTAGACACAGAACAGGGTGAACAAATATCTTTGGACCTGGTTAATAATAAAGCTGCATGAGCTTGCAATCTCCTTTATTTCATTCCGAAATACTAAACCTCTCAAGCTGTCGGGCGCTCTGTGGGCGCAGCTGTATTTACACGCTCCTGCTTGTCAGCAGCCTTGTGATCTCAGCCATGCCTGAATGATGATTCGCAGCTCTTAAAGGGGCAGTACTTTGTGACAAAAAAATGCAACACACATCATGTCAAAAACACATCACTCGCAAGTGACGCCGTCGTGGCAGAAGTGGCGCACAACACCATTCATTCGGCTGAGCATAGGTTTGCTCACATGAACGTGGCTCCATGAAAATAATGTCCTTCAAAATCCAAGATGGGGGGTGGTAATCCCAGCATAGCTGCCAAGATGCACCCACCAGGAACGCTTGGCACTGACCCCAGCGGACTTTCCGGAATCAGCGGGAAGTTCCCTCATTATGCTGTCAACAGCAGGTACCAGCACCACTAGGGGCACATTTTTTTTTAAATGTATTTGCTTATGGGATCTGGGCGTCACTGGCAAGGCCAGCATTTATTGCCCATCCCTAATTGCCCTCGAGAAGGTGGCGGTGAGCTGCCATTTTGAACTGCTGCAGTACGTGTGGTGAAGGTACTCCCACAGTGCTGTTAGGGATGGAGTTCCAGGACTTTGGCCCAGCGACGATGGAGGATCGGTGATATACTTCTAAGTCAGATTGGTGTGTGACTTGGAGGGGAACTTGGAGGTGGTGGTGTTCCTATGTACCTGCTGTTATGTCTGACATTGGTGATAGGTACTCGATTGCCTTGGCCTGAGCACATGGAGTTTGATAGTGCTGTTACCGTTGTATTGTGTCTGACATTGGATATAGGTATTTGATTGCTTTTGCCTGCGAGAGTGTGTTTGGATCAGCCATTAAAAGCAACATGAACTGAGCTCTGCATACGGCCTCTGGATTATCTTTGCAAACGCAACACCTGCTGCCCTTATCCTTCTAGGTGGAATAGGTCGCGGGTTTGGGAGGTGCTGCCGAAGAAGCCTTGGTGAGTTGCTGCAGTGCATCTTGTAGATGGTACAGACTGCAGACATGGTACGCCGGTGGTGGAGGGAGTGAATGTTTAAGGTGGTAGATGGGGTGTGCAATGAAATCTGTTTGTCTTGATCCTGTATTTGTTTTGCACTCATGTATATTACCCTCCCCCACTGTGTATAGTTTCACTTCCTCTTTCCCGACTAACCTGGGAGGTTCCAGGTCTTGGCTCTTGGCTCCGCCCCTGACATCTCTTACATAAAGATCCCAGGATTTGTATGACTCATTCCTGTGAACCAGTCGGCGTGTTGAGATGTTAGCTCTGATCTTAGTGATTAAAAGCCAACTTGTTTAAGTCTATAACTTCTAGTTATTGAAGGCCCATCAATTTTAATCACTAAAGAATACTAGGATGGATCGACTCCTAAAACCAGTGCGTCTGGACTTGGATCCACATTCTGCTGAAGCATCAAATCAATTTGGACACTGGCTCAAATGCTTCAAACTCTTCGCGGGGGCCTCATCCGCTAGTGAGGTAGATAAACTGAGTCTACTGACTACTCGCGTAAGTCATCGGATTTATTCGTTCATCCGGGACGCCACTTCTTACACGGAGGCCATCACTATCCTGAAGGCCCAATACCAGAGGCCGGTAAACGAAGTGTACGCCAGACATCTGCTGGCTACACGCAGGCAGCGACCAGAGGAATCAATGGACGATTTCTTACAGGGCCTAAAGGACCTGGTCCGGGACTGTGACTGCAAGGCCATGACGGCCAACGCGTACTCTGACGAAGTGGTCCGTGATTCCTTCATCACGGGCCTCAAATCGAATTATATCCGGCAGAGACTGCTGGAGAAGGAGGTCCTGGACTTAAAAAAGGCAGTGGCCACTGCGCGATCGCTGGACGTGGCCCAGAGAAACTCTGACTCTTATTCTTCCGGCCATGCGGCTCTCACCGCCTCGTGCGCGCCGAGGGGGCCGTCATCTTGGAATCAGCCATCTTCCCCATCCAGGTCTCAGACTAGCTCTACGCCGCCGGAGTCCCCACACAGAAGTTCACCCAGGAGTCCTACTACAGCGGCAATGTCTCGAGGCCTGAAATGCTACTTCTGCGGCCAGGCCAAGCACCCCAGACAACGATGCCCAGCGAAGGACGCTACATGCTTCAAATGTAAGAAAAAGGGGCATTTTAGCAAAGTCTGCAGGGGGAATCCGATTTCCAACTCCGTCACCGCCTCGTGCGTGCTGTGCGGGCCGCCATCTTGGGATCCGCCATCTTTTCCCGACTCAACGGCCGCCCAGGGCCCAACAGTGGATTCGATCACGGTGGATCAATCCAGGCCACACCCGTTGACAAAATCCATGATGGACATACAGGTAAACGGGAATTTAACGAAATGTTTAATTGACTGTGGGAGTACCGAGAGTTTTATCCACCCTAGCCTGGTACGGCGGCACTCATTAGCGGTAACCCCTACACGGAGCAGAATTGCTATGGCTGCTAAGCCCCACACTTCGGACATTTTGGGCTACTGTGTGGTAACACTGACTGTAAAAGGCACGGACTACAAGGATTTTAAACTCCTCGTGATGCCAGAACTCTGTGTTAATGTAATCTTGGGCCTGGACTTCCAGTGCCACCACGAAAGTGTCATGCTAGCATTTGGCGGGTCCCAGCCGCCACTCACAGTCTGTGGCCTATCAACCTTAAAAATCAGCCCGCCCTCTTTATTCGCTAATCTCGCTCCGAACTGTAGGCCCATAGCGACCAAAAGTAGACGGTACAGTCTGGAAGACAGACACTTTATCAAGGCGGAAGTGGACAGACTCCTGCGGGAAGGCATTATTGAATGCAGTACCAGCCCGTGGCGTGCCCAAGTAGTCACAGTTAAAAATAGCGAAAAGAAACGGATGGTAATTGACTACAGCCAGACTGTTAATATTTATACCCAGCTGGACGCCTACCCTTTACCCCGCATATCAGAAATGGTCAACCAGATTGCGCAATACCGAGTCTTCTCGGCTATCGACCTCAAATCCGCGTATCACCAGCTCCCCATTAGAACGGAGGACCGCCCATACACCGCCTTCGAGGCGAACGGGCGCCTCTACCATTTTCTCAGAGTGCCCTTTGGGGTAACAAGTGGGGTCTCGGTCTTCCAACGTGAGATGGACCGCATGGTTTACGAGAATAAACTACAAGCTACCTACCCCTATCTGGACAATGTCACTATCTGCGGGCACAACCAGCAAGACCACGATCTAAATCTTGCGAGATTTTTAAAAACTGCCCTAAAGCTGAATCTAACCTACAACGAAGACAAATGTGTCTTCAACACAACCCGTCTCTGTATCCTCGGCTGAAGATGGGGTAATTGGACTGGACCCTGACCGATTACGCCCCCTAAAGGAACTGCCCCTGCCACACAATCCCAAAGCTTTAAAAAGGTGCCTGGGATTTTTTTCGTATTATGCCCAATTACTCTGATAAGGCCTGACCCCTCATTAAATCGACGTCCTTCCCACTATCAGCTGAAGCTCGGGAGGCTTTCACCAGTATTAAACAGGACATTGAAAGGGCTGCAGTGTGTGCAGTGGACGAATGCATTCCCTTTCAAGTCGAAAGCGATGCGTCAGACTTTGCCTTAGCTGCGACCCTCAATCAGGCCGGGAGACCTTTGGCCTTCTTCTCCCGAACCCTTCAGGGACCTGAAATCAGGCACTCTTCTGTCGAGAAGGAGGCACAGGCTATAGTGGAGGCAGTGCGGCACTGGAGACACTACCTAGCCGGCAAACGTTTCGCCCTGCTCACCGACCAGCGGTCGGTGGCTTTCATGTTTAATAACAAACAAAGGGGGAAAATCAAGAATGACAAAATACTCAGGTGGAGGATCGAACTATCCACGTTTGACTATGATATTATGTACAGGCCGGGAGCCCTTAATGAACCCCCAGACGCCCTATCGCGGGGAATGTGTGCCAGCATTCATACAGACAAATTACAGGGTCTCCACAACGACCTCTGTCACCCAGGGGTCACCCGACTATACCATTTTATAAAGTCCCGCAATCTGCCCCACTCCATCGAGGAGGTCAGGGCAATGACCAAAGCCTGCCGCATCTGTGCGGAATGCAAGCCTCGTTTCTACAGGCCTGACCGTGCACACCTTATCAAAGCCACACGGCCATTCGAGCGCCTAAGTCTGGACTTCAAGGGACCCCTTCCCTCTGCCGACCGTAACGTATACTTCCTCAATATCATTGATGAATATTCCCGCTTCCCCTTCGCCATTCCCTGCCCAGACATGACCAGTGCCACGGTCATCAAGTGTCTCTGTAATCTATTCTGCATGTTTGGCATGCCGAACTACATACACAGCGATAGGGGGACGTCATTCATGAGTGATGAGCTGCGCCAGTTCTTGCTCTCGAAGGGGATAGCCACTAGCAGAACCACTAGTTACAACCCCCGGGGTAATGGGCAAGTGGAAAGGGAGAATGCTACTGTTTGGAAGGCTGTCACGTTAGCCTTAAAGTCAAAAGGCCTTCCGACCTCCCGCTGGCAGGAAGTCCTCCCAGACGTGCTCCACTCCATAAGGTCTCTGTTATGTACTGCCACTAACACTACCCCTCACGAAAAGATGTTCGTTTTCCCCCAGAAATCCACCTCGGGCATATCTCTACCCGCGTGGCTGACGTCTCCGGGGACAGTACTATTGTGGAAGCACATGAGAGGCCATAAAACGGACCCCCTTGTGGAAAAGGTACAGCTCCTCCATGCAAACCCTCAGTACGCCTATATCGAATACTCTGACGGGCGAGAGGACACTGTTTCCATAAAAGACCTCACTCCCTCGGGGAGCGGAGAGAACGATGGGAGACTACCCGATGAAGACCTACACTACAAAGAGACAGGACACCCAGAGGTATCAATACCCAACTTTAACCTGGAGGACACTGCAGATAACCTGGAAGACACTGCGGAGGCCCGGACAGCGGAGGAACCAGAATCCACTCCCCTAGAGGCACCCCAACTGGCTTTACGCCGATCACTGAGAACTGCAAAACCTCCTGACAGACTCACTTATACCAACTTTTAAGAAACATCATCCTGATGGACTAAATCTATAGAAGGGGTGAATGTAATGAAATCTGTTTGTCTTGATCCTGTATTCGTTTTGCACTCATGTATATTACCCTCCCCCACTGTGTATAGTTTCACTTCCTCTTTCCCGATTAACCTGGGAGGTTCCAGGTCTTGGCTCTTGGCTCCGCCCCTGACTTCTCTTACATAAAGATCCCAGGATCTGTATGACTCATTCCTGTGAACCAGTCGGCGTGTTGCGATGTTAGCTCTGATCTTAGTGATTAAAAGCCAACTTGTTTAAGTCTATAACTTCTAGTTTTGTGGTTATTGAAGGCCCATCAGGGTGCCAATCAATCGGGCTGCTTTGTCTTAGATGGTGTCGAACTTCTTGAGTGTTGTTGGAGTTGCACTCATCTAGGCAAGTGGAGAGTAATCCATCACACTCCTTACTTGTGCCTTGTAGATGGTGGAAAGGCTTTGGGGAGTCAGGAGGGGAGACACTCGCTGCAGAATACCCAGCCTCTGACCTGCTCTTGTTTCCACAGTATTTATGTGGCTTGTCCAGGATGTTGATGATAGGAGATTCGGCGATGGTAATGCCGTTGAATGTCAAGGGGCGGTGGTTAGACTCTCGCTTGTTGGAGATAGCCATTGCCTGTCACTTCTGTGGCGTGAATGTTACTTGCCACTTATTAGCCCAAGCCTGAACGTTGTCCAGGTCTTGTTGCATGCGGGCATGGAGTGCTTCATTATCTGAGGAGTTGTGAATGGCACTGAACATTGTGCAGTCATCAGCAAACATCCCCATTTCTGACCTTATGTTGGAAGGAAGGTCATTGATGAAGCAGCTGAAGATGGTTGGGCCTGGGACACTGCCCTGAGAAACTCCTGCAGCGATGTCCTGGGGCTGTGATGGTTGACCTCCAACCACCACAACATCATGGACACTTTCCCACAAACATGGCTGGAAAGTACGGCCAAGGAAGGTCGGCCGAGGGGCTGGGTCACCGAGCCCCCCAGAAATCCTTCTGTGTTGCCCCCAGTGGCCCCTTTGTAAAAGGGCTGCAGTTTTTGTAAAAAATGTTTAAATGTCCTAGCTTTTCTTCAGGATCTCAAGTCATGATGCCAGCCTGGACCTTCAGGTAGACTCCACATGCACCAGGGCCTGGCTGGTTACTTCTTCCAGCAGTATGCTGCGTTCATTTGAGAGCCAAGATACCCGGGATGAGGGATTTCAGTTACGTGGAAAGACTGGAGAAGCTGGAATTGTCCTCCTTGGAGCAGAGAAGGTTAAGGGGAGATTTAATAGAGGTGTTCAAAATTCTGAGGGGTTTTGGTAAAGTAAATAAGGAGGAGGTTTGTTTACCAGAGGACTCCGATTTAAGATAATTGGCAAAAAAAGAGAGGAAATGAGGAGACATTTCTTTTATGCAGCGAGTTGTTATAATCTGGAGTGTACTGCCTGAAAGGGCGGTGGAAGCAGGTTCAATAGTAACTTTCAAAAGAGAATTGGATGTATACTTGTGGTGATTATTCTTGTTTTATAAGAAGCATTGTAATTGGTTGCCTGTTTTCCTGCCTTGAGATATATGCTGTAAACTTATTGGTTAGTTGATTCCATGTGACCTGTGGTGGCCATCTTAAATTCAGTTCTCTACAGCTTGGTTGAGACTGGGTGCTTAACATGTACTGCTGGTTTTTTAAGGTTAATAAAGCCTAGCTTTTGAAAGGCAAGCTACTCTTTATTTCAATTTATTAACCTTTTGCTATAATGGAACGATATCTTCGACCGGAACGATTTAATGCTGACCCTAATTCTGCAGGAGTGGATGATCAATGGAAACATTGGTATCGTACATTTAAAAACTTTTTGGGCGTGTTGGATCAGCAATCTCTGAATAAGTTGGATATACTAATCAACTGCATTGCTCCGGATGTGTATAAGTATATTTTGGACTGTGAAACTTATGAATTGGCTATTGCTACGTTGGAAAAAAATGTTGTTAAACCCAAAAATGAGGTATTTGCACGTCACCTTTTATCTGCCCGTAGGCAGCAGGCGGGAGAATCCTTGGATGCTTATTTACAAGCACTCTGGCGCCTTGGTGCTAACTGTAATTATAAGGCCGTGTCTGCAGAAGAACATAAGGAAGAGTCAGTACGGGATGCATTTATTAATGGATTACTTTCTAGATCAATTCGTCAGCGGATATTAGAAAATAAGACCTTGGATCTTAAGAGTGCTTTTGAGCAAGCCTCTACATTGGATTTGGCTCAGAGAAGTTCAGATTCTTATGCTCTTTTTGATTGGCCTGCGACCGTGGTTTCGGCAGTTCCGGATGAAAGGGAGTCACGTGGATTTAATAGGAGTGGTTTACCAGATTCCGAAACAGTTTCTACTTCGGCAGCTGTTGCCTCTAGGATTCAGAAGTGTTATTTCTGCGGGAACGCCCGGCACCCCCGTCTGAAGTGCCCTGCCCGGGAGGCTGTGTTTAGTAAATGCGGCAAGGGAGGTCATTATGCACGTGTTTGCAAATCGGTTGCCTCCTCTGCGACCATTCAGCCTTTAGATAGGGCGTTT
The DNA here is from genome assembly GCF_052327205.1 of Somniosus microcephalus. NCBI lineage: Eukaryota > Metazoa > Chordata > Chondrichthyes > Squaliformes > Somniosidae > Somniosus > Somniosus microcephalus. The sequence goes on along the minus strand of NC_141002.1, from coordinate 85,561,041 downwards.
ATTGCATCAGTTTCTGCCGCCTTTTCCCATGGCCTAAACAAAGCTATAGTTATGGCCCAAGTTAATGGGTTAGAAGTGAAGGCCCTTATAGATACGGGTAGTACTGAGAGCTTTATAAGTCTTCAGTTTGTGAGGGAGAAGCGTTTGAAAATTTCGCCTGCTTCCTATCAGGTGTGTATGGCTCAAACGACTCTCATCTCACAAGTAGCTGGTTGTTGCCTTGTGAAATTAATTCTCCTAGGTAATACGTATACTGATATATGCCTATCCATTCTGCCTAATCTCTGTGCGGACATTTTGATTGGTCATGATGTGCTTCAATTACATGAGTCCCTCAGTCTTTCTTTCGGAGGAACTAAGCCACCTTTGTCTATTTGTGGATTAACTTCTTTATTCATTTCTCCATTATCACTTTTTTCCAATTTGATGCTGGACTGTAAGCCAATTGCTACCAAGTCAAGAAGGTATACCAGTCAGGATAAAGAATTTATTAATTCTGAAGTTCAACGTCTTTTATCGGAAGGAATCATTGAACCTAGTTTTTCGCCCTGGCGGGCACAGGTAGTTGTCACCACTAATGAGAGACATAAGAAGCGAATGGTGATAGACTACTCTCAAACTATTAACAGGTATACTCAATTAGATGCGTACCCCCTGCCTAAGATTGATGAGCTTATCAATAAAATATCTCAATATAAGGTTTTTAGCACTATTGACCTAAAGAGTGCTTATCATCAGATTCCTATCACTAAGAGGGACAAACCATATACGGCCTTTGAAGCTGGCGGAAAGCTGTACCAGTTTTGCCGAGTACCATTCGGAGTTACTAACGGTTTCGCCTGTTTTCAACGGGCAATGGATGCTTTTATAAGTGATAACTCTCTCTCTGACACCTTCTCATATTTAGATGACATCACGGTGTGTGGCAAATCAAGGGTGGAGCACGATTTTAATCTAGAAAGATTCCTTCAAGTTGCGGAAAAAGTTGGCTTAACTTTCAATAAAGAGAAGTGTATCTTTTCGACCACCGAGGTAAATTTACTGGGGTATATTATCTCGGGAAACAAGATTAAACCAGATCCAGAATGGCTGCGACCACTGATTGAGTTACCTTGCCCTACTAATTCTAAGGCCTTGCAACGAGTTGTTGGACTGTTTTCTTATTATTCTAATTGGATTGCAAACTTCTCGCAGAAGATCCGGCCCCTTATTCGGGTTACGGCATATCCTCTATCATGGGAGGCCACTATAGAGAGCATCCTGACAAACTGTATCATGGTATGGTACGGCAGCTGTAGCTCCCATGACCGGAAAGCCCTGCAGCGGGTAGTCAAAACTGCCCAACGCATTACCGGCACCCGGCTACCGACCATAGAACATATATATCAGAAACGCTGCCTACGGAGGGCACGGTCCATCATCAAAGACCCTACCCACCCCAGCCACAGTCTGTTCGCCCTCCTACCATCTGGAAGACGCTACAGATGCATTCGCACCCGTACGACCAGATTTAGGAACAGCTTCTTTCCCAGGGCTGTCATCCTACTGAACTCCACAAATAAACACTAAAGCCTGCACATCTGCCGATGCACTTTATTATGGTCATATTTATGCTAATATATATGTACAAATGTATGTTGAAATGTTTAAGTGTCCTAATCCAAATTGTACACTCTCGGGAGCCGCAAGCCTACATTTCGTTGTACTGCACTTGTGCAATAACAATGACAATAAAAGTTGATTTGATTTGATTGATTTGATTGATTTGATTTGATTTGATTTGATGTGTTTTGATAATCTTAAAAAGGATATCCTTGGAGCAGTTGTGCATTCTATTGATGAGCAGGTTCCCTTTGTGATTGAGACAGACGCTTCCGATTTTGCAATTGGGGCTACCCTGAACCAAAATGGAAGACCTGTGGCCTTTTTCTCACGTACTCTGAGCAATAGTGAGCAGAGACATTCATCAATAGAGAAAGAGGCGTACGCAATAGTAGAAGCACTGCGTAAATGGAGACATTAATTATCTGGGCGACATTTTACGTTAGTAACTGACCAAAAATCTGTGTCCTTCATGTTTGATGTCAAACATTTCGGAAAGATTAAGAATGATAAAATAATGAGGTGGAGGATCGAGTTGGCATGCTACCATTTCGATATAGTCTATCGTCCGGGGAAGGATAATGTTGCCGCTGATGCGCTGTCGAGGGCTTATTGTTCTGTGCTTCACGGAGATACGCTTATTAATCTTCATAATGCTTTGTGCCATCCTGGTGTTACGAGGATGATACACTTCGTACGCAGTAAGAATTTGCCCTTTTCAGTTGAAGACGTCAAGCGGATGACTTCGTCATGCTCTATCTGCGCCCGGTGTAAACCAAATTTCTTTAAGCCTCAACGAGCTCATCTTATAAAGGCTACTTCTCCCTTTGAACGCCTGAGCGTTGATTTTAAGGGGCCTCTTCCTTCAACGACTCAGAATCGATATATATTTACTGTTGTGGATGAGTTTTCAAGGTTCCCTTTTGCTTTTCCTTGTGCAGATGTATCAGCTGCTACAGTTATTAAATGTCTGACTCAACTTTTTGTCATCTTTGGGATGCCTGCGTATATCCATTCGGATCAGGGAAGTTCTTTTATGTCTTCCCAGTTGAAGGAATACCTCCAGAGTCGGGGAATTTCTACTAGCAGAACTACCCCGTATAATCCCCAGGGTAATGGACAGTGCGAACGATACAATGGGGTGATCTGGAAGGCAGTTATGTTGGCTTTGACATCCCGGAACCTTAAGAATACACAGTGGGAAATGGTACTGCCTGATGCCCTGCATTCCATTAGATCATTGCTTTCAACGGCTACTAATGTGACCCCCCATGAAAGGCTCTTCAACTATCCGCGGAGATCCTCTACAGGATATTCGGTACCTTCATGGCTTACTATGCAGGGACCTGTGCTGCTCCGACGCCATGTTAGACTGTCAAAGTATGATCCTTTAGTGGAGGAGGTGGAGCTATTGGAGGCAAATTCCCAATATGCTCATATTCGATTCCAAGATGGGGAAGAAAGTACGGTTTCAGTTAAAGACTTAGCTCCTTGTGGTGGCCAGCCCTCTCCTGAGGACATTAACAATAGCCATAATTCAGATAATGTTGACGTCGCCACAGATACTACGAACATTTCCAATCCTATTGCAGACACTTATAATTCTCTCAGTCTGCCCCCGATGGATGTTCATGACCCTCCCAGTCTACCTTCTAATGGGACTTCCAATCCGGAAACCGTTGATAATCGGGATATTGATAGCCTCCCTGCAGAAGATATTTCTGTGTCTCCTGGTGTGAGAGGGCAAGGAACTCCACCAAGACTAAGAAGGTCGACACGAACAAGATATCCGGTCGACCGATTAAAAATGGACTTTTAAAATAATTAATAATTTAATAGTAAAATTTTAAAATTGTTGAAGGCATTATACATGTATTGCTCTAGTCATAAATAACTAATTGTAAACTGTAAAGGCTACCTAGGTTGAAGTATATTTTAAAAGGAGGGGTGAATGTGGTGATTATTCTTGTTTTATAAGAAGCATTGTAATTGGTTGCCTGTTTTCCTGCCTTGAGATATATGCTGTAAACTTATTGGTTAGTTGATTCCATGTGACCTGTGGCGGCCATCTTAAATTCAGTTCTCTACAGCTTGGTTGAGACTGGGTGCTTAACATGTACTGCTGGTTTTTTAAGGTTAACAAAGCCTAGCTTTTGAAAGGCAAGCTACTCTTTATTTCAATACTTGAAAAGGAAAAATTTGCAGGGCTATAAGGAAAGATCGGGGAAGTTGGACAAATTGAATAGTTCTTTCAAAGAGCTGGCACTGGCACAATGGACCTAAGGCCCTTCTTCTGTGCTGCAACATTCTATACTTCTGTGAATCTATGAAAGCGGGATCTGACAACGTAGGGAGTCCCTGCCATCAGCCCAGCCTCTTCTTATGACAATGCTTGCGGCAGGCGGAGGCTTTGTTGACAGCAGATCATCTGGAATCGCTGACTTGAGGTCGGCACCTGGCATATCCTGGACCCAGCCTAGTTTCCAGTTGTTCTAGTGGATTCCTACCAAAGTTATGGCCAGAGTACACCAGAACGGATGTAGTTAAGACAAGGAATTAAATGTATAACGTTGGCTGTGAAGTGCTTTGGGATGTCCTGAGGTTCATGAAAGGCACTATATAAATGCAAGTTCTTTCTTTCCTTTCTTTCCTTCTTTCCTTTTTATCTTCCTTCCTTTTACCTTCCTTCCTTCCTTCTCTCTTTTTATTCAGCATCTTCGAATGAGATCTTTTACAATTTAAACCACAAATCTCAGCAAAGCATATAATGGTAAAATAATATTCATCCCTCAACGAAAACTACTAAAATAGACTGGGGCCTAAAAATTCGGTTGCTTTGCGCCTCCCGTTAGCGCCCTAAGCACAAAGCAACCGAACGCCCGAGCGCCACCAATGCCTCCCGCGAAATTCACTTGAGTGCCGGGCTCTTTTGCCGGCACTCCGATCCCCAGGGGCCCAGCTGGGCCCCAGGTCACGCTGCGCTAGGCCCCTCCCCTTTAAGGAGGGGAGGAAGGCCTGCAGTACTGCGCTGCGATGTGCTGCAATGCGTGGCACTGCAGCACGTAGCGCCGCGATATTCACTCGCAGCGCCCCAAGAGGGAGGCGGGGCGCTTCCAGTAGCACCCCGCTTCCCTCTTGGGGTGCTACCGATGAATTTCGGCCACGGGGGCGCTAAAAGTAGCAAAGTTAGCGCCCCAAAGGGGGCGCGACTCAATTTTTCCCCCTGGAAGTCTGAAATATAAACAGAAAATGCTGTTTTCTGTTTATATTTCTACGAAAATAGACTAACTGGTCAATTATCTCATCTGCTGTTTGCAGGATCTTGCTATGTGCAAATTGTGTGTCATGTTTTCCTACCTAACAACAGTTCAAAATGATTAATAGCTGGTGAAGCGGTTTGGGATATCCCGAGGATACGAAAGCTGCTATAAAAATTTTAATGATTTCTTTCTTTAAAGTATTAACTCAGACAGATGCCAAAACATCAAAACATAAATGTAGGATCTGCTCTATTGTTCAGCAAATAGCAATTTACTCATCTTAAAATTCCGAAAAGAACTCTCAGACATAGAACCCACAAGAGATTGAGGAAATTAGCTCTGTACAATTAATCAATAACCAATAATCAAAGTGCATAATGGCACTACAGGCTGAAAATATTAATTGGCTGCTTTATGTTTCCTCAATAAAACAGCGCATGTTTGTTCAACAGTTTTATATTACAGAAGTAAGGCCCATTTCCTTGTTGAATGCACTCGGCCAACACTTTCACATTGTTACCCTAGATTACATTTCTGTACTGAAACGGAAATCAACTTGCACGCCTTAAAAAAGCTGAAGGTTGAACATAAGACCTCCATTGTCTTTAGTAAATCAGGTGCAACTGGTAACTTGGTGTGCACTAAGGCAATATGTAGCTTGTGCTGGTAGTAAATGTGTTGGCTCTAATGCTTGCGCAGAAGCATGGGGCTTGCTGAAACAGGGGTTTTGGTGGGGTGTGGTTTTGCTTGCCCCTGGGGTTTGTCTCTGGCCAGTCAGAAGTATCTGAGCTGCTCCAGGCCCCATGCGGTTTCAAATCGCTCCCCTTTCTGGTTCTGACCGCCGGACCTATTTCAGCAGCGATATAGACTTAACGGGACTTGTGGTTGGGTGCAAAGAAGACCAATATTTATTGAAATAAAGAATTAATTGAAAATAATGATGAATACAGCACACTTTTACTTAATACAGCACACCTTTTTCTTAATACAGCACACCTTTGCTTAATACAGCACACCTTTGCTTAATACAGCACTTTTACTTAATGGGGAGGAGAAATGGACACATCGAGGGAAAATTGACTAAAATTACAATTTAACAAAATTCCCCTTTAATTCCCACCCCTAATACCTATCTAGGTTGCCTTGTAATGGGCCAGAAAATCTATGCTCACCAGTAAATGCCTGCTCCGTGCCCCTGCAGTCTGTCTTAGATTCTTCACCACCCCGAAGTAGAGATACCCCAGTAATTCAAAAGTAACTGCTGGTATTCCACTTCTTTGGGCGGGCTGCTGAGCTGTTCCTCTTGTAGGCAGGGCATCGGCGGCAAGGTGACAGAGAGAGAATGGCTTCCTGAGGGGCTATCTTTATACCCCATTGGGAGCCGTTATCTTCGCGCCCAAATCTGGATGTATCTGGGCTATACAAAAGGGACCAATCTGTCCCCATTGACTGTAACAGGTTTGAATGTGTTTCCCATTCGTTTAACTGGTTTGTGCTCAGTTTAAAATGTCCCACCGATTTCTCAAGTTCTGGACAAACAAATCCTTAAATGTTCAGTCAACAGCACTCAAGTGCTTTGTAAACAATCCAATGTCCTGAGGTCACCGCCCAACCGCAACTGATTTGAGTCAACGTTGTAGAGAGCTCGCGTAAACAAACAATCCTTTTGTTCCTCTGTTGAACTTCCTAAACTGCAGTTGATTGACAGCTTTAAGTACCTCAAGTACTTCAGCCAGTGATGGGAGATGTTCAGACAGGCTGTCTTTGTCTTCTGCCACGAGGCCTGGCAGCCATTTTTGATGCCCTGGGTTTTTAAGGTACATTCCAACCAGGTTTTCTTTTAATCAAATAATCTTCGGGGGCTGCAGAAATTTTCTGAAATTTTGCAAACCTTACAGGCTGGATTTTGCCAATGGGGAGCTTTTGAAGGCGGGACTCCCACTTGTCGGGTTTTAGTCCCGCCTCCATCAACTTCTGGCCAACCCACGCTGTTTTCCCTTGATTGACCTTGTTAAGCCCACCCAGCGGGCTTAACAGGCCAATTATGGGAAAACCGGTTACAGAGAATGTCAACATATGACGTTTCATCTGTCAAAAATGTTTGACAGCTGAATTGTCATCGTTTGACAGCTCTGTGAATCTGTCAAACACTGACATTCTCTGTAGTTTGATGAGTTCTTGAATTCAAGACTCATCAAACCTCTTTATTCAGCAGAAATTAGATGGTTGCCGCATTGGAAAATGCAGCAGCCATCTGTCATCTCTGCCACGGAGGTGCGAGACTCTCCGTATCCCCAACGATTGAAGCCTGCAGGAAGAAACAAAGGTAAGTAAACGTTAATTAACTCTTTCCACTTACCTCAGATACTCACCTCTCCACACTTGCACCCATCACTTACCTTCACAGCGCACTATTGCACCCCACAGACCTCCGCAGACCCACTGCTCGCCTTGGTGACCTTGGCGGGGCTCGCAGCCTTCAGGAAGCCCGCACTTGTGTGGGTAAAATGGGGATAATCCTCTTATCTGCCTGTAATCCCCTTCCCGCCTCCAAGGAGACAGGACCCGGCGCGGGTCGGCTACCCGCCTCCTGGCAAGATGGCACGGAGGCGGGTTGGGGGCGGGTTGGCACCCGCCCCCAGATTCTGCCATTTGCCCAGCAGTCCCACCTCCATACCCGCCTCCCCAGGGCTGGCAAGATCGCGCCCGTGTTTTCAAATATACCTTTGGGGAAAGTTATCCTACACAGCTGCCTTTGCATCAAATGAATACATTAATTGCAAGTTATAAACAAACAACTTTGCCCATGATATGGAATTTTCTAACTTATTTCAAGCACAAATTGTGCCATTAATACTTGCTGGAACCAGCTGTTAAGTATAGTTAATAATGCATAGGCAGGCACCAACTCAGCAGACTAGAGTGAAGTGTTTTTATTTCATCTGACAGGGAAATAAGATAGAGAAGGAGGATACATATCCTTTTTTGTGGGCGTATTAGCCTTGATTAAGTGTTCTTTGCCTGGCAAACAACCAATGTCTGCAGAGATCTGGTTACCAAAATGGGGTCGGCCTTAGTCAGGACGTGAAGATTGATTGGAAGTTATTGCAGAGAGAATAGACTTGCCAATAGCAGTGGCCTTAGCACTCTCGCCTCTGAGCCAGAAGGTTGTGGGTTCAAGTCCCACTCCAGAGTCTTGAGTAAATAATCTAGGCTGGCACTTCAGTGCAGTGCTGAGGGAGTGCTGCACTGTTGAAGGTGCCGTCTTCTGGATGAGAAGTTAAACTGAGGCCCCGCCTGCCCTCTCAGGTGGACATAAAAGATCCCACAGCACTATTCGAAGAAGAGCAGGCGAGTTCTGGCCAACATTGATCCCTCAAGCCTCACCTAACACCGATGATTTGGTCATTTATCCATGCAGGATAACTTTCCCCAAAGACAAATGTATATTTGAAAACATGCTTCTGCGGAAGCATTGGGGCCAACACATTTACCACCAGCACACGCTACATATTGCTGTGAGCAAATTGGCTGCTGCCTTTCCCACATTACAACAGTGACTACACTTGGGGTCTCCAGAGGTCATGAACGGTGGTATATAAATGCAAGTCTTTCTTTTTCCAGCAAGATTGAAAACTTCAAGTGTGTATTCATGTCTTAGTTTGCTTCCCTAGAATGCAAGCAGTAATTGAACACATACAGAGTGAGATAAATTCACCTCCCCAGAATGCAGTTTAGTTCAGAATGTGATCGGTAGGTGCTGTGTAAAGCATACATACATTATCATTATTATAATGTGCTTGCTAATTTCCTAGCATCATACATATACCCTCTTCCAATCACCTCTTTTCCGGCACACTGAATTGGCTGGCAACTTGTAGGAATGGATGTTGGGTCAGTTTGGTTATAATGGTCGTCCACAACCAGGTCACAAGTGTATTTTCTTAATGTTGTTTTTCAGGGGATAGTGGTTTAGGTCTGAAACTCTGCTTGACTTCCCTTGATCCTGACGACATGAATTTCGAAAATGCATGCTGTACTGCAAAGACTGTGGAAGAATACACATTAACATTCCTAAAATACCAGTCTGTACAGATCAGTGGGTGTGCTGCAATGCACTCAGTGGAAAATATGCCTTTTTTTGTGGTATGTTGCATCCTGAATATCATCGGCATGAATTGTGAAAATGGAGCGTGATGTTTTCATTCAGAAGTCAGAGTTTCATATCCTGCAGCTGATCCCAGTTTTGTTCAAATTAAAACATCTGGGTTCACTTAATTGAACAAGTGTTTTTCCAAAGTGCAAGGCCACCCTCCTGTTCTACTCATTATTTTGCTTAGTTGCTCTTTTAATTGCCATTAAGTAAACATATTGCCTCAAATTTACTTACAATTTCTGGCAGGGTTGGGGCTTAAAATGAGCACAGTGACATTTTTGGAAGATGATGCTGGGTGGGACCTGTTTCCACTGGATTTGCACTGCATAATAACAGCGCTGTAGTTTCCATCACTCTCTGGGGCCTTCTCAAAGTGTGCATGTTGATACATACCTGGGATGTCATTAATATAAATGCTAATAAGGAGAGACAGCATTGGAGTGCCGAAAACCCCTGACTTGTGCTCCCACTTCACTTAGGGTAGTTAATGACAAGTTGAAAGAGGCGTGCCTGTTACCAGCATCAGCCAAGATTGGCAGAAGTGCTTTATTTTGGAGCCTGCAGCCTGTAGAACCTTTGAGAGTGGTTGGTGTGTTACCTTACCTGCTCTTGCCATATCATTGAACCCTTTCCGGCACTGGTTTTCAGTTCTGGGGGTGAGAGACCAGTATAGACCATCTCCCTCCACATGGCATGCAGGGTGGTTTTCTGCAGTTTCCTCCCATGGGCCCTCAGCAGTCTTTGTACCCTTTGCTGAATCTCCTCTAAGACTAGCTGTAGGTTGGCCACATTAAAATTGTGTGTTTGTAGGAATGTCTAGTTCCTATCAAGAGACTGAGGTCAACTCAGGCGATCAAACAAACGATGTTTAATGTAAAACTAATTGAGTTTAACAAACAGATGCAAGAAAACCACGAATACAGGTCTAGTCAGTTCGGAGGCTCCACGAGGACTGCTTGGGCGGTCCCGTGGCTGGCGTCATGACGTCATCATGTTTTTCCCATCGGTGGGGGATTACGTGATGAACGGCATGATGTCATCGCGTTTGCCGGCGCTCTTAAAGGGACCGCGCTCTGTACATGCAAACAGTATATACAAAGATACAGACTCAGGCTGTAGTTAACATATTGTTAAAGGGAATTATATACATTTGATCGGAGTCCCTTAGTGGCTCCGCCACATGCGCCCCCCCAGAATTGTCTTTAACAGAAAAGGTGAAACGGCGAGGAGGCCTGACAAGCCTGTCAGAGCGACTTCTGTACACTTGGAGTGGAAGCTGCTGGACAGCGGGCGGGCTGGCGGGTGGCTGCGCTTGATCTGGTACGGCGACTGTGGGCGGTCGGCCACGTTTTGGCGGCTGTGCGGTCTCGACCGGGCGGTCAAGGTCCAAGTGTGCCGGCTTCAACTGGTCAACCGAAATGTGGTCCGGTTTACCTCCGATATCCACCGAGAAAGTTTTGTCTCCCGGCTCTTGTACGCGGAAAGGACCAGTGTAAGGGGCCTTGAGCGGATCCCAATGAGCGTCGTGGCGGATGAACACATATTCGGCGTTCTTCAGCTCTGCTGGGACGTAGGAGCTCTGAAAGCCATTATGCGACATTGGTACTGGTGCAAAACACCTGGCTGCCTCCTGGTGGCTGATGAGTTGATTGGATGCGGACCATGGCTCTGTTGGAGTCGGAAGGAAATCACCTGGTACGCGTAGCGGCTGGCCATAGACGAGCTCTGCCGAGGATGAGCGAAGATCTTCCTTGGGTGCCGTGCAAAGACCCAACAGGGCCCATGGTAGCCTGTCCACCCATCCAGCGCCTTGGAGGCTGGCCCTCAGTGCGGCTTTGAGCAGCCTGTGAAACCGTTCGCACAGGCCGTTCGCCTGTGGATGGTAGGCTGTGGTGCGATGTAGCTTGATGCCGAGCCCCTGAGCCACTGCATTCCAGAGCTCAGAGGAAAACTGCAGTCCACGATCAGAAGAGATGTCTGCCAGTACCCCGAAACGGGCGACCCAAGAGGAGATGAATGCCCTGGCTACGTCTGCCGAAGTGGTGGATGACAAGGGAACTGCCTCTGGCCATCTAGTGGTGCGGTCTACCATCGTAAGGATATGTGTAAACCCATGAGAAGGTGGAAGTGGCCCCACCAGGTCCACGTTCACGTGATCGAACCGTCGCTCTGGAACAGCGAAGGTGGCCAATGGAGCTTTGACGTGACGCTGCACCTTGGCCTTTTGGCAGACCACGCAGGTGTTGGCCCAGTCGCGGACATCCATATGCATGCCCCGCCAAACGAACTTGGATGACATCAGCCTTTGCGAGGCCTTCATGCCAGGGTGTGACAACCCATGTATGGCGTCAAACACTTTTCGGTGCCAGGCGACCGGCACGATAGGGCGAGGATTTCCTACGGAGACATCACAAAGTAGCGTGGTGCCTGCGGCGTGGAATTTGACGTCGGCCGCTTGGAGGCTAGAGGGGCTGGTTCGGTAAGCTTGCACCTCTGGATCCGAGGCTTGATCCGCAGCCATGAGGGCGTAGTCGATGCCGAGCTGGACTGCCTGAACGGTCACGCGGGAGAGGCAATCCGTCACCAGGTTGTCTTTACCGGCCACGTGCTGAATATCAGTAGTGAATTCAGAGATAAACGTTAAGTAATGCTGTTGTCGGGCTGACCACGGTTCGGCAGTCTTGGCCATAGCGAACGTTAGTGGCTTATGGTCTACAAAAGCAGTGAAAGGACGTCCTTCCAGCAAGAACCGGAAATGGCGGATGGCCAGAAAAAGAGCCAGCAACTCCCGGTCGAAGGTACTGTACTTCCACTCGTTTCGCCGTAGTTGATGGCTGAAGAACGCCAGCGGTTGCTACGTTCCATTTACCCACTGCTCCTGCACTGCGCCGATGGCGTAGTCTGACACGTCGGTGGTGAGGGCGATGGTGGCGCCTGGCAGCGGGTGCGCCAGCATGGTTGCATTGGCGAGGGCGCTTTTTGTGTCAACGAACGCCTGGTCCATGTCGACCGTCCAGCTTACCGGGTCCTTGCCAGACTTGCCCTTGAGGGCCTCGTACAGGGGCTGCATGAGCAGAACTGCCTTAGGCACGAAGCGGTGGTAAAAATTTACCATCCCGAGGAACTCCTGCAGGGCCTTGATGGTCTGCGGGCACGGAAAGGATGTCACCGCCTCTACCTTTGCTTGCAAAGGCACCGCTCCCTCCGATGTAATGCGATGGCCCAGGAAATCAATGTGGGACAGGCCAAACTGACACTTGGCCGGGTTGTGAATCAGGCCGTGTTGGCTGAGGCGATGAAAGAGGGTGCGTAGGTGCGCGATGTGTTCCTCCTTATCTCGACTGGCCACGAGGATGTCGTCTAAATAGATGAAAAGGAACTTGAGGTCCCGCAGCATGGAGTCCATGAGGCACTGGAAGGCCTGGGCAGCGTTCTTCAAACCAAAAGGCATCCTCAAAAATTCAAAAAGGCCGAATGGGGTGATGACTGCGGTCTTCTGCACATCCTGCGGGTGTACCGGGACCTGGTGGTAGCCTCGGACCAGATCCACCTTGGAAAACACGGTGTTCCCAGCCAAATGGGCGGAGAAATCCTGAATGTGGGGGATCGGATATCGATCAGGAGTGGTAGCGTCGTTAAGTCGCCGATAGTCGCCGCATGGCCGCCATCCGCCGCCAGGTTTCGGTACTATGTGGAGAGGTGAAGACCAGGGACTATTGGACCGGCGAATAATCCCCAGGCGTTCCATCGTAGCGAGCTCCGCCTTCGCGACCGCCAGCTTGCCGGGTTCGAGGCGCTGGGCCCGCGCGTTGACTGGGGGGCCAGTGGTAGTGATGTGGTGTTCCACACCATGCTTCATGGCCGTAAAGGAGAACATAGGTCTGGTCAGGTCCGGAAATTCACCGAGCAGGTGAGCGTACTCGTCCGGAGTTGGGAAAGCGCAGGAGACGGTGCGTGACATGGAGGCCCCACGGTGGCAAGGAAAGGAGTGAAGCGTGGCCGCGTTGATCAGCCGCCGGTTCCTCACATCGACCAGGAGGCCGTTGGCGCACAGGAAATCCACGCCGAGGATGGATTGTGAAACCCTGGCCGTAACAAATTCCCAAACAAATCGCTGGCCGCCGAAACACACGTGGACCCACCGTTTGCCGAAGGTCCGGATAGCTCCGCCATTAGCCGCTTCGAGTGAGAGGCCGTGCCTCCCAGCTTGAACATCAATAGCAGACGCGGGAATAATGCTGCACTGTGTGCCGGTGTCGCATAGGAATCGCCGACCAGAGATGGAATCGTTGACGAACAATAGCTTGCAAGAATTTCTGTTCGCCATCGCAGCCGTGGGGCACCCATCAGACCCGTTCTTCTTTTGCCGGGGTTGCAGTTTTTTTTGGGAGAGAAGCTGCAGGGAGGGAGGCAACATCTGACTTTCGCGCCAAACCGCGCGTGGTAGGAGCACAGCCCCGAAGGTTGAGGAGCTGGGGTGGCATCTGTGGGGGGTGGGCACCTCGTGGCAGCGCAGTACTGCTGCGTCACCGGGAAAATCTTGTCCGCTTCGGCAGCAAGCGCTGCGCAGTCTGAGACTTCGGACCTGGCCAGGGTAGCTTGTACTTGCTCCGGTAACTGACTGAGGAAGAGCTCCCTAAAGAGGAAGCATTCCGGTTCGGAGCCAAGGAGCGTGAGCATTTGGCTCATGAGCTCAGACGGCTTGGAGTCCCCGAGGCCAGGCATAGCGAGCAGTCGGCGGGCGCGCTCCAACTTCGTTAGTCCGAAAACCTGTAACAACCGCACCTTGATTGTTTCATATTTGCGGTCGTCTGGGGGGTTCTCAAGTAGGCTGACGATCCGCGATGCGGTGGAGCTGTCGAGTGCGGAGACCACGTAAAAATATCAGGTCTGATCCGCAACGATGTTCCGTAATGCAAACTGGGCTTCGACCTGGATGAACCAGGCGGTAGCTTGTTGCTCCCAGAATTGAATTGCGGTAGCTTCAATGCAACAGCGTTCGTTTCCATGCTTCGTTCCTTCTGCGAAAACCGTTCGCAAAAGTCGGGGTCACCAGTGTAGGAATGTTTAGTTCCTATCAAGAGACTGAGGTCGACTCAGGCGATCAAACAAACGATGTTTAATGTAAAATTAATTGGCCTGGAAATTCAGTTGTTTGTGCCAGCCGCTAGCGCCTTAGGAGGAGGAGATGTGGGGCGCTAGGCGGCTAGCGGCCGGGCGCAGCGCGATCTGCGCCTCTCCCCAACTTCAGTAAAGATTTAGTGACGGTGCAAAGCCTTTGCGCGCGCTCAGCTGCGCGCGCAGATCCTGACGTAATTTCATCGTGCAACGCCCTTTGTGCGCCCCGAACCGGAAATTCAGTGGCGCCGCCCTTCTTTGCACCTGGCGCCCCCAGCGACTGGTAGAGGGGAACGGTTCCCAGTCGCTGCGGGGCGCGGGGGGTGCTATTTAAAGGGGACTCCTCCTGCAGTATAAGTGGCAGCCATTTTGTGCCAATCCCTCTGTGTGAGAGACGGATATTTGGAGAGAGACAAAGGCAGAGAGCTTTCTGCTTTGACTCAGCGCTTGCACAGGTACTTGTGGCTTCAGGCCAGAGCTTTGCACTTGGATTTCACTTTCAGTGCCATAGCCTTGAGTCGCCACATATAATGGGGGCTGCAATGGGTGGAAACGTTGGCTTTCTGCATTGCATTCAAAGGGATCAGAGACGCCGTGAGAGAGTGCCAGTCATGACCAGACGGAGATTGGCCAACAGGCGTCGGCACAGGAGGCCTTACCCACCCAGGGTATACCGCCAGCAGTTCTCATATCTGAACATGTCTGAGGAGCAGTGTGTTCGGAGGATGCGATTCAGAAGGGAGATGGTCACTGAGATCTGCCACCTGCTTCGCAGAGATCTGCAGCCACAGCTGAGGAACAGGACGTCTCTATCAGTGGCAGTGAATGTGACGGTGGCTCTCAACTTCAATGCCACTGGCTCCTTCCAATCCGCTACTGGGGACATTGCCAACATCTCCCAGTTCGCGGTACATTGCTGCATCCGCCAGGTGAACAATGCCCTTTTCAGAAGGAGACGTCAGTACATCTCCTTCCCCATGACCCTGGACAAGCAGCAAGAGCGTGCAATCGGCTTTGGAAGAATAGCGGGCTTCCCCATGGTTGAGGGCGTAGAACTGATGAACCAGCAATGGTCAGGCCTTGCTTCAGGGCTGCAGTGTGCAGGGCATGGCAGCCAAACAAGTCGACCCTTCCCCTTTAAGAGCTGACCGGCGCCAGCGTGTCTGCCTTCATTGAGCAACTCGCCGCACCTGTGCTGCGCCCGTCCTCGGTGTTAGCGCCCCGGATCGCCGGCTTAGCGCCTAATGATAGTCGTGCATCGCCTGCTTTAGCGCAGCAGCAACCTCTTGGGGCGATGCCACTGAATATCGGCGAAGGTGGCGCGAAGTTGCGGCGGGCGCAAACTTTAGCGGCCGCCCGACTGTAGCACCCCAAACGTGGCTATACTGAATTTCTAGGCCATTGAGTTTAACAAACAGATGCAAGAAAACCACGAATACAGGTCTAGTCAGATCGGAGGCTCCATGAGGACTGCTTGGGCGGTCCCGTGGCTGGCGTCATGACGTCATCACGTTTTTCCCGCCGGTGGGGGATCACGTGATGAACGGCATGACATCATCGCGTTTGCCCGCGCTCTTAAAGGGACCACGCTCTGTACAAGCAAACAATATATACAAAGATACAGACTCAGGCTGTAGTTAACATATTGTTAAAGGGAATTATATACATTTGATCGGAGTCCCTTAGTGGCTCCGCCACATGCTCTTCTTTTCTGTCTCCTTCCAATACCCTGCTCCCTTCCTTGATTGCCTCTCCTGTTCCTCTACTTGAAGACATTCTTTAAAAGTGCCATAAAATATCACATAAGACATCAATTACAATTATTTGACAGTCTACTCGGTCTTTCAAAATGTTTCATATTAACCTACTACTCCCAAGCTTCGGACTATTCTTGGCATTATAAAGGTTGTAATTGCCAATATAAGAATCATAGAATCATAGGGTTATACAGCACAGAAAGAGACCCTTCGGCCCATCGTGTCCACGCAGGCCATCAAGCCCTGTCTATTCTAATCCTATTTTCCAGCACTTGATCCGTAGCCTTGTATGCTATGGTGTTTGAAGTGCTCATCTAAATGCTTCTTGAATGTTGTGAGGGTTCCTGCATCTACCACCCTTTTAGGCAGTGAGTTCCAGATTCCAATCACCCTCTGGGTGAATTTTTTTTCCTAAAATCCCCTCTAAACCTCCTGCCCCTTACCTTGAAACTATGCCCCCTGGTTATTGACCCCTCTACTAAGGGGAAAAGTTCCTTTTTATCTACCCTATCTATGCCCCTCATAATTTTGTACACCTCAATTAGGTCCCCCCTCAGCCTTCGCTGCTCTAAGGAAAACAACCCCAGCCTGTCCAGTCCCTCTTCATAGCTGAAGCGCTCCAGCCCAGGTAACATCCTGGTGAATCTCCTCTGCACCCTCTCCAATGCAATCACATCCTTCCTATAGTGTGGCGACCAGAACTGCACACAGTATTCCAGCTGTGGCCTAACTAGCGTTTTGTACAGCTCCATCATAACCTCCCTGCTCTTATATTCTATGCCTCGGCTAATGAAGGCAAGTATCCCATATGCCTTTTTAACCACCTTATCTACCTGTCCTGCTGCCTTCAGGGATCTATGTACATGCACACCAAGGTCCCTCTGATCCTCTGTCCTTCCTAGGGTCTTACCATTCATTGTGTATTCCCTTGCCTTGTTAGTCCTCCCAAAATGCATCACCTCACACTTTTCAGGGTTAAATTCCATTTGCCACTGTTCTGCCCATCTAACCATCCCATCTATATCATCCTGTAGCCTGAGGCTTCCCTCCTCGCTATTTACCACCCCACCAATTTCCGTGTCATCTGCAAACTTACTGATCATACCTCCCACATTCATATCTAAATCATTAATGTACACTACCAACAGCAAAGGACCCAGCACCGATCCCTGCGGTACACCACTGGACACAGGCTTCCAGTCACAAAAACAACCTTCGACCATCACCCTCTGCCTCCTGCCACTAAGCCAATTTTGGATCCAATGTGCCAAGTTGCCCTGGATCCCATGGGCTCTTACCTTCTTGACCAGTCTCCCATGCGGGACTTTGTCAAAAGCCTGACTGAAGTCCATGTAGACCACATCAACTGCACTACCCTCATCCACACACTTAGTCACCCCCTTGAAAAACTCAATCAAATTGGTCAGACATGATCTCCCCCTGACAAAGCCATGCTGACTATCCTTGATTAATCCTTGCCTCTCCAAGTGGAGACTAATTCTGTCCCTCAGAATTTTTTCCAATAATTTCCCTACCTCTGATGTTAGGCTCACTGGCCTGTAATTCCCTGATTTATTCCTACTACCCTTCTTGAATAATGGTACTACGTTAGCTGTTCTCCAGTCCTCTGGCATTTCCCCTGTGGCCAGAGAGGTTCTGAAAATTTGTGTCAGAGCCCCTGCAATCTCCTCCCTTGCCTCACATAGCAGCCTGGGATACATTTCATCTGGGCCTGGGGATTTATCCACTTTTAAGCCCGTTAAAACCGCTAGTACCTCCTCCCTCTCAATACTAATTTGTTCAAGTATATCACAATCCCCCTGCCTGATTTCTATGCCTACATCGTCCTTCTCCATAGTGAACACAGATGCAAGATATAAGATAGCCGCTAACAGACCAAATAATGAATTTAAGAGGAATTTCTTTACAAAGAGATGTGGAATTCACTGCCACATGGAATAGTTGAAGTAGAAAATATTGATACATTTAAGGGAAGGCTTGATGAATACATGATGGAGAAGGAAATAGACGGGTACAGGGCAGAGTGGGAAAAGGTAATTAGAATAGGATTGTGTGGAGAATAAACACCAGTATAGACCAATGGGGCTGATTAGCCTGTTTCTATGCTGTAGATTCTATGTTTGTAATTTTCCAACTCCTCCTATGCAGTACTCCTGTGTTACATGGGAGTTTCGCCCAGTTAACACCAATAGACATTTAAAGGAGTAGACCCCATGATTTATGGCAGGGTTCGGTGCTGGAGAAGATCAGTGGGCAGAAGTCCCAGCTCAGCAGCGCATCATTGGGCAAATGGTCCCACGAAACTTCAGGCCCATTTTTCTTTTGTTTTTTTTTGGGACTGTGAGACTCTTATTATTGGTCCTACGGCTGAAGCATCCTGGAGAAGGCACTGTTTCCTAGCTCACACCATGGAGTCTAGGACGTGAGGTAGACCAAGAGGAGACAACAGGTGATGACTAGCATCCATTGGGAGCACCAAAAAAAACGCCCGAAACAGGCAAATGGTTTCACCAACTTTCTCAGTTATGATAATGGGATGTCCTATACCAAACTTCTGTGCTGACTCACATCTATTGGGTTGCAAAAATGATAATAATACCATTCCTTGAAATTGGCCGTCAGTTTGCAAAGCTATTCATTATGCCAGATCTTCAGCTGATTGCCCCTAATGATGCTTCATTGCTCCTGAGCTATGAGTCTGAAATCTATTTACATAGGTGGAAATAATAATGAGGCTATCTATGTTTGCTTTTGTTACTGGGTCATAGATACCCAAGGAATAACAGGTTAAACACATTTTTAAAAAAACATTAGTTTGAAAATACAGGAACCTAACACCCACTGTGGTAGTCTGACCCAGAAGACATGTGCAGGTGTCGGCTTGAAAACACCAACGTACTCAGGTTCACCTGAGGCTTACTTCTCATTATTTTTGCATGGGCATGGGCTAAATTTCAGAAGCAAAGAAGTTTGGTTTTGAAATGCAGAGCTCGACCGTATATGTACATAGTAATATTGTCCAGATTCCCACTTCTGGCTGTTTTTTTACCAGCACCAAACATATTAAACAGGAAAGGTTCTCTAACTCTTCAACAGAAATTGAGGTATTGCACGAAAACTAGAAAAAACTTCCAACATGTTCCAGCAAACTGTCTGGAAATTCAGGAGAGCCAACATGGACTAAAATATATTGATATACATGCAAACAGCAGTCCCATGTAAAATGTCGGCGTGATTTTCCTTTCAAGCTGTTTAACAAGCCATATACAGTATTGTTTTTCAAACAAAGATAGCAAGGAAAAAGCCACATGTAATCAAAGTATCCGTTACACTCCTATGACTGCCTGCTCTGATTCATTCAGCAACGGTCTGTTGTCATAATCACATGCCTCCTTTCTAGTAACAAGAGAGTGAGTGTATCATTCTGAAAACCGGTGAAATCGGATACAACCCATTAAAATCACCTTCGCTGAGTAGTTATTTGCTTTCCTTTGCCCCAGTTTTCTCCCCACCTCTTGTGAAAGCTCTCACTCATGTCAGCCAATCCACTGGTATCTGGCCAAAGTGGCCCTCCTTTGCACAAACCTAAACAGTGGGTGTCGGCAGGCTATTCAATCGGAAGGGGTGCCACTGTCATCAATCCTGTCTTTGACCAACGTGCACACAAGCGCACTTTCTAGCAGGAGGTCACTGGATAATGCAGGATGGTGGCTGATTTCTTTCTTTTCCTGCCCCGGGTCTCTGTAGGCCAGTTGTAGTACTTCTATCACCACCTGAGCAAAGATCAGCTAATTCAGCATAGACTAGAGTTGGAATCTGGGATTTCCAGTTTGACATTGGGCAATGCGTTTACCAATTTAGCTATTAGGGACTGTATTTATTTTCATTAATTGAAAGGCGCCTTTTCAGAAAACCCAATTGATTCTTAAATCCTGTTCAATCGCCAATAAATGTGTACTCTTCTTCAGTAAAACTCAGCTGAATTGTACCAGAGTTTACAAAATAAATATCTTACGGTGAACATCTCCATGGCAGGCAAAGTATTTCCTTTATTTAGCCGTCATTGTAGAAGTTATGAGAAATGAAACAATGGTTGACTAAATGAGCACCTTAAATAAATATTCCCTTTAATGGGACACTGATGGGGTTCAATTTATAGTCATTGTGGTTTTTCATGCTGCTCCAACACACTAACAAGATCCAACAATAAGTGAGCTGTGTGGTATTAAATTAGGCAGGTACTCACATGCAAATTAGAAAGCGTAATGATGAAAAGTAAATGCTTATGATAAAGGAGTGGCGAGATGACTCAATATCTTACCTTAGCTGAATGAATAGGTGCGGTCAGTAAATGTGTCCATGTTTCCTTAAACTTGCCTAGATGTGTTTGGGAAGATTATATTCTGACACACCTGCTATGCATTGCAGGAACATTAAATACCTCTTCAAACAAAAGTACAAAGCGTGAGAGTAAAGCTCTGATTTTGCAAGGATAGCAAAAAAGGCATTCTGCTGGCCCTGACACAGGTTTGACCAGGGCTGTAGCTCAGACAACCAGCTAGTCTGAATTTGCATCAAATTCCTTCCCCCTAATTTGAATCGGCACATGAAAAGCTTGCCCCCAAATCCTGCCCTTTAGCACACTTTGCTGGGCTTTGAGAGAACCAGTGAGGAAGCTGCTTAAAGGGCAGCAACACGCCATAACAGGGGAAAATGTGATGGTGGACTGATTGCTCACAATGGTCCCTTTGATGCTGAAGTGTTGGAGGTCCTGCTGTAGAAGGTACACCAAAAGAGGGGCTGAAGATCACTCTCCAGTAAAAGTGCAGGTGCAAGCTGCATGGAGTGAGGCTGCCAACCAAATCAATGCTGTCAACCTGGTTGCTCACAAGTGGCTACAAAGGAGGAAGCAATTTACTGGTATCCAGAAGAAGATGAAGGTAAGTGTACTTCACACTGTTCCCACACATTTCTTGTGGGACCCATCAAGCACGGCGCAATCCTAAATTAACAACTACAGTAACCTCTGGGAGGACCATTTCAAGAATTGTACACAACCACTGCCCTTTTGCAAATACTTCTGCACTGTACTAAAGCTGGACAACACATTTTTCTTGCAGGTGTAGAATAATCATGTTTCCATCCAGAGGCACTCATCTCCTCTGCCCACTCCACCCTCATCTCCAACAAGTTTGAGGAGTTCATGGACTTCTTCATCACTAAGATTAAGACCATCCATTGAGCTGCTTCTGCAGGTACCCCCTTCCCCCCACCCCACTTTTTTCCTAAGCCAAACCTCCCCCAGCCTCTCCTTACCCCAGCCCTGAACTTGCATCTCTCTCCAGTTTCTTTCCCATCTCCTCTCAACCCCTCTCCAAGCTTATTTTATTCATGAGACCCGCCTCCTGCTACTTTGACGTCCATGCCCACTAAATTTCTGACCACCCAACTTCCTTCCTGGCTCCCATGCTATCTGACATTGCAAATGATTCCCTCTCCTCAGGCACTTTCCCCTCCCTGTCAACACTGCCGTTATCATCCCCTCCTCAAAAAAAAACACTTTTATTCAGCACTCTTATTTGCTCAATTCTGTAAATATTTCCCAGAGATCTCGAATTAGCCTCAGGAGGGTGTCAGGGCCTTGTAGAGCCTTCCATAGGGTGATTCTGTTGACAGTATCAAAGTGTGCCTTGAGATCTATGTATGCCATTTCCAGAGAGTGGTTGAATCTCAGACAATAGACAGAGAGCAAATTGTAGGTCGCCCAGCTGTCAAATCCGATTGTTCAGGGCGACGGTGCTTTGTTAGGAATGGCTGGAGCCGAGCAAGTAGGGCGTATGAAAAGATTTTTCCAGCAACAGAGAAGGATGAACCATCCGTGGCTAACTAAGGAAGTTAAGGAGGGTATCAAATTGAAAGAAAAGGCATACAATGTTGCAAAGATTAGTGGTGGGCCAGAGGATTGGGAAATTTTTAGAAACTTGCAAAGGATGACTAAAAAAATAATAAAAAGGGAGAAAATTGATTGAGAGTAAACTAGCAAGAAATGTAAAAACAGACAGTAAGAGCTTCTACAGGTATATAAAAAGGAAGAGAGTAGCTAAAGTAATCGTTGGTCCTTTAGAGGATGAGACTGGGGAATTAATAATGGGAAAGACGCAAATGGCAGAGACTTTGAACAAATATTTTGTATCTGTCTTCATGGTAGAAGACACTAAAAACATCCCAATAATAGTGGAAAATCAAGGGGCAAAAGGGAGGGTGGAACTTAAAACAATCTCTATCACTAGAGATAAAGTACTAGGCAAACTAATGGGACTAAAGGCTGACAGGTCCCCTGGACCTGATGGCCTGCATCCTAGGGTCTTAAAAGAAGTGGCTGCAGAGATAGTGGATGCATTGGTTGTAACCTTCCAAAATTCCCTAGACTCTGGAAAGATCCCAGCAGATTGGAAAACTGCAAATGTAATACCCCTATTTAAGAAAGGAGGGAGATAGAAAACAGGAAACTATAGGCCAGTTAGCCTAACATCTGTCATTGGGAAAATGCTGAAATCCATTATTAAGGAAGTAATAGCAGGACATTTAGAAAATCATAATACAATCAAGCAGAGTCAACATGGTTTTATGAAATCGTGTTTGACAAATTTATTAGAGTTCTTTGAGGATGTAATGAGCAGGGTGGATAAAGGGGAACCAGTAGATGTAGTGTATTTGGATTTCCAAAAGGCATTCGATAAGGTGCCACATAAAAGGTTACTGCACAAGATAAGAGCTCATGGTGTTGGGGATAATATATTAGCATGGATAGAGGATTGGCTAACTAACAGAAAACAGAGAGTTGGGATAAATGAGTCATTTTCAGGTTGGCAAACTGCAACCTGTGGGGTGCCACAGTCTCCTCCAACCCGGCGGGGTTCTCCGAGGTCGGGAAGCCTTCACCTGTGAAGGTAAAATGGCACTAATCCTTTTTTCAGTTAACTACCTCCTGGGGATGGGACCCAAAGCAGCACATCTTCCCTCCTCCTGGCAAAGGGGCATGGAAGTGGGATGCAGGCAGTTTTGCCATCCGCCCACACTTTCTCCTAATTTACCGGCTGTCCTGCCTCCATGCCCGCCTCCTCGGGGCTTGGAAAATCCAGCCCAAAAAGTTAGCACGCAGGAACAGCAAGTAATTAGGAAGGCAAATGGAATATTGGCCTTTATTGCAAGGGGGATGGAGTATAAAAGTAGGGAAGTCTTGCTATAACTGTACAGGGCGTTGGTGAGACCACACCTAGAGTACTGCATACAGTTTGGTCCCCTTATTTAAGGAGGGATATACTTGCATTGGAGGCAGTTCAGAGAATGTTCACTAGGTTGATTCCTGGGATGAAGGGGTTGTCTTATGAGGAAAGGTTGAGCAGGTTGGGCCTATACTCATTGGAGTTTAGAAGAATGAGAGGGGATCTTATTGAAACATATAAGATTCTGAAAGGATGTTTCCCCTCGTGGGGGACTGTAGAACTAGGGGGCATAGTTTCAGAATAAGGGGTCGCCCATTTAAGATGGAGATGAGGAGGAATTTCTTCTCTCAGAGGGTCGTGAATCTTTGGAATTCTCTACCCCAGAGAGCTGTGGAGGCTGGGGCATTGAATATATGCAAAGCTGAGATAGATTTTTGAACTACAGAGGAGTCAAGGGTTATTAGCAACAGGCAGAAAAGTGAAGTTGAGGCCAAGATCAGATCAGCCATGATCTTACTGAATGGCAGAGCAGGCTTGAGGGGCCGAATGGCCTACTCCGGCTCCTATTTCTTATGTTCTTATGTTATTGGGAATTAGATGCTTTGACTTCATCCACTACACAGATGTAACAATGAGAAGTGGACTTGAGATGATTGACATCATCATTGATCATGACCACTCTTTGGTCACGTACACGGGGCATTGAAGATCGGAATCGACCGGATTGGAGGCAGCTTCGGAGTGACCCATAGGAACATAGAAACAGGACTAGGCCATCCAGCCCCTCGAGCCTGCTCTGCCATTCAGTGAGATCATGGCTGACCTGCGACCTAACTACATATACCCGCCTTTGGCCCATATCCCTTAATTCCTTTGGTTAACAGAATGCTATCAATCTCCGATTTAAAATTAACAATTGATCTAGCATCAATTGCCATTTGTGGAAGAGAGATCCTTGGTTAATCTGGCCATAATGAGCCAGTGGAGCTCTCTGATGCTTGGAATACAGTGTGGTCATGGACGGTCGACACTATGGACCTCTGATGTCTAAGCATAATTGCTTGCTTAGTAACCCCATACCATACAGAGTCAATGGAAAAGATTAGAGGACATCCATTTTTCATTGGTAATACTTTTCTAATCTGTGGTCCTCCATCATTTCTACCTTGAATTTGCTTGTTAAAAGCTTTTAATTTCACTTCTTACCCTTCTGATGTCATTAAGACATGATTGGCTAACCTACCAGCATGTTTTTCTGTGGAGGATGTAGCAATTTGAAAAAAATAATTCAAGTTTTTTACGGGGCTAAATGATAAATCAGTGAAAAAAAAAAATTTTTTTAAACTTTTTTTCTACTCTTATCCTGGTAAAAGCAGGCCTTACGCCTGCTTTTACCAGGCGTAAGAATTGTAAGGGTTTTCTGCGGGCAGAGGGTCTCCATAAAGCTGAACTATCCGCCCACAGAGGCCCTTCTCCAGGGCATGCCTAAAACCAGCATTTCCAATGTCCCTACGGGTCAGTACACAGCGCGTGCGTACCCACCCGTAGGGATCGGAATATCCGGCCCAATATGTTTTAAAAACTGGGCTGCAGCATTCAAGTGCCTGGATAATTCAGTCTGGACCACACCAGGATGCAAAGCATAGACCATCACATCTGTCCCTTCGAGTTTTCGAGCCAGTTTCTTTGTAAACACAGTATTGGCTAGTTTGCTCTGTGCAGCCTTTCAATGAATTGTAGCTCTTCTCACTATTTAAGTCTTCGAAATGAATGGTTCCTGATGTAAACCGTTAGGTGAACATCTTAAAAACCCAAGGGAAATAGCCGGTGAGAATTTGCAGACGATGAAAGCAGAAATTTGCCTAGCTCATGCCCCCTCTGCCCAAAATAAGGAGAGAACACAAACAAATACGCAGCACAATTTTGTTCCCCCATTTTGTTCATTTGTGAATACAGAACCTTTGTCATTTTGTTTGAGCAGAAAGTAAGTTAATACCGTGCCACATTGGGTACACGGCACCTGTCTAATGCTAGCAACGGGAGAGGAATCAAAATCAGCCCTCACAGTCGGAACTGCCGCAAACTCTGTAGATTTCTTTGGCAATTCATTAAATGGGTCAAACTGGTCAAAGAAGATGCTTTCCACCGATTTTTGAACCAGGGTTCAGCCCCCATCAGTGCTCCTTGTTTTCTTTTATTCGCTTATGGCACGTGGGCGTCGCTGGCAAGGCCCAGCATTTATTGCCCATCCCTAATTGCCCTTGAGAAGGTGGCGGTGAGCTGCCTTCTTGAACCGCTGCAGTCCGTGTGGTGAAGGTACTCCCACAGTGCTGATGGGGAGGGAGTTCCAGGATTTTAACCCAGCGATGATAAAGGAACAGCGATATACTTCTAAGTCAGGATGGTGTGTGACTTGGAGGGGAACTTGGAGGTGGTGGTGTTCCCACGCGCCTGCTGCCCTTGTCCTTCTAGGTGAATGAGGTCGCAGGTTTGGGAGGTGCTGCCGAAGAAGCCTTGGCGAGTTGCTGCAGTGCATCTTGTAGATGGTACACACTGCAGCCATGGTACGCCAGTGGTGGAGGGAGTGAATGTTTGAAATTGGGATAACAAAATCTAAAACAGGGGCCATTATTTGTGGTAAATATTTTTTCTGCTGCAAATTCCCAAACCTCTTTGTCTGTGTTGCACTCTTTTTGTTTAACCGTCGAGCTCTTCATTTTATACGCAATAGCTTTCAACTCTAAATAACCTCTGGAGGCGAATACAGATAAGCACATTTAAATTGCTCAAATCAAATTTGAACAGTTTGATATCTATTCCGCATGTAATATGGCACGTCAGACGTCTCATTTCTTAGATACTTTACTGGAGGGTGGACCGTATGCATTTGCATTTTCACAGGTACAAAGGTAGCAGACGATTAAAAAATAACGTGCATGGCTAAAAATCTGGAAAATCAAACTTAATTGTCGGTGGTGCCTCATTAATAATTGTGCCCTGTGTCAAGTATAGTTATCCTTGCATTCTGCTTTTTACCTCCATGTTGAAAAGTTAATAATAATAATTAAACAGTGAGTAAATATTTTCTCATACTCTTCTAAGAAACTGGCAGGACATTTTAAATTGCAATTTACCACTATGAACTTGAACTTGCGAAGGCACAGAAGCTCATCTGAAGTCCATCAGGTGCTAATCCAGGGGATGGGATATTGCCTGTTCTGCAGTTATTGCTGTAGGGTTTTCAACTGTTAACAGCAAGAAGAGGCATGTGCCACACGCTTTGCCTATGCCTCACAGGGGAGGAATACTGCATCTGTAGAGAAGCTTTAAATGTTTTGCATAGTTAGCATATTACAAAGAAGATAAAACAGTGACAGTTAGTCATATGGGACCCATCAGCAATCTAGCCATTATTCTTGTCCCATCATTCTAGTCTGTAGCTTTTTAAAGAGAGCCGAAAACGACTCCCAACCAAGATTTCCTTATTTGTGCGCTACACTGATATGTAGCATACATTGGGCAGACAGTGAGCGGATCAGTCAGGATGCCCATCCGATGTCACCAAGGAGAGACCCGAACTATTTTGATGGCCGGGCCTGATTTACATTTGGCAGGTGAGCTGCCCATGCGTTCCCAGCACTGAAGGGCGGCTCGTCTTTTGGGAGGGTGGGATATTCGACGGCACCAACATATATTTAAAGCGAGCTTGCACCTCTTAAAGCAGAGGGTCTTTATATCGCCGCAGTTTAGCAGGCGCAATTTTTGAATGCCAATGCCTACTGCTAAGGCACCCAGTTTCTGGTTGCATCTGCGGAGGTCTTAGTGGAGCAGGTGTGGGCCTGGGATGAGCTTCTCTATCCTCCAGATTGGGAGGCTTGCAAAGAGGTGCCAGAGAATGTCAATCCCTGCTGCATAATTTGGAGGACCTGGCTGGAGTGCAGAAAAAAAGTTCAACGACCCTGCCTGATCAACAAAAGTGTAAATGATTTCTTTATCTGTCTTTTTTCTCAGATCGATGCCTTGCAGCTACAGACTGCCCATCCCACCAGCCCAGCACTCCAAACCTTTGCCTCCCTTGCTGCACATACTTTTCCTCAAATCAAAACACTGCACCACCCCTCCGTCTGCTAATAGTCGCACAGTCATGACCTGCTACTGCCCTCAGAACTGGCACAAACAGCATTCTGCTTTTACCTGGTAACAACCGGAATACATTTCACTGTTCTGCTAACTGCCTTCAGACCTCACGTTGGAGGCACTTTCTTGCACTCAGCCACTTCCTCCTCTTGCTCACAGCCTGTTGCATTTCTACCTCAGCAGGTGCTCTATAATGAAGCCGTCTCCACACATCTGCACAACCCTGTTGAAGAACCACACGCTAATTCACTCTTCTTGCAAGACAAGCTGTTGAGCAACAGTGCAGAGAGGAGCAGAACCGGGAGGAATCCAGCCAGCATACAAGCCCTCATCCCAATGGAGGAAGCTGCCATGGACGTGATAGGCAGAGGGAGGATGCGCAGCATCGGAGAGGCTGAGGCTGGATGCCACGTCCACCAGGGTGTCTGATTAATTCCCTTACGTTTTCTGTTTCCTCAAACAGTCACGCATACAGACAATGTGGTAAGTTGATGCTGCAGTGCACTGCCATTCCTCTACTACCGCTTTGCCTTCCCATTTCCTACTGACCCTTGTCCCTCTCTCCTTTTTCTAGGTGCATCTGATGACTTGGGCCCTTCAGCTACACAGGTAGAGGGGGACCACCTCCCCGAAGATGCACCATCACTCACTCTTACCTTTCCAAGCACCAGCGCAGAAATCGACACCCCACATGGTACAAATAAGAAAGAGTCATTGAAAGAAAGACTTGCATTTATAGGCACCTTTCACAGCCTCAGGGTGTCCCAAATCGCTTTACAACCAATTAAGTACTTTTTTGAAGTGTGGTCAGATAGTGAGTTAGAGGCGTCTATGATTCACCAAGCACAAGTGAGCAGGAGCGAGTGCAGGTGGCAAGGACAGCCCAGGAGCAGCTCACCTACCTCTGCTAAGAGCGCAATGATGTAGTCTTTATGGGCCCAGTCATTAAAGAAGGAAGTTTTCTGTGCACCAGCAATTGATGAATGCGTTGGACTGCCAGCCAGGGAGCTTCCACACCATGTCGGACGTTGGAGGGATACACTTCCAACTTGTGTGGGATTGTTGCACGAAGCATCAACACACTGCTGTCTACTATGGAGCGTGTGGTCATCTCTCTGGACAATGCAACTGGGCCCGACTTTCCACGAGTCTTTGGCACTAGTAGTAGCATCTCTAATACTGGTGTCATGCAGGCTCTGGGCTCCACATTGGAAAGGCTGGGAGATTGCAGAGATTGGGGATTCAACCATGAGCTTCTCCCACCTGTTCCTGCTCCTCATTTTCCTCCAGCCAGAATGGAGCGGCCAAGATGGCTCCCATCTTCTGCCATAGCCAACCATTCCCTTAGTTCCCTGTGATGTGCCTCAATAATCCCGAGACTCGATGTTAGCGGAACAAAACAAGGCTTTTATTAACTTAGAAGATAACACGCAGTGGAGAGAGGTATCTTCCATCTGGAGCTCTGCAGTACTGGATATGAGGCCAGACTGAGCTGGCTTACATAGAGGCCAGGTATGGGCGGAGCCCTACACACAACACATTCCATACATTCCAATATACAATACAATGGTGAGGAGAAACCTGAAACCAACCACAGTCACAGGCAATACAATGGTGAGGGGAAACCTGAAACCAACCACAGTCACAGGCAGTGATGAATGGAATATTTCATCACATTCACCCCTTCTATAGATTTAGTCTGTTCGGGGGTTTGGTAGTCCTCTGCGACCGACGTGGCTGTTGTGGTGTCGCGGGTGTCGGCAGTGTGCCCCCGGTGGCCTCCTGGGTCTCTGCCGGGGGTGCCGCCAGGGTTGTTGAAGGGGTAGTTGGTGGGGGTGCCGTTGGTCGATGGTCTTCCGGGGGTGATGAAAGAGTAGTGGGTGGGTAAGAGTTGCTGTGGTCGTTGTTGCTGCTATTGCTGTGGTTGTTGTCGTTACCGGCTGGGGCGACGTCTTTTATTGACACGGTGTCCTCCCTTCCGTCGGCGTGCCGGACATACGCGTATTGGGGGTTGGCGTGGAGTAGGTGCACTGGCTCCACGAGAGGGTCCGTCTTATGGCCCCTCACATGCCTTCGCACGAATACCGGACCTGGGGTGGAGAGCCATGACGGCATGGATACGCCTGAGGTGGATTTCCGGGGAAAGCTAAACATTCGTTCATGAGGCGTGGCATTAGTGGCAGTACACAATAGCGACCGTATCGAATGGAGCACATCTGAGAGGACTTCCTGCCAGCGGGGGATAGGGAGGCCCTTGGTCCTTAGAGCTAGAGTGACTGCTTTCCATACTGTCCCGTTCTCTCGCTCCACTTGACCGTTACCCCGGGGGTTGTAGCTGGTGGTACGGCTCGTGGCGATACCCCTGGACAGCATGTACTGGCGTAGCTTTTCACTCATGAAGGACGCCCCCCTATCCGTGTGGATGTAGCTCGGCATACCGAACAGGCAGAACAGGCTGTTGAGGCATTTAATGACCGTGGCGCTGGTCATGTCTGGGCAGGGGAAGGCGAATGGGAACCGGGAGTATTCGTCCACAATGTTCAGGAAGTAAACATTGCGGTCGACGGACGGGAGGGGGCCCTTGAAATCTAAGCTGAGCCGCTCAAAGGGCCGTGTAGCTTTGATTAAGTGGGCTCTATCAGGGTGGTAGAACCGAGGCTTGCACTCAGCGCAAGTGCGGCAGTTCCTGGTCAGAGACCGAACTTCCTCAATCGAGTAGGGTAAGTTGCGGGACTTTATGAAGTGGAACAGCCGCGTGACCCCTGGGTGGCAGAGGTCGTTGTGGAGGGTCTGTAGCCGATCCCCGGTGGCGCTGGCACACATCCCTCGTGAGAGGGCATCTGGGGATTCGTTAAGGGCCCCTGGCCGGTAAATGATGTCATACTCGAAGGTGGAGAGCTCGATCCGCCACCTAAGAATCTTATCATTTTTGATCTTCCCCCTCTGTTTATTATTGAACATAAACACTACCGACCGCTGGTCGGTAAGTAGGGTGAAGCGTTTGCTGGCTAGGTAGTGGCGCCAGTGGCGCACTGCCTCCACGATGGCTTGGGCCTCCTTTTCCACGGAGGAGTCTCTGATCTCGGGCCCTTGGAGGGTCCTCGAGAAGAAAGCTACGAGCCGCCCCACCTGGTTGAGGGTGGCCGCCAAGGCGAAGTCAGACGCATCACTTTCCACTTGAAATGGAGTGTTCTCGTCCACTGCCTGTAGCGTGGCCCGCTCAATATCCTGCTTAATGCTTTTGAAGGCGGCGTGGGCCTCAGCAGAGAGCGGAAAAGAGGATGCTTTCAAGAGGGGGCGGGCTTTGTCGGAGTAGTTGGGGACCCATTGGGAATAATAAGAAAATAACCCCAGGCACCTTTTCAGGGCTTTGGGAGTGTTGGGCAGGGGCAGCTCCCGTAGGGGGCGCAATCGGTCGGGGTCTGGTCCGATTTCCCCATTCTCCACCACGCTGCCTAGTATGCAGAGGCGCGTGGTATTGAAAACGCACTTGTCCTCGGTTGTAGGTGAGGTTGAGTTTTTGTGCGGTTTTCAGGAACCTCTCGAGGTTCGAGTCGTGATCCTGCTGGTTGTGACCGCAGATGGTGACGTTGTCGAGGTAGGGGAAGGTTGCCTGCAAGTGGTGGTCATCGACCATGCGGTCCATCTCCCTCTGGAAGACCGAGACCCCATTCGTCACCCCAAAGGGGACTCTGAGGAATTGGTAGAGGCGTCCGTTCACCTCGAAGGCGGTGTACGGGCGGTCCTCTGGTCTGATAGGGAGCTGGTGGTACGCTGACTTGAGGTCGATGGTGGAGAACACCCGGTATTGGGCGATTTGGTTCACCATTTCTGATATGCGGGGTGGCGGGTAGGCGTCTAGTTGGGTGTACCTGTTGATCGTTTGGCTATAGTCGATCACCATCCGTTTCTTCTCGCTACCCCTTACCACCACCACTTGGGCGCGCCACGGGCTATTGCTGCATTCAATAATGCGCTCTTTCAGGAGCCTGTCTACCTCGGTCGCGATAAACCGCCTGTCCTCCCAGCTGTACCTCCTGCTTTTGGTCACTATTGGCCGGCAGTTAGGGGTAAGGTTCGCGAATAGCGAAGGCGGCTTTACCTTCAGGGTAGCCAGGCCGCACACTGTGAGGGGCGGCTGGGACCCACCGTACTTGAGCGTGATGCTTTGGTGGTTGCACTGGAAATCCAGGCCCAAGATCATGCTCGCGCATAGATTCTTCATGATTAATACTTTAAAATTATCGTATACAGTCCCGTTAACAGACAATTGTACCGTGCAGTAACCCAGAATGGTCGATGTCTGGGTTTTATCAGCCATCGAGATGGTACCCCGAGTAGGGACCACCTTTAGGGAGAGTTGTTGTGCCAGTTCAGGGTGGATAAAACTCTCCGTGCTTCCGCTGTCAATTAAACATTTAACCCGGCACCCGTTTACCTCGATGTCCACCATTGATTTGGATAGCGGGTGGGGCCTGGTCTGGTCCACTGTGACCGATGCCACTGTAGGGCCCTGATCGAGACAAGATGGCGTCCACGCTGTCTGCTCACAAGATGGCGGACCCCACGAGGTCTGGCAAGATGGCGTCCAAGATGGCCGCTCCCACGGCGCACACGCGGCGGTGGCGGGTTTTGGTTTTCCGGCGGGGTTCCCTCTGCACACCTTCCCGAAGTGCCCCTTCTTACCGCACTTAAAGCAGGTGGTGCCTTTCGCCGGGCACAGGCTTCTGGTGTGCTTTGGCTGCCCGCAGAAGTAACAGTTGGGTCCCCGACGCGTCGCGGCTGTCGTAGGGCTTCTGGGGGGAGAGCAGGGCCCCGACGGTGTCGGGCTGCCGGGCGGGGAAGATGCCTTCCAAGATGGCGGCGCCCTTGGTGCACACGTGGCGGCGTGGACGGCGCGGGCTGAAGAGTAGGCGTCCGAGTTTCTCTGGGCCACATCCAGGGATCGCGCGGTGTCCGCAGCCTGTTTCAGGTCCAATCCCGTTTTTTCCAGCAGTCTTTGCCGGATGTAAGTGGAGCTGAGGCCTGTGATAAAGGCGTCGCGAACAAGCTCGTCGGTGTACACTGCGGCTTTTACATCTCGGCACTTGCAGTCTTTGCCAAGCATTTTCAGGGTGCCTAGGAACTCCTCCACCGATTCCCCAGGTTGCTGTGCGCGAGTGGCGAGCAGATGCCTAGCATACACCTCATTCGTAGGCTGCTGGTAATGCGCCTTTAAGATGTCGCAGGCGGCCAGGTACGTGTCGGCGTCTTGGATGAGGGGGTAAACCCGGTGGCTTACCCAATTCCGCAGAATTCCGAGTTTCATACTCACAGCGTCCGTAGCGTCTTTGACGGCTGCGGAATTGTCCAGGAAGAATTCCATACACATAAACCAGTGTCCGAAGCGTGCTGATGCGTCCGGAGCATGCTGATCCAAATCCAAACGTTCGGGTTTCAGGAGTTGATCCATTGTGTTGAAAAATAAGTTAATAAAATTGATGTGCCTCAATAATCCCGAGACTCGATGTTAGCGGAACAAAACAAGGCTTTTATTAACTTAGAAGATAACACGCAGTGGAGAGAGGTATCTTCCATCTGGAGCTCTGCAGTACTGGATATGAGGCCAGACTGAGCTGGCTTACATAGAGGCCAGGTATGGGCGGAGCCCTACACACAACACATTCCATACATTCCAATATACAATACAATGGTGAGGAGAAACCTGAAACCAACCACAGTCACAGGCAATACAATGGTGAGGGGAAACCTGAAACCAACCACAGTCACAGGCAGTGATGAATGGAATATTTCATCACACCCTGAAGGTTTTGAATCAAATTCAAGCAAAAATGCAGCAATTTCCAAGCCAAAATATCTGTGTAAATGAAGCAAGGTCTCTCCCAATAACGTCCAATAATCTGAATACTTGCAGGTGAGTGTCCCTTTAAATAGCATTGGAACTGGCCTGTGGTCTATACCACCCAAGATTGGATGGAATACTCACCACTTGCCTGGATGAGTGCAGCTCCAACAACACTCAAGAAGCTTGACACCATCCAGGACAAAGCAGCCTGCTTGATTGGCACCCCATTCACCACCTTAAACATTCACTCCCTCCTTGGCTGCAATGTGTACCATCTACAAGATGCACTGCAGGAACTCACCAAGGCTTCTTCGGCAGCACCTCCCAAACCCGCGACCTCTACCACCTAGAAGGGCAAGGGCAGCAGGCGCATGGGAACACCATCACCTGCAAGTTCCCCTCCAAGTTACACACCATCCTGACTTGGAAATATATCACCATTCATTCATAGTCGCTGGGTCAAAATCCTGGAACTCCCTCCCTAATGGCACTGTGGGAGTACCTTCACCACACGGACTGCAGCGGTTCAAGAAGGCAGCTCACCACCACCACCTTCTCGAGGGCAATTAGGGATGGGCAATAAATGCTGGCCTTGCCAGCGATGCCCACATCCCATGAATGAATAAAAAACAAATTACTGAGCAGGCGCAGCACTCAATGAAAATAACATCAGGGTCCTAACAATGTCATAGGACATCGATTTACATGTAGTAATAAGGCTGTTTCCAGCAGGAGCACTGACCAACTATGTCGAGACCCCCTCTAAAATGGCAGTGGACAGGAAGATGGTAGAAAATTTCTTTTTTGTGTTTTTGGTCTTGTTACAGCCCCATTCCAGCCAAAAAAAACAGGGCAGTACAGAGACCAAAATCTACTGTACTGTGTCTGTGTCACTTTCAAACAATTTGGCCACGATTTCTCCTACCGAGGTGGGTCCGGGGCAGCCGGGGTCGATGGCGGGGTGCGACCCTGCTGCTGGCTCCATCCCGCTCTGTGAAAAGAATTTTACACTGATTGGGCTTGTTAAGCCCACCCAGCACATTTCCTGGCCAATTGAAGGAAGCGGGTCTGATGACGTCACTTGATGATGCGTCATCAGCTAGTTTCCTTAAAGGGACCATGCGCAAATTGTTTTTGACAGTTGTGCTGTCAGTGTTCTACAGCATTGAGGTGCTGCAAACACTGACAAGCACTGCACAGAGGTGCACAGCTACACCCAGGCTCTCCCATGATTCCCTCCATATGCTTATGGAGGGAGTCACAACACACAGGGAGGTCCTCTTTCCTTCCCATGGGTGGAAGAGACCTCCCCAGGAGAACAACGCAGCCTGGTTGCACATTGCACAGGAGGGCACAAGCAGTGATGTTGTTAGGAGGACCAGGCTGCGGTGGCACAAACATTTCAATGATCTCAGTACTGTTAGTATAAAGCCACACTCAACCTCATCCTGCTATGCCTCTCATCACATCCCTATCGCTCTGCCTTCCCTACCCTACTCCTGCACATCCTTACTCACGCCAACTTACCTTGCACCTCCACCCATCCCTCTCTATCTACATTATCACTTCCCCATCTCACTAGCCACCCCTCACACTCACCCTCACCCTCATCCTAGTCCAATCATACCAACTAACAACTCACAAGGGTAGTCATGTGTGTTTTATGCAATGTTCATGTGAAGTTTCTGTTAATGTGGTGTCAAACATTGAAATCTTTATTTTCAACACTTTGCGTTCTTGGACAGATTTGTGTGCACCTTTGGAAGTGGCTTAGTGAGTTGCAGTGAATGGTGAAACATAACGTTACACCTGCAATGCTGATGAGTGTGAAAGGAATGGCTTGGGCATTGCAGGGGTACCTTATGGTGTTGATGTGGGGTGGTGCCAATCTGGCGCATCATGTGGCAGCCATGGTGTACAGCGTCAAGTGAAGTAAATCTGGCCATGGTGAGACCATCCCTGGCATCCCGCGCGTCAATGAGGTCGGGTGCTGATGCCCTGTGTCCTGTGCAGCATCAGGTGATTGTGGAGAGGTTGGTGTTGTTGTTGCTGGTGTTGTTGGTGTAGTGTCCGCGCATTAATAACACACGGACTGCAGGAGAACGATAATAAGAGATGTTTACTGCACAGAGAGTATGCTGGAACTGAAAGTACAGAAGCCTGCTACTGCTTTATATACAGGTGTGGTCACTGCCGGTACTACAGCATAAAAGTAGTTCTCTCTTAAAGGTACATACACAACAATTCCTCCCCTTTTAGATAACCAGTACATAACATTCATTTAACAATTGAATAATAACTTATTACAATTACAATTTTCTTTGTACTATATACATCAGCTGAAAGTAAACATTTATAAATTCAGTCTTTGAGGAGGCTTCCTGATCCTGTCTGGATAGCGCCTTTCTCGAGTATACTGTTCTTGCGGCGGAGTCGATTCTGGCTCATTGTCATTGGTTGGTTCATCAGCTTCCAA
Source organism: Somniosus microcephalus (assembly GCF_052327205.1). Classification (NCBI taxonomy): domain Eukaryota; kingdom Metazoa; phylum Chordata; class Chondrichthyes; order Squaliformes; family Somniosidae; genus Somniosus; species Somniosus microcephalus. The sequence goes on along the minus strand of NC_141002.1, from coordinate 85,525,443 downwards.
TACCACTGATTCTGAGGTAGACGCAACCTGTGCTTCGGGTTCATCACCAGGTGCGCATGCTCGTGGTATGGGTTTGACTTGTTCCTGTGACTCTAGAATCTGGTCAGCATGGCGTCTCATGATGCTCTCTCCAATGTCCACTATGTACATTAGTGGTCCCTGCCGTGTGCATATCGTTCCTGGCTGCCATTTTTCAGTTCGGTAGTCGCGGGCCAAGACTGGTTGCCCTATCTTGAAGCTCCTGGTTGGCCTTTCATTGATGTGCTGGAATTGCTTATTCTCAACATCTCGTCTTATGTTTGGTTTGAGCAAGTCCAGGTGACATCGTAACCTGTGGTTAAAGAACATCATGGCTGGAGATTGGTTGGTGACTGCATGTGTCGCATTTCGGTAAGCGAACAAGAAATGATCCACCTTGTGTTGCAGTGGTATGTTGTCGTTATACATCGCCTTTATTGCTTTTTTAAAGGTTTCAACAAACCTCTCGGCCAATCCATTTGTGGCTGGATGATATGGGGCGGATGTGTAATGCTTTACCCCATTATTCCTCAAAAACCTCCGGAAATCCTCGGACACAAACTGTGGTTCATTGTCGGAGCAAATCTGTTCTGGCAAGCTATTCCTGGTGAAGATGGTCCGCAGGACTGCAATAGTTTTCTCTATGGTGGTGGAGGACATTTTGATGACCTCTGGCCATTTCGAATGTGCATCCACGGCGATTAAAAACATTGAGTCCATAAATGGACTAGCAAAATCAATGTGTACCCATTGCCATGGAGATGAGGGCCACTCCCATGGGTGTAGCGGGGCCTGTGGTGGAGCATTTTGGACATTCTGGCATCCTGTGCATCTCTTGGTCATTTCCTCGATTTCTTTATCGATTCCCGTCCACCACACAAACGCCCTGGCTAGGCTCTTAATTTTTACCCCTCCCAGATGACCCTCATGAAGCTTATTGAGCACTCTATCTCTCAACTTGGGTGGAATTACCACTCGGGAGCCGCACATCAAGGTCCCACGGCACACTGACAGCTGTTCTCTCCTTGGCGAGAATGCTGGCAACAGTGAGTCGCCATGTGCTGGCCATCCCTTCACCGTCAAATCATAGACCCGAGAGAGTGTCGGGTCATTTCGGGTTTCCTTCTCTATACTTGAGTTTGTAACAGGTAGACATTTGACTATGGTCGAATGGAATATCTCAACAGGGTCCACTGCAGGTGCTTCCTCCACCGTAGGCAGCGGCAGGCGCGACAGCCCATCAGCGTTTCCATGCTGTTTCGTGCCCTTATACTCTATGTCGTATTGATGTGCTCCTAGAAAAAGGGACCATCTTTGCAGCCGTTGCGCCGTCATCACCGGAACGCCCTTCTTTGGGTTAAAAACGGAGACAAGAGGCTGGTGATCAGTCAGTAAGGTGAATTTCTGCCCGTGCAGGTAGTGATTGAAATTCTTCACCCCCACACCAGGCTGAGGGCCTCCCTGTCAATCTGGGCGTAGTTACGCTCGGCTGATGTTAATGAGCATGACGCAAAGGCTATTGGCCTCTCTGAACCGTCAAGGAATTTGTGCGACAGCGCCGCTCCAATGCCATAGGGAGACGCATCACATGCCAACCGAATCGGTAGTGATGGATTGTAGTGAGCCAATACTTCTTTTGAAGTAATTAGGCATTTACATTTCTGAAAGGCACGCTTACACTCATCACTCCACTTCCATGCTACTCCAGTTTGCAGCAGGGCGTTCAGCGGGTGCAGAATTGTAGACAAATTTGGCAAGAACTTATGGTAGTAGTTCACCAACCCGAGGAACGACCTCAGTTGTGACACATTTTCCGGTGCTGGAGCCTTGACTACTGCCTCAATCTTGCCTGGGGACTTATGCAACCCTTCTTCATCAATCACATGGCCACAATACGAGATTTGTTTCCTGAAAAACTCGCATTTGGGGTGGTTGGCTCGTAGTCCATATTCTTGTAATCTAGTGAGCACCTGCTCCAGGTTGGCAAGGTGTTCACTGTCATTTCCGCCCGTAACCAGGATGTCATCCAAATAACACTGGGTCCCCGAGATCCCTTGCAGGACTTGTTCCATCGCCCTCTGCCAAATAGCCGGAGTCGATTGTACTGGTAAAGACCTTTGTGAGTGTTTATCGTGAGGTATTTTCTAGATGATTCATCTACCTCCATTTGTAGGTACGCTTGGGCCAGATCAATCTTCGTAAAGCGTTTCCCCCCAGATAGTGAGGAGAAAATATCCTCTATCCGCGGAAGTGGATATTGTACCGTGTGAAGGACTGGGTTCACAGTAACCTTAAAGTCCCCACAGATGCGAACCTTCTTCGGTTCCCCAGGCGTGCTGCTCAATGATTTCTTCATTACAGGGACGATGGGTGTGGCCCACTCGCTCCAGTCCACCTTGGACAGCACACCTGAATGCTCCAGACTCTCCAGCTCTGCTTCAACGGCTGGGCGGATCGCATACGGTATCGGTCTGGCCTTAAAAAAATTTGGGTTTGCGTTATCTTCAATTTTTATCGTTGCCGTTATGCCTTTTAGAGTCCCAAGTCCTTGCTGGAACACCTCTTTCGCGTCAGTTAGAATTTTTGACAGTCACCTAGGTGTGGCGTCGTCAACGTTTTTGTCAGCCACAGTTAGTGCCTGAATGGAATGCCAATCCAATTGTATTTTTCGGATCCATTCACGTCCCAATAATGGTGGTCCTCCATCTTGCAGTATATATAGATACAGTTCCTGTGTTTCCTTGCCGTTGTATTTAACGGGCACCCTTACTTTTCCTCTGGGGTAGACTTTTTGCCCCGTATATGTCTTCAAGACAATGGACGTATCCGTCAAAGGAATGTGTGAGAATAGCCGCTCGTAGTCTCGTCGACTCATGACTGTTAGGGCTGATCCTGTGTCCAATTCCATCTTTACTTGGGACCCTGCTATCACGAGGGTGACCCAAATGGTTCGGTGATCCTCCTTTGCGATCACGTTGTGTAGCTTTAGACAACTTAGTCCCCTGCTCCCGGAGTCATTGTCACTACTCTGGTCTTCTGAACTACTGTCCGTCATCTTTTGTACTTTCTTGTACTTTTCCTTAGTAGTTCTTTTAGTGTTGGTTTTCTTTCCCGACCTGCAGACTCGTGCTAAGTGTCCCATTTTTCCACATTGCCTGCATACTTTGTCGTTAGCCCAGCAATCCTTCTGGTCATGGGTTGTTCTGCCGCAGCAATAGCACTTTTCTGCTCCATATGCCATTTCATTAGTGCTATATTCTTGCGGTTTCTGTTGTATTTCTGCAGCTCCCCGTGCTGCTGCTTCGTAGGATACTGCAACGCTGAAAGCCTTTTCTAGCGTAAGGTCCTTTTCCGAAAGTAGTCGTTTCTGGGTTCCTTCACTCTGGAGCCCGCAGACAAACTTATCACTTAAGGTATCTGCCAGTCCTGTTCCGAACTGGCAGTGTGTCGATAACTTGCATAGTTCCATAAGATAGTTAGCATTACTCTCGTCTTTGTGCTGGTTTCGTTTATGGAACTTGAATCTTTCTGCTATCAGCAGTGGTGTAGGGTTTAGATGTTCCTGTAAGATATTGACAATCTCTTCAAAATTTTTCTCCATTGGTTTAGCTGGGGTAATTAAATTTCGCAATAGGCCGTACGTTCTCGCGCCCATCAAATTTAATAATATCGACGCCTTCTTTTCAGCGGCCACCTCATTTGCCCTGCAGTACACTTCAATTCTTTCCACATACGTGGTCCAGTCTTCTATTTCATTATTGTGGTGATTATTCTTTATGTTTAGTAAGAAGTATTGTGATTGGTTGTTTGTTTCCTGTCTTGGGATATATGCTGTAATCTCATTGGTAGTTGATGTCATGTGATTTGTGGTGGCCATCTTAAATTCAGTTCTTTCCAGCCTTTAGTTGGGACTGGGTGTTGAAGATGTGCTACAGGATTTTTAAGTTAATAAAGCCTAGATTAGAAAGGCAAATCTATTCTTCATTTCAATTTATTAACTTTATGTCAGAATGGAGCGATATCTTCAACCAGAACGATTCAATGCTGACCCTAATTCTGCAGGAGTGGATGATAAATGGAAACACTGGTATTGTACATTTAAAAACTTTTTGGGCGTGTTGGATCAAGAGTCTCTAAATAAGTTGAATATGCTGATCAACTACATTGCTCCGGATGTGTATAAGTATATTTTGGACTGTAAAACTTACGAAGTGGCTATTTCTACATTGGAAAAGATTTTTGTTAAACCAAAGAATGAGGTATTTGCACGTCACCTTCTATCTGCCCGTAGGCAGCAGGTGGGAGAATCTTTGGATACTTATTTACAAGCACTTCGGTGCCTTAGTGTTAACTGTAATTATAAGGCCGTGACGGCTGAAGAATATAAGGAAGAATCGGTACGGGATGCTTTTATTAATGGATTACTGTCTAGATCAATTCGTCAGCGGTTGTTAGAAAATAAGACTTTGGATCTTAAGAGTGCTTTTGAGCAAGCTTCTACATTGGATGTGGCTCAGAGAAGTTTGGATTCTTATGCTCTTTTTAATCGGCCTGTGACTGTGGTTTTGGCAGTTCCGGATGAAAAGGAATTATGTGGACTTAATAGGAGTGGTTTACTAGATTCTGAAACAGTTTCTACTTCAGCGGCTGTTGCCTCTAGGATTCAGAAGTGTTATTTTATTGGGAACTTCCGGCACCCTCGTTTGAAGTGTCCTGCTCGGGAGGCTGTGTGTAGTAAATGCGGCAAGAGAGGTCATTACGCACGTGTGTGTAAATCATCAGGTTCAATTACCTCCTCTGTGACTATTCAGCCTTTAGATAGGGCGTTTATTGCATCAATTTCTGCTGCATTTGCTCATGGCCGAAACAAAGCTATAGTTACGGCCCAAGTTAATGGGTTGGAAGTGAAGGCCCTTATAGATACGGGCAGTACCGAGAGTTTTATAAGTCTTCAGTTTGCAAAGGAGAAGCATTTGAAAATTTCGCCTGTTTCCTATCAGGTGTGTATGGCTCAGACGACTCTCACTTCACAGGTAGCTGGTTGTTGCCTTATGAAATTGATTCTTCTAGGTAATACGTATACTGATATACGCCTATCTGTTTTGCCTAATCTCTGTGCGGATATTTTGATTGGTCATGATGTGCTTCAGTTACACGAGTCTCTCAGTCTTTCATTTGGAGGGACTAAGCCACCTTTATCTATTTGTGGATTAACCTCTTTATCCATTTCTCCATTATCACTTTTTTCCAATTTGATGCCGGATTGTAAGCCAATTGCTACCAAGTTAAGAAGGTATAGCAGTCAGGATAGAGAATTTATTCATTCTGAAGTTCAACGTCTCTTATTGGAAGGAATCATTGAACCTAGTTGTTCGCCTTGGCGGGCACAGGTAGTTGTCACGACTAACGAGAGACATAAGAAACGAATGGTGATAGACTATTCCCAAACTATTAATAGTTATACTTAATTAGATGCGTACCCTTTGCCTAAGATTGATGAGCTTATCAATAAAGTATCTCAGTATAAGGTTTTTAGCACTATTGACCTAAAGAGTGCTTATCATCAGATTCCTATTGTTAAGAAGGATCAACCATATATGGCCTTTGAGGCTGGTGGAAAGCTGTATCAGTTTTGCCGAATACCATTTGGTGTTACTAATGGTGTTGCTTGTTTTCAACGGGCAATGGATGCTTTTATAAGTGATAACTCTCTCTCTGACACCTTTTCATACTTAGATGACATCACGGTGTGTGGCAAATCAAGGGTGGAGCATGATTCTAATTTAGAAAGATTCCTTCAAGCTGCGGAAAAAGCTGGTTTAACTTTCAATAAAGAGAAATGTACCTTTTCGACCACTGAGGTAAATCTACTGGGGTACATTATCTCGGGAAACAAGATTAAACCAGACCCAGAACGTCTGCGACCATTGATTGATTTACCTTGTCCTATTAATTCTAAGGCTTTGCAACGAGTTGTTGGACTGTTTTCTTACTATTCTAATTGGATTGCAAATTTTTCACAGAAGATCCGGCCTCTTATTCGGGTTACGACATATCCTCTATCATGGGAGGCCAGGACATGTTTTGATAATTTTAAAAAGGATTTCCTTGGAGCAGTTGTGCATTCTATTGATGAGCAGGTTCCTTTTGTGATTGAGACGGACGCTTCTGATTTTGCAATTGGGGCTACTCTGAACCAAAATGGAAGACCTGTGGCCTTTTTCTCACGTACCTTGAACAATAGTGAAAAAAGGCATTCTTCAATAGAGAAAGAGGCGTATGCAATAGTAGAAGCACTGCGTAAATGGAGACATTATTTATCAGGGCGACATTTTACGTTGGTAACTGATCAAAAGTCTGTGTCCTTTATGTTTGATGTCAAACATTTTGGAAAGATTAAGAATGACAAAATAATGAGGTGGAGGATTGAGTTGGCATGTTACCATTTTGATATAGTTTATCGTCCGGGGAAGGATAATGTTGCTGCTGATGCGCTGTCGAGGGCTTATTGTTCTGTGATTCACGGAGATACGCTTATTAATCTTCACAATGCCTTATGCCATCCTGGGGTTACGAGGATGATACACTTCATACGCAGTAAGAATTTGCCCTTTTCAGTTGAAGACGTCAAGCGGATGACTTCATCATGTTCTATCTGTGCTCGGTGTAAACCGAATTTCTTTAAGCCTCAACGAGCTCATCTTATAAAGGCTACTTCTCCTTTTGAACGTTTGAGCGTCGATTTTAAGGGGCCTCTTCCTTCAACTACTCAAAACCGATATATATTTACTGTTGTGGATGAGTTTTCAAGGTTCCCTTTTGCTTTTCCTTGCGCAGATGTATCAGCTGCTACAGTTATCAAATGTCTGACTCAACTTTTTGTCATCTTTGGGATGCCTGCGTATATCCATTCGGATCAGGGAAGTTCTTTTATGTCTTCCCAGTTGAAGGAATACCTTCAGAGTCGGGGAATTTCTACTAGCAGAACTACCCCGTATAATCCCCAGGGTAATGGACAGTGCGAACGATACAATGGGGTGATCTGGAAGGCAGTTATGTTGGCTTTGACATCTCAGAACCTTAAGAATACACAGTGGGAAATGGTACTGCCTGATGCCCTGCATTCCATTAGATCATTGCTTTCAACGGCTACTAATGTGACCCCCCATGAAAGGCTCTTTAACTATCCACGGAGATCTACTACGGGATATTCGGTACCTTCATGGCTTACTATGCAGGGACCTGTGCTGCTTCGACGCCATGTTAGATTGTCAAAATATGATCCTTTAGTGGAGGAGGTGGAGCTGTTGGAGGCAAATTCCCAATATGCTCATATTCGATTCCAAGATGGGAAAGAAAGTACCGTTTCAATTAAAGACTTGGCTCCTTGTGGTGGCCAGCCCTCTTCTGAGGATATTAACAATAGTCATGATTCAGATAATGCGGATGCTGTTACAGATACTACGAATATTTCCAATCCGACTGCAGATAATTATACTTCTATTAGTCAGCCCTCGATGGATGTTCATGACCGTCCCAGTTTACCTTCTGATGGGATTTCTAATCCGGAAACCATTGAAAATCGGGATATGGATAGCCTTCCTGCAGAAGATACTTCTGTGTCTCCTGGTGTGGGAGGGCAAGGAATTTCACCAAGGTTAAGAAGGTCGACACGAACAAGATATCCGGTCGACCGATTGAAAATGGACTTTTAAATTGCTAGTAATGTTTTAAAATTGTTGAAATATTATATTATATTGTTTTAGTTGAGAGATACTTAATACTTATGTGCAATGTTACTATTTGTTGTTGCTCACTTAGTATTGTGTTATGTTGAATAGTTTTATTTTGTCTGTGCATCGTTTTAGTTGTAAATAATTAATTATAAATTGTAAAGGTTATTAGGTTGGAGTATATTTTAAAAGGAGGGGTGAATGTGGTGATTATTCTTTATGTTTAGTAAGAAGTATTGTGATTGGTTGTTTGTTTCCTGCCTTGGGATATATGCTGTAATCTCATTGGTAGTTGATGTCATGTGATTTGTGGTGGCCATCTTCAATTCAGTTCTTTCCAGCCTTTAGTTGGGACTGGGTGTTGAGGATGTGCTACAGGATTTTTAAGTTAATAAAGCCTAGATTAGAAAGGCAAATCTATTCTTCATTTCAATTATCGAAAACAGTGATGCTGCCACTCTTCGGCATCTTGGGTGGTTTAAAATGGCGCCTCCCGCGCTTTTCCTTCTTCCCCAATGGATTAAAATGGTGCCTCCCGCGCTTTTCCTTCTTCCCCAAAGGATTAAAATGGCGCCTCCCGCGCTTTTTCTTCTTCCCCCTGCTGCCAATGCTGCTCCTCACGTTCTAACAGGTAATGGCGGCGCCCCGCGGCTTTCTGCACGTCTCTTTTTCAACGCTGCCCGACTCTTGAGCACCGGCCACGCCCTGTGCGCTCCACCCTCTCTCTCTCTTTGTCTTCCCGACAACGCTGCTCGGCCCCCTTACAGAGCCGCTCGCTCGAGCTCTAGCCCGCCGCAGTCCGGGAAGGGTCAGCGCACTACCTGCTACCAGCCCGATTTGCTGGGACACCTTGATTGGAGAACCAGGCCCAGCTCTCCACAGCTTCCCCTGCAACTCTCTGGACTCCGATGGATCACTGGGAGGTTGCCCCCGGTCGACGCCCGTTGCTCTGGCTTCGACCTCCAAGAAGCTTCTTCCCAGGGATGGATCCCCGTGAGGTGATGCAGTACTGCAGGTGAGTTCGAACCTGCTCGTCGCCACTGTAGTGTCCGCGCATTAATGACACATGGACTGTAGGAGAACGATAATAAGAGATGTTTACTGCACAGAGAGTATGCTGGAACTGAAAGTACAGGAGCCTGCTACTGCTTTATATACAGGTGTGGTCACTGCCGGTACTACAGCATAAAAGCAGTTCTCTCTTAAAGTTACATACACAACAGTTGGAGCTGCTGGTGCGTCTGGTGCTTCTGGTGTTGGGGCTGATCGTGATGGGATTCCGAAGACCAAGATGGGATTCCGAAGACCAAGATAAGATTTTTTCAAGAGCACCGATGCTGATGGAATAGATGGCAGGTGAGTTTGAGATGACAGAAGCGATCTGTCAGTGGTGAGAGAGGTTGTTCCAATGAGGTGACACTGGATAGTGAGTTTGCTCCAAACACTTGCAAGCTGCATAAAGCTCAATCTGTCTTCCAAATACAGTAATCAACAGCTTCTAACCTTGGAAAGTGAAAACCTATGAAATGGGAGCTTTTATAGACCATTTGCAGCTGTCAAGTTTAGAGATCATCCCATGCTGACACAACATCCGACCTCCTTACCTGGCGTGATCCCCGAGCAGCGGGGAAGCTGTTGGCGAGCTCTAAAAATCTAAAGGTGAGCTTAAAATACTATTTAATTGCCTCTTAACAATCTCTCTAATGATGTAAATTGCTTCCCCCGTCGCTTGGTGTCGGGTCTATTTCGCGATGACAGACCTGATATCTGGGAGACTAGTGTGGAGGCGGGTTGACAGCGGGTTCCGTACCCGCTGTGAAAAAAAAAATTCCCAGCTGACCCGCCACCAAACGCGCCCCCTGACCCCCCCCCCCTTGAAAAATCCCCCCTTTATGTGTGAAGAATCATCTTTAAAAAATATTTCATTGTAAGTAGTGAAAATTTTGGCTTTGAAAATTCTGACTTATTTCTAATGTGGTTCAAATTAAGATTTTTCTAATTTGTTTTATGGTGACTTTTGTACTTTTCAAAGTGAGGGATGTCACTGTTGTTGGATGGAATACTTTTCCACTTTTATTCCATTCCCAAATCAGGTACAGCAACCGGAGGTAACTAGAATTATATAGAAATACGTGGAATATACAGCACAGAAACAGGTCATTCAGCCCAACCAGCCCACGCCAGCGTTTATGCTCCACTCGAGCCTCCTCCCATCCTTCCTCATATAAATCTATCAGCATAACCCTCTATTCCCTTCTCCCTCATATGCTTATCTAGCCTCTCCTTAAATGCATCTATACTATTCGCTTCAACCATTTCCTGTGGTAGTGAGTTCCACATTCTCACCACTCTCTGGGTAAAGAAGTTTCTTCTGAATTCCCTATTTGATTTCTTGGTGACTATCTTATATTGATGGCCTCTAGTTTTGCTCTTCCCCACAAGTGGAAACACTCTCTCTGTATCCACTCTATCAAAACCTTTCATAATTTTAAAGACCTCTATTAGGTCACCCCTCAGCCTTCTCTTTTCAAGAGAAAAGAGACCCAGCCTGTTCATCCTTTCCTGATAGGTGTACCCTCACAGTTCTGGTAATGTAATTAACAAGCAAAATACAGCAGATACTGGAAATTTGAAACAAGAACAGCAGTCAGATGTAATATAACGTTGCTTAATATGCATTTTGCGTTCCACAAATATATCAGATTAAGATTTTCTTAAGCCTTTGTCCTTTTGTAATATTAAAGAGCAGAGATGCAGTCAGTGTGTTTGGAGACCAAGTTGCCTTTGATCCACTTTAATCATTGCTCTGTCTCCTAAAGTACCATGGATTTTAGGAACTCACTGTCTACTAAATGGTATTTAGGTTTCACTTCCATTAATCTCACTCAGTTCCTTCCTCTGTGATGACTAGCACCCTATTTACAGTGGTTTTCTCTCCATTCTCCTTGACTATTATTCAGCACTAGCATTTATATAGTGATTTTCATAGATACATAGATTTTCATAGATTTTCATATCCTTATGATTTCCCAAAACACTTCACAGCCAATTAGTCATATTTGAAGTATAGTCATTGTTGGTATGAAGGCAAGTGTGGCAGCTAATTTGCTCATAAACAACAAACGAGATGAATGACCACTTGATCTGTTCTGGTGGTGTTGAGAAAGAAACAAAGACTTGCCTTAATACAGCGCCTTTCACAACCACCTGACGTCCCAAAGCGCTTTACAACCAATGAAGTACTTTTTGAAGTGTAGTCACTGTTGCAATGTAGGTAATTGAAGGATAAATGCCAGCCAGGACACCAGGAGAACTCCCTCCTGTTCTTCGAATAAGGGCCTAGTTTGAACATCTCATCTGAAAGGCAGCACCTCTGATAATGCAGCACTCCCTCAGTACTGTACTGAAGTGTCAGCCTAGATTTTAGTGCTAAACACTCCAATCGTTACAATTGCAACAGCAGTGAAATTGATAACTTTTTTTTCCCAATTTTCAGTGGTTGAAGGAATCTCTGTCAAACCCTGGAAACAGACAGTTCCTCAAAGCAGGAGCTGAAGCAAACACACTGCGCTCACATCAGGGAAGAAGGCTGTCGCACAACGGGTCTCCTAGCTGCCAGTCATTTTGCATAATTTATCTATTTGCAGACCAGTTGGGAACCATCTTTTCCTTTTGAATAGAGTTCCCCACTAACTTCTGCAGCAAGCACAAAAGGAACTGTACTAAGAAAGTAATAGATGGTCTCAGCTGGTCCATAAACAAATCAACTATCGCTTTAATAAACAATGACAGGCATACATACTCCAAGGCATCAGCAGAACATGTCTGCTTTACTGCTACTTTTAGTGTGTATCCATACCTATCTCCTCCTGCACTGATTGTTTACCAATAGCAGATTATTTAAAAATACAAATATAGCATAAATAAGGGAATAAATACTTCATGTGGAAGCTACTTTTCAGTTATTTTCTCCTTTCAATGACACACATCTTTTGAAGCATCATGATGCCCTCACCTTTAAATTAGAACATTTCTGTAGCTTTCAAGACTGACATAGGTAGATTTTTGTTAGGCAAGGGATTCAAGGGATATGGAGCAAATGCAGGAAAATGAACTTGAGGTGCAGATCAGCCATGATATAATTGAATGGTGGAGCAGGCTGGAGGAGCTGAATGGCCTACCCCTATTCCTAATCTTCCTATGTTCCTCTCTGCTCTGAGTCCCCTTTCCTATTCAGTGTGGCTTCTGGTCTTTCTGATGTGCAATACTCACTGCTGCTTACAGTGGCAGAGTTTCAGGGACTGTTGTTGGGAGTAAGCCATCTTAGCCTCCCCTATGGTTTGAAATGGTCTCCTCAGAAAAATAACTAAACTATGGAATAGCTGGTACATGACTATCTACCTGAAACATATCTACCTGTGTCAATGCCACTGTGAAATGGGAGCTGCTTTGAGTGTCTTTTTGTTGTTGTACCAGGCCTTGGTAAGAGAATTTGGGGAATCAAAACATGCTACAAAAAGGATATTGAAGTACTGGAGAAAGTGCAGAAAAGATTTACAAGGATGTTCCCGGAACTGTGAGGCAGCAACTATCAGGAAAGATTCAGCAGATTATGGCTCTTTTCTCTGGAATAGAGAAGACTAAGCAGAAACCTGATAGGGATCTTTAAAATTATGAAGGAGTTTGATAAGGTGCATGTTTCCACTTGGTGAGTCCAGAACAAGGGGGCATAAATATAAGATAGCTACTAACAGACAAAATATAAGAATGTAGGGGAATTTCTTTTCAGAGTGGTGAGAATGTGGAACTTGCTGCCACACATTTGAAGCAGACAGTATTGATGGATTTAAGGGGCGGCTTGCTACATGCATGAGGGAGAAGGAAATAGAGGGTTATTGGGGCAGGGTGAGAAGAGTTCATTGGAGTGGGAGGAGGCTTGTGTGGAGTATAAACACTGGCATAACTCAGTTAGGCTGAATGGCCTGTTTCTGAGCAGTAGATTCTATGTATGTAATTTTATGTCTTTATATAGAGTTTTGGAGGATTGCCAGGACCCATGGCTACTTCTGTGATAGATGGAGCTAATGACTATTGCTGTCTTTCAGTGGGCAAAGTGTAAAACTAACTGGGGTTTAATATGGGCACCTGACTTTGCAGAATGAGGCAAATGTTACAATTTGTACAATGGGAGTGCACGTCAGGAATTCAGGTGCAAAGGTCAGTGGGCCCTATTTGCAGCCCGTAAGATTTTCTGTCATTCATAAATAAACAAAATTAACATAGATAGATGTTTTGCCAGCTCTTCACCACTGTTGTTAAGACCTGGAGGGGAATTCTCTTTAGAGAGTGTACCTGTTCCCTCTTGAATCCCTATTGAAATAAAGAAAAGAAAACTTTAAATTAAACTAACTAGGCATTTGCCATTTCCCCTTATGTGTTGTGTCAATTTATTCATCAGAATAAAGGACTGAAGAAGAATTCAATCACCAAACAGTCTTAAAATAAAAAAAATCTAATAAAATGCTTCTTTAAATGTGAAACGGTCATTAAATTGAGCTTAGAAATGTAATCTATTTTCATTTCATATATCATGAGAGCTAACATTATACCATCCATCCCACTTTCTATTGCCTTGGAAGAGCGTCCAGCGGCAAGTGCGCCTGAAGGAGCTGGCACACCTGGAACACGCTCAGATCAGAGTTTCTGAGAAGGGGCCAAACATCAAAGCAAGAGAGTTCACAATAGAATGTGTCCCCTTTTCCTTGCAGCCTTCTAACAATTCTTGGAGCCTGGAGGCCTTCTGGCTGCTGTTGGAGAAGAGCAATCAGACGACCCTGAGGCTGGCACCTGGTCCTCCTTGTTTCCACCCCTGCTTCCTGGTGCAAGGCCCTGCCAGGGGGGTGGGGCTGGCACCTGTGGTGAGACTGGACCATGTTAATAACCCAGCCCACAAAACACAGATGCTCTGAGGCCTGGGCGTGCAGATCACACTCTGCCTGTCCAACACCTGGCAAGGGAGACCAGGAAAATCAGCCCCAGAATCTTCTGTGTTGCTATCTGAGTTTATTACTGTTCATGTCTTCCAGCACCACTATTTTGTCCACTAATTAGGTCATTTGGATGCTTGCACACAGAGGCAGGAAGCGAAGGTAAGGCAGTTATGCTACAAGATCTCTGACTTGTATTTATGACCTTACATCATATTAAAGATCCTCCCTATAACACCCCCCTTGTAATTCACACTTCTGTATGGTTCCTGAAGGTGCATTGTGACCTTAAAACAAGAGTACGAACACAGAAAAACAGGACTGCAAATAGTGTACTGACGCATTTCACATTGTAGAAATATACAAGAATAGCCAACTGTCAATTATTTTAAGATACAATATACATCTGTAGAAAAAAATCGTTCTGTCAGATATTTCCTATCCATTTCATGATGATATAACTCCACCATTTCACAATAAGTGTCACCCCCCAGCCAGAAGGTTGTGGTCTTAAAATCCCACTAGACTTAGACACTGTGGTAAACCACGTTCACTATCGTATCACTGTTAGTAGTTAGCACTGTTCACCACTGTTCGTTATAACTGTATCACTGACCACTATTGTATCACGGTACGAGGTCGCCTCTTGCCACACTGCTATACCTGGGATGACCACTGCCGACTCCGCCTTGGCTCCACCCACCAGGCCAGGTATAAAGGTGAGCGACTGGCTGGTATTCCTCCTGCTTGGATCGGATCACCCACAAGAGTGGGCTCTGTTATTTAGTCAATAAAAACCTTTAGTCACCTTCGTAACTCTTCGCCTTTTATTGGAGGAATTGATAGGTATATCAATTTTATTGACTAAATTTAATGATGTCCGACAACGAGTCACAACCGGCGGAGGAGCCGCCAGCGCAGCTCCCAGGAGCACAGCCACACCAGCCAGCTTGGCTGCGAGCCCTCAGACCGCCGTACCGGGACCTGAACCCACGAGCAGCAAACTCAGCCGCAGACTTTAAACACTGGCTGGTCTGCTTCGAATCATACCTGAGAGAATCCAGCGTCCCTCAGGCATCCAAACTAAGTGTCCTGCAGGCACAACTGAGCCCGAGAGTATACACTCTCATCGAGGACATGACTACCTACGAGACCGCCATCAACCTGCTGAAACAGAAGTACCGGACCCCGGTAAACTACATGTACGCTAGGCACCTCCTAAGATCACGGCCGCAACAGCCAGGAGAATCAGTAGCCGAATTCTCACAGGCGCTATATGCACTCGCCAGGAACTGTGACTTTAAATCGGTGTCGGCAGCCGAAAATACTGAAGATAATATCCGCGACGCATTCCTGAAAGGCCTACGGTCCGAGTACTCACGGCAAAGACTGCTGGAAGCTAAAGACCTCAGCATGGAAAAAGCTGAAGCCCTCGCTATCTCCCTGGAAGTGGCCCACCAAGATCAGGAAGCATTCACCAGGTACTGCTCGTGACCCTGGGACTCGGGCCCGACCCCTACCACAGCACCCTTCCCAGCGCCGCCCCCGGGACCTACCTCTGCGTCGGCGTCCCGGACCCGACCGGCCCCGCCACCCCCGGCACCGGCCCCGACATCGGGCATCCGCGATCGGGCCACCGGCTGTTTTTTTTGTGGCCAGGAGAAGCACCCGAGGTCGCGCTGCCCAGCCAAGAACTCCATATGCAAAACCTGCCTGAAGAAAGGCCACTTCTCCAAGGCCTGCAGGAGCGGATCCTCAGAGGCCAGCAGTGCTGCATGCGAACTATGGGGGCGGCCATCTTCGTTTAGGGCAACTGAGGCCAGCATCCCCACACATGAGTCATGGGGGCGGCCATCTTTGTTTAGGGCAACTGAGGCCAGCATCCCCACACATGAGTCATGGGGGCGGCCATCTTTGATTAAGGCAACCGACCCCAATAGTGCCTCATGGGGCCCTACCTCGTGGGAGACGCCATTTTACTCACCACGCCCGACCGCCTCGCCCGCAGATGACAACGACTCGCTCAGTTACACACTAGCTTCCGTCACCCTGGACCAAGCCCGCCCGCACCATCTGTCCAAGTCAATGATGGACATCAAAGTGAACGGCTACGCCACGACCTGCCTGTTCGACAGCGGAAGCACGGAGAGCTTCATCCACCCAGACACGGTGAGCCACTACTCCCTCTCTGTCCTACCAACGCGCAGCCGAATCTCGATGGCATCGAGGTCCCACGCCACGGACATCAGCGGCTACTGTGTCGTGACCCTGTCGGTTAAGGGCACGGAGTATAAAAACTTTAAACTCCTCATCCTCCCCCATCTCTGCGCTGCAGTCCTACTAGGGCTGGACTTCCAATCCCACCTCCAAAGCGTAACCCTAGCATACGGTGGACCCCTCCCCCCACTCACAGTCAACAACCAGCAAACGTTAAACCGCCCACCGCGTAACACCTGCAGCCTCTCCACCCTCAAGGTCCCGCCACCCTCTCTGTTTGCTAACCTTACCCCTGACTGCAAACCCGTCGCTACCAAGAGCAGGCGGTATAGCGCCGGGGACAGAGCCTTCATTAGCTCTGAGGTGCGGCGCCTCCTGAAAGAGGGCATTATCGAGGGGAGCAGCAGCCCCTGGCGTGCCCAGGTCGTAGTCGTAAAGACCGGCGATAAAAACCGCCTGGTCATCGACTACAGCCAGACCATAAACAGATATACCCAGCTGGACGCATACCCCCTCCCCCGCATATCTGACATGGTCAATCAGATTGCACAGTATAAAGTATTCTCGACCATCGACCTGAAGTCGGCCTACCACCAACTCCCTATCCACCCTGAGGACCGCCAGTATACCACCTTCGAGGCGAATGGGCGCCTATACCACTTCCTTAGGGTCCCCTTCGGTGTCACTAATGGGGTCTCGGTCTTCCAAAGGGAGATGGACCAGATGGTTGACCAGAACGAACTGCAGGCTACATTCCCCTACCTAGATAACGTCACTATCTGCGGCCGCGACCGGCAGGAACATGACGCGAATCTGGAGAAATTCCTCCATACGGCCCAACGGCTGAACCTCACCTACAATAAGGAGAAATGCGTGTTTAACACCACGCGCCTTGCCATCCTCGGCTGCGTAGTGGAGAACGGAATCATCGGCCCCGACCCAGAAAGAATGCGCCCCCTCATGGAGCTACCCCTCCCCCACTGCCCTAAAGCACTTAGGAGAACCCTGGGGCTTTTCGCCTACTATGCCCAATGGGTACCCAATTACGCGGACAAAGCCAGACCCCTCCTGAAAGCCGCTTCCTTCCCCCTCACGGAGGAGGCGTGCGCGGCCTTCTCCCTCATTAAGGGAGACATAGCCAAGGCCACGATGCACGCAGTGGACGAGTCCATCCCCTTTCAGGTGGAAAGCGACACATCCGACTTCGCCTTAGCCGCCACCCTAAACCAGGAGGGGAGGCCAGTGGCCTTCTTCTCAAGGACCCTACAGGGCCCCGAGATCCGACATTCGTCGGTCGAGAAAGAGGCCCAGGCGATCGTGGAGGCAGTACGGCGCTGGAGGCACTACCTGGCAGGCAAACGATTTACCCTCCTCACCGACCAGCGTTCGGTGGCTTTCATGTTTAATAACAAGCTGAAGGGCAAAATCAAGAATGACAAGATTTTGAGATGGAGAATCGAGCTCTCCACCTACGATTATGAGATCTTGTACCGGCCAGGCAAGCTGAACAAATCCCCTGATGCCCTTTCACGAATGACATGCGCCAGCGCACATATCGATAGGCTTCAGACCCTCCACGACCAGCTCTGCCACCCCGGAGTCACCAGACTCTACCATTTCATTAAGGCCCGCAACCTGACCTACTCCATCGAGGAGGTCAGGACCATGACCAGGAACTGCCAGACCTGTGCGGAGTGCAAACCGCACTTCTATAGGCCGGACCGAGCAAGCCTGATCAAGGCCACCCGCCCCTTCGAGCGCCTGAGCATCGACTTTAAGGGGCCCCTCCCGTCCTCTGACCGTAATGTGTACTTCCTCAACATCGTTGATGAGTACTCCCGTTTCCCCTTTGCCTTCCCCTGCCCCGACATGACCAGTAGCACGGTCATTAAGTGCCTGAATGCCCTCTTCGCCTTGTTCGGGTTCCCGAACTATATACACAGCGACCGGGGCTCCTCCTTCATGAGCGAGGAACTCCGGCAATTCCTCCTAGAGAGAGGTATTGCAGCAAGCAGGACCACCAGCTACAACCCCAGAGGTAACGGTCAGGTGGAAAGAGAGAACGCGATGGTATGGAAGGCCGTCCTCTTAGCCTTAAAGTCTAAGGGCCTCCCAACCTCCCGCTGGCAAGAAGTCCTCCCGACAGCGCTGCACTCCATCCGGTCATTACTTTGCACGGCCACTAACACCACCCCCCATGAACGAATGTTCGTTTTCCCCAGGAAGTCGACTACGGGAACCACTCTACCAACCTGGCTGACCGCCCCGGGGCCAGTCTGGCTGCGGAAACACGTGAGGACCCATAAAACGGACCCCCTGGTCGAGAGGGTGAACCTCCTGCACGCCAACCCCCAGTACGCCTACGTGGCGTACCCAGACGGGCGGGAGGACACTGTCTCCCTACGAGACCTCGCACCCTCAGCCGATCCGGAAACACCGCCACCACCCCCCCCAACCTCAGTCCAGGTAGACGGCATGCCGGAACCCCACGAGCCCTCGCCGACCACGCAAACACCAGCATCAACACCGGATAAGGCACCAGCACCGGATAAGGCAACACCACCGCTGCGGCGATCGGAGAGGCTTACGAAGCCTCCGGACAGACTGACCTACCAGAATTGGTAGTACACTTCACCCCGCCGGACTTAATTCTAAACAAGGGGTGAATGTGGTAAACCACGTTCACTATCGTATCACTGTTAGTAGTTAGCACTGTTCACCACTGTTCGTTATAACTGTATCACTGACCACTATTGTATCACGGTACGAGGTCGCCTCTTGCCACACTGCTATACCTGGGATGACCACTGCCGACTCCGCCTTGGCTCCACCCACCAGGCCAGGTATAAAGGTGAGCGACTGGCTGGTATTCCTCCTGCTTGGATCGGATCACCCACGAGAGTGGGCTCTGTTATTTAGTCAATAAAAACCTTTAGTCACCTTCGTAACTCTTCGCCTTTTATTGGAGGAATTGATAGGTATATCAGACACATAATCAATGTTCAGTGCGAGGAGTTTTGCATTGTCAGTTGTACTGTCTTTCAGATGAGACATTAGACTGAGGACCGATCTGCTTGCTCAGGTAGGATTTTAAAACATCCTCTGGTGCTATTTGAAGAGAAGAACGATTTTGCCTGGCATTCTAGACAACATTCCTCCCTTAAACAAAACCAGGTTATCCCGTGTAAGACCGTAATTCGGCCTCATCTAGAATACTGTGCCCAATTTTATTCCCCTCTTATGGTGGGTGATATGGAGGCCACGGAAAAGGTTTAGAGGAAAGCCCACCAGATTGCTACCCAGTTTAAAGACCCCGAGTTACAACAATAAGCTTAGAGAATTTGGATGTTTCTCCTCTAGAACAGCACAGACTTCAAGGAGATTTGATTGAGGTCTTTAAAATAATGAAAGAATTCGATTTGGTCCATGTGGATAGGCTCTTTGAGCTAGACAGGATAGGAAGGACAGGGGACTTGCATATAAGTAACATAACCATCGAGCTAGGTGAGATATCAGCAGGTTTTTTTTATTTCACAGAGGGTCTTCGATCTTTCGGACAAGTTGCCGGCTCGTGTAATGAGTGCAGATTCGCCGCAAGCATTCAAAAGGAAGATGGACAAGTGGTTGGCATGACAACATACAAAAGTAGGTGAGGTATGGGGGTGTTGTTTCCCGGCACTGTGGCCTCAAGGAATTTGAGGGTCAGCGAGGAATTCTCCCATATTTTTATTTCCTGAATCGGCCGACAGTTTTTTCTCTGTTTTTTGCCTATCCCAGGAGATTAGGTGGCTGCTGGTCGATGGGGTCAATGGGGGTTACGGTGTTAAGTTGCACTGTGATGGTATGGTTCAGGCTCAGGCTCAATGATAGTACCTTACACCACTGTGAAGCACCTTGGGACATTTTTTTTTACATTAAAGACACTATATAAATGCAAGTTGTTGTTATTTTTGTATTTGGTCATTCATTCATTTGCCGTTCCTGGAACCATGCTGTGCAGAAAATTTGCTGCCGTATTTGTCTATATAAAGTGCTTAGCAACAAATGGATTATTTTGAAAGTGACTGCACTTCAAAATAAAAGTAAAGCACTCTGGGACATCGTCAGGAAGTGCGAAGATGCCATATAAGGCCAGTCCTTTCTTTCTTGCTGCCATTCTGATCCATTATCTCACGTAATTATCATTCACTCAGGCAGAATGCTCTATTACCCAAAGGGTGAACTGGCAAAGTATTGTGACTAAAGATCTGTTTAGACAAACTGTGTTTTAACTAAAATTTTGTTCACTGCCAAAGTTTAGCAATTTTATTTGACATGGCAATGCAGGCATTGTAATTTGCTTGTCCTGACAGAGCACCGGCAATATTTGACTATCTTGCAATAACGCACGCTGTTGATATCATGTCATAATTCTGCTATACTTGCCTTGATCTGACACACCCAAAACCACAGCAGGAAGTCAGGCTGCTGTAAATTTCCACTCGTTTTCATTCATTTGTTTTTGTTGCATTGAACACATGTCCCATCAGCTTTTTGACATAAAGAAAGAAAGATTTGCATTTATGTAGTGCCTTTCAGGACCACCGGACGTCCCAAAGTGCTTTACAGCCAATGAAGTACTTTTGAAGTGGAGTCACTGTTGTAATGTGGGAAACGCGAGTGTCAATTTGTGCACAGCAAGCTCCCACAAACAGCAATGTGATAATGACCAGATAATCTGTTTTTTAGTGATGTTGGTTGATGGATAAGTATTGGCCAGGACACCGGGAATAACTCCCCTGCTCTTCTTCAAAATAGCACCATGGGATCTTTCATGTCCACCTGAGAGAGCAGACGGGGCCTCGGTTTAATGTCTCATCCGAAAGACAGCACTTCCAACAGTGCAGCACTCCCTCAGTACTTCACTGGAGTGTCAGCCTAAGTTTTTGTGCTCAAGTCTCTGGAGTGAGACTTGAACCTACAACATTCTGACTCAGAGGCGAGAGTGCTACCACCAACTGAGCCACAGCTGACACTATAATGGAAATTGTTAAGTCTGTGTGTTATAGTGAGAATTACTACACAGACCACAAGAGTAAACTTTAACAGGTCTTTACTAGTTGAAGGTCAGGGCGGAACTGCCCAATAAATAATTACACAGCACTTATATACCGGTGTGGTCACCACCGGTATTACAGTATACAGCAGCCTCTTAATAGTTCTCTTAATAGTTCTCTTAAAGGTGGAACGGTTACATACACTACAATCCTCCCTTTTTAGGTTAACAGTATATATTCCCATTAAACATAACATCATAACATATATACACAACTTCATGTAAAAACAGTTCACAGATTCAGTCTCTCTGGAGGCTTCCTGACTCGGTCCGGATAACGCCTCGGTGGTGTAGTAGTTTTCGGTGGTGTAGTAGGTTCTTTTGGCAAGGTCGATTCGGCTTGAATGTCTGTCGGGTTCATCTGGTTCCAGTATCACCGGATCGGAGGTAGATACTATGGGTATCTCTGCTTCATCATTAGGCGTATAGAGTTGTGGTGTAGGTTGTCCCTTTTCGGATGACGCTATGATCTGGTCAGCATGGCGCCTTATTATGCTTTCACCAATGTCCACGGTATACATCAGCGGTCCTAGTCGTGTGCAAATAGTTCCAGGCTGCCATTTCTCGGTACGGTAGTCCCGGGCCAAAACTTGTTGACCTATCTGGAAGGTTCTAGTTGGCCTTTCATTCATGCCTTGAAATTGCCAGTTCTCTACGTCCCTTCTGACGTTTGGCTTGATCAAATCCAGCCGGCATCTTAGTCTTCTATTGAAAAACATCATGGCGGGAGTTTGGTTTGTGACCGCATGTGTTGCATTCCTGTACGCCAACAAGAAGTTATCTACCTTATGTTGTAGATTTATGTCTTCATTACCCATGGCCTTTATGGCCTTCTTGAAGGTCTGGACAAACCTTTCAGCTAATCCATTGGTGGCGGGATGGTATGGGGCGGACGTGTAGTGCTTAACCCCATTGTTTTTTAAGAACTTCCTGAATTCTTCGGACACAAATTGCGGTCCATTATCAGAACAGATCTGTTCCGGCAGCCCATTCCTGGCAAATATGGTCCTTAATACTGTGATGGTTTTTTCCGTGGTGGTGGAGGACATCTTTATTACCTCCGGCCACTTGGAGTGTGCATCCACCGCGATTAAGAACATTGAGTCCATAAATGGACCAGCAAAGTCGATATGTACCCTTTGCCATGGAGATGAGGGCCACTCCCATGGATGCAGAGGAGCTTGTGGTGGGGCGTTTTGGACCTTCTGGCATCCTAGACAGCTCTTGGTCATTTCTTCGATGTCTCCATCGATACCTGGCCACCACACGAACGCTCTGGCTAGGTTCTTCATTTTCACTCCACACAGATGCCCCTCGTGAAGCTCCTTTAGCACTTTATGCTGGAGTTTGGGTGGAATCACCACTCTGGATCCACACATCAAAGTTCCTCGGCACACTGACAGCTGTTCTCTTCTTTGCGAAAATGCTGGCAACAGTGGTTCGCCATGTGCTGGCCATCCCTTCACCGTTAAATCGTAGACTCGTGAGAGAGTCGGGTCATTTCTTGTTTCCTTTTCAATCGTAGAATTTGTTACTGGTAGACATTCCACTATGGTTGAGTGGAACATCTCCACTGGGTCCACTGTAGGCGCCTCTTCTACCGTTGGCAACGGTAGGCGTGATAAACCATCAGCATTCCCATGCTGTTTTGATCCTTTGTATTCTATGTCATATTGGTGTGCCCCTCGGAAAAGGGACCACCTCTGTAGCCTTTGCGCTGTCATAATGGAAACGCCCTTTTTAGGGTTGAATATGGATACCAACGGCTGGTAGTCTGTCAGCAGTGTAAACTTCTGGCCCTGCAGGTAATGATTAAACTTCTTTACTCCCCACACCAGGCTGAGAGCCTCTCTATCTATGTGAGCATAGTTGCGCTCAGCGGAGGTCAATGATCTGGATGCAAATGCGACTGGCCTTTCCGAGCCATTTGGCAACTTGTGTGAGAGTACTGCTCCAATACCATAAGGAGAAGCATCACAAGCTAAATGAATAGGTAGCGTTGGGTTGAAGTGAGCCAACACTTCCTCTGAGGTGATCAATGTCTTGCTTTTGCGAAAGGCCTTCTTACAGTCCTCGCTCCACTTCCATGGTACTTCTTTCTGCAAAAGAGCATTCAGCGGGTGCAGCACCGTGGATAGATTTGGCAGAAACTTATGGTAATAGTTAATCAACCCTAGGAACGATCTCAACTGGGATACATTTTCCGGAGCGGGAGCCTTCACAACAGCTTCGATCTTGTCAGGTGACTTGTGCAGCCCCTCCTGGTCAATGACATGACCACAGTACGAGATCCATTTCTGAAAGAACTCACATTTCTGGCGATTAACTCGAAGGCCATATTCCTTCAACCTGGTGAGCACCAGTTTCAAATTTGCAAGGTGTTCCTCATCATCATCTCCTGTAATCAGGATATCGTCCAAGTAACATTGAGTGCTTGGAATTCCCTGTAATACCTGCTCCATGGCCCTCTGCCAAATTGCCGGAGCCGAAGCCACTCCAAAAACCAGTCTATTATATCGATACAAGCCTCTGTGCATGCTGATTGTGAGATACTGGCGCGACTCTTCCTCAACTTCCATCTGTAAGTACGCTTGCGCCAGGTCTATCTTGGTGAAGCGTTTCCCGCCAGACAATGAAGCAAAGATATCCTCAATCCGCGGAAGCGGATATTGCACCGTGTGAAGCACCGGATTAACTGTGATCTTGAAGTCTCCACAGATGCGGACCTTCCCCGGTTCCCCTGGCTTGTTACTCGATGAACGCTTATGATGGGAACAATGGGCGTGGCCCACTCACTCCAGTCCACCTTAGACAGTACTCCTGAACGTTCCAGCCCTTCCAGCTCAGCTTCCACAGCAGGTCGTATCGCATACGGTACCGGTCTGGCTTTGAAAAATTTTGGGTTTGCATGTTCTGCAATCTTGATTTTTGCCTTAATTCCTCTCAGTGTTCCCAGTCCCTGTTGGAACACCTCTTTAGCCTCATCCAATATTCTGGACAATCGTTCAGGTTTGACATCGTTTTTTCCGGAATCTACCGTTATTGCGTTTAGGGAGTGCCAGTCCATATTTATTTTTCTGATCCACTCCCGTCCCAGAAGTGGTGGACCTCCCTCAGGTAGTACATATAAGTCCATTCCTTGGTGTTCTTTGCCCTTGTGTATCACCTTGACTTTTATCTTTCCGATGGGGTATACTTTTTGCCCCGTGTATGTCTGCAATACTATCTCTGTATCCCGTAGGGGAATATGTTTGAATAACTTTTTGTAATCTTGCTTATTCATGACCGTCAACGCCGATCCGGTGTCCAATTCCATCTTCACTTGGACTCCTGCTATCTGCAGTGTGACCCAAATAGTTTGTCGGTCAGCTTCCTTACTCACGTTGTGAATTCTCAGACTACCCAGTTCCTTGCTGTTGGAGTCTGAATCCGAATTCTGTTCATCCGAACTCTTCTCAGCCACCTTATGTACCTTTCTGCACTTTTCCTGTGGTGACTTTTTGTTGCTGGTCTTCTTTCCTGACCGGCATACTTTAGCTATGTGACCAAGCTTGCCACATTTTCTACATTCCTGGTTTTTAAACCAGCATTGGTTCTGATCGTGTGTTGTCTTTCCACAACGATAACATTTCATTGTACCCAAAGCCATTTGATCTACGCTGAGTACCGCTGCCTTCAGCTGCATTTCCGCAGTGCCTCTCGCTGCGGCTTCGTGCGATGCTGCAATAGTGACAGCCTTATCAAGTGTAAGATCATTCTCTTCAAGTAGCCGCTTTTGTGTTCCTTCTTTCGACAACCCACACACGAATTTGTCTCTCAGTGCCTCTGTCAGGCTTTCCCCAAACTGGCAGTATTTCGCTAGCTTACGCAGTTCAATTAAATACTCCGCGTTGCTTTCCTCTTTCAGTTGTGTTCTCGCATAAAATTTAAATCGTTCCGCTAACATCAGCGGTGTGGGGTTCAAATGATTCTTCAGGACAGCAACAATTTTAGCGAAAGTCTGATCCGCCGGTTTAGCTGGTGATAGAAGATGCTTCAATAGCCCGTATGTCTTCGCACCCATTGAGTTTAGTAAGGTTAGTGCTTTATCTTCATCTGATATTTTATTTGCCTTACAATATATCTCTATGCGTTCTATATACGTGGCCCAATCTTCAACATCGGGATCGAAATCGTTGCTGTTACCACGCTTAGGCATCCTCGCGATCTTCTTGAGAAACAAAAGAATTATTTATTTATTTTTTACAAAATGGCGGTTTCCCGCGCTTGTCTTCTTCCCCAGCCTCCGAAAATGGCGGCTTCCCACGTTTGCCTTTCTCCCCCGCTGGCTGTAATGGCGATTGCCGTATTGCTGCGTTCGCCCTCCCCCAGCGGTTTTCAAATCGTGCCTCCCAGCCCCTCTTGCAGTCCGGTCCTTTCCCCCCGGCTGCGGCTGAGTTCGCCGCGTTTTTTTATTTTTTTTATTTTCTCCCGCGCCTTACGCTGACCCGGTCGCTGCGCCTCGCGGCCTCGGTAGCTGCCCGGCCTTTTTCACCGGTCGCGGTCGAGCTCTCTCTCGACGCTGTTGCGTCTCCCAGCCCGCTTGCAGCCCGGTCTTTCGCACCGGCTGCGTTTGCATTCACCGCGGCTTCCGTGCCTTACGCTGCCCCAGCCTCAGCGCCTCTGGCCCCGGCTTCTGTCCGGCTCTTTTCCCCCGGCCGTGGTCGAGTTCTCCGCCCTTATATCCTCCGTTTTTTTTGTTATTTTCTCCCCTACTCACAGTCAACGTGGCCAACTTGCTGCTCGTCGCTGATCGGCTTACCCACCACCGTGATAGAAGGGATGATCACTGCCTGTTGCTGATGGAAGGCTTCGTGTCAGAATTCTTCCTTTGCTCTGCAGACCCGAGTCTTTTCTTAGCAGAATGATGAGGGCGGATGCCTCCTCTCGACGCCCGTTAAACTGCCTTGGATGTATCTCTGCCGCAGGGTAAGATCGTACTCGTCGCCACTGTTAAGTCTGTGTGTTATATTGAGAATTACTACACAGACCACAAGAGTAAACTTTAACAGGTCTTTACTAGTTGAAGGTCAGGGCGGAACTGCCCAATAAATCATTACACAGCACTTATATACCGGTGTGGTCACCACCGGTATTAAAGTATACAGCAGCCAAGATAAAGTAGTGCAACCCTTAAAATAGTTCTCTTAAAGGTGGAACGGTTACATACACTACAGAAATATTTCTGTATACATGTCATTAAAATAAATAAAGCGGCATGTCACAGTTTTCCATCCTTCCCGGTTCTACATGTCTCAAAAATGTTGTTAAAAAGTCACACAGCTTTTCAACAGCTGACGGGAAGTTTCCAAGTATTGTGGCCTGGAAGTTGGGCCATATGGCACCTGTTTTTCAGGCATTGCGCAGCCAATTTAGGCCCCAAAATGGCGGCAGGAAGTGCAGCGAATGTCATTGTGGTAGAGGAGGTAGCATTCTCGTCAGGAGTGCACGCCAGCTGGATTTAAAGCAACAACAAAAATTATGCAGAGAAGGGTCCATTTTCAAATGCCATAGCGATTTGGTCACCACAGGCTGATCTCACGCAGCACAACGGGACGCTAAGCTGCATGAAGGCACCCTCGCCAGCGCTATTTAAAGGGATCATGCAGTACTTACAGGTTAGTTGCTGGTTTACTATTTCTGGCTACTGTTTGACTTCTGGGCGTTTTCTGCTTAGTCCCAGCATTCTTCAAAGTTCACTTTCATGGCACAGAAAGAGGTTTTGCTGCTTTTGCACAGCTGTTGTTGATTGCCCCACATATTGTCCATGTGGGTAGCAGTCACGATTCTTTCATCCTCAGTGTCACCTTTATTCCAACCAGGCTGTGAAGTTACAGGACGGTTATTGGGTAACAAGGGTTATCATGACTCATGATTCCAGTTAGAAAACTGCGCACAGCTGCAGAGCTGGCCTACAATGAGAGGTATGCTGCCATATCATTGCGCGAACAAGCGATGTCCTCACGCAACGCTTCCGCTGCCTGGACTGTTTCGGAGGAGTTTGGCAGTACAACCCGGAGCGGGTATTCAGATTTGTGGTTGCATGCTGCATGCTCCACAACTTTACCATCATGAGGGATCCAGTCCTTACTATGATTTGCGAACCAACAAGTTCAGGAGGAAGAGGAAGATGAGGAGGAGGAGGAGGAGGCAGCGAGGCAACAACCAAGAGAGCCCTTATCAGCCCAAGCTCTCAGAGACCACCTCATCCAGGAGCGACTCAACTAAGTCAGATCTCCCATTCCCCATTCACCAACAATAACAACAACAACAATGTGTTTTTATATAGCGCCTTTAACGTAGTAAAACATCCCAAGTTGCTTCACAGGGGTATTATAAGACAAAAAATTTGACACCAAGCCACATAAGGAGAAATTAGGGCAGGTGACCAAAAGCTTGGTCAAAGTGGTAGGTTTTAAGGAGCAGTCTTAGAGGAGGAAAGAGAGGTAGCGAGGATGAGAGGTTTAGGCAGGGAATTCCAAAGCTTAATGCCTAGGCAACAGAAGGCACGGCCACCAATGATTGAGTGATTATAATCAGGGACAGAATTAGAAGAGGGCAGAATTAGAAGAGCGCAGATATCTCGGGGGGGTTGTGGGGCTGAAGGAGGTTACAGAGATAGGGAGGGGCGAGGTCATGAAAGGATTTGAAAACAAGGACGAGAATTTTGAAATTGAGGCGTTGCTTAACCGGGAGCCAATGTAGATCAGCGAGCACAGGGGTGATGGGTAAAAGGGAACAATCCCACAATCCTTACCTCTCTTCTTGTAGCCACCATCAGTTTGCCTTCCTTCACACAACAATTCTTGGTCTTGCCCTCACTTCACTAGAAAGATAAGTACCAAATCCAAATGCAAAAATAAATTGATCAAATAAATAATAAATCATTTACAGAAAAAAATCGCTCTTCGCCATTGTGCATTCCCTTAGTGCCTGTCTTGCGTGTTCGTTTCCCTACAGCTTTGGAGGTTGAAGGCTGCTGAGCTTCTATTGAGGACACTCCAGATGGCCTTGAGCAGCTCTGGACCTAGAGGGCCCAGCTGCAGACTGCACCATCTGGGGTTGGCTGAATGACACCAGCAAGGGCACTGAGAGAGTGGCTGGTGGGGGCACACTGTCATCCTGAGGGGGTCATGCATGCTGTCTCCCATCGAGCCAAGGCCATGCTCCTAAGGTGACACTTCAGCACTCCTAGTGCTGTGCTGGAGAATAGAGTGCTAGAGTGATGTAATGCCCTAGAAGCCTCTTTCAACAGTGACCCCCAGAGCCAAGATTGCAGCCATCTGAACTTCCATGGCAGTAGTTTGTGCTGTGATGGAAGCTGTCAGATTTGTCATGAGACGCTCCATCATGGTGGGTTCATTCACGAAAGGTCATGGACCTGAAACATAAGAACATAAGAAATAGGAGCAGGAGTAGGCCATTCGGCCCTTCGAGCCTGCGCCACCATTCAATGAGATCATGGCTGATCTTCTGCCTCAATTCCATTCACCGGCCTTATCGCCATATCCCTTGATGCCTTTACTAGTCAGAAATCTATCGACTTCTGTTTTGAATATACCCAATGACTGAGCCTCCACAGCCCTCTGGGGTAGAGAATTCCAAAGATTCACCACCCCCTGAAGAAATGTCTTCTCATCCCAGTCCTGAATGGCCTACCCTTTATCCTGAGGCTGTGGCCCCTGGTTCTAGACTCCCCAGCCAAGGGAAACATCAATGGGCTGGATTTTGCCAATGTGGAGCTTTTGGAGGAGGGATTCCCACTTGTCGGGTTTCAGTCCCGTCTCCATCAACTTCTGGCCAACCCACGCTATTTTCCCTTGATTGACCTTGTTAAGCCAGCCCAGTGGGCTTAACAGGCCAATTAAGGGAAAGCCCGTTACAGAGACCGTCAATGTATGACGCTTCATCTGTCAAAAATGTTTGAAGCTCTGTGAAGCTGTCAAACACTGACATTCTCTGTAGTTTGATGAGATCTTGAATTCAAGACTCATCAAACATTTTTATTTAGCAGAAGTTAGATGGTTGCTGCATTGGAGAATGCAACGGCCATCTGTCACCTCTGCCGCGGAGGTGCGAGACTCTCCGAATACCCACCAATTGAAGCCTGCAGGAAGAAACAAAGGTAAGTAAGCTTTTACTATCACTTTCCACTTACCTCACATAATCACCTCTCCACACTTACAACCATCAATTACCTTCACAGCGCACTTTTGCACCCCTCTGAACCCGCAGACCCACTACTCGCCTCGGTGACCCTGGCGGGGTTCGGAGCCTTCGGGAAGCTCGCACTTGTGTGGGCAAAATGGGGATAATCCGCTTATCTGCCTGTTAACTACCTGTTAACAGGCAGATAAGTGGTACTAAGCCCCTTCCCGCCTCCAAGGAGACAGGACCCAGCGCGGGTCGGCTACCCGCCTCCTGGTAAAATGGCATGGAGCCGGGTTGGGCACCCGCCCCCAGATTCTGCCATTTTCCCGTCAGTCCCGCCTCCATACCCGCCTCCCCAGGAAACAAGCAGACAGCATTGAATTTGTTCTCAACTGGCGTGGGTTATCCATGACCTCATCCGTACATTTGCCGTGCTATTCAATCTCTCGGCCTGTATGTCAGTGTTCTTCAACAAATAACACTACCACAAAACTGGTGTAGTGTGTTGAACTTTGTCAACAGAATCATGGGGCTGGATTTTGTCAGTGTGGGCGGGCTGGGGCGTGTCAGGTGGAAATCCTAAGTGAAGTGTTGAAAAAGTGCGATTTTCCCCTAATTGGCCAATTGATTTCCTGCATGTGGGAACCACTGGCCCAATTAGTCTTTTCATACAGAAAGTCGCATCCGATGATGTCATCAATGCTGTTGGATTTAAGGCCTGCAAGCAGCCTTGAATCTTCTGGAAACTGCAAAGGCTCTGCAATTTATATGAAGGAGTTGAATTGTGGAAAATGTCAACGATCAAGCAGAAGTGTGCTCCTCGATTTGATGAGCCCTCCCTCCAAGCTCTGGTGTACGGAGCCAGCTGTAATAAGGAGGTGCTGTTCCCTTCCTCAGGGAGAAAAAAGCCACTCCAGCAGACAAAAGCTGTGTGGTTACAAGTGGCCCAGGTTGTCAACTCCATTTCAATGAGCCGCAGAACCTGGCTGCAATGCAGGAAGAGGTTTCATGACCTTCTCCGCACCGGAAAAGTGAATATGACTTTCCATCACCCTCAATCTGATCCCCATCGCCTCTCCTCACCAGCACTCTGCTTTGCCAACCCACTTGACACTTACATCCCTGCACCCTTACCCATTCCCTCTCTCTCTATGGTCACATTCACTTAACTAATAGACCATGCAGCCCTCACACTTCCTATCACTGTGATGCCATGACAACAACTACTTACAACACACAGGGAGGGTCCTTTGTATCCTTCTAAGCATCTATGCTATGCATTCACTACACTCACCCCTTCCATGGTCCATGGAGGAGCTTAGTCGCAAGGGTATTGAAAACATGGTCATTGTTCAGAATAGAATGACATCTCTTGAGGAGCGATGGTCAGCTATTGGGCAAACAAAGCAGACCTTCATGCAAGTCCTCTGGAGTAGGACTTCCAGTGCAGAAATGGGTCTTCATGGCCCCCCTGCAGTGCAGCAAGGTGCTGTCAAGCCACTTGCTACCTCTGAAGTGGGGCTGACCCATGAGAGGGATGTTGGTGGCAGACAATAAGGAAGTGGGGGCTCCTCTCCAAGCGCTCACACGACCATGCCACTGCAAAGCCCTCGGTCAGAGCCCCACCAGAGTCCTCACCCAAATGAGATCGGCGTCTCAACCCCTGCACAGCCGCAGGAGCAGCAGACTGTTGCCAAGCTCTCACAGGCTCGGAACCCCAGAGGACGCCCGCCAAAGGTGTCGAGACAGGAGCAGCAAGAAAGTGAGCAAGGGGCCTCCACATCTGCTGAAGCCACAGGGGAAGCACCATGTAGGAGCACGCGTAAGAGGAAGATAAAGCACAAGTAGTCACAAGGGTAGTCACTTGGGTGCTGTGTTGTTTTGTTTTTGGACCAGCCATCATTGTGATTGTATTATAAAGTGCTTTGATGGCAAACTGTTGAAGTTGTGGCCTGTGTCATTTCGCAAATGGGACTTTCACACTGAGGGCTTAGGGAGCCTTGCGATTATCAGAATGGTGGTCCTCTCCACTTCCTGCGCCAAGGCCTCCAGAGAACCTTGGGGCTTGATTTTGCCAGGCCCGAGGAGGCGGGATTGGAGGCGTGTGAGGTGGTAAAATCGCAAAAAATGGCGTGCAGGCCCAATCCTGCCTCCATCCCGCCTCCGAGCAATTTTCCCACATGCGAGTTTTCTGACCTCATTTCCATCTTGCCTCCAAGAGGCGGGATAGGTCCTTAAGGCCCTTAACAACCACTTAATTGCCTCTATAATCCCATTTTGAGAGGCCTTTTTGATTTTCCCACTTTTCCCACATGCTGCACACCTCCTCTGGAACACGCCAGTGAATCCTGGCGGCCTCACAAGTGGACTGCTTACTAACAGCTGCAGCTCCACCATTAAAAAGGAGTTTTCAGCAATCATCATTTGCAGGTGGCAGAACGTTGTTGTCTCAGGTCTGGGGGAACTTTTAGCAGGCATACTCATTGTTGTGGAAGTTTGGAGCCTGACACCCATCTCCAGTGTGACCTCCTGGGAAACCACTCTCCCCATCTTGAATGAGCACTTCCTCAACTGAGGCATATACCAGAAGAATTGGAACTATTTATTTCCTTTCCTCCTGGACATCAGATTCGGATGAAGACCAGCCGCGGCAGCAGCAGAACCCTGACCAACAGCAGCACCAACAGCAGCAGCAACAACAGGAGCGCCAAGCTGCTGCTCACCCACCTGAAGCTGCACAGGCCAGAAGGTGCCAGCGCATGGAAGCACGACGGTGCACGAGATACCCCCAAAACAGGGTCTACAGACAGAGGATGAGCTACCTCAACATGACTGAGCAGCAGTGCCAAAGGAGGCTCCGACTTTCGCGAGAGGTAGTGGGTGACATCTGTGCAATGCTGCAACAAGACCTGGAGCCCAGAGGAGAAGGTGGACAACGCTTACCAGTGGCTGTCAAAGTCACCACCGCACTCAACTTTTTTGCTTCATGCTCATTTCAGGGATCAGCAGCAGACATCAGCGGCATCTCCCAGGCAACTACACACACTTGCATTACGCAGGTAACTGATGCCCTCTTTGCCATCGCGCACAATTACTTCAATTTCTCCAAGGATCAAACCAGTGTAACTGCGCGTGCGGTTGGATTCGACAATCTGGCAGACTTTCCGAGGGTGCAGGGTGTTGTTGACTGCACACATGTGGCCCTTAAGGCACCCCATCACAATCCAGGTATTTTTGTCAACCGCAAGGGCTTCAACTCCCTCAACGTACAGCTGGTGTGTGACCACAAGAAGGAAATTTTGCATGTTTGTGCCAAGTACCCTGGCAGTTGCCATGACTCCTTCATCCTGCGCCAGTCTAGTGTGCCTCCGCTCTTCAGTCTGCCAGACCAACTTTTCGGATGGCTACTTGGAGACAAGGGCTAATGATGCCATTGAGGAGCCCATCCACCGAAGCTGAGGAGCGCTACAACTCCAGCCACATTTCCACCAGATCCATAATCGAGCAAACCATCGGCTTGCTGAAGATGCACTTCAGATGCTTTGATAGATCAGGTGGAGCCCTGCAGTACTCAGCAGCCAGGGTCTCCAGAATGGTTGTGGTTTGCTGTGCACTTCACAACATGGCACAGCATCATGGCTTGCAGATGCCTGAGGAGCAAGTGGCTCATCACATAGCCTCCTCAGATGAGGAGGAGGAGGAGAAGGAGGAGAGCAATAACGAAAAGCTTGCAGAGGCCCATCAACCAGCGGCAGCAGCATGCGAGCACATTGCTGCCCGAGATGCAAAGCACGCACTCATCTTGGCCAGATTTGCTTAGCCTGCACAATCAAACAATTTTGCCTCACACCTGCTTATCAGACCATCAACAATGGCCAAGAACCTGCGGATTCCTATCACTCTGACCACCAGACTGACAATTGCAAGTCATTCTAAGCCCTCAATGTGGAAGTCCCATTAGCGAAATGACACATGCCACAACTGCAACAGTTTGCCATCGGAATTTTTAATGACAATAACCAACTGATGGCTTTTCAAAATTAAACATAACATTACACCCAAGTGACTACCCTTGTGACTACTTGTGCAGTATCTTCCTCTTACGCGTGCTCCTACGTGGTGCTTCTCCTGTGGCTTCAGCAGATGTGGAGGCCCCTTGCTCACTTTCTTGCTGCTCCTGTCTCGACACCTTTGGCGGGAGTCCTCTGGGGTTGCGAACCTGTGAGGGCTCGGCAACAGTCTGCTGCTCCTGCGGCTGTGCGGGGGTTGAGACGCCGATCTCAGTTGGGTGGGGACTCTGGTGGGGCTCTGACCGAGGGCTTTGCAGTGGCATGGTCATGTGAGCGCTTGGAGAGGAGCCACCACTTCCTTGCTGTCTGCCACCAACATCCCTCTCATGAGTCAGCCCCACTTCAGAGCTAGCAAGTGGCTGGACAGCACCTTGCTGCACTGCAGTGGGGCCATGAGGACCCGTTTCTGTACTGGAAGTCCTACTCCCGAGGACTTGCATGAAGGTCTGGTTTGTTTGCTCAATAGCTGACCATCACTCCTCAAGAGATGTCAGTCTATTCTGAACAATTATTGACGTAAGAAAACTACTAGGCACTTGGTCTAAGCGTTAAACAAAGCTTTAATCAACTGTTTTACAACATGGAGGTCTAGTTGTGTCCTTCACTAGTTCCTGTTAAGAATGTCCTGCGCAAGCTGGGCCTGTGCCCGAGTATTTATACTCTCCCTGGATAGCGCCACCCGAGGGCACTCAGTATTCTTTCATAAGTCTTTCTTTCATGAATGACTGATTCATGTCATTTTTCCCGCCTGAAGGATTGGTAGTCCAGCAACTTCTTTCTATCAGATTAATCGGACTACGAATAGCCGCAGTCGTTTGGTTCTCCATTTGTGGCTGGAAGGCATGTCTCCTCAGACTGTGTCTTGGTCCCTGGGTAGCTTGGTTCGTAGCGGTGGGCTGGCAGAGCCCGTGTCGCCTTGATCGACCTGAGGGGGACTGGGGAGATCGTGGCTCCGGGTGCGGGCCCCCACCAGCGCAGAGCTGGCTTCACCCTGCTCAGTAGTTGGTGACTGACCAGCGTCCTGGCTTCGGGTGGTCATCCCACGGGGAGTGCTCTGTTCCCCGGGCTGATCTGGCGGAGTAGCTGGCAGATCCCTTGACGTCCCGGGTAGGGCGTCATCCTCGGGGGAGCGCAGAGTATCAGCATCGTTAATACGGATCCCTCTATCGATTGGGTCCGTGGGACCATTTGGGCAGGGAGCCAGATCCCGAAGTGAAACTGTGGACTCCCGGCCATCAGGGTACCAGACGTACACGTATGTAGGATTGACATCCGTTAGTTCCACTTTGTCGACGAGGGGATCACTCTTGGAGGATCGGACAAATCTTCGGAGCAGCACGGGGCCAGGAGCTGCCAACCATGATGGTAGGGACGTCCCATGAGTGGAGCAATGCTGGAACCCGAAGAATCGTTCGTGAGGAGTAACATTGGTGGATGTAGAAAGGAGAGACCTGATGGAATGCAACACGTCAGGGAGCATAGTTTCGGTCTGAGGAGACGTGTCTTCCAGCCACAAATGGAGATCCAAACGACTGTGGCTATTCGTAGTCCGACTAACCCGATAGAAGGAAGTCGCCGGATTACCAATCCTTCAGGCGGGAAGAATGACATGAATCAGTCATTCATGAAAGAAAGACTTATGAAATAATACTGAGCGGCCTGCGGAGGTGCTGTCCAGGGAGAGTATAAGTACTCGGGCACGGGCCCAGCTTGCAGGCCGCTCAGTATTATTTGATAAGTCTTTCTTTCGCGAATGACTGATTCAGGTCAATTACCATGTTTTCCATACCCTGGCGACTAAGCTCCTCCATGGACGTAGCCATCCTCTCCTCTACCATAGCCATCCTCTCCTCTATGGTAGCCAGCCTTACCATGGAGGTAGCCATCCTTTCCACGGAGGTTGCCAACCTTTCCGTGATGATGCGTTCATGCGCCAATGCCTCCACAAAGGCTCTGCTCATGTTAGCAATGGATTCCTCCATTCGCTTCACACTCGCAACGACCCTGGAGACAAAACCTGCCAGAGACTCCTGCACCTGTTCCTGGAGTTCCAGCACCACTCCCCTTCTGGATGGACCCAGAGGCAAAGGGTCGACATGCAGCTGAGCCGAGCTAGCAGTGCCCTGCACCCTCCGACGAGGACTCTCCACTGCTGTCCCTGTCTCCACCATCTGCTGATGCTCACTTGTGAGCTGTGATACACCAGGTGACAACACTACTCTATCCCGCGAAGGTCCCACCGAGGTATGAGTGTCTGCGCTGGTGCTGGGTGCGCTGAATTCCGCTGACGCTGCGCCCTCAGAGGTTGCAGCTTCCTCCTGGACAGTGGGGATGGGGGCTTCCGATGGTCCTGTGGGGGAGTAAAGGAAAGAGTTAGAGATGTGAGGTAAAGGTTACATGCACATTGAATATTGCAGATGACCATAAGTCAATCTGTTAGAGCATCAGAATCATTATCAGTGACTCATGCATGTCAATGAGAGAGGTGCCAAACTATTCTGTCACCAGC
This sequence comes from Somniosus microcephalus, assembly GCF_052327205.1. NCBI lineage: Eukaryota > Metazoa > Chordata > Chondrichthyes > Squaliformes > Somniosidae > Somniosus > Somniosus microcephalus. The sequence continues at coordinate 85,489,624 of NC_141002.1, read as the reverse complement.
TTGCTGTGATGCGCCCGTCTGTCCGTCCCCCACTTGGGAATCGTCCTCGATCCCGGCGATTTCCAGGGTCGCCTCCTCCGAGGTGGTGAGCTGGTCTACTGTCCTTGCTCTTTCCCTCTTTTTGTGGGCTCTCTTTTCCTGCAATGAGGGACACAAGTGGAGTTTGAGTGAGAATGAGGGAGTGAGTGTAGAGATTCCATAGCATAGATGCTTAGAAGGAGACAAAGGGCCCTACCTGTGTGTTGTAAGTTGTCATTGCATCACAGTGATAGAGAGTGTGAGGGCTGCATGGTCGAACAGTTAAGTGAATGTGACCATAGAGAGAGAGGGAATGGGTAAGGGTGCAGGGATGTAAGTGTCAAGTGGGATGTGGAGGAAGAGGTTGGCAAAGCAGTGTGCTGGTGAGGAGAGGCGATGGGGATGAGATTGAGGGTGATGGGAAAGTCATACTCACTTTTCCTGTGTGGAGAAGGTCATGAAACCTCTTCCTGCACTGCAGCCAGGTTCTGCGGCACATAGGCATAGAGTTGACCTCCTGGGCCACTTGCATGCACACAGCTTTAGTCTGCTGGGGAGGCTTCTTCCTCCCCGAGGAAGGGAAGAGCACCTCCTTATTTGCTCTTGCTCCCTGCACCAAAGTTGCAGGGCGGCGTCATCGAACCTTGGAGCGCACTTTGGCCTACTGCTGGACATAGTTGCTGAATGAAGCGATCACAACAATGGGCATAAAATTTAAGGTCTCCAGAAGAAGCAAGGTTGCTTGCAGGAACTTAAATCCAGCAGCATTGATGACATCATCGGAGGCGACTTTCAGGATGGAAAGCCTCATTGGGCCAGGGGTTCCCACACGCTGGAAATCAATTGCCCAATTAGGGGAAAATCGCACTTTTTTCCCACTTCACATCGGAGTCGGGTTCAGGACTCGAAAAACACCTGACACGCCCCCAGCCCGCCCCAATGGCAAAATCGAGCCCTTGGTGTCCGCTCTCTCCCTCCTTCAGCCTTTTCAATCCCAGGTAGCAAAATAGTTTTTCCAGCCAGAATCCACCTCCCCTATAAGAGCTGCTGCCCCCCTTCATGCATGCAGCCAATGAATAGTGTGGGCAGCAACCATGGAAACAAGCAGACAGCATTGAATTTGTTCGCAACTGACGTGGGTTATCCGTGACTTCATCCGTACGTTTGCCACGCTATTCAATCTCTAGGCCTGTACGTCAGTGCTCTTCAACAAATAACACTACCACAAAACTGGTGTAGTGTGTTGAACTTTGTCAACAGAATCATGATTTTAGTATTGCTTTAGAACAAAACAGCTTTGGCACCGGTCATCAGGTGATGACACTATGCAAATAAGTGCAGTGTGTCAAAATATTAGAAAATAATCCACACCCCCATCCACGATGTAAAAAACCATTGATTCTTCAGGCCATTCTGCGAGTTCATGAAAAAAATTTTGGCAGGAAAACAAGTATCGACATTTATTCACACCATGTAGGTGGGATACATGTATCCAAAAGACAAGTGGTCAGTAGTGGCAGTCCGTACCTGACTCCTGTACCTGATCAGTACCTGAACTCTGTGTAAAATTATTTAATGGACTGAAAATTTGGGCAGTGTGTATAATGTGCTGTTGAATTTTACCCCCACACAGTGCATTTTTCCACCCCATTTAAGCCCATGATGTAAAACGGGGTCCTCACTGCCTTCAGGAATAGTTTGCTTAGAGTAGAAAACTGCCCTTTACAAACATCATTCTAATTGAATGGCAGAACAGGCTCGAGGGGGCTGAATGGCTTACTCCTGTTCAACGTTCCCTATAAGCCGCGCAGTATTATATAAGTCCTGTGCAGCCCGGGATTGGCTTTTCCTATGCACGAATCGGTGAATGGGCCGCGCACCCAAAAAAAACATTAAGGGGAACATTGCTCCTGTTCCTACGTTCCTAAGTGTGGAGATGCCGGAGTTGGACTGGGGTGGACAAATGTGATATACCTATCAATTCATCCAATGAAAAGCGACGAGTTAAGATAGTAACTATAGGTTTTTATTGGCTAAATAACAGAGCCCACCCTCATGGGTGATCGGGTCCAACAAGGAGGAATACCAGCCAGTCGACCACCTTTATACCTGGGCAAGCAGGCGGAGCCATGGGCGGAGTCAGCTGTGGTCAGCCCAGGTATAACAGCGTGACAAGAGGTGACCTTGTGTAGTGATACAACAGTGTAAACAGTGATAACCATAGTGTAACGATATAAACAGTGATAACCATAGTGTAACGATAGTGAACGATAAAAGTGGTTTACCACATTCACCCCTTGTTTAGATTTGAGTCCGGCGGGGTGAAGTGTACTACCAGTTCGGGTATGTCAGTCTGTCCGGAGGCCTTGTAAGTCTTTCTGATCGGCGCAGCAGCGGCGGCGGTGGTGCAGTATCCGATGTTAATGCTGGTGTCTGCGTGGTCGGCGAAGGCTCGTGGGGTTCCGGCATGCCGTCTACCTGGGCTGGATTTGGGGGAGTGGTGGGGGGTAACGGTGGTGTCTCAGGGGTGCCCGAGGGTGCAAGGTCTCGTAAGGAGACTGTGTCCTCCCGCCCGTCTGGGTACGCCACATAGGCGTACTGGGGGTTGGCGTGCAGGAGGTCCACCCTCTCGACCAGGGGGTCCGTTTTATGGGCCCTCACGTGCTTTCGCAGCAAGACGGGCCCCGGAGAAGTCAGCCATGTTGGTAGCGAGGTTCCCGTAGTCGACTTCCTGGGGAAAACAAACACTCGTTCATGGGGGGTGGCGTTAATGGCCGTGCAAAGCAGTGACCGGATGGAATGCAGCGCTGCCGGGAGGACTTCCTGCCAGCGAGAGGTTGGGAGGCCCTTAGACTTTAAGGCTAAGAGAACGGCCTTCCAGACAGTCGCGTTCTCTCTTTCCACCTGGCCGTTCCCTCTGGGGTTGTAGCTGGTGGTCCTGCTTGCAGCGATACCTCTCGCTAATAGGAACTGGCGAAGTTCCTCGCTCATGAAGGATGAGCCCCGGTCGCTATGTATATAGTTCGGGAACCCGAACAAGGCGAAGAGGTCGTTCAGGCATTTGATGACCGTGGTACTGGTCATGTCTGGGCAGGGGAAGGCAAAGGGGAAACGGGAGTACTCATCAATGATGTTGAGGAAGTACACATTACGGTCAGAGGACGGGAGGGGCCCCTTAAAATCGATGCTCAAGCGCTCGAATGGGCGGGTGGCCTTGATCAGGCTTGCTCTGTCCGGCCTAAAGAAATGCGGTTTGCATTCGGCACAGGTTTGGCAGTTCCTGGTCATGGTCCTGACCTCCTCGATGGAGTAGGGCAGGTTGCGGGCCTTAATGAAGTGGTAAAGTCTGGTGACCCCGGGGTGGCAGAGGTCGTTGTGGAGGGTCTGCAGTCTATCAATTTGCGCGTTGGCGCATGTACTTCGTGATAGAGCATCTGGGGGTTCGTTCAGTTTACCAAGCCGGTACAAGATATCATAATCATAGGTGGAGAGCTCGATTCTCCACCTCAAGATCTTGTCGTTCTTGATTTTGCCCCTCAGCTTGTTATTAAACATAAAAGCGACCGAACGCTGGTCGGTGAGGAGGGTAAATCGTTTGCCTGCCAGGTAATGCCTCCAGCGTCGTACTGCCTCCACAATCGCCTGGGCCTCCTTCTCGACCGAAGAGTGTCGGATCTCAGGGCCCTGGAGGGTCCTTGAAAAGAAGGCCACTGGTCTACCCGCCTGGTTAAGGGTTGCAGCTAGGGCGAAGTCGGATGCATCGCTCTCCACTTGGAAAGGGATAGACTCATCCACCGCGTGCATTGTGGCCTTAGCAATGTCTCCCTTTATGAGGGAGAAGGCTGCGCACGCTTCTGCCGTCAGGGGGAAGGAGGTGGACTTCATGAGGGGTCTGGCTTTGTCCGCATAATTCGGCACCCATTGGGTATAGTAGGCGAAGAGACCTAGGGTTCTCTTCAGCGCCTTTGGACAGTGGGGGAGGGGAAGCTCCATAAGGGGGCGCATTCTTTCGGGGTCGGGGCCGATGACTCCGTTCTCTACTACGCAGCCGAGGATGGCAAAACGCGGGGTGTTAAACACACATTTCTCCTTATTGTAAGTGAGGTTCAGCCGTTCGGCCGTACGGAGGAATTTCTCCAGATTAACATCATGATCCTGCTGGTCGCGGCCGCAGATGGTGACGTTATCTAGATAAGGGAACGTGGCCTGCAGCCCGTTCTGGTCAACCATCCGGTCCATCTCCCTTTGGAAGACCAAAACCCCGTTGGTGACGCCGAAGGGAACCCTAAGGAAGTGGTAGAGGCGGCCATTCGCCTCGAAGGCGGTATACTGGCGGTCCTCAGGGCGGATAGGGAGTTGGTGATAGGCCGACTTAAGGTCGATGGTAGAGAATACCCGGTATTGTGCAATCTGATTGACCATATCAGATATGCGGGGAAGGGGGTATGTGTCCAGCTGGGTGTACCGGCTTATGGTTTGGCTGTAGTCGATGACCAGGCGGTTTTTATTGCCGGTCTTAACGACTACGACCTGGGCACGCCAGGGGCTGTTGCTCCTCTCGATGATGCCCTCCTTCAGGAGACGCTGCACCTCAGAGCTAATAAAAGCTCTGTCCCCGGCGCTGTACCGCCTGCTCTTGGTGGCGACGGGTTTACAGTCGCGGGTGAGGTTAGCGAACAGGGAGGGGGGCGGGACCTTGAGGGTGGATAGGCCGCAGGTGGTACGCGGTGGGCGGTTTAAAGGCTGCTGGTTGTCGACTGTGAGTGGGGGGAGGTGTCCACCGTATGCCAAAGTGACACTTTGAAGGTGGGATTGGAAGTCCAGCCCTAGTAGGACGGCAGCGCAGAGCTGGGGCAGGACGAGGAGTTTAAAATTTTTATACTCCGTGCCCCTAGCCGACAGGGTCACAACACAGTAGCCACTGATGTCTGTAGAATGGGACCTCGACGCCATTGAGATCCGGTTGCGCGTTGGCCGGACAGTGAGGGAGTAGTGGCTCACCGTGTCTGGATGGATGAAACTCTCCGTGCTTCCGCTGTCGAACAGGCAGGTCGTGGCATGGCCGTTTACTTTGATGTCCATCATGGACTTGGACAGGTGATGCGGGCAAGCTTGGTCCAGTGTGACGGAGGCTAGTGTATGGCTGAGCGAGCTGCTGTAGTCTGCGGGTGAGGCGGTGGTCGGGTCTGGAGACAAGGTGGCGGTCGAGTGTGGTGGACAAAATGGCGGCGCCCACGACGTTGAATAAAATGGCGGAGAAGATGGCCGCCCCCACAACTCACATGAGGCACTGCTGGCGTCGGTGGCCTTGATCAAAGATGGCCGCCCCCACGACTCACACGAGGGGATACTGGCATCTGTGGCCTTGATGAAAGATGGCCGCCCCCACAACTCGCATGAGGCACTGCTGGTGTCTGTGGCTCTCCCCCTGCAGGCCTTCGCGAAGTGGCCTTTCTTGTGGCAGTCGGAGCAAGTCGCGTTTCTTGCAGGGCAGCGCGTCCTCGGGTGTTTCGCCTGGCCACAGAAGAAGCAGCCGGCGGCCCGATCGCGGGGCTCCGATGTCGCAGCCGGTACCGGGGGTGGCGGTCCCAATCGGTTCTGGGACGCCGACGCTGAGGTAGGTCCCAGAGGCGGCGGTGCGAGGGGTATTGCGGCCGGGGTCGGGCCCGAGTCCCAGGGTCGCGCAGCACAATACCTGGAGTACGCCTCGAGGTCCCGATGGGCCACTTCCAGAGAGCGAGCGAGGGCTGCAGTTGTATTCAGGTCGAGGTCCTTTGATTCGAGCAGTCTTTGCCATGAGTAGTCGGACCGAAGGCCTTTCACGAAGGCATCGCAGATATTCCCTTCAGTATTTTCTGCAGCCGTTACAGCTTTAAAGTCACAGTCCCTGCCGAGTGTTTGTAGCACCCGTAAAAATTCATCTACAGACTCTCCTGGCTGTTGCGAGCGGGATCTTAGGAGATGTCTGGCATACATAGAATTTACCGGGCTCCGGTACTGCTCTTTCAGCAGGTTGAGGGCGTCCTCGTATGTAGCAAGGTCCCGGATGAATGCAAATACTTTTGGGCTCACCTGGGCGGTCAGAACTCTTAGTTTGGATCCCGGAGGCATGCCGGATTCTCCCAGGTAGGATTCGAAACAGCTCAGCCAGTGTTCGAAGTCGAGGGCTGAGTTCGCTGCCTGAGGGTTTAGATCCAGGTACGGCGGTCGGAGGGCTCGCAGCCAGGTCGGCTGCTGTGGCTGTTGTAGCTGGCCGTTTGGCTGGTCGTTTGGCTGCTCCGATCCACTCATTTCAAAATTTAGCCAATAAAATTGATATACCTATCAATTCATCCAATGAAAAGCGACGAGTTAAGATAGTAACTATAGGTTTTTATTGGCTAAATAACAGAGCCCACCCTCATGGGTGATCGGGTCCAACAAGGAGGAATACCAGCCAGTCGACCACCTTTATACCTGGGCAAGCAGGCGGAGCCATGGGCGGAGTCAGCTGTGGTCAGCCCAGGTATAACAGCGTGACAAGAGGTGACCTTGTGTAGTGATACAACAGTGTAAACAGTGATAACCATAGTGTAACGATATAAACAGTGATAACCATAGTGTAACGATAGTGAACGATAAAAGTGGTTTACCACAAAATGTAAGAAGTCACACAACACCAGGTTATAGTCCAACAGTTTTATTTGAAATCACAAGCTTTCGGAGCGCTGCTCCTTCGTCAGGTGAAGTGGAGAGATGCAAAAAGACACAGCTTATATAGTCAGAGAATAATGCCAGATGATTACAGGTAATAATCATAATCATAATCAACTTTATTGTCATTGTTAGTGCACAAGTGCAGTACAACGAAATGTAGGCTTGCGGCTCCCGAGAGTGTACATTTAGATTAAGACATTTAAACATTCAACATTCATTTGGCTTGTAATACATTAACATAAACAGAATAAAGTGCACTGGCAGATGTGCAGGCTTTAGAGTTTATTTGTGGAGTTCAGTAGGATGACAGCCCTGGAAAAGAAGCTGTTCCTAAATCTGGTCGTTCGGGTGCGAATGCATCTGTAGCGTCTCCCAGATGGCAGGAGGGTGAACAGACTGTGGCTGGGGTGGGTAGGGCCTTTGATGATGGTCCGTGACCTCCGTAAACAGCGTTTCTGGTATATGTGCTCTATGGTCGGTAGCCGGGTGCCGGTAATGCGTTGGGCAGTTTTGACTACCCGCTGCAGGGCTTTCCGGTCATAGTAGCTACAGCTGCCATACCATACTGTGATACAGTTCGTCAGGATGCTCTCTATTGTGCAGCGGTAAAAGTTAGAGAGGATCAGGGGTGACAGGTTACATCCCTTCAGCCTCCTTAGGAAATATAGGCGCTGCTGGGCCTTCTTCACCAGAGAGGAGGTATTGAGGGACCAGGAGAGGTCTTCCGTGATGTGGACTCCGAGGAACTTAAAGCTGTCCACCCTTTCCACCACAGCCCCATGGATGTGGATGGGGGGGTGACTTCCGCCTTTAGACTTCCTGAAGTCCACAATGATTTCTTTGGTTTTCTTGATGTTGAGGGCCAGGTTGTTATCGGCGCACCACTTCACGAGATGCTGGACTTCCTCCCTGTAGGCTGACTCATCGTTGTTGGTGATCTGGCCTACCACCGTGGTATCATCCGCAAACTTGATGATGGTGTTGGAACCATGAACAGCCACACAGTCGTGGGTGAAGAGGAAGTAGAGGAGGGGGCTCAGCACACATCCTTGTGGGGCCCCCATGTTCAGGGTCGCGGGGGGGAGGTGTGGTTACCTAATTTGACAGACTGGGGCCTGTTTGTTAGGAAGTCCAGGGTCCAGTTGCAGAGGGAAGTGTTCAGGTCAAGAGTGTGGAGTTTGGTGGCCAGCTTGTTGGGGACGATATTGTTGAATGCTGAGCTGTAGTCTATGAACAGCATTCTGATGTAGGTCTCTTTACCGTCTAAGTGATTCAGTGCAGAGTGTAGAGCAGTTGTGATTGCATCCTCCGTTGATCTGTTTGCACGATAGGCAAACTGGTGTTGGTCAAGAGAGGCGGGAACACTGGCTTTGATGTGAGCCAGGGCCAGTCTCTCGAAACACTTCATTATGATGGGTGTGAGTGCGACAGGTCGATAGTCGTTCAGACACGTCACAGCCGTTTGCTTTGGCACAGGAATAATGGTTGCGGCCTTGAAGCATGTAGGGACTACTGCCTGGGCCAATGACAGATTGAAGATGGCGGTGAAGACATCAGCCAGCTGATCAGCACATTCCTTAAGTACCCGTCCAGGGATCTTTCTAACTGCCATTTATCACACCTCGGCAGAGAGATAATCACAGCGATCAAAGGTGTGAATGGTGTCCAAACAGGTTAGTCAGGCTTAGAAGGCCAATTAAGGGAAAGCCAGTTACTGGTGACGTCAGCGAGTGACGTTTCATCTGTCAAGAGCTTTTGACAGATGAATTGTCATCTTTTGACAGCTCTGTGCAGCTGTCAAACACTGACAATCTGTCTTCTAAGTTGAAACCTGGGACACAAGCGTACTTAGAGATCTGTCCTGAGCAGAAAGCAGAAGGCTGATGCATTTGAGAATGCAGCAGCCATTCTGCTTTCTCTGCCGGCGAGATGAGGGACTCCCAAGATCTGAAGTGATGAAGTCTGGAGGAAGAAGCAAAGGTAAATAAAGCTTTTAAAACACTTTAGACTCACCTCACACCCTTACCTATGCACCCATCACTCACCTGCACACCGGACATCTCGGCCCCTCCGACCCCCGCAGACCCACAGCTCACCTCGCTGACCCTGGCGTGGTTCGGAGCCATCGGGAAGCCCACACTTTAGGTGGCAAAATAGGGATTATCCAAAAAACTGCCTGTTAACTACCTGTTAACAAGCAGTTAATTGGCATTAATCCTCTTCCCGCCTCGAGGAGGCGGCTCCCAGCACGGGTTGGGTACCCGCCTCCTGGGAAGATGGCATGGAGGCAGGTTGGGGGCGGGATAGGTACCTGTCCCCAGATTCTGCCATTTTCCAGGCAGTCCCACCTCCATACCCACCTCCCCAGGACTGACAAAATCGCCCCCTCAGACTGGGATGAATTCTATTCTGCTTGTCCTGCAGCAAAAATGTGTTTGTGTTCTGTTTCAAGACTGAGGTCCATTTTGCTGCTACATAAATTTTGATTGCAGGTCAAGAATGGGAACCAGATCTCAAATAATTTCTGTTGTTTCAACCTCACCAAGTGCATTATTTTTATGAACTGGATAACTTTCCATAGCACCTCAACTCACACTGATCACATGGCAGGGGGTGGCGGGGGGGAATCTTGATCGAGTCCTGTCTTTCGATGACTGGGGATCTTTTGCTGGGGCCTCACGTGCAGTTCCACCAGCAATAAATGAAAAGAAGGCCAAATTAAAATGAAATCCCGCCGAGAAAGATGGGGCCCCAAAGCCTCGACGGAAGGTTGGGGAGAGATTTCAGGCTGCATTTGGGAGAGAGCCAAGGCGCCAGGCCATATTCAGGTTATAGGGACCACTAAGAATAGGTTCATGATTCAGTGTGCTGCGTCTGACTCCATTTTGTGCTTGGTCATATTTTGGATTCCATAAACTACTTTTTTGCTGGACCTTTGGGCGCAGCACAAAATGTGAAAGACTGAACCCTCCTTAACCTTCCATTGAGGCTTTGGGACCCCATCTGACCAGGCGGGATTTCATTTTAATTTGGCCTTCTTTTCATTTATTGCCGGTGGAACTGCGCGTGAGGCCTCAGCAAAAGATTCACAGTCATCAAAAGATAGGACTTGATCAAGATCCCTTCCCCAGGCTATCTTCTCTGTACTTGTATTGTCTGAGTCCATTAAAATGATGGTTGCATATCCCCGAGGGCAGACTCTCTTATAATTGTTGCGGACATTTAATAATATATCACCTTAGAAACCGTATGAGTAATACATCTTTTCTGTGCCGTATAGATAGACAGGAAACGTACAGGAAGGTTGACCGGGGAAAAAATATGTCTAAGGTAATAGGACTGAAAAAAGCAGTGGTGCAGAAAGGAGAATGAAAGATAGTATATAATATAGCAAGTTATCATGTCCTCGGAACACTTCATAACCAGTGAATTGTTTTTTGAAAAGCATTCACTGTTGTTATGTAGGCAGGACTCATGAGGAGCAACAAATTAAGCACATGCAAAGTTGAAAAGGCAAACAGAAAGTATGAGTAAGTGATTCAACAGCTCACACTGAAATACTGCTGTTTGAGCAACGTCTCATTCATAGAAGTGTAATATTTAGTCTTGAGAAGGGATGAATGAGCAGCAGCAGCATTCAAGGAGAATTGTTGACATGAAGCCATGGAAAAGTTCACAACGCCAACCCATGACTGATCCACGCGCCCAACTGACAAAGGGATTCACTTTGCTTCCAATTTCCACCTTTCCCTCACCTTCACATAGTCCATCTCCGACTCTTCCCTTCCCTTCCTCGACTTCTCCGTCTCCATCTCTGGTGATAGGTTATTGACAAACATCCACTACAAGCCCACTGACTCCCACAGCTACCTGGACTACACTTCCTCCCACCCCACTTCCTGTAAGGACTCTATTCCATTCTCCTAGTTTCTCCGTCTCCGCCGCATCTGCTCTGACGATGCCACCTTCCATACCAGTGCTTCCGACATGTCTCCCTTTTCCTCAACCGAGGATTCCCCTCCACCATGGTTGACACGGCCCTTGGCCGTGTCTGTTCCATCTCCTGCACTTCTGCCCTCACCCCTGGCCCCCTCCCGGAACCACGATAGGGTTCCCCTTGTCCTCACCTTTCACCCCACCAGCCTCCACATTCAACGGATCATCCTCCGCCATTTCCGCCACCTCCAGCGTGATCCCACCACCAAACACATCTTCCCCTCACCTCCCCTTTCAGCATTCCAAAGGGACCGCTCCCTCCATGACACCCTGGTCCACTCCTCTATCACCCCCAACACCCCTTCCCCTTCGCCCGGCGCCTTCCTGTGCAAGCGCAGTAGCTGCAACAAATGCCCTTATACCTCCCCCCTTCCCACTGTCCAGGGCCCCAAACACCCCTTCCAGGTGAAACAGCGATTTAATTGTACTTCTTCCAATTTAGTATACTGTATTCGCTGCTCACGATGTGGTCTCCTCTACATTGGGGAGACCAAATGCAGATTGGGTGACCGCTTTGTGGAACACCTCCGTTCAGTCCGTAAGGGTGACCCCGAGCTTCCGGTCACCTATCACTTTAATTCTCTGCTCCATTCCCACTCAGACCTCACCGTCCGCGGCCTCTTGCATTGTTCCACTGAAGCTCAATGTAAGCTCGAGAAACAGCACCTCATCTTTCGATGAGGCACTCTACAGCCTTCTGGACTCAAAATAGAGTTCAACAATTTCAGATCATAACCTCGGCCACCATCATATATATTTTTTTCCACACTTTTGTTTATTTGTTTGTGTTTTCTTTTCTTCTCTCCCACATGGCAGCTGTCTTTCATTCTGCAAGCACAATTTACACTTCATCTAGAGCCATCCTTTGTTTCTTAACCTGTCCCATTACCATCTCCTTTTGCCTTGAATATCTCTTAATGTCTCTTAACCTCTCCTGCTATCTATCCTATCATAGACCTTCCCTTTTGTTCTTTCATCCCCTCCCCCCTTTCCCAGCTCCTACACTTGCTTAAAAATCTGTTCCATTTCCTGCTTTTTTCCAGTTCTGACGAAAGGTCATCAACCTGAAACGTTAACTCTGTTTCTCTCTTCACAGATGCTGCTGACCTGCTGAGTATCTCCAGCATTTTCTGTTTTTATTTCAGACTTTCAGCATCTGCAGTATTTTCTTTTGTATTAGTGTTTAATTCACTGCCACCTCTCTTCCAGGAATGCCCACCTTGAAGAAGTTCTGCTCTTCTCTCCGATGGGAATTCCGTTTGTCTCTTTTACCTTGTTCATCTTCATTGCTTTCTGTTTCCCTTCTCGTTTTTGATCAGGTATCTACCAAAACTCGCTTTCCCAGCCACATATCTTTCCTCAGCAAATGTCTCTGGCTCCGACTTACTCCATGTGGATTCCAACTGAAATTCCACCCCTCAGAGAAACATAGAAACATGGAAGATAGGAGCAGGAGTAGGCCATTCAGCCCCTCGAGCCCGCTCTGCCATTTAATGAGATCATGGCTGATCATCCAAATTTAGTACCCTGTCCCTGCTTTCTCCCCATATCCCTTGATCCCTTTAGCCTCAAGAAATATATCCAACTCCTTCTTGAATATATTTAATGAATTGGCCTCAACTGCCCTGTGAAATTCCTCCTCATCTCAGTCCTAAATGGCTTACCCCTTATCCTTAGACTGTGACCCCTGGTTCTGGACTCCCCCGCCATCGAGAACATCCTTCCTGCATCTAGTCCTGTTAGAATTTTATAAGTTTCAATGAGATTCCCTCTCATTCTTCTAAACTCCAGCGAATATAAGCCTAATTGACCCAAACTTTCCTCATACGCCATTCCTGCCATCCCAGGTATCAGCCTGGTGAATCTTCGCTGCACTCTCTCCTTGGCAAGAACATCCTTCCTCAGATAAGGTGACCAAAACTGCACACAATACTCAAGGTGTGGTCTCACCAAGGCCCTGTACAACTGCAGCAAGACTTCCTTGCTCCTGTACTCAAATCCTCTCGCTATGAAGGCCAATATACCATTTGCCTTCTTAACCGCCTGCTGCACCTGCATGCTTACCTTCAGCGACTGGTGCACAAGGACACCCAGGTCTCGTTGCACTTCCCCTTTTCCCAATCTATTGCCGTTCAGATAATAATCTGTCTTCCTGTTTTTGCCACCGAAGTGGATAACCTCACATTTATCCACATTATACTGCATTTGCCATGCATCTGCCCAATCACCCAACCTGTTCAAATCACACTGGAGTTTCTCTGCATCCTCCTCACAGCACACACGCCCACCCAGCTTTGTGTCGCCTGCAAACTTGGAGATATTACATCTAGTTCCCTCGTCTAGATCATTTATATATATTGTGAAGAGCTGGGGTCCTAGCACCGATCCCTGCGGTACCCCACTAGTCACTGCCTGCCACTCAGAAAAAGACCCGTTTATTCCAACTCTTTGCTTTCTGTCTGCCAACCAGTTCTCTATCCAAGTTAATACCTTACCCCCAATCCCATGTGCTTTAACTTTACACGCTAATCTCTTATGCGGGACCTAATCGAAAGCCTTCTGAAAGTCCAAATACACCACATCCACTGGTTCTCCCTTATCTATTCTACCAGTTACATCCTCAAAATATTCCAGTAGATTAGTCAAGCATGATTTACCTTTTGTAAATCCATGTTGACTTTGTCCAATCCTGTCACTGTTTTCCAAGTGCTCTGCTATTAAATCTCTTATAATGGACTCTAGCATTTTCCCCACTACCGATGTCAGGCTTACCGGTCTATAATTCCCCGTTTTCTCTCTACCACCCTTCTTAAATAGTGGGGTTACATTAGCTATCCTCCAATCCATGGGAACTGTTTCAGAGTCGATATAATTTTGGAAGATGACCAGCAATGCATCTACTACTTCTAGGGCCACATCCTTAAGCACCCTAGGATGTAGATTATCAAGCCCTGGGGATTTATCGGCCTTCAATCCCATCAATTTCCCTAACACCATTTCCCTACAAATACTGATTTCATTCAATTCCTCCCTCTCATTAGATCCTATGTTCCCCGACATCTCTGGGAGGTTATTTGTGTCCTCCTTTGTGAAGACAGAACCAAAGTATGTATTTAATTGGTCTGCCATTTCTTTGTTCCCCATTATAAATTCCCCTGATTCTGACTGCAAGGGACCTACGCTTGACTTCACCAATCTTTTTCTCTTCACATATCTGTAGTAGCTTTTACAGTCAGTTTTTATGTTCCCTGCAAGCTTACTCTCCTAATATATTTTCCCCCTCTTAGTTAATCCTTTTCTCCTCCCTTGCTGACTCCTAAACTGCTCCCAATCCTCAGGTTTGCTGCTTTTTCTGGCCAAATTATGGGGGGATAATTCAGTTGTTAGCGCCTCCCGTTAGTGCCTTAAGAGGGCGCTAATGGGGTGCAAAGCAACTAGCGCCCGGGCACGGCGATGTTTGCGCCGCTCATGAAATTAACTAGACATTTTGCGGCGGCGCTAAACACTACCGCCACGATCTCCTGCACCGGCAGATCGTGACGTCAGTCAAGTGCGCAACACCCTGGTAACGCCCCGGACCGGATATTGAGTGGCGCCCCCTGCCTTACTGCCTGTCGCTAGCAACGACAGGTTGAGGGGAGCATTCTGCAGTCAGGAAGGAACTGGGGGAGCGCTATTTAAAAGCCGCTTCCTGCCTTTTTTTGTTGGTGACATTTTTGCACCATGCATTCTGAGAGAGAGAGAGACTTCTGGAGAGATTCAACACTGTGTGAAGGAGTTTTGCATACTGAGCAGCACTTTGCAGGTTCATTTTGATTTGCACTTCCTTGTATCTATTTAGAAGAGACTGTGGGGGCTGCACTCTGAGCTCTTTCCCTGGGTCTCTCCATTGTTCTTTCCAGCAGATTTGATGTACAGGTCTCTCCAGGCCAAGATTCAAGGCTGCAATGAGCAGGATGTGGATGGAGTGCAAAATCAACCCTCCCCTTTAAGATAAAAACAAAAAAATGCTGGAGAAATTCAGCAGGTCAAGCAGCAACTGTGAGGAGAGAAACAGAGTTAATGTTTCTGGTCAGACCTCCCCTTTAAGAACTGGCCGGCGCCAGTATGTCTGTGTTCCATTGCTGACTGACATCACATGAGCTTCGCCAGCGCTCTGAGGTAGAGCCTCGCTCCTTGGCCTTTGCGCCATAAGACAGGTGTGAAGCGTCTGATTTAGCACTCCAATCATCTCCAGGGGCGATAAAAGCCAAGTTTGCTGTCGGAGGCGATAATTATCGCCAGGCGCTAAACTTTGCGCATGGCCGCTAATGGCGCCCCAAACGGGGCAATACTTATTTTTTCCCCCGATATGTCCTCTCCTTGGATCTTATGCTATCCCTAATTTCCTTTGTTAGCCACGGTTGAGTCACCTTTTTTGTTTTATTTTTATGCCAAACAGGGATGAACAAATTCTGTTATTCATCCATGCGATCTTTAAATGTTTACCATTGCCTATCCACTGTAAACCCTTTAAGTAACATTCCCCAAAACATCCTAGCCAACTTGCGCCTCATACCATCGTAATTTCCTTTATTTAAATTCAGGACCCTAGTCTCTGAGTCAACTACTTCACTCTCCATCTTAATGAAGAATTCTATCATATAATGATCTCTCCGACCCAAGGGGCCTCGCACAACAAGATTGCTAATTAATCCTTTCTCATTACATAATACCCAGTCTAAGATGGCCTGATCTCTGGCTGGTTCCTCGACATATTGGTCCAGGAAACCATCCCATATACACTCTAGGAATTCCTCCTCCACAGTATTGTTACTATTTTGGTTAGCCCAATCTATGTGTAGATTAAAGTCACCTATGATAACTACCATGCCCTTATTGCACGCGTCTCTAATTTCCCATTTAATGCCATCCCCAACCTCCGCATTACTGTTTGGGGGTCTGTATACAACTCCCACTAACGTTTTCTGCCCCTTGGTATTTCTCAGCTCTGCCCATACAAATTCCACATCATCAGAGCTAATATCCTTCCTTACTATTGTGTTAATCTCCTCTTTAGCCAGCAATGCTACCCCACCTCCTTTTCCTTTTTTCCTGTCCTTCCTGAATATTGAATAACCCTGGATGTTGAATTCCCAGTCTTGGTCACCCTGGAGCCATGTCTCCGTAATACCAATTATATCATATCCGTTTAAATCTATTTGCGCAGCTAATTCATCCAACTTATTACAAATGCTCCTCGCATTAAGACACAAAGCCTTCAGGCTTGTTTTTTTAACACTCTTAGTCCTTTTAGAATTATTATTTACTGTGGCCCTGTTTGATTTACACCCTTGATTTCTCTGCCTTCCACATTTGCTTTTCTCCTTCCTGTCTCTTCTTTCTATCCTTGCTTCCCTTTCCTCTGTCTCCTTGTTCCCAACTCCCTGCCATTTTAGTTTAAACCCTCCGCAACAGCACAAGCCAACACTCCCCCGAGTACATCAGTTCCGGTCCCGCCCAGGTGCAAACCATCCGTTTTGTACTGGTCCCACCTCCCCCAGAACCGGTTCCAATGTCCCAGGAATTTGAATCTGTCCCCCTTGCACCATTCCTCTAGCCACGTATTCATCTGAAATATCCTTGTATTTCTACTCTGACTAGCACGTGGCACTGGTAGCAATCCTGAGATTACTACCTTTGAGGTCCTATTTTTTAATTTACCTCCTAACTCCCTATATTCAGCTTATAGGACCTCATCCCATTTTTTACCTATATCGTTGGTACCTATCTGCACCACGGCAACTGGCTGTTCACCCTCCCCCTCCAGAATGCCCTGCAGCCGCTCTGAGACATCCTTGACCCTTGCACCAGGGAGGCAACATACGATCCTGGAGTCTTGTTTGCGGCCGCAGAAACGCTTATCTATGCCCCTTACAATAGGATCTCCTATCACTATAGCTCTCCTGCTCTTTTTCCTCCCGTCCTGTGCAGCAGGACCACCCATGGTGCCAGGAAGTTGGCTGCTGCTGCCTTCCCCCGATAAACCATCTCCCTCAACAATATCGCAAGTGATATATCTGTTTGAAAGGGGGATGGCCACAGGGGACCCCTGCACTACCTGCCTGCACCTACTACTCTGACTTGTGGTCACCCATTCCCTTCCTGCTTGTGCAGGTTTTACCTGCGGTGTGACCAATCCCTAACCGTGCTATCCACGATGTCCTCAGCATCGCAAATGCTCCAGTATGTATCCATTCGCAGCTCCAGTGCCGCAATGCGGT
The DNA here is from genome assembly GCF_052327205.1 of Somniosus microcephalus. Lineage (NCBI taxonomy): Eukaryota > Metazoa > Chordata > Chondrichthyes > Squaliformes > Somniosidae > Somniosus > Somniosus microcephalus. The sequence continues at coordinate 85,472,651 of NC_141002.1, read as the reverse complement.
CTGTCAGTAGCTGCAGCTGGATACACTTCCCGCACACATGGTCATCAGGGACACAGGAAGTGTCCCTGATTTCCCACATAGCGCAGGAGGAGCATGCCACGGGGCCGAGCTGTCCTGCCATGACTTACCCTTTAATTAATTTAAATTAATTTAAATCAAATCAATACCACTAATTACACTACAATTAAATGATATAATCAAGGGCCCTTGGTTACTAGCACTCCCCGATACACAACAGAAACCTTAGAAACTATAACCACAAAAATTGAGACCTTCTAAATTTTATAAACTATTAATCTTAACTGTCAAACTATAGAGTAGTATAAATACTCAGCTGGCCGTATTCACCCAATCAGCAGCTTCCTCTTGCCCGCGTCACTTTTTGAATCGTGACGTGGCTCTGGAACGCCGCCACCAGTCTGTGAGATTGGTAAGCCTCTGTAAAAAAACCCGCAAAAGTGAGTTTCAGAACTTACTATACCGCCACTCTCTGCTCCTCCCGACACTGGCCTCTGTAAAAATACCCACGAAAGTGAGTTTAAATACTTACTGTACTACTGCTCTCTCCGCTCCCGACACTGGCCTCTGTAACAAAGCCTGCGAAAGTATGTTTAAGTACTCACTGTACCACCGCTCTCTCCGCTCCCGACACTGGCCTCTGTAAAAAAGCCCGCGAAAGTGAGTTTAAGTACTCACTGTACCGCCACTCTCTCCGCTCCCGACACCGGCCTCTGTAAAAAAAAGCCCGTGAAGCGAGATTAAGTACTCACTTTACCACTGCTCTCTGCTCCTCCCGACACTGGCCTCCATAAAAAAGCCTGCGAAAGCGAGTTTAAGTACTCACTGTACCGGCGCTCTCACCACTCCCGACGCTGGCCTCAATCAGCTCCCTCCCCTTGTGCCGACGTCACTTTTGACTTCTGACGTCACTCTTTGAAAATTCTGCCGGTGCTGCGTTGGTACCGCCGCTGCCACCTCGCCGCTCCTCCCAGGTCCGCACTGCCGCCACTGCTGCTGCTGCTGTTTTAGATCCACCCAGGACTACAGATATCTCCAAGATATTCAGCGTTCCTCGAACCACTGCTCTCGCCGTATCCTGAGATCCATGCTCAACGTCATGTGCCGCCACATGAACACTCTCGACCTCTCTCTTCAGCAGCACCGACTCACTCTATCTCAAAGCTGTCCTGATCCGCAGTTCCAGTTCATCCTTCGCCTCATCCGGCTCTTTAACAAAAAACTTTTTTTCTTCCTTTCAGGTGTCAAGGATTGCAAGCTTCAACAACTCTTGGACTCCGGAACCTTCTTCACCTTCACTTTCCTCTGACCCCATCCCTTCTCCCAATCTCAACCCCTGCCGCATTTTCACTATCCCCTCTGACCTTCCCCTCTTTGACCCCGAACGATCATTCCTTAGCAAAGGTCTGAGCTTCATCCCCTTACGCTCCCACCTCAATGAATTTCGAGCTCGGCATGATGCTGAGCTCTTTTTCTGCCGCCTTCGTCTCCGTGCCCACTTCTTTGGCCAGGAATCTTGCCCCTGCATGGCTGACCCTTTCTCCCGCTTTCAGAATTCTTGTTCTATCTGGACCCCTCCCCCTGGCCTCTTAACCTCTCTAGATCTTTTCATTGCAAACTGCCGGCGTGACATCGGCCGTCTCAATTTCTCTGCTCTTCTCACTCACTCCAACCTACCTCCCTCTGAACTTGCAGCACTCCATTCTCTCAGGTCCAAGCCCAACATTGTCATTAAACCTGCTGACAAGGGTGGTGCTGTTGTTGTTTGGCGAACCGACCTCTACCTAGCGGAAGCTGAACGGCAACTCTCCGACACCTCCTCCTACCTCCGCCTGGACCATGACCCCACTACCGAACATCAAACCATCGTTTCCAAGACTGTCACTGACTTCATCTACTCTGGAGATCTTGCCCCCACGGCTGCCAACTTCATAGTTCCCCAACCCCGCACAGCCCGCTTCTACCTCCTTCCCAAGATCCACAAACAGGACTGCCCTGGTAGACCCATCATTTCAGCCTGTTCTTGCCCCACGGAACTTATCTCTTCCTATCTCGACTCTATTTTTTCTGCCCTTGTCCAGTCTCTTCCCACCCACATCTGCGACTCTTCCGACACCATCCGCCACTTTAACAGTTTCCAGTTTCCTGGCCTCAACTGCCTCCTTTGCACTATGGACATACAATCCCTCTACACCTCCATCCCCCACCAGGATGGCCTGAGGGCGCTCCACTTCTTCCTTGCACAGAGGCCCAACCAGTCCCCATCCACCACCACCCTCCTCCACCTGGCTGAACTTGTTCTCACATTGAACAACTTCTCCTTTGACGCCATTCACTTCCTCCAAATCAAAGGTGTTGCTATGGGAACCCGCATGGGTCCTAGCCATGCCTGCCTTTTCGTGGGATATGTGGAACATTCTTTGTCCCAGTCCTACTCAGGTCCCCTCCTCACCTTTTTTTCTGGTACATTGATGACTGTATCGGTGCCGTTTCCTGCTCTTGCCCTGAACTAGAAGATTTCATTCACTTTGCTTCCAATTTCCACCCTTCCCTCACCTTCACATGGTCCATCTCCGACTCTTCCCTTCCCTTCCTCGACTTCTCCGTCTCCATCTCTGGTGATAGGTTATTGACAAACATTCACTACAAGCCCACTGACTCCCACAGCTACCTGGACTATACTTCCTTCCACCCCACTTCCTAAAAGGACTCTATTCCATTCTCCCAGTTTCTCCATCTCCGCGGTATCTGCTCTGACGATGCCACCTTCCATACCAGTGCTTCCGACATGTCTTCCTTTTTCCTCAACCGAGGATTCCCCTCTACCGTAGTTGACATGGCCCTTGACTGTGTCCGTTCTATCTCCCGCACTTCTGCCCTCACCCCTGCCCCTCCCTCCTGGAACCACGATAGGATTCCCCTTGTCCTCACCTTTCACCCCACCAGCCTCCACATTTAACGGATCATCCTCCGCCATTTCCGCCTCCAGCATGATCCCACCACCAAACACTTCTTCCCCTCAACTCCCCTTTCAGCATTCCGAAGGGACCGCTCCCTCCGCGACACCCTGGTCCACACCTCTATCACCCCCAACACCCCTTCCCCTTCGCCCAGCACCTTCCTGTGCAAGTGCAGGAGATGCAACACATGCCCTTATACCTCCCCCCTTCCCACTGTCCAGGGCCCCAAACACCCCTTCCAGGTGAAACAGCGATTTACTTGTACTTCTTGCAATTTAGTATACTGCATTCGCTGTTCACGATGTGGTCTCCTCTACATTGGGGAGACCAAACGCAGATTGGGTGACCGCTTTGCAGAACACCTCCGTTCAGTCCGTAAGGGGGACCCTGAGCTTCTGGTCGCCTGTCACTTTAATTCTCCACTCCGCTCCCACTCAGACCTCACTGTCCTCGGCCTCTTACATTGTTCCACTGAAGCTCAACGTAAGCTCGAGGAACAGCACCTCATATTTCGACGAGGCACTCTACAGCCTTCTGGACTCAAAATAGAGTTCAACAATTTCAGATCATAACCTCGGCCCCTATCATATATATTTTTTCCACACTTTTGTTTGTTTGTTTGTGTTTTCTTTTCTTCTCTCCCACATGGCAACTGTCTTTCATTCTGCCAGCGCAATTTACACTTCATCTAGAGCCATCCTTTGTTTCTTAACCTGTCCCATTACCATCTCCTTTTGCCTTGAATATCTCTTAATGTCTCTTAACCTCTCCTGCCTTCTATCCTATCACAGACCTTCCCTTTTGTTCTTTCATCCCCTCCCCCCTTTCCCAGCTCCTACACTTGCTTAAAAATCTGTTCCATTTCCTGCTTTTTTCCAGTTCTGACGAAAGGTCATTGACCTGAAACATTAACTCTGTTTCTCTCTTCACAGATGCTGCCTGACCTGCTGAGTATCTCCAGCATTTTCTGTTTTTTTTCAAGGGATTCTAGAAATGGGATAGAGCAGTGGGGAAGCTAAATGGGGTAAAAGAAAATATAGATTCAGGGGGTGGTTTTATCAATGGGGACAAGATGGAGGCGGGACTGTTGCTTGTTGGGTTTTAGTCCCGCCTCTATCAACGTCTGGCCAACCCATGCTATTTTCCCTTGATTGACCTTGTTAAGTTCGCCCAACAGACTTAGCAGTCAATTAAGGGAAAGCTGTCAAACACTGTCTCTGTTGTTTGGTGAGTCCTTGTACTCGAGACTCACCAAACCTACTTTGTGAGCTGAAAGCAGATGGGTGTTGCATCGGAGAATGCAGCAGCCATTCTGTCATCTCTGCCGTGGTGACGCCGGAGCCTCCGCATCCCCAACAATTGAAGCCTGCAGGAAGAAACAAAGGTAAGGAAATTTTTCTAACACTTTTCACTCACCTCACATCCTCACCTCTCCACACTTGCACCCATCACTCACCTCCACAGCGGACTTTTCGACCCCTCTCACCCCCACAGACCCACTGCTCACCTCGCTGACCCTGGCGAGCTTTTCCGACGTCGGGAAGTCCGCACTTCTGTTGGAAAAATGGGGATAATCCTCTTAACTGCCTGTTAACTACCCGTACCCGCCTCCTGGGAAGATGGCACGGAGGCGGGTTGGGGGCGGGATGGGTACCCGTTCCCAGATTCTGCCATTTTCCCGGCAGTCCTGCCTCCAAACCCACCTCCCCCATGACTCCAGTTCTAGCATGAATTGCCAAATTCACCCCCTTCATGTCTCATTGATATGTAGTAACATCATGATTTATATGCACAAAATACATCTCTTCTGGGGATTTTGTCTGCATAAACGTGTAGACACTTAACATAGAAACATAGAAGATAGGAGCAGGAGTAGGCCATTCAGCCCCTCGTGCCTGCTCCGCCATTCAATGAGATCATGGCTGATCATTCAAATTCAGTACCCTGTTCCTGCCTTCTCTCCATATCCCTCGATCCCCCTAGCCTTAAGAAATATATCCAACTCCTTCTTGAATATATTTAATGAATTTGCCTCTACTGCCTTCTTTGGTAAAGAATTCCACAGGTTCACCACTCTCTGGGTGAAGAAATTCCTCCTCATCTCAGTCCTAAATGGCTTACCCCTTATCCTTAGATTGTGACCCCTGGTTCTGGACTCCCCGACCATCGGGAACATCTTTCCAGCATTTAGTCTGTCTAGTCCTGTTAGAATTTTATAAGTTTCGATGAGGTCCCCTCTCATTCTTCTAAACTCCAGCGAGTACAAGCCCAATCGACCCAATCTCTGCTCATATGTCATTCCTGCCATCCCAGGTATCAGCCTAGTGAATCTTCGCTGCACTCCTTCCATGGCAAGAACATCCTTCCTCAGATAAGGTGACCAAAACTGCACACAATACTCCAGATGTGGTCTCACCAAGGCCCTGTACAACTGCAGCAAGACATCCTTGTTCCTGTACTCAAACTCTCTCGCTACGAAGGCCAACATACCATTTGCCTTCTTAACCGCCTGCTGCACCTGCATGCTTACTTTCAGTGACTGGTGCACAAGGACGCCCAGGTCTCGTTGCACTTCCCCTTCTCCCAACCTATTGCCATTCAGGTAATAATCTGCCTTCCTGTTTTTGACACCAAAGTGGATAACCTCGCATTTATCCACGTTATACTGCATCTGCCATGCTTCTGCCCTATCACCCAATCTGTCCAAATCATACTGGACACTTGTGCACAAAGTTTTTACAGTTCTTCAAAAAAAAAACATTTTCCACAGTTTGCTTAATTATCCTACTAATCAACACTTCTGGAGTAGTGCAGAGACTTATACAAAAAACATATTGTTGTGTATCTGCAAAAAGCTATGTGAATAGGAGCCTACTTTGATATAATCAGCCTTATCTCCCCTTGACAGGATCTAAATTAAATCAACCCTTTTAATTTACACAGGACCTGAGGTCATTGGTAGACAGGCATTTTGCTGTTTTTACTACAAAACTTTAAAACCTCAATGTACAGTTGACAATAAACAACACCATTATTTGCTAACACTTGAAAGCCCTGGAAATGATGACCATGCCAAATCTGAAAGGAAGGGCTACAGTCAGAATGACGCAGCTAAAAGTAATCAGTGTTTAATCATGGGTGTATGTCAGTTCATATTTATAAAGCTTTTATTATGCGTAGGAGTGCAATAGATTGTGAAGAGGTAAAGTATTCTGTATAAAGTTCAAATAAAAAGTAATACCTGATCATGGAATGATATACAAAGCTTATGAATGTTATCTTTGCCAAAGTTTTTCTTAACAAACTAGCACTTTCTACTGATGAATCAGGAATGTGTCAATATCCTGCAACTTGGGAGAGGTTATTAGTTATTGTTCTAAAACATTTCCAAAACCTTTGACAAAGGCAATATTTACATGATGTTCCTGTCTGATGATATTGCTACCAGAGTTCCATTATTGCTTTATTGCTTTACTGCTGTAAAGAGATTAATTCTTTGGCAAACGTAATAGAACGCATTAGCAAAATGTCATTTTTTAATGTGAAAGCAACAACGTATTTGTGAATACTCACATAAGCACGGTGCAGGAGAATTTCACATAGAATCATTTAATTGACAAAAGTGCTTAATTTCAAACCTGATACCCTGAACCAAACTATTCTCACTGGTAGGTAGTAAATTTGACCAGCTGTCGCTCTCTCCTTCCCAACTGTAGCGAGGAACATTTCTGTTCCCATTTAGGGAGAAATTTCAGGCCTGTCTAAACAGCAATAGTTGTTGCTTGTTGCAGGGTCATTCTTCATTTTATACAAATGGCTTATGCGTTCTCAGGATTTCTGGATGTGGGCGTCACTAACAAGGCAACGATTGCCCATCCCTAGTTGCCCTGAGAAGGTGGTGGTGGGCCTTCCTCTTGAACCCCAGCAGTCTGTGTGGTGAAGATACTCCCACAGTGCTGTTAGGTAAGCAGTTCCAGGATTTTGACCCAGCGACAATGAAGGATCAGCGATATATGTCCAAGTCAGGATGGTGTGTGACGGAAGAGAACTTGGAGGTGGCGGTGTTCCCATGCACCTGCTGCCCTTGTCCTTCTAGGTGAAAGAGGTCAAGGGTTTGGGAGGTGCTGCCAAAGAAGCTTTGGCGAGTTGCTGCAGTGCATCTTGTAGATGGTACACACTGCAGCCACAGTATGTCAGTGATGGTGGGGGTGGATGTTTAGGCTAGTGGATGAGGTGTCAGTCAAGCAGACTGCTTTGTCCTAGATGATGTTGAGCATCTTATAGAGTACATGCTATGATGCACATTTCAAAATACTTGCAGATAAATGCAAAGATCATACATAGTTATATAGTTCAACACATCACAGTGAGAGGCACTCAATGACAGACCCAGTGTCAAACCCTCGTCAGGGACACCAAGTACAACAGATTCAACAGGATCATTGTTACTGTCAGTCAAGCTCCTTTGAGTGATTTGGTGCACATAACGGCCCAGAAATTCAGGTCGGAGGCTTCCCGCGGGTGCAGGCCCCTGACCAGCACTTACCTAGCGTGCCAGCCGTTGAGCTGTGGGCCTGCGTGGGATTCCGATCCTGGGCCTCCTCCAACTGCCGGCGCGCAGTGCTTGCGTATCGTATCCCAGGGGCGCAGTTAGTTCGAAGCGTCCCCTGGGATCACGTGGGCCATGGAGAGCCAATGGCAGCAGGGAATGCTTCATTCATAAAATTGACAGGAAGAGCTGTCAAAACTATAAATACTATAAGCCCCAAAACATCACTAAAACTTCAAATAATTTTTTTTTTAAATCACATTTTTAAAATAACTATAAATTACATGAAATAACTATTTTAAACAATAATTTAAATTTTTGAAAAAATTAATTACATTTTCTAACGGAGCTAAAAATAAACTTACCTTTCTTTAAAGTATTTAAAATAATAAACCTGTGGAAAAAATGTTTTAATTTTAATTAATTCACCACTTACCTTGTCAAAAGCAGGCCTTGCGCCTGCTTTTTAAAAGTGTAACTGCTGGAGACTTACCCTCCCGGGAAAACCTGGGAAAAAAATGTAAGTTCAATGCGCACGTGCTGCCTCTCCGGCGCACGCGTTCTACCGCTGAACCCCTTCCTTTAAGGGAACGGAAGTTCCGGTTTCCTGCGCATGCGCAGTGCATGCACGAAACCGGCACTTCCATTGGGCCTACGGGTGAGCACCCCGTGCGTACTCACCCGTGGAGACCCGAATTTCTGGGCCAACGTTTTATTTCTGTTATCTTAGCTACTAAGCATTAACACTATAGACTTGTAAAAGTAGATATATGGGGGATCTGAGCACGTTGGGGAAGGACAGCCATTCTCCATTGGAGGTCAATCACAATGTTAAAGCTGAGAAAATATTTTCTCAGTTTTTTCTTTCAAGCCAACTTTCTTCCCCTTCCTACTCCTCTCCTGTAAGCGGGTTGGGCACCTGCCCCCAAATTCTGCCATTTTCCCGGCAGACCCGCCTCCCCAGGGCTGGCAAAATCGCCCCCTACACCTCAAAAATACTTCATTGGTTGTAAAGCACCTTGGGACATCCTGAGGTTGTGAAAGGTGTTATATAAATGCAAGGTCTATCTTTAACATGTACATTATCACATCCTCAGAAACATCCCAAAGCATTTCACATTACTCTGAAGAGCAGTTGCTGTTGTTATCTAGGCAAGCATTGCAGCCATTTTATACACAAGGTCCCACAATCAGCAGTGAGATGGATGAGCAGTAAGTGTGACTTTCATTGAGGGAAGAATGTGGGCCAGGACACGGGGAGAACTCGCTGCACTTCATGTTTTACCCATAGAATCTTTCATGTCCATCTGAACAAGGAGACAGCACCTCGGTTTAGCATCTCATCTAAAGGACTGCATCACTGGCAATCAATGTTCCCTTTAAGCTGAAATAAAAACAGAAAATGCTGGAAGCACTCAGCAGGCCAGGTAGCTTCTGTGGACAGTGAAACAAAGTTAACGTTTCAGGTCGATGACCCTTCGTCAGAACTGGAAAAAGTTAGAGATGTAACAGATTTTAAGCAAGTGCAGGGACAGGGAAAGGGAGGAAAGAACAAAAGGGAAGGTATGTGATAGGATGGAAGGCAGCAGTGATTAAATGAAAAAGAGATGATTGTACAAAGCAAAAGGAGATGGTAATGGGACAGATAAAGAAACAAAAGGTGAGTCTAGATGAGGTGTAAATGGGAATGGCAGAATCATGAACAGCTGCCATGTAAAAAAAAGAGGGGCCGAGGTTATGGTCTGAAATTGTTGAACTCGATGGTTGAGTCCAGAAGGCTGTAAAGTGCCTAATCGAAAGATGACGTGCTGTCCCTCGAGCTTACGTTGAGCTTTGTTGGAGCAGCGTAAGCGGCCTTTAAGCTGTGCGGCCACGCAGCACTCTGGAGGTCCCACGCAGCCGGCTCCCTGATTTTCAAGCAGAAAAAACCGTGCCTACGCAGAATTTTGAATGAGCCGCACAGCCCGTTAAAGGGGCCGGGCGGCCCAAAAAACAATTAGCGGGAACATTGCTGACAGCGCAGCTCTCCCTCGGTACTGCACTGAATCGACAGCCCACAGCTTTTGCTCAAGTTCTGGAAGGAGGTTTTAAAACCCACAGCCTTCTGGCTTCACAATAAAGATGCCACAAACTGAGCTAAAATTACATTTCGTTAATAGGGAGTTCCTGCTAATTATCATCAAAATAGCACATTTCTGAGTGAAAAGGTAAAGTGTTGTGCATCAGGCTGTCACCAGCAAAATGTCCTGTCCTATTGGTATTTATATCAGTTGTATTTTTAATTGATTTGTTAAAAATATCACAGTGGCTTTACCTCCACTCCAACTTGGTGTAAACAAACTTGCAAGTTTTGTGCTTGCAGCTCCAGGTAGTTCAGAAAGTCCATGTATGTTGTGTGTTTGTATAAGAACACCACTGAAAAGTGCAGAAGAAAATGTTTGCAATGACTTTGTGTGGTTGGCACTGTAAGTCCACGCGCTTAAAACACAGCGAAACGCCAAGTCACCCACAAATAGAAATTTGAAAAGAGAGAAGTCCACGGCCTAGAAATTCAGTATCGCCACGTTTGGGGCACTACAGCCGGGTGGTCGCTAAATTTAGCGCCCGGCACAACTTAGCGCCACCTTCGCCGAAATTGAGTTGCATCGCCCCAAGAGGTTGCTGCTGCGCTAAAGCAGGCGGTGCACGACTATCATAAGGCGCTAAGCCGGCGAGCCGAGGCGCTACCACCAAGGGCGGGCGCAGCGCAGGTGCGGCGAGTTATCGATTGCAGGCAGACACGCTGGTGCCAGTCAGCTCTTAAGGGGGGAGGGTCGATTTGGTTTGCAGCCATGCCCTGCACACTGCAGCCCTGAATCTAGGCCTGGACAGACCCGCTTCGACAACGCAACACCCACGACCATTGAGAAGGCCAGGGAGTGAGCGCAGCGCTTTAGTGAGGGTGCCCTGAAGGTTCTGGTTGGCACAGTGGAGCGCAGGCAACCTACCCTCTTCCCTGACAGTGGCAGGAGGCCGCTGCCCAGCGAATACAGGAAAGCTTGGAGGGAGGTGGCACACAGAGTGACCTCCAGCAGCATGGTCCCCAGGACACCCACGCAATGCAGAAAGAAGTTCAACGACCTCACTCGGGTTGTCAGGGTGAGTACCCTTTCCAGCATCCTCTTCATCCCTGCATGTGCACCTCACTTTCTGGCCAAAGGGTCCTGAAAGCTCCAATGCCCAGCCCTCATCCAACACCTATGGGACTCTCATGAAAATCACATGCACATTCACCACTTTACACACTGTCAGGGCTATTTGACCATGGGAGGCAGTGCAGGCAAGATGAGGGCTTGACACTGTCAGGGCTATTTCACCATGGGAGGCAGTGCAGGAAAGATGAGGGCTTGACACTGTCAGGGCTATTCCACCATGGGAGGCAGTGCAGGCAAGATCAGGGCTTGACACTGTCAGGGCTATTCCACCATGGGAGGCAGTGCAGGCAAGATCAGGGCTTGACACTGTCAGGGCTATTCCAACATGGGAGGCAGTGCAGGCAAGATGAGGGCTTGACACTGTCAGGACTATTCCACCATGGGAGGCAGTGCAGGCAAGATGAGGGCTTGACACTGTCAGGGCTATTCCACCATGGGAGGCAGTGCAGGCAAGATGAGGGCTTGACACTGTACTCAGAGCCTGTCCTTTCTCTTGCAGGGCAAGCTGGCGCACAACAAGGGGCAGCAGCTACGGACCGAGGGAGGCCGTCCTGAACTTAAAGACCTCAGCGACCTGGAGCAGTGAGTGGAGCGAATTATGGGAGGCCGGCTGATTGGCCCCGTCGCCACTGGAGATGCCGACCCCATTCTGGACAGCAATGGTAAGGTCATCACCTTTTTGACCTCTCTCTTTCCACTTGTGCCTCACACCAGCATCCTTTGCCACTCTCGAACCAATGCAGTGCATTGCAGCATTCATGCCTCCCTTGCTACCGCCCTGTCCTCACTCTAAAGCAACTCTTGTGCCTCCCTGCTTTCAGATGCTGATTCGCCAGGTGAGGAGGCGGGCCCTCAAGCTGGCACTGTGAGTGAATCGGAAGGCGAGGAGGAGGAAGAGAAAGCAGACCATCAGTGCCACCCTCAGCCGAGACAGCCCATTGTCATGATGGGGACACGTCTTCCCTGGAGGGGAGCAGGGGGGAAGGGTCTGAGGAGGGTGAAGCTCCGGGGCCCAGCGGGCTACAGCAACGCGGGAGGGGTAGGGAAGCTCGGCGGCCTTCTCCCCAGAGGGTGAGTTCAGCCTCCAGTCCTGCTACAGTGAGCGCAGAGGAGGTGCGGCTCCTTGGTGAAATGGGCGCCCAGGCTGAGCACAGTCACATTGAGCTCATGGCTGCAGTGGCAAGGATGCCTCACTGCATAGAGTCACTGGCAAGGAGTGTGCAGGAATTTGGGGCAGCACAGGCCAGGAGTCTGCAGGAATTCAGGGCAGCATAGGCCAGGAGCCTGCAGGACTTCGGGGCAGCACAGGCCAGGAGTCTGCAGGAGGTTGCTGCATCACAGGCCAGGAGCCAGCAGGACATCGCTGCATCACAGGCCAGGAGTCAGCAGGACGTCGCTGCATCACATGCGGCTTCCAGCCAAGTGCTTAGTCGTGCCATGCATTCACTGGCTGGTCTGATGCAGACACAGATCAGGGCCACACGAGCACTAACTGCTGCCACCCTCACTGGATCAGCCAGGAATCGCCGGGGCCCTCGCCGCGCCGCAGCAGCCCAGCAGTCTGTGCTTCAGCAGATTGCTGTGCATGCTTCAGTGCTGGCCCGTGCGAGTGCCAGTGTCTCGGCCGACCAGGGAGTGCCTGTGCTCTGTCAGGTTGGCAGCATTCGTGCTGCCAACACTGTCACTCCTCCATTGCAGCTGCCACCACCCGTAGAACAGACTGCTGCCGCCCAAGCAGAGTTGGAGCAGTCAGCAGCCGGGCCCTCCATGCCCAGAGCTGGTCCAGGCCGTCCCCCAAGGGCATCTGCCGACTCACTATGTGACCCTCAGCAGCCTTCCCCCAGCCTTGCTGCAGCCACTGGGGTCCCATTGAGGAGGAGCTGCAGGGCGGGAAAGGGCCAATCGCGCAAGCGAGGCGGATCACACTCGCAGGCCAAAAAGTAGGAGGTGTGGCAAAATGTTGAGTTTTTTATGAAGGCCGAGAATGTTGTGTTTGTTTCTTATGAAGGCCGAGAATGTTGTGTTTGTTTCTTATGAAGGCCAAGAATGTTGTGTTTGTTTTTTATGAAGGCCGAGAATGTTGTGTTTGTTTCTTATGAAGGCCGAGAATGTTGTGTTTGTTTTTTATGAAGGCCGAGGATCATGGTCATTTTTGTTTAACTGTTTTGTTCATTTTCTCCAGGTTGTGAGAGCCAGTTATGTGTCTGACTGTTTTTTGGGGGGTTTCTCTGTATTTGTTTGTCATGCGGGAAGGGCACAGAGTTTGTTAAATAAAAAATTGTCTTTATTCAGATTGTCCATGTTTGCACTTTGAACTATTTGTTGCCTTGACCGCCTCAGGGTTTGCGGAGCGGCTCCATTCATGTTCTTTCAATGGCACAAGCCATTCCCTGAGAGGGGGCCTAGAAACGACTTGCAATAAGCTGCTGACAGACGGCCCTTGCACTTTGTGCCTCCCTCCCATCTTGGTGCTCCTCCTCCTCCTCCTCCTCCTCTGGTGGTCCTCCAATGTCTGCTGGCAGTGGCTGAGTCCTGAGGATAGCCAGGTTGTGCAGCATGCAGCACACTACAACGAAATGGGAGACTCGCTCAGGCGAGTACTGTAGGGCTCCCCCGGAATGGTCCAGACAGTGGAACCGTTGCTTCAGCACGCCGATTGTGTGCTCACTGATGTTCCTGGTCGCTTGATGGCTGTCATTATATCTCTCTCCAAATCTCTCTCTCTCACACAGAAGGAGTGGAACAAAATGGCTGCTACCAAGAATGCAGGAAGAGTCCCCTTTAAATAGCGCCCCCCCCAGCCCCACAGCGACTGGGAACCGTTCCACTCAACCAGTTGCTGGGAGCGCCAGGCGCCACTGAAGTTCCGGTTCGGGGCGCACCAAGGGCGTTGCACCACGAAATGACATAAGGATCTGCGCGCGCAGCTGAGCGGGCATTGCGGTATTGCGCCGCCGCTAATTCTTGACTCAAGTTCGCGAGAGGCGCAGATCGCGCCGCGCCCGGGTGCTAGCCACTTCGCGCCCCACTTCTCGCCCTCTTAGGGCGCTAGCGGCTGGCGCTAACAACTGAATTTCTAGGCCCACATGTTTCTTTTTATATCTATTTCCAAATAGCCTTTTACTTTCTCTTGCATAATGATGCCAAAGCGAAATATTTAAATTAGCTAATCAACTGACACTGAAAAATTATTAATTCGTTTTAAATTACTCATTACTTTTATTTCTGTGGGGTTCTTACTAAATAATATGATAGAAAAACAACAGTTAAAGCAGGCAATGATTTTTGGGAATTAGTAAATGATAATAGTTCGGCCACCAACAAAAATCCGCAGCATGTAGCATAACAGATCTTTCCCGAACATACTGTTTTATAAATAAATCAGTTATTATTTAGTTTTTCAAATAAATCAAGATATTGCAATAGATTTGAAAAATAAAATTGATTTTCTAACAAAATTCTAAACTTATAGCCAATTAGATATATCACAATTACGCTTCTTTTTTAGTAGATAGTTCTTGCCCCAGAAGAGCAGGCAGAACAGAGTGAAAGTATCATGCTAAATGAATTCCAAACAAAGGAGGAATGCAAAATGTATCACATTAATCTACGGTCATAGCAACACTCTTTGTAAGATTAACTGTCAGATCTATTATAAGAAGCCTTGGGGGAAACATTCGGTACCTTAGCGCCTCCCGTTAGTGCCAGCAGTTGCTGCTAATGTGGCGCTGGAGCATTATCGCCTGGGCGAGGCGAATCCAGCACCGCATGCCAAACCCCACCCCCCGCTCCCCGCACCCACCCCCCAACAGTGCCACTGCTAACACTTATTGCCAGGAGACTCAATGTCAGGTGGATCGTGACTTTAATGAGTGCGCAACGCTCATTGGCCGCCCGATCTGCAAAATTGATTGTCGCCACCTACCATAGCACATGGAGGAAACAGCGACAGGGAGAGCTAGCATGAAGCAGCAGGAAGCCGGCTTCAGGGATGTTATTTAAAGGGGTCATCAGTAATGTGTCGCAGCTGTAGGTTAGTGGAGTTGCAGTGCTTTCTTATCAGTTTCACATAGTGCAACAGTCTCATTCCGTAATTTCAACATTATTTTGTATGAGGACTGTTGTGGCAACTAAAAAGTAGCTACATTTATTCATAAAAAAATCAAACTTGGTTACATTAATGGGGGCTGTACTAGCAGTTGACCTCGCCCTCCAGGATCTATGGCGGAGGGAGCGGAGGCAGCAAGAAAGACTGGAACATGTAGCCGGAGGGAGGAGAAGGGCCATCAGGGCTCTCAACAGGAAGACTCACCCTCCGAGGGTATTCCAAGAGCACTTCCCCTACCTCCAATTTAGCAAGGAGCAGTGTATTAGAAGGCTCCATTTCACCAAGGAGGTGGTCACAGAACTCTGCCACCTCCTGCAACCAGACGTCCAGCCTCAGATCAGGGCAACCACGGCTCTCTCAGTGGCAGTCAAGGTCACCGTCGCCCTCAATTTCTTCACCAGCGGATCCTTCCAGTCTGCCATAGGAGATATAGTGAACATCTCACAGTTTGCCGTCCATCACTGCATTCAGGAGGTCACAGAGGCTCTCTACAGTAGGAGAAGGGACTGCATTTCCTTCCTCATCACCAGAGAGAAGCAGGACGAGCATGCATGTGGCTTTACCAGGATAAGGGGATTCCCCATGGTGCCGAGCGCCATTGACTGCACCCACATGGCTTTGCAGGCACCACATAACAATCCTGACATCTTCCGTAACCGCAACGGCTACAATTCACTTAATGTGCAGTTGGTGTGTGACCACAGACAGTGAATCCTCACTGTCAATGCCTGCTATCCTGGCCGCAGCCATGATGCCTTCATCCTGTGCCAGCACTCTTTCAGCCAGCATGTCAAGCATGCAGCTGGCTGGTCGGAGGCAAGGCCTATCCGCTCTCTACGTGGCTCATGACTCCCCTCCGCAACACCAACACTCCTGCCCAGCGCTCATATAATGAGAGCCATGCCGCCACCAGAGCACCATTGAGCAGACCATCGACCTGATGAAGCAACGGTTCCGCTGCCTGGACCGCTCAGGAGGAGCCCTCCAGTACTCGGCTGAGCAGGTGTCCCATTTCGTCGTGGTCTGCTGCATGCTCCACAACTTGGCCATCATGAAGGCCCAGCCTTTGCTACCAGGGATTGCAGGACCACCTCAGGAGTAGAGCAGAAACTGATAGCCAAGTTCCGCACTCATGAGGACGGCCTCAACCGGGATCTTGGGTTCATGTCACGCTACATGTAACCCCACCTGACATAGGGTCATCCAGACTCGAGTCGTCGTTGGCTTGTTCTCTCTACACAGATGCGGCCGGACCTGCTGTGATTTCCAGCAAAGAAAATGTTTTCTGTCTGTTTTTTGTTTTTCATACAGACCCCAGCATCTGCAACATTTTACCCCTTGTGACCCCACCTCATTGTTCTTTGATGTAATATTTTCCTGACTGACCTGTTTGGACACCATTCACACCTTTGATTGCTGTGATTATCTCTCTGCCAAGGTGTGATAAATGGCAGTTAGAAAGATTACCTGTAACCATCTGGCATTATTCTCTGACTATATAATCTGTGTCTATAGGCATCTCTCCACTTCACCTGATGAAGGAGCAGCGCTCCGAAAGCTTGTGATTTCAAATAAAACTGTTGGACTATAACCTGGTGTTGTGTGACTTCTTACCTCAGGAGTAGGAAGAGGGAGAAGAGGAGGAAGAGGAAGACGAGGTGGATGAGGGGAAGGAGGAACAGTAGCGAGGGAGGAGACAGCCACTCAATCAGCCTTCCAGAAGGGCAGTCTGGTATCGCCTCATCAGATTGCGGTTCAAATAAATTAAACTCCAGATCCCTGTTGCTCACCACATTCCCATCATTCCATCCCTGTCGCAGGCCATATCACAGTGCTTAGCTGAAGTGAGACACACCACAAAAGAATCCAAACTGAATTGATAAATTTATCAAAAATCAGTGAACACATATTTACAACAAAAATATTAACTATTCATCCTTGTGCAATCCCTTAGTGCCGCTCATTACTGTGCTTTTGCCTACTCTAGTGCTCCTACGAAGTGTTGGCCCAGTGGCTGCAGCAGGGCTAGTGGAAGGCTGCTGAGTGTCCGTGCGAGAGACTTAAATGGCCTGGAAGGCCCGGCTGTAGACTGCATCACCTCAGCATGGGCGGCAGTTGTCTGGGCTGGCTGGATGCCAGGCAGTGACTAGGGCAATGGTGGAGTGGCAGTGGTGGGAACAGGAATGCTGTCATCCTGAGAGAGGACAGCAGGTTCCTGCTCCACTGACCCACTGCCACTCCCCTGGGGCAGCACCTCAGCATCCCTAGCAATCTGTTGGAGCACAGATTGCTGGCCTGCTGTGACACCGTGAAAGCCCCAGTCGACGGTGGTAGACCCAACCACGATGGCAGCAGTCAGAGCTTGTGTGAGAGCAGTCTGAGATTGGATGCTACCAAGCATAGACTGCATTACAGCACTAGGACGTTGCATCGCTTCTGCCTGTGCTGCAATGGAAGCTACCAGATTGCCCATCACATGTGGCATCAGGTCTGGGTCATCACAGTCTCTCTGGAAGTCTACCATCCTTTCCAGACTGGAAATGATGGGCTCCATGGTGTGTGCATAGCATTGTGCAATGTTGGAGGCAGACTCCTCCATGCTCCTTATCATTGCCGAGAGGCGCTTGAGCACCCTTGCCACTGCACCTATCATCTCCGTGTGCATGCCCATCACCCTTCTTCTAAACATCTCCCCATCGAGGACACTGGTTGGGTGTCAGCTTGTCCCCCGCCTGTGCGCTCCTGCTCCATCCTGTTGTGAGCCACTTTGGCCTGCAAGAAAAAGGAATGTGTGTGAGTGGGTGTGGAGCAATGTGTTTGGGTGATGTGCCTGCCATAGTTGAATAGCTGTCATTGTGTGCAAGGCGTGAGATGTGTGAATGAGTGTTGGTAGGTAGAAATTGTTGGCGGGTGAGTGCTGGGGGTGTGGTGCTTTGGGCAGTGTGTGAAGACTGTGGTTCAGATGGTGGTATGTAGCATTTGTTGAAGCATTCACTCACACTGACCACCCAAGTGAGGTCATTAAATTTCTTTCTGCACTGTATGTGGGGCCTGAGGACCACAGTGCTGCCCAAGATATGCTGCGCTACCTCCCTCCACATGGTGCAGAAGACTTGTGCCAGGTAGAGCACCGCCCTCCATCTCTCCACAGTGAACACCAACGTCTCCAATGCTTGATCACAGAATCTGCGGGCTGTCTCCCTGGGGCATGGATCTGCCATGAGTACAGCTGCTTCGGTCCTCTGGCTCCTTCTCCTTGACCTGCTGCTGCTTGCTGAGGCAGCTGTACAGCCAGCAATGCTGAGAATGAAGTTCTGCAGCATCAATGAACCTCCCCTTTAAGAACTGAAAAAAGCCTGTGGCAGTAATGACTTGCGATTAGACTGCACCTGATATTGGTCCACCCTTTGAGTGTAACGCCAATGAACTTTGGCTTAAAAGACTTGAATTAGTGCTCCAATAATTCCTTTGAGCAGTGAGCACGAATTTTGCGTGCAGTCTAAAGCATTAGCACCTGGTGCTAATTTGCCAACTTTTCTCATTTTACTGCCCATTCCTGGGCTATAATGAATTTCTAGCCCCTTGTTATTATATTTCCCATTGTAATAAATGCTTTCCTTTGTCCTGGAAGAAGTTTTATCTAGCCAACAGAAGAGTTCAAACCCTGATGAGATGAACTCCTGATAAGAGGAACTGTCAGCCTCAGTAAATTTTCAGTAATCCAATGTGACCACACATTAATATCAAGCAACATAATATTCGGTGGCAGAATTTTAAAATTGCAATAGGGCAATATGTCACAACAGAAATGCTAGCACTTTATAGATGTAAGGTTAAATTTAAGGAGGAAGGATAACATAGTTCTTCTGATCAGGGGTTTCTCTTATTAAGATATGAGCTTCATCTCCGACTTAACAACATCCCAATAATGGATAATCAAGGGGCCACAGGGAGGAGGAAACTAAAGACAATCACTATCACTAAGCAAATAGTACTTCGTAAAATAATGGGACTAAAAGATGACAAGTCCCCTGGACCAGATGGCTTGCATCCGAGGGTCTTAAAAGAAGTGGCTGCAGAGATAGTGGATGCATTGGTTGCAATATACCAAAATTCCCGAGACTCTGGAGAGATCCCAACGGATTGGAAAACTGCAAATGTAAGAAAGGAGGGAGACAGAAAGCAGGAAACTATAGACCCACTAGCCTAACATCTGTCATTGGGAAAATGCTGGAGTCCTTCATTAATGAAGCAGTAGCAGGGCATTTGGAAAATCATAATGGCCCAGAACTTGGTGTCGGGGGCTTGCCGCGCGTGCAAGCCTCCGATGTGCACTTACCCGGCGCGCCGACATCTGAAACCTGGCCAGCAGTGGATTTCCTGTCAGTGGCCCGGTTCTGATGTCGGTGTGCTGTGTTAACCTGACCCAGCGGCGTAGTTAGTGCGATGTGCCGGCTGGGATCAGGTGAGCACTGTTCAGCCAATCAGGGGAGGGGAAACTTCATTCATAAGTTTGAGAGTAAGAACTGTCAAACTCATGAAAAGTACTGCACCCCAAAACACTACTTAAACTTTAAATAAAATTTAAAAAAAAATCCCAATCATTAAATTAAGTATAAATAAGTTTAAAAAAATAATTTAAACAATAATTTTTTTTTTTGAAAAAAATAAATTTTTAATAAAAAGGGTCTAAAACTAAACTTACCTTATTGTAGATTCTTTAAAATAATAAACCTGTGGGAAAAAAAATTCTAAATTGCACTAAAACACCACTTACCTGTAAAAATAAATACTTACGTGTGCTTTTTACAAGCGTAAAGACCGGAGGCCTTTACACATGCGCAAATCCCCCAAAACAGAGGAAATCCAAGACGCACGCGCTGCCCCCTACAGCACACGCGCTAGCCTCTTCACCTCTTGGGTTAGAGGAGAGGAAATGCCGGTTTTCAGCGCATGCGCTGTGCATGCTGAAAACCGGCATTTCCTCCGGCCAGACGCGTGAGTACCCCTTCCGTACTCACGCTTTTGGGGAGGAATTACTGCCCCAATGAAATCAAGCAGAGTCAGCATGGTTTTATGAAAGGGAAATCATGTTTAACAAATTTGTTGGAGTTTTTTGAGGAGGTAACGAGTAGGGTAGACAAAGGTGAACCAGTGGATGTGGTGTATTTAGATTTCCAGAAGGCATTCGATAAGGTGCCACATAAAAGGTTACTGCATAAGATAAGAGGTCACGGAGTTGGGGTAATATATTAGCATGGATAGAAAATTGGCTAACTAACAGAAAGCAGAGAGTCGGGATAAATGGGTCATTTTCCGGTTGGCCAACGATAACTAGTGGGGTGCCACAAGGATTGGTGCTGGGGCCTCAACTATTTACAATCTACATTAATGACTTGGATGAAGGGACTGAGTGTAATGTAGCCAAGTTTGTGGATGATACAAAGATGGGTGGGAAAGCAAGTTGTGCAGAGGACTCAAAGAACCTGCAAAGGGATATAGACAGGCTAAGTGAGAGGGCAAACATTTGGCAGATGGAGTATAAAAATGTGGGAAAATGCGAGGTTATACACTTTGGCAGGAAGAATAAAAAAGCAAATTATTATTTTAAATGGAGAGAGATTACAAAATGCTACAGTTCAGAGGGACCTGGTGCATGAAACACAAAATGTTAGCATGCAGGTACAGCAAGTAATCAAAAAAGCAAATGGAATGTTGGCCTTTATTTCAAAGGGGTTGGAGTATAAAAGCAGGGAAGGCCTGCTACAACTGTACAGGTTATTGGTGAGACCACACCTTGAATATTGCGTACAGTTTTGGTCTCCTTATTTAAGGAAGGATATACTTGCATTGGAGGCAGTTCAGAGATGATTCACTAGGTTAATTCCAGAGATGAGAGGGTTTGACTTATGAGGAAAGGTTGAGCAGGCTGGGCCTATACTCATTGGAATTTAGAAGAATAAGAGGTGATCTTATTGAAACATATAAGATACTGAG
This sequence comes from Somniosus microcephalus, assembly GCF_052327205.1. Lineage (NCBI taxonomy): Eukaryota > Metazoa > Chordata > Chondrichthyes > Squaliformes > Somniosidae > Somniosus > Somniosus microcephalus. The sequence goes on along the minus strand of NC_141002.1, from coordinate 85,451,825 downwards.
GAGGCTCGACAAGGTAGATGCAGAGAGGATGTTTCCCCTCGTGGGGAAATCTAGAATGCGGGGGCACAGTTTTAGAATAAAGGGCCGCCCTGTTAGAACTGAGATGAGGAGGAATTTCTTCTCTCAGAGGGTCGTAAATCTGTGGAATTCTCTGCCCCAAAGAGCTGTGGAGATTGGGTCATTAAATACATTTAAGGTAGAGTTAGACAAATTCTTGCAAGATAAGGGAGTGAAGGGTTATGGGGAGTGGGCGGGGAAGTGACTTTGAGCCCAAGATCAGCCATGATCTTATTGAACGGCGGAGCAGGCTTGAGGAGCCAAGTGACCTATTCCTGCTCATATTTTTTATGTTCTTATGTTTTATGGCGTTTCGTCTGGAACTAAGGGAAGTAGCTTCCTGTAATTCGAGATTTACAAGAGAACTTGTTGTGATCTGATTTGCTTGGATTTGCAAATTAACTTTACAAAGGTTGCATTAAACAGAATGGAAATACACTGTCGCAGGCTAAGAAACGTAATATTCCAGCTATAGTTGACATTCAGACTCAGACTTTCTCAAGACAATGAGCTGGCAAACTGAGCTGAATTATTGGGCAGAGCACCAAGGTGCCTCGCCAACAGAAGTGTTGAGAATCAGCAAGTGTTCTGCCTTGGATTGTACCTCTGCACCCTTCCCTAATCACAGAGTGGCCATTGGCAGAAGCCAGTAAAGGTGTCCATACTTAGATTTCTTTCAGAAAATAATGGCCCAGAAATTCGGGTCCCCACGGGTGAGTACGCATGGGGTACTCACCCGTAGGCCCAACGGAAGTGCCGGTTTCGTGCATGCACTGCGCATGCACGGGAAACCGGAACTTCCGTTCCCTTAAAGGAAGGGGTTCAGAGGTCGAACGCGTGCACCGGAGAGGCAGCGCGTGTGCATGGAACTTACGTTTTTTTTGCAGGTTTCTCCGGGAGGGTAAGTCTCCAGGAGTTACACATGCAAAAAGCAGGCGCAAGGCCTGCTTTTAACAAGGTAAGTGATGAATTAATTAAAATTAAAACATTTTTTCCACAGGTTTATTATTTTTAAATACTTTAAAGAAAGGTAAGTTTATTTTTAGCCCCGTTAGAAAATGTAACTAAGTTTTCAAAAATTTAAATTATTGTTTAAAATAGTTATTTTATGTAATTTATAGTTATTTTAAAAATGTGATTTTTTAATTTTTTTTATTTGAAGTTTTAGTGATGTTTTGGGGCTTATAGTATTTATAGTTTTGACAGCTCTTCCTGTCAATATTATGAATGGGCATTTCCCTGCTACCATTGGCTCTCCATGGCCCACGTGATCCCAGGGGACGCATCGAACTAACTGCGCCCCTGGGATACGCAAGCACTGCGCGCCGGCAGTTGGAGGAGGCCCAGGATCAGAATCCCATGGGGGCCCACAGCACAACGGCTGGCGCGCTAGCTAAGTGCAGGTCGGAGGCTTGCACCCGCGGGAAGCCTCCGACCCGAATTTCTGGGCCAATATTTTGGGATACAATATATGAGTAATTTGAGGCATCACATGTGGTAAGTTTAACATGCTTGGGAAAGAAAATGGTGATTTTGGACTTAAGGGGGGGGGGAATTTTGCCAGCCCTAGGGAGGTGGGTTTGGAGGCGGGACTGCCGGGAAAATGGCAGAAACTGGGAGCGGGTACCAAACCTGCTCCCAACCCGCCTCCGTGCCATCTTCCCGGGAGGCGGGTCCCCAACTCGCGCAGGGTCCCGTCTCCTCGAGGCGGGAAGGGGATTACAGCCACTTAACTGCCTGTTAACAGGTAGTTAACAGGCAGTTAAGAGGCTTATCCCCATTTTACCAACACAAGTGCAGGCTTCCCGACGACGGGAAACCCCGCCAGGGTCAGCGAGACAAGCAGTTGGTCTGCGGGGGTGAGAGGGGTCGAAAAGTGCGCTGTGGAGGTGAGTGATGGGTGCAAGTGTGGAGAGGTAAGTATGTGAGGTGAGTGAAAAGTTTTAGAAAAAGTTTCCTTACCTTTGCTTCTTCCTGCAGGCTTCAACTCTTGGGGATCCGGAGGCTCCTCATCTCCACGGCAGAGATGACAGAATGGCTGCTACATTCTCCGATGCAGTAGCCATCTGATTTCTGCTAAGGAGAGAGGTTTGGTGAGCCTTGAGTACAAGGGCTTACATTAGAACAGAGATTGTCAGTGTTTGAAAGAAAGCTGTCAAACAATGACAATCCATCTGTCAAAAATGTTTGACAGGTGAAACGTCATACACTGACGTTCTCTGGCACCGATTTTCCCTTAATTGGCCTGCTAAGCCCGCAGGGCAGGCTTAACAAGATCAATCAAGGGAAAATAGCGTGGGTTGGCTGGATGTCGTTGGGGGCGGGACTGAAACCCGACAACCAGCAGTCCCACCCCCAACATGCCCCCATTGATTAAATCCAGCCCATGGTTCCTAAAGCTCGTTACCACTGGGGTTTCCTCGTGCCATTTCTGTGTCTAGTGTCAACTAATTGAGAGAGATTGATTGCTATGATCAACAACCCCATTATCACATATCATGTGATTACCAGGATGGTAGATGATGAACTAGATGGACCTTGTCTAGCAATTCCTATGTTCCTATGTCAGCACACTTTTGCTATGTGAAGCTATCAAATGGAGCAAAATGGGGAAAAAAATACATAAACATAAAACTGGAATGTGGAAACTTGTGATTTAACATCTTGTTTCACACAATATCCTTAGTGCGGAATATTTCCTGATAACTATTAGTGATTGAGATACAGTAAGCTGAGGAGATCTGTTTCATTTTTAAAAGAGAAATATTGTTTTGAAGAATATTGCTCCAACTATTATCTGCAAAATGAACAAAGCTTGGAAGTAATTTTGAAGAAAGATCCATATATGCATAACACATTTAACCAGATTAAGATCGCATAAAATGCCAACAGCCCTACAGTAAGCTGCGCATTCCTTTCCTCACAGACATACATTTGGCGCCGGTGGTATTAGCGGTCGACTGTTGCTGTTTTACAGTCTTTTTACTGCCGCGCTACATGATAACTGTAATGACTGGGTTCCTCTGCTGTTAACTATGCCACAGTTAAAGTAGAAAAGAACAGATGGACAATTTCATAACATTAAACGTAATGCACTCCTGGTTTTAGTTTTGATATTTCAGCTAAAGCCATCTTTGAGGTTTTTACACTGGCAGAAGTGGGTTGGGCAGCGGGAAAGTTCATAGTAAAATGTACAGGAGGGAAGGAGGGTTTGTTAAAGAATGTGAAAGTTATTTTCAAGCTTCCAAGCAGTGGTCTCGCCCACTTTTGATAATGTTATCTCTGTTTATAAAGTTAATCCATTGATAGCATTTTATTAATTTTCAGTTTTATCTGAACTGAAATAAAAATTTGTCTGAATTAATTATTTTGAGGGGAAATGCAGGACAAAAGTGTATATATTTGGGGAGTGGTGATTGGCAAAGTGCACGTTTGGCAACAATTCTCTTCCTCAAATCTATGGCCGGGAAAATGGAGCCGTTAGCGTCAGCCGTTAAGGCCTGTTTGGAAGAATAAATGGTGGCCGACTCGCTTCCGCCTGCTTCCAGCACAAAACCCAGCGACCGCCATTTTGGGCAGTTCGCCAGCGCTGCCGCTGCCTGCACTCACTTCCCATATTTAAATGAGATTTAAATGACGCACGATCTGGGATTTTGGACGTCATCGCTCTTAATAACATCCTCTCCAAACCACACATGGCAGAATGTGTGTGCAGCAGTACAATGGAGCCACTGCCAGTGCTTCTTAAAGGGACACACACAACTTTCAGGTAAGCTTATCTACAGAAGACAGTTCAGCTTTAAGAGCTGCAGACTGCCTTTAAGAGGAGCAAGGGTAATGCTAGCCTCACTCGAGCAATGCAAACTTCGGCCCCCTGTTGAGCGCACAGTCTGTCAGCAGCGTATTCAATGCTAGGCTGTGCGCTACAATCATGGTAAATAGCAGGCAGCACGAAGTTGACATGATGCCTGCGCTTGTTGAATGAGCACGGGCATATCTCACATTAAGGTGCCCACACCCGTTTCCCAGCGGTATCGAATTTCCTGGCCCATGTCAGTTTTATTTGGTTGAAATTGACTAAAGAATGATCTTTGCTTAATGTGGACTGACTTAGGGATGGCCTTGAACATACTTTAAGTGAGCAAATTCATAAGGATTTAACAAGTACAGAAATTTAGATACAGAAGCGTGTGGTTTAATCTTAAGATTTTTAAATATTATACAGGCATAGAAAAGATAAGTCTTTAACAATAGAAACATTGTTTAAAGTGCAAAACCTGTGAAGAGAGTAGAAAGGGAGTTTCACACAAGTGTTCTCTGTCTCCTTAGATATCACCATGTGACTTGCACAACAGATGCCTGAATCATTAGTGTTTTCACTCCCACCTCTTTCTCAGTATAATTTTGTCCCAAGTGTACATTCCTATGTTGCTTACAAATAGATTCATGCATAATACTTCCTCCACAATTCCAGAAATATGCTCATTAACAGTCTTCGGAGTTATGTTGACTTTTTTTCTTGAAAATGTTCATTTCCAACAGTTAACCTGACATGAGCAGAAACTGTTGTTCTACCAGGATGTCTGATTGGCATGTTTACTGACTGATCCAAAATATGTGCTCAATCATAAATGTTAAATCCGTGTATCTTGATGTTGTGTGTCCTTCAATAACTAGACAAGAGACTGCAGAGAACAATCAACAGGTGTTTACTGGATGAGGGTTATTCTAAAACTAACTGTACAGATCCCTACTCAGGGTTATATACAGGTGTGGTCACTGCCGGTACTACAGTATACAGGAGCTGTAAAAAGTAGTTCTCCCCTTAAAGGTACATACACTACAATTCCTCCCCTTTTAGATTAACAGTACCATAACATTCATTTAACAATTAAATATCAACTAATTACAATTAACACTTTTAACATGCAACATTAACTGAAAATAGTCTATTTATAAATTCAGTCTTTGGGGAGGCTTCCTGATCCTTTCTGGATAGGGCCTTTCCTGAGTGTCTTGCTCTTGGTGCGGAGGCGATTCTGGCCCCCTGTCGTCGGTTGGTTCATCAGCTTCCGATGCTACTGTTTCTGGGGTAGATGCTACCTGTATGGCGGGTTCATCACCAGGTACGCGAGACATGGGGTTGACTCGTTCCTGTGACTCTAGGATCTGGTCAACATGGCATCTCACAATGTTCTCCCCAACATCCACTGTGTACATTAGTGGCCCCTGCCGTGTGCATATCGTTCCTGGTTGCCATTTCTCTGTTCGGTAGTCGCGGGCCAAGACTGGTTGCCCTACATTGAAGCTCCTTGTCGGCTTCTCATTGATGTGCTGGAATTGCTTATTCTCAACATCTCTTTGTACATTTGGTCTGAGCAAATCCAGACGAGATCTCAACCTTCGGTTAAAGAACATCATGGCCGGGGTCTGGTTGGTGACTACATGTGTCGCATTTCTGTAGGCTAACAAGAAATTGTCCACCTTATGCTGCAGTGGAATGTTGTCATCGCACATGGCCCTTTCTGCTTTTTTAAAGGTTTGTACGAACCTCTCAGCCAATCCATTTGTGGCTGGATGATACGGGGCGGATGTGTAATGCCTTACCCCATTCCTTTTCATAAATCTTCAAAACTTTTCGGACACAAACTGTGGTCCGTTATCAGAACAAATCTGCTCTGGCAAGCCGTTCCTGGCAAATATGGTCCGTAGGACTGCAATAGTTTTCTCCGTGGTGGTGGAGGACATTTTGATTACCTCAGGCCATTTCGAGTGCGCATCCACGGCTATTAAAAACATTGAGTCCATGAATGGACCAGCAAAATCAATATGCACCCGTTGCCATGGAGATGAGGGCCACTCCCATGGGTGTAGAGGGGCATGGGGTGGTGCATTTTGGACCTTCTGGCATCCTGAGCAGCTCTTTGTCAGGTCCTCGATTTGCTGATCGATCCCCGGCCACCACACATAAGCCCTAGCAAGGCTTTTCATTTTCGCCCCTCCCAGATGACCTTCGTGAAGTGATATACCTATCAATTCATCCAATGAAAAGCGACGAGTTAAGAAAGTAACTATAGGTTTTTATTGGCTAAATAACAGAGCCCACCCTCGTGGGTGATCGGATCCAACAAGGAGGAATGCCAGCCAGTCGACCACCTTTATACCTGGGCAGGTAGGTGGAGCCATGGGCGGAGTCAGCAGTGGTCAGCCCAGGTATAACAGCGTGACAAGAGGCGACCTCGTATAGTGATACAACAGTGTGAACAGTGATAACCATAGAGTAACGATATAACAGTGATAACTATAGTGTAACGATAGTGAACGATAAAAGTGGTTTACCACATTCACCCCTTGTTTAGATTTGAGTCCGGCGGGGTGAAGTGTACTACCAGTTCTGGTATGTCAGTCTGTCCGGAGGCCTCATAAGCCTTTCTGATCGTCGCAGCGGCGGTGTTGCATTATCCGGTGTTAATGCTGGTGTCTGCGTGGTCGGCGAAGGCTCGTGGGGTTCCGGCATGCCGTCTACCTGGGCTGGAATTGGGGGGGTGGTGGGGGGGGGTAAAGGTGGTGTCTCCGGAATGCCCGAGGGTGCGAGGTCTCGTAAGGAGACTGTGTCCTCCCGCCCGTCTGGGTATGCCACATAGGCGTATTGGGGGTTGGCGTGCAGGAGGTTCACCCTCTCGACCAGGGGGTCCGTTTTATGGGCCCTCACGTGCTTTCGCAGCAAGACGGGCCCCGGAGAGGTCAGCCAGGTTGGTAGCGTGGTTCCCGTAGTCGACTTCCCGGGGAAAACAAACATTCGTTCATGGGGGGTGGCGTTAATGGCAGTGCAAAGTAGTGACCGGATGGAATGCAGCGCTGCCGGGAGGACTTCCTGCCAGCGGGAGGTTGGGAGGCCCTTAGACTTTAAGGCTAAGAGGACGGCCTTCCATACAGTCGCGTTCTCTCTTTCCACCTGGCCGTTCCCTCGGGGGTTGTAGCTGGTGGTCCTGCTTGCAGCAATACCTCTCGCTAGTAGGAACTGACGGAGTTCCTCGCTCATGAAGGAGGAGCCCCGGTCGCTATGTATATAGTTTGGGAACCCGAACAAGGCGAAGAGGCCGTTCAGGCATTTAATGACCGTGGTACTGGTCATGTCTGGGCAGGGGAAGGCAAAGGGGAAACGGGAGTACTCATCAACAATGTTGAGGAAGTACACATTACGGTCAGAGGACGGGAAGGGCCCCTTAAAATCGATGCTCAAGCGCTCGAAGGGGCGGGTGGCCTTGATCAGGCTTGCTCTATCCGGCCTAAAGAAATGCGGTTTGCACTCGGCACAGGTCTGGCAGTTCCTGGTCATGGTCCTGACCTCCTCGATGGAGTAGGGCAGGTTGCGGGCCTTAATGAAGTGGTAAAGTCTGGTGACCCCGGGGTGGCAGAGGTCGTTGTGGAGGGTCTGAAGTCTATCAATTTGCGCGTTGGCGCATGTAATTCGTGATAGAGCATCAGGGGGTTCGTTCAGCTTACCTGGCCGGTACAAGATATCATAATCGTAGGTGGAGAGCTCGATTCTCCACCTCAAAATCTTGTCGTTCTTGATTTTGCTCCTCAGCTTGTTATTAAACATAAAAGCGACCGAACGCTGGTCGGTGAGGAGGGTAAATCGTTTGCCTGCCAGGTAATGCCTCCAGCGTCGTACAGCCTCCACGATCGCCTGGGCCTCCTTCTCGACCGACGAGTGTCGGATCTCAGGGCCCTGTAGGGTCCTTGAGAAGAAGGCCACCGGTCTCCCCTCCTGGTTAAGGGTAGCGGCTAGGGCGAAGTCGGATGCATCGCTCTCCACTTGGAAAGGGATGGACTCATCCACCGTGTGCATTGTGGCCTTAGCAATGTCTCCCTTAATGAGGGAGAAGGCTGCGCACGCTTCCTCCGTAAGGGGGAAGGATGTGGACTTCATGAGGGGTCTGGCTTTGTCCGCATAATTGGGCACCCATTGGGCATAGTAGGCGAAGAGCCCCAGGGTTCTCTTCAGCGCCTTTGGACAGTGGGGGAGGGGTAACTCCATGAGGGGTCGCATTCTTTCGGGATCGGGGCCGATGACTCCGTTCTCTACTACGCAGCCGAGGATGGCAAGGCGCGAGGTGTTAAACACACATTTCTCCTTATTGTAGGTGAGGTTCAGCCGTTGGGCCGTACGGAGGAATCTTTCCAGATTAACATCATGGTCCTGCCGGTCACGGCCGCAGATGGTGACGTTATCTAGATAGGGGAACGTGGCGTGCAGCCCGTTCTGGTCAACCATCCGGTCCATCTCCCTTTGGAAGACCGAAACCCCGTTGGTGACGCCGAAGGGAACCCTAAGGAAGTGGTAGAGGCGGCCATTCGCCTCGAAGGCGGTATACTGGCGGTCCTCAGGGCGGATAGGGAGTTGGTGGTAGGCCGACTTAAGGTCGATGGTAGAGAATACTCGGTATTGTGCAATCTGATTGACCATATCAGATATGCGGGGAAGGGGGTATGCGTCCAGCTGGGTGTACCGGTTTATGGTTTGGCTGTAGTCGATGACCAGGCGGTTTTTATTGCCGGTCTTAACGACTACGACCTGGGCACGCCAGGGGCTGGTGCTCCCCTCGATGATGCCCTCCTTCAGGAGACGCTGCACCTCAGAGCTAATGAAAGCTCTGTCCCCGGCGCTGTACCGCCTGCTCTTGGTAGCGACAGGTTTGCAGTCGGGGGTGAGGTTAGCGAACAGGGAAGGTGGCGGGACCTTGAGGGTGGATAGGCCGCAGGTGTTACGCGGTGGGCGGTTTAAAAGCTGCTGGTTGTCGACTGTGAGTGGGGGGAGGGGTCCACCGTATGCTAGAGTGACACTTTGGAGGTGGGATTGGAAGTCCAGCCCTAGTAGGACGGCAGCGCAGAGCTGGGGCAGGACGAGGAGTTTAAAATTTTTATACTCCGTGCCCTTAACCGACAGGGTCACAACACAGTAGCCGCTGATGTCTGTGGCGTGGGACCTCGATGCCATCGAGATCCGGTTGCGCGTTGGCCGGACAGTGAGGGAGTAGTGGCTCACCGTGTCTGGGTGGATGAAACTCTCCGTGCTTCCGCTGTCGAACAGGCAGGTCGTGGCGCGGCCGTTTACTTTGATGTCCATCATGGACTTGGACAGGTGATGCGGGCGGGCTTGGTCCAGTGTGACGGAGGCTAGTGTATGGCTGAGCGAGCTGCTGTAGTCTGCGGGTGAGGCGGTGGTCGGGTCTGGAGGCAAGGTGACGGTCGAGTGTGGTGGGTAAAATGGCGGCGCCCACGAGGTTGGACAAAATGGCGGAGAAGATGGCTGCCCCCACAACTCACATGAGGCACTGCTGGTGTCGGTTGCCTGGATCAAAGATGGCCACCCCCATAACTCACACGTGGGGATGCTGGCATCTGTGGCCTTGATGGAAGATGGCCGCCCCCACAACTCGCATGAGGCACTGCTGGCCTCTGTTGATCTCCCTCTGCAGGCCTTAGCAAAGTGGCCTTTCTTCAGGCAGCTTGAGCACGTCGCGTTTCTCGCTGGGCAACGCGCCCTCGGATGTTTCGCCTGGCCGCAGAAGAAGCAGCCGGCGGCCTGATCGCGGGGGTCCGATGTCGCAGCCGGTACCGGGGGTGGCGGTCCCGATCGGGTCTGGGACGCCGACGCTGAGGTAGGTCCCAGGGGCGGCGCTGCGAGGGGTATTGCGGTCGGGGTCGGTCCCGAGTCCCAGGGTCGCGAATTACAGTACCTGGAGTACGCCTCGAGGTCCCGATGGGCCACTTCTAGGGAGCGAGCGAGGGCTGCAGCTGTGTTCAGGTCGAGGTCCTTTGCTTCAAGCAGTCTTTGCCGTGAGTAGTTGGACCGCAGGCCTTTCACGAAGGCATCGCGGATATTATCTTCAGTATTTTCTGCCGCCGTTACCGCTTTAAAGTCACAGTCCCTGCCGAGTGTTTGTAGCGCCCGTAAAAATTCATCTACAGACTCTCCTGGCTGTTGCGGGCGGGATCTTAGGAGATGTCTGGCATACATGGAATTTACCGGGCTCCGGTACTGTTGTTTCAGCCGGTTGATGGCGGCCTCGTATGTAGTAAGGTCCCGGATGAGTGCGAATACTTTAGGGCTCACTTGGGCAGTCAGAACTTTTAGCTTGGATCTCTGAGGCACGCTGGATTCTCCCAGGTAGGATTCGAAACAGCTCAGCCAGTGTTCGAAGTCGAGGGCTGAGTTTGCTGCCTGTGGGTTTAGATCCAGGTACGGTGGTCGGAGGGCTCGCAGCCAGGCCGGCTGCTGTGGCTGTTGTAGCTGGGCGCCTGGCTGGTCGTTTGGCTGGTCGTTTGGCTGCTCAAGTAACGACATTTGAAAATTTAGCCAATAAAATTGATATACCTATCAATTCATCCAATGAAAAGCGACGAGTTAAGAAAGTAACTATAGGTTTTTATTGGCTAAATAACAGAGCCCACCCTTGTGGGTGATCGGATCCAACAAGGAGGAATGCCAGCCAGTCGACCACCTTTATACCTGGGCAGGTAGGTGGAGCCATGGGCGGAGTCAGCAGTGGTCAGCCCAGGTATAACAGCGTGACAAGAGGCGACCTCGTATAGTGATACAACAGTGTGAACAGTGATAACCATAGAGTAACGATATAACAGTGATAACTATAGTGTAACGATAGTGAACGATAAAAGTGGTTTACCACATGAAGCTCATTGAGCACTCTCTCCCTTAACTTGGGTGGAATTACCACTCAGGATCCACACATCAAGGTCCCCTGGCATACTGACAGCTGTTCTCTTCTGGATGAGAATGCTGGCAACAGTGAGTCGCAATGTGTTGGCCATCCCTTTACCGTCAAGTCATATACCCGAGACAGTGTCGGGTCATTTCGGGTCTCCTTCTCTATATCAGCGTTAGTTACTGGCAAGCGTTCAATTATAGTCGAATAAAATATTTCGACAGGGTCCACTGCTGGTGCTTCCTCCGCAGTAGGCAGTGGCAGGCGTGATAGCCCATCAGCGTTTCCATGCTGTTTCGTGCCCTTATACTCGATTTCATATTGGTTCGCCCCTAGAAAAAGGGACCATCTTTGTAGCCATTGCGCAGTCATCACCGGAACGCCCTTCTTTGGATTAAAGGTGGAGACAAGTGGTTGGTGGTCAGTCAGCAAGGTGAACTTCTGCCCGTGCAGATAGTGGTTGAACTTTTTCACTCCCCACACTAGGCTGAGGGCCTCCCTGTCAATCTGGGCATAGTTACGCTCGGCTGAGGTTAGTGACCGAGACGCAAAGGCTACTGGCCTCTCCGAGCTGTCCGGGAATTTGTGCGACAGCACCGCTCCAATGCCATAGGATGATGCATCACACGCCAACCGAATTGGTAGTGCTGGGTTGAAATGAGCCAACACCTCTTTTGATGTGATCAATTCTTTGCACTTCTGGAAAGCTCGTTTATATTTGTCATTCCACTTCCATGGTACCCCCATTTGCAGTAGGGTGTTCAGTGGGTGTAGTACTGTAGACAGATTCGGCAAGAACTTATGGTAGTAGTTCACCAACCCGAGGAACGACCTCAGTTGTGACACATTTTCCGGTGCTGGAGCCTTGACTACTGCCTCAATCTTTTCAGGGGACTTATGTAACCCCTCTTCATCAATAAAGTGGCCACAATACGAGATCTGCTTCTGGAAAAACTCGCATTTGTGGCGATTAGCTCGGAGCCCATATTCCTTCAATCTAGTGAGCACCTGCTCCAGGTTGGCGAGGTGATCACTGTCATTTTCGCACGTGACCAGGATGTCGTCCAAATAACACTGGGTCCCTGGAATCCCTTGCAGGGCTTGATCCATTGCCCTTTGCCAAATAGCCGGAGCTGATGCTACCCCGAACACCAGCCGATTGTATTGGTAGAGACCTTTATGAGTGTTGATCGTGAGGTACTGTTTCGAGGCTTCTTCTACCTCCATTTGCAGGTACGCCTGGGCCAGATCAATCTTAGTGAAGCGTTTCCCTCCAGACAGCGAGGCGAAAATATCTTCAATCTGCGGAAGCGGATATTGTACAGTGTGAAGGATTGGGTTCACTGTCACCTTGAAGTCCCCACAGATGCGAACCTTCTTTGGTTCCCCAGGCGTATTACTCAACAACCTCTTCATTACAGGAACAATGGGTGTAGCCCACTCGCTCCAGTCCACTTTGGACAGTACTCCTGAACGTTCCAAACCTTCCAGCTCTGCTTCGACGGCTGGGCGGATCGCATAAGGTACCGGTCTGGCATTAAAAAACTTTGGGCTTGCATTTTCCTCTATTTTGATCGTCGCTGTTATGCCTTTTAGTGTTCCGAGTCCCTCCTGGAACACTTCTTGTGCATCAGTTAGCATTTTTGACAGTCGTCCAGGTGTGATGTCGTCATCCTTTTTGGCATCTACAGTCAGTGCTTGTATGGAATGCCAATCTAGCTGTATCTTCCGGATCCATTCACGTCCTAGTAGTGGTTGTCCTCCATCTGGCAATACATATAGGTCCATTTTTGGTGTTTCCTTGCCGTTATATATAACGTTCACTCTTATTTTTCCTTTGGGGTAGAATTTTTGCCCCGTGTACGTCTTCAAGACAATCTCTGTATCTCTTAAGGGTATATGTGAGAATAGCCACTTGTAGTCCTTTCAGTTTATGACTGTTAGGGCTGATCCTGTGTCCAATTCCACTTTCACTTGGACTCCGGCTATCTTGAGCGTGACCCAGATAGTTTGGTGATCCTCCATTTTGATCACATTATGTAATTTCAGACAACCCAGCTCCTTGCTTCCAGAGTCTGTATCACTTTTCTGTTCATCTGCACTACTCCCCGTCACCTTATGTACCTTCTTGTACTTCTCCTGTGGGGATTTCTTGCTGCTGGTTTTCTTTTCCAACCTGCAGACTCTTGCTATGTGTCCTACTTTTCCACACTGTCTGCACACTTTGTCCTTGAACCAGCAATCATTATGGTCGTGTGTTGTTCTGCCACAGCGATAGCACTTCACTGTTCCGTGTGACATTTCATTTGTGCCATATTCTTGCGGTCTCCGTTGTATCTCTGCCGCGCCCCGTCCTGCTGCTTCGTGTGATACTGCCATGCTGAAAGCCTTGTCCAGCGTAAGATCCTTTTCTGATAGAAGCCGTTTCTGGGTTCCTCCACTTTGAAGCCCACACACAAACTTGTCCCATATAGTATCTGCTAGTCCCGTTCCAAACTGGCAGTGTTTCGATAGCTTGCGCAGTTCCGTTAAAAACTCAGCATTACTTTCATCTTTATGCTGGTTCCTTTTGTGAAACTTAAATCTTTCCACTATCAGCAGCGGTGTGGGGTCTAAATGGTCCTGTAGGATTGACACTATGTTTTCAAAATCTTTTTCCACTGGCTTCTCTGGGGTTACTAGGTTTCGCAGTAAGCCATATGTTTTTGCACCCATTGAATTCAACAATACCAGCGCTTTCCTGTCATCTGGCACTTCATTCGCCTTGCAGTACACTTCTATGCGTTCGACATATGTCGTCCAATCTTCGACTTCATTGTCGAACGCTGTGACACTGCCACTCTTTGGCATCCCTGGGTGTGGTTAGACTGGCTCAAAATGGCGTCTCCCGCGCTCTCCCTTCTTCTCCGCTGCGGCTTAAAATGGCGTCTCCCGTGCTTTCCTTTCTTCCCCGCTGACGCTGCTCACCCCCTGAACACCGGCTGCGCTCTGTGTGTTTTCCTGCGCGCCTCTCTCTCTCGTTGCCGCCGCTCGGTCCTGAACAGCGGCTGTGCCCTGTGCGCTCTACCCTCTCTCTTTTCCCGTCGACGCCGCTCGGTCCTGAACACCGGCTGCGCCCTGTGCGCTGTACCCTCTCTCTTCTCCCATCGACGCTGCTTGGCCTTTTTCTGTGCTGTCGGTCGGCTCTAGCCGCCGCTGTGCGGGAAAGGTCTGCGCCGTACCTGTTGCCAGCCCATTTCGCTGGAGTCTCCGTTGGATGGTCGACGCCCGTGCTTCTGGACTCTCTGAAGAAATAGCAGTATTTTCTTCACTATCTCCTTGTCAAAGAGCCGTTTACAACAGAATTCACAGCAATGATGGAATTTCCTTCCGCAGAGTTGCAGGTAGGTTCAAATTTTCTCGTCGCCAATGTTAAATCCATGTATCTTGATGTTGTGTGTCCTTCAATAACTAGACAAGAGACTGCAGAGAACAATCAACAGGTGTTTACTGGATGAGGGTTACTCTAAAACTAACTGTACAGATCCCTACTCAGGGTTATATACAGGTGTGGTCACTGCCGGTACTACAGTATACAGGAGCTGTAAAAAGTAGTTCTCCCCTTAAAGGTACATACACTGAAATAAATAGTTCTCAATCTACTTGTTTTGGAACGGGTGCTGTCACCATAAGAGGAAGTTGAGGATTAAGACCGACTAGTGCAGCAGACAAGGAAATCTCAGAATGACGCCTGGCAGTAAAAAACTGCACACTGTGGAGGAGCCACAAGAGACTCAGTGTACTTTAGTATAATCCCCTTAATTGTATTATAGTGCAGCCGGGGACTGCACCTTTAAACTGATTGTTACCTTTACAGTGTGTGTTTGCCTTTTTCCTGCGTGGTGACGTCATGACGCGGATCACGTGACCGCCAGTGGCACGAAGAACGTGGGGACGTCATGACGTCAGCTTAGAGAACTTTCCAGCAGTCTTCGACTACCTGGCATCTTGAACGAACGTGTTTTGATTTCCTCCTTGTAACATCCAGCAAACTTCGTTGTTATTAAATTCCAGTCTTTTAATCCATCGAGTTGAGCTGAATTATTTAGTTAGGAACCTCCGTTCCTACATTGGTGACCCCGATCTCGTCGAACAAACTTCGAAGAGAATTCAACATGAGCACAAATGCCGTCGCCCTCAAATTGCCTCAGTTCTGGGAGCAGCAACCAGAAGCTTGGTTCCTACAGACGGAAGCACAGTTTCACCTGCGGGAGATCGTAGCGGATTCGACCTGTTATTTTTACGTGGTCTCCGCTCTCGACAGCGCCACGGCCTCGAGGGTCGTCAGCCTACTGAGCAGTCCACCAGACGAGGGCAAGTATGAGGCTCTCAAAGCTCGTTTACTGCATATATTTGGCCTTAACAAATCAGAGCGCGCACGCAGGCTCATTGCCATGCCAGGCATCGGGGACTCAAAGCCTTCGGAATTAATGAGCCAAATGCTCACCCTACTTGGTTCAGAAGACCAATGTTTTTTATTCCGAGAACTTTTCCTCTGCTAGCTACCTGACGCGGTGCAGACAGCCTTGGCCAGCTCTGAGATCACCGACTGTGTTAAGCTCGCGGCAGAGGCAGACAAAAGTTTTGCAGTCTCACAGCAGTGCTGTGCAGCCATGAGGCGCCCTTCTCCTGCGTGTGCAAAGCCCAGCCCTCCTCCAGCAGGCTGGTGCACGTACCACGCCCGTTTTGGCGCCAAAGCTCGATGCTGCAAGCCTCCCTGCAGTTTCTCCCCCCCCAAAAAAATCCTTCAGCAAGCCATCGCCCTTCGAAAAGGACGACAAGCCCTGAAAAGCGCGTTCAATTTACCATGGCGATCGGTTCAACGGGGAAATTACTTTATGTTACGGATTCCACAACGGGGAGGCGATTCCTCTGCAACACTGGGTCCCAGTGCAGCATTTTGCCAGCTTCTAGGCTGGATCTACAATCCGGCGGCCGCGGCCCTGCACTCGAGGCAGCCAATGGCGCGGCGATTCGCACTTTTGGGAAACAGACGGTTACCATTACTTTCGGCGGTCAGCAGTTCCTCTGGCAATTTATCACTGCCACAGTGTCACAGGCCATACTAGGAGCCGACTTCTTTTGTGCAAATGGTTTTCTAGTCGATGTCAAAAACTGCCGCCTTATTCACGCGTCCACTTACCACGCGGTGCCCTGCCACCACAGCACCGCCGTGTCCTGGTCGGTCGCCTGTGCGGTACCAGTTCAAGACGGGTTTACACGCCTACTCAGCGAGTTTCCAGAGCTCACCCGGCCTACCTTCTCGGCAGCAGTCACGAAACATGGTGTGGCACACCATATCACCACGAATGGATCACCGGTTTACGCCCAGGCGCGCAGGTTAGAACCCAGCAAACTCGCGGCGGCTAAAGCCGAATTCCAAACAATGGAGCGCCTCGGGATCATCCGACGCTCCGACAGTCCTTGGTCCTCTCCACTGCATATCATCCCCAAACCAGGTGGAGAGTGGCGGCCTTGTGGTGACTACAGACGACTAAACAATGCCACGACTCCTGACAGGTATCCCATACCTCATATCCAGGATTTCTCAGCACATTTAGCTGGAAACTCAATATTTTCAAAGGTGGATCTCATCCACGGGTATCACCAGGTCCCAGTGCACCCCCAAGATGTTCCCAAGATGGCGGTCATCACACCTTTTGGCCTTCTCGAATTTCTCAGAATGCCTTTCGGGTAAAAAAATGCAGCACAGGCTTTCCAACGGCTCATGGACTCTGTTTTACGGGATTTGCCTTTCCTTTTCGTATATCTGGATGATATACTCGTCGCTAGCAAGAACCCCAAGGAACACTTGTTACATCTACGCCAGCTCTTCACTCGGTTAAGCCAGCATGGCCTCATTGTCAACCCGGCCAAATGCCAATTCGGTCTCACCAGCATCGATTTCCTGGGGCACAGGATAACATCGGACGGCGCCGTTCCACTAGCCACCAAGGTCGAGGCTGTTACAGCTTTTCCACGTCCCCTCGCTGTTAGGTCCTTGCAGGAATTCCTGGGGATGGTTAATTTTTACCATCGTTTTGTCCCCAAGGCAGCGCAGTTGATGCAACCGCTGTATGAAGCACTGAAAGGGAAATCTGACAAAGACCTCATCAACTGGACTCCCCAGATGGACCAGGCCTTCCTGGATACCAAAGCAGCACTGGAAGATGCAACCATGCTGGCACACCCTATTCCAGGTGCAACCATCGCTCTCACGACGGATGCTTCGGACTACGCCATTGGAGCGGTGCAGGAGCAGTGGGTGGACGGGACTTGGCAGCCGCTGGCCTTTTTCAGCTGCCAACTATGCAAGAACGAACGCAAGTACAGCACGTTCGATAGGGAGTTGCTCGCCCTGTTTTTGGCTATTCGACATTTTCGCTTTCTGCTAGAAGGACGCCCGTTCACCGCGTTTGTGGACCACAAACCACTCACGTTTGCCATGGCCAAAACGTCTGACCCTTGGTCAGCGCGGCAACAGCGCCACCTCACCTTCATTTCGGAATTCACCACCGATCTACGACACGTCTCGGGCAAGGACAATCTCGTGGCCGATTGCCTCTCCCGTGCTCCTGTCCTGGCAGTTAACCTGGGCGTCGCTTTCGCCGGCTTAGCGGAAGAGCAGTTGGCTGACCCCGAAGTTCAAGCGTACTGGACCACGCCTTCCAGTTGGCAAGTCGCTGATGTTCAGTTCCACTCAGCAGGAACCACCCTTTTGTGCGACACATCCATGGGAGTGCCTCGTCCCATAGTGCCGGTCGAGTGGCGCAAGAAAGTCTTTCGGGCAATACACGGGTTGTCGCACCCAGGGATGCGAGCTTCGCAATGTCTCATGTCCCACAAGTTCGTGTGGAAGGGCATGCACTTAGATGTCCGAGATTGGACAAACAATTGTATTGATTGTCAAAAAGCGAAAGTCAACCGGCATGTTAAAGCCCCTTTGGCTGAGTTTCCAGTGCCAGAGCGACGGTTTGATCACGTGCACATGGATCTAGTGGGTCCTCTCCCCGGTTCACGGGGTTTCACGCATCTCCTCACAATAGTGGACCGCACCACCAGGTGGCCAAAGGCGATTCCGTTGGTCGCTACCACTACAGCTGATATTGCCAGGGCATTCCTGTCGTCGTGGGTGGCTCGCTTCGGCGTCCCATCCGACATATCATCGGACCGAGGTCCACAATTCACTTCCGAATTATGGAATGCCGTTGCACACGACTTAGGTACCAAGCTACACCGTACCACCGCCTACCATCCACAGGCGAATGGCCTGTGCGAAAGGTTCCATCGGTCGCTTAAGGCATCCCTTCGTGCCAGCCTGCACGGATCCAACTGGGTAGACAGATTGCCTTGGGTGATGCTAGGGCTAAGGACGGCTCCCAAGGAAGACCTTCAGTCTTCATCAGCTGAGTTAGTTTACGGGCAAACCTTGAGGGTCCCTGGTGACTTCCTGCCTCCGCATACAGAACCGTGGTCTGCAACTCAGCAGCTTATCCAGCATCGCAAGGCGGCCAAGAACTTCCTGCCCATTCCGACCTCGCATCATGGCTTACAGAGGCCTCATGTTCCTGCGGACCTCATGTCCGCCGATTATGTCTTCATCAGGCACGACGCGCACAGAGACCCACTTAAACCACCATACGCTGGCCCATTTCATGTCATATCTGCCGGTGAGAAATATTTCACCATCGACGTAGGCGGCAGATCGGACACCGTCTTCGTCGACCGTCTGAAAGCCGCTCACCTCGATCGCACTGAAACAATAGTGCCTGCCCAGCCACCTCGCCGAGGATGACCGCCATTGCACGCCGATTCATCATTACAACAGCCAGCCATTGAACCACCTACAGATGCCTCACCATCGTTTTCGCAGTCAGACACTGCGTTCGCCGAACCTGACATGCGCAACAACCACAGCCAGGCTCCATGCTTTCTCCCGACATTCCACTTCCGCCGCCTGAGGGTCGTCGACGCTCGGAGAGAACCATCAAGCCCCCTGTTCGTTTGACACTGGCCATTAACGGGGATTCTGGGGGGGCGCCTGTGGAGGAGCCACAAGAGACTCAGTGTACTTTAGTATAATCCCCTTAATTGTATTATATTGCAGCCGGGGACTGCACCTTTAAACTGATTGTTACCTTTACAGTGTATGTTTGCCTTTATCCTGCGTGGTGACATCATGGCTGATCGCGTGACCGCCAGTAGCGCGAAGAACGTGGGGACGTCATGACGTCAGCTTAGAGAACTTTCCAGCAGTCTTCGACTACCTGGAATCTTGAACGAACGTGTTTTGATTTCCTCCTTGTAACATCCAGCAAACTTCGTTGTTATTAAATTCCAGTCTTTTAATCCATCGAGTTGAGCTGAATTATTTAGTTAGGAACTTCCGTTCCTACAACACTACATTTTTTGCAAAGCAGAGGAAAGTAGTTGTCAGTTCCCCTCGCCCTGAAGACTCCAACTATTGGTGGTGTACAATTTCACTGACACCAGCAGGCTTCCACTACCTCACTCACAATTGGCCATTCCTTTTTTTATTTAATATATATCTTTAAAAAAAAATTCTCATCAAGGTAAGGGCTCTGAGTGTTGAACACCGTTTAACTCAGGAATCAAACCTGGGACCTTCTGGTCTGTGTCTTTTCCATTCGGCCATCAGGCCACCCAGGGAGATAATTTTTTTACATATTTGTTTTAGTTTCAGTTAGCTATTGTATAAATGTTAGACAAACAAAACTAACTCAGGTACAACCAGTGACACTTGGCATTCAACTGTTTACAGCCCTGCTAAGGTGATTTGTAAATATTTTCAGTAGGACACTAACATCTGGTAAAGTGCCTTGCATGATGCAAAGCAGATCATATTGGCCCAGAAATTTGGATCGGAGGCTTCCCGCGGGTGCAAGCCTCCGACTTGCACTTACCTAGCGCGCCGGCCGTTGAGCTGTGGGCCCCCGTGGAATTGTGATCCTGGGCCTCCTCCAACTGCCGACACGCAGTGCTTGTGTATCCCAGGGGTGCAGTTAGTTTGATGCGTCCCCTGGGATCATGTGGGCCATGGAGAGCCAATGGTAGCAGGGAATGCTTCATTCATAAGTTTGACAGGAAGAGCTGTCAAACCTATAAATACTATAAGCCCCAAAACATCAATAAAACTTCAAAAAAAAATTTTTTTTAATCACATTTTTAAAATAACTATAAATTACATGAAATAACAATTTTAAACAATAATTTAAATTTTTGAAAAAATTGATTACATTTTCTAATGGGGCTAAAAATAAACTTACCTTTCTTTAAAGTACTTAAAAATAATAAACCTGTGGAAAAAATGTTTTAATTTTAATTAATTCACCACTTACCTTGTTAAAAGCAGGCCTTGCGACTGCTTTTTACATGTCTAACTTCTGGAGACTTACCTTCCCGGAGAAACCTGGAAAAAAACGTAAGTTCAATGCGCACGCGCTGCCTCTCCCGCGCACGCGTTCCACCTCTTAACCCCTTCTTTCAGGGGAACGGAAGTTCCGGTTTCCCGCGCATGTGCAGTGCATGCTCGAAACAGGCACTTTCGTTGGGCCTACGTGTGAGTACCCCATGCGTACTCACGCATTGGGACCTGAATTTCTGGGCCAACGTCTCTTCAATGCCCTGTCATACCCAACTTTTTAAATGTATTCATAGCAACATAAACACAATTCAAAACTTTCTGCATTGAACAACTGAGTTTAAACAGGCTCCAATTGTATTAGTACCTGCAAGTTTATTAGTACCTGCAATCTGGATGTGGAGTAGTGTTATATCACCTCTAACTAATAACTAGAGATGACACAAAGCTCCAATGTCCAAGATATATCATGTAGCCTTAAGCCATTTTGAAACCACTATTTACACCTCCCTGCCGATATAAGTCCATTGTTTGAGTGGGTGGTCGATATGCTTTTTTGTCAGGTATAACGCGAGTTTGGTTGGGTTCTGTTCATCACTCACATATATCGGGCACTCAGTTTCCACCAAAACTCAGATCATCATTGCACCTCAATGGGTACATGCGTGGTACAAGATGTACAGTGGTTATTTGAGCTTTGGAGAAAGTTAGATCCACCATTTGTGTGCAGCCAACAGACCTGGCCACAACTAAGGTCAAGAAGGCAGCTCACCACCACCTTCTCAACGGCAACTAGGGATGGGCAATAAATGCTGGCCTCGCTAGCGATGTCCATATCCTAGGAATGATTTTTTTTTAATATATATTATTCTGTCTACCTTATTCCTATTAGAAGGCTAGATATAACAAGGACAGAAGTAGGGTAGGCTGTTAAACATCATAAATTAAATTTTAAAAGACTGATTTAAAAGCAGTTGAGAGGTTTACTGGCCCAATAACTTTGCTTGCTGTGAGGGCTAACACTCGATAGTTTGGAGAGGTTCGGACCATGTCAGTGCTTATATTTTTATGACAATGCACAGAAACTACAATTTTGCTGGTGTATCGATTTGCGCTAATTTGTAATTATTTTGGATAATAAAAATAAACTGCCAAGAAACAAATGGGGAAATAACGACATGATTAGTTTAATGAATTGAAATGACAAAAATATTTGAGCATAACTTGTTTCCCTACATTTTGAGCTGGGAGCTGATGTAGAAACATGCTTGCATCGAGATAAGCACAAAAACCATTTGCTGTAACTAAATGCACATTCAGATCCTTTTTTAAGGACACACAGCTGTGAGATCATGAGACGGATACAGATCAAAACGATTGTTAAAAAGATCATGATAGCTTAGAAAACTCGCTTATTTTGAAACCACTTTTTTTTTAGGCGTTTGGTACCGCAAAGTTAAACTGAATAAATTTGTTCTTAAGTGTACTGCATTCTAAGTGAATTTATAGATAATTAGTTGGTGGTACAAAAAAGAAATCTTTAAATGTTGTGTCTCTAGTTCTGAATACATGAACTGGAAACATTCTTTCCAATCATAATTTAGCACTTATGAATAATTGACAAAGTGTACTATTTCACTTCAACAGTGCCTGAGATCTAGTCAATGTAATTTTATTCCACCTCTATGATCACTCTTATATTTATGTTCTTTGTGTTCAGAAATGTCTACTGAAATCACTTTCCCACCAGTAAGAGGATTACTATGTAATTCTTCATATTGAATTATGGTCTGGTAGAGCTGAACTATGGAAGATTAAATAATGCAGCAGTTCATGTAGAAAATCTACAGTGCATTTTCCCTTATAGAAAAAAAATTATCCTTAACTAGAATTATTCTGAAAGCTGAATATTTGCAGTATTATTTTGAAAGGAAAAGTACTGATCTTTAACTTCAGCCATACAAGTTACAAAGTTCCCTGATGTTCTGCTCATACTGACAACTATATTTGTGATAAATTCAGTGCATTTTTACTTGCGTGCTGTTTCTTTAAATAACTTGTTTTCCTCAGCCCATCTACAGCTACAGCTATTATACCTGACAGTGAAAAGGTGGACCAGTTATCATTTTATACAATTGTACGGGTGACCGTTCTGACCATGGAAAGTAGCAAGACAAATTGTTCCTTTCTGTTGCTGAAAAGTTCCTTGACAGGATCTTTCGCAACCTTCTGAACAAAAGCATTGCACATATTGTTCTTCCTGAGATCCACTGTGGATTTTGTCCAAGTAAAGTACTGTGGACATTTCCTTCATCGCAAAGGTTCGAGAGAAACATGACTAACATCACCCTAACACTGTAAGCTATGGCTTGATCAAAATGTCATTGTAGGTCTGGTAGACAATAAACCAATTGGATACACGTCTATGAGTATCTGACAAGATAGCCTTGTAAATATTCCAGTAAATTGTCAAGCGATCAAACAAATCTTTGAATTATTATAATTGAATTATTGCCAAGTGTTTCATAATCAGATTAATGGCTTTGTGTAACAAAGTAGAAAATTAAGATTACTGTCAGCTAACGAACTAAGACCTGAACCTAAAAGTAGTTTCAAACTGATCTATATTCACCATATAAATTTACAGAGCTAATGTGGCTCTAGAGGTATTATTAGTATAGGAGAGGTGATTGGCAATTTAAGGATCAGCGGTCTATGTTAGTCACCCAGGGCTATTTCCCATTGAGATATTGTTATCGTCATCTGTGCAGAATTCAGTGGTGTTTCCGAAGGATGTCATTGTTTATAAGTTTCTACTTCCCATTAATAACATTTCCATATGGCCACCAGCATCACCAAATTCCCCTAATTAGTTTTTCATTCATGTACAGAATGATAACAGTATTAAAATAAGAAAGTGTCTGCTTGCCACCAGAACTGATCATTCTCTGAAAATACAAAAAAATAATTTATGTTCCTTTGCCTTCGAATTTAAAAAATGAGCTATGTGCTAGAATCATTAAAATTTTTATTTAACTGAACAACCTGTATTCTCTTATACGGCTACTCTGTGGAGAACTAGATTTTATTGATTTGGTGGAGATTCCTCTATGTGTTACACTTAATCCTTGGGCAACGTCATATACTCCGTGTAGGATTTATTAAATTTCCTCTGTGAGTTAGAGCTAGTGCATGAGCTAATGGTGCATTAAGGAGTAGTAATTAGTCTGTTTTTCTGCAAACGTGGCTGGTGACACCCCTGTGAAGCCCCCTCACTCCACAAAAATGGACCTACATTTGTGAAGCAGAAATACAGTCCAAAATTTTCTGAAAAAACGCGCTGTTGCCATGCAATGGGCAAATTATCAGAAAATTTGTAGGTGCATTGCCCGTGATTTTCCTTCCATGATTTCCACGGGTGCAAAATTGGACGCAGTAGACCTGTAATTTTCCGAGAAATTGCCTGTAGTGCATGAGGTGGCAGGGGATTTTGGACAATTTTACCCATAATATGGTGCCTGCCAAAACAATATTAATGGCCTGTAATTTCCGATAGGAGGCTTCCTGCGTGCAGATGCCTCCTCACAGAAATCACAGAAACCCCACAGTGCAGATAGAGGCCATTTCGGCCCATCGAGCCTGCACCGACACATATCCCACCCGATCCCCGTAACCCCTACACCAACACATATCCCACTCTATCCCCGTAACCCCACGTATTTAATCCCCCTAACACTAAGGGTCAATTTATCATAGCAAATCAACCTAACCCACACATCTTTGGACTGTGGGAGGAAACCGGAGCACCCGGAGGAAACCCACGCAAACACGGGGAGAATGTGCAAACTCCACACAGACAGTCGCCCGAGGCCAGATTCGAACCCGGGTCCCTGGCGCTGTGAGGCAACAGTGCTAACCACTATGCCACCGTGCTGCCCACAATAAATTTTAAATAAAAATCAAATTTTTTGAAAAAAATAATTAAAGTTTTTTACGGGGCTAAAAATAAACTTACCTTTCTTAAAAGTATTTTTAAATTATAAATGAGTGAAATTTTTTTTTAAAAACTTTTTTCTACTTATGCTGGTAAAAGCAGGCCTTATGCCCCTGCTTTTACCAGGCGTAAGATTTCTAAGGGTTTTCTGCAGGCGGAGGTTCTGCAGAAAGCGGCACTCTCCGCCCGCAGAGGCCCTTCTCCAGGGCAGGCATCCAATCTGTCAAGAGCATTCTTGGCAGATCGGAAATGCTGGTTTTCAGTGCATGCACTTTGCATGCCTGAAACCGGCATTTCCGATGCCTACGGGTGTGTATGGGCTGTGTACAGGCCGTTACCTGCTTGCCAGTTAGCCCTCTGATGGTGCCAGCCCGTACTTCCGCTCCTGTTTGCTGCTTTCCGCCCATTTCAGATTGGCAACTGACCGGCAGTATGCAGATGAGTCTCAGGAGTTAAGATACCCCAGGCCTCAAACTTAGGCCTATGTGTGTTTGCACTTGCTCCGCCACCCAATACTACTCCCAGTTGTTGCAAATGAAGGCAGAATGTTCAGGAGATATGCCACTCTTATCTCACTCCTTGTCTCACATTACCTGGCCCAGATTGTTGAAACCAACTGACAAGGAAGTGTCCTATTTTGACAAGATCTGTCTTTTTAATCTTACTTTTAATTCAATAAAATTATCTATCTTAATCTTTCACAGTATTTTTACAAGTGTTCAAATTAATTCTTATTCAGTAGCCCAGACAATGCATCAGAGCTTGCTTTTTCACAAATATACTTGGAAGAAAAGTCAATAATAGAGTTTTTACATTATTATTACATAAGAACATAAGAAATAAGAGCAGGAGTAGGCCATTCAGCCCTTTGAGCCTGCTCCACCATTCAATAAGATCCTGGCTGATCTTCTACCTCAACTCCACTTTCCCGCCCTATCCCCATATCCCTTGGTTTCCTTAGTATCCAAAAATGTATCGATATCTGTCTTGAATATACTCAAGAGCTGAGCTTCCACAGCCCTCTGAGGTAGAGAATTCCAAAGATTCACAACCCTTTGAGTGAAGAAATTTCTCCTCATCCCAGTCCTAAATTGCCGACCCCTTATTCTGAAACTGTCACCCCTAGTTCTGGACTCCCCAGCCAGGGGAAACGTCCTCCCAGTATCTACCTTGTCAAATCACTTAAGAATTTTATGGGGGAGAAATTCGGTATCACCCCATTTGGGGCGCAATTATCAGCCGGGCGCAAAATTTAGCGCCTGCCGCTAATTATCGCCTCCGACTGTAAACTTGGCTTTTATCGCCCCTGGAGGTGATTGGAGCGCTAAATCAGGCACTACATACCTGCCTTAAGGCGCAAAGGCCAAGGAGCGAGGCGCTACCTCAGAGCGCTGGCAATGCTCATGTGATGTCAGTCATCAATGGAACACAGACACACTGGCGCTGGCCAGTTCTTAAAGGGGAAGGTCGATCTTGCTCTCCATCCACACCCTGCTCATTGCAGCCTTGAATCTCGGCCTGGAGAGACCTGTACATCAAATCTGTTGGAAAGAACAATGGAGAGGCCCAGGGAAAGAGCTCAGAGTGCAGTCCCCATATTCTCTTCTAAATCGATGCAAGGAAGATCAAATCAGAAAGAACCTGCAAAGTGCTGCTCAGTACCCAAAACTCCTCAACACAGCTTTGAATATCTCCTGCAGTCTCTCTCACTCAGAATGTGTGGTGCAAAAATTTCGCAGACAAAAAAAGGCAGGAAGCAGTCGCCTTTAAATAGCGCTCCCCCAGCCCCTTCCCGACTGCAAAACGCTCCCCTCAACCTGTCATTGCTAGCGGCAGGCGCCACTCAATATCCAGTCCGGGGTGCTACCGGGGCGTTGCACTCTCGACTGACGTCACGATCTGCTGGCACAGGAGATTGTGGTGGTAGTGTTTAGCACTGCCGCAAAATATCTAGTTAATTTTGTGAGCGGCGCAAACATCGCCGCGCATGGGCGCTAGTTGCTTTGCGCCCCATTAGCGCCCTCTTAAGGTGCTAATGGGAGGCGCAAACCAACCAAATTTTCCCCCCTATATGTTTCAATCAGATCACATCTCATTCTTCTAAACTCTAGGGAAATAGTAGCCTAGTCCACTCAATCTCTCCTCATAGGACAATCCCCCCACCCCAGGAATCAGTCTAGTGAATCTTCGCTGCGCTCCCTCTCAGTGAATTATATCCTTTCTTAGATAAGGAGACCAAAACTGTACACAGTACTCCAGGTATGGTCTTACCAAGGCTCTATATAATTGCAGTAAGATGTCTTTACTCTTATACTCTAATCTTTTTGTAATTAAGGCTAACATACCATTTGCTTTCCTAATTACTTGCTGTACCTGCATGTTAACTTTCTGCAATTTGTGTACAAGGAAACCCAGGTCCCTCTGAATACCAACATTTCCCAATCTCTCACCATTTAAAAAATACTCTGCCTTTCTATTTTTCCTACCAATGTGGATAACTTCACATTTCTCCACATTATATTCCAGCTGCCCTTTTCTTGCCCATTCACTTAACCTGTTTATATCCCTTTGCAGCCTTTTTTCGTCCTCCTCACAACTTACATTCCCAGCTAGCTTCATATCATCAGCAAACTTGGAAACATTACACTTGGCCCCCTCATCTAAGTCATTAATATAGATTGTAAATAGCTGAAGCCCAAGCACTGATCCTTGTGGTACCCCACTAGTTACAGCCTGCCAACCCGAAAATGACCCGCTACTCTCTGTTTTCTGTCCATTAACCAATCCTCAATCCATACTAGTATATTACCCCCAATCCCATGAGCCCTAATCTTGTGTGGCACTTTGTCGAATGTATTTTGAAAATCCAAATACACTACATCCACTTGTTCCCCCTTATCTACCCTGCTAGTTACAACCTCAAAAAATTCTAACAGGTTTGTCAAACAAGATTTCCCTTTCATAAATCTGTGATGACTCTGATCAATCATATTATGATTTTCTAAATGCCCTGTTACCACACCCCTAATAATAGATTCTAGCATCTACTGATGTCAGGCTAATTTTCTACCTTCCAATTCGCAGGGACCATTCAAGAATCTAGGGAATTCTGGAAGATCAAAACTAATGCCTCCACTATCTCTGTAGCCACCTCTTTCAGAACCCTAGGATGTAGGCCATCAGGTCCAGGGGATTTGTCGGCTTTTAGTCCAACTAATTTCACCAGTACTATTTCTTTGCTAGTACTAATTTCTTTAAGTTCCTCATTCTCACTAGACACTTGGTTCCCCACTATTTCCAGAATGTTTTTTGTGTCTTCTACTGTGAAGACAGATACAAAGTATTTGTTTAATGTCTCTGCCTTTCCCTTATTCCCCATTATAATTTCACCTTGGTCACTCGGCAACCATGTCTCCATAATGGCTATTAGATCAAACCCATTTATTTCTATCTGTGCTATTAATTCAACTATTTTGTTTGAAATGCTTCACGCATTCCGATATTATGGGTTCAATTTTCCAAGACCCGAGGAGGCAGGTTTGGAGGCAGGAGTGGTGGGAATATTGCAGAATCGGGGGGCAGGAACCCATCCCGCCCCCAACCTGCCTCCGTGCTAATGTCCCAGGAGGCGGGTACCCGACCTGTGCTGGGAGCCGCCTCCCTGAGGCGGGAAGGGGATTAGTGCCAATTAACTGCCTGTTAACAGGTAGTTAACAGGCAGTTTTTTGCCTAATCCCTATTTTTAGCCCTGAAGTGTGGGCTGTCTGATGGCTCCAAACCATGCCAAGTTAGCGAAGCGGACCGTCGGTCTGCAGGGGTTGGAGGGGTCGAGATGTCCATTGTGCAGGTGAGTGATGGGTGCATGTGTGCAGAGGTAAGTGTGTGAGGTAAGTGTAAAATGTTTTAATAAGTTTTACTTACCTTTACTTTCTCCTGCAGGCTTCCTTCCTTCAGTTCTCGGGAGTCCCTCAGCTCACCGGCACAGAAAGCAGAATGGCCGCTGAACTGTCAAAAGCTGCAGCCTCTGCTTTCTGGCCTGGAGAGATCTCTAACTGAGTCTGAGTAGAAGGACTCAAGTTAGAAGACAGATTGTCAGTGTTTGACAGCTTCACAGAGCCGTCAAACGCTGATGTTTCATCTGTCAAAAGCTCTTGACAGATGAAATGTCAATCGCTGACGTCACCAGTAACCAGGTGTCCCTTAATTGGCCTGCTGAGCCCGCTGGGCAGGCTTAACAAGGTCAATCAAGGGAAAGTAGTATGGGTTGGCCACAAGTCGATGGAGGCGGGACTACAACCCAAAAAGTGGGAGTCCCGCCTCCAAAAGCTCCTCATTGACAAAATCGAGCCCAGTGACTTTAGCTTTAACTTCATTCTATTTTTCCCTGATGTCACCTTAGTCACTAATGCTCTATTACCTCTGTCAAGCTCTCTGTCCCTTCCTGACCCACTCTGCTTATTTTTACCCAAATCGCTACTCTGCTCTACAGCCTTGACATTCCTCTTACTGCTTTTGAATTTAGCCTTTCCTAAATCTTCCCACTGCCGCCCCACCCCCCACCCCCCACCCTTCATTAGTTTGAAGCCCTGTCTACCGCCCTAGTTATTCGATTCACTGGCACACTGGTCCCAACCCGGTTTAAATGCAGCCCTTCCCAATGGAACAGCTCCTCTTTCCCCATTTCTGTTGCCAGTGCCACATTAAGTGAAACTCCTGCCTCCCGCAACACTCTTTGAGCCACGCATTTAACCTTCTAATCTGTTTATTCCTATGCCAATTTGCGTGTGGCTCAGGTAACAATCCAGAGATTATTATCTGTGAGGTTCTGCATTTTAATTTCAACCCTAGTTCCTCAAACTCTCTCAGCAGAACCACATTCCTAGTTCTACCTATGTCATTGATTCCTACGTGGACCATGACAACTGGATCCTCCCCCTCCCACTCCAAGTTCTTCTCCAGTCCTGAGGAGATACCCTTAACCCTGGCACCAGGCAGGCAACACAGTCTTCGGAACTCCCGGTCACGGCTGCAGAGAACAGTATCTATCCCCCTGACTATACTGTCCCCTACCACTACCACATTCCTTTTCACTCCCACCACAGTGCCGTGGTCAGTTTGCTCATCCACCCTGCAGACTTTGCCCTCAGCCACACAGGTAGCAAGTCCAGGTAGAGGTAGTCCAGGTGGCAGCAACATTAGTACAGCTATAATCTCATTCAGCTGTATTAACTGAAACTACTGAATACAATTATCAAACGATCATAATATGGCAAGACAGCCCCTTGATACCTTCCAACAGATTTAAGTAAGTGTGTTGAATAGGAGTCAGCGAATTCAGTTAATAGGCATGCTTAGCCACTTCACAGAACACTTTGATCCCTCATGTCCCAGCAGCCAAGAATTGACTTTTGTCTGCTGTGTAAGATCATAGTTTAAAGCTCAGAGCAGAGCTTAGAAATAGGGCAAGTACAGCCCATGGGGCAGATTTTAGCATCTGAGACGCCCAACCCCATGTTTGTCTTTGAGCAGAAACAGAGGGCACCAGACCACAAAATTAGGGAGAAATCAGTTCCGCCTAATTTCAGCCCAACTTAACTTTCCGGTTGGAATCTTCTTTTCAAAACAACTTTTAATGTTAGAGAGTGGGTGTGGAACGCCCCAGCTCCATTCTGCGGCTGCTGGGCATGCTGGACTCAAGTCCACACCATACCCAGGATGTACACAGGAGTGCCTGGGTTGACTTCCCTCTGATTTTCTTTATCCTCGACTTGATCCTTTGTCATTGAAACATGGCCGGGATCAGGCACATTCCATATCATGGAATCATGAGTGCAGAACTCATAGAATCATTAAATCATAGAATGATACAACACAGAAGGAGGCCATTTGGCCCTTTGTGCCTGTAGATTTATCCAATTACTCCCACTCCCCTGTTTTTTCCCCATAGCCCTGTAATTTTCTTCCCCCTTCAAGTATCTATCCAATTCTCTTTTGAATGTTAGTATTGAATTTGCTTCCACGACCCTTTCAGGCAGCGCATTCCAGATCAAAACAATTCATTGTGTAAAAAAATGTTTCCTCACGTCGCCTCTGGTTCCTTTGCCAATCACCTTCAATCTGTGTCCTCAAAGATTATCGACCCTTCTGCCACTGGAAACAATTTCTCTTTATTTACTTTATCAAAACCATTCATTATTTTGAATATCTCTATCAAATCTCCTCTTAACCTTCTCTGCTGTAAGAAGAGCAACCCCAGCTTCTCTAGTCTCTCCACATAACTGAAGTCTCTCATCCTTGGTACCATTCTAGTAACTCTCTTCTGTACCCTCCTCAAGGCCTTGACATCCTTCCTAAAGTGCGGTGCCCAGAATTGACCACAATACTCCAGCTGAGGCCTAACCAGTGTTTTATAAAGGTTTAGCATAAATTCCTTGCTGTTGTACTCTATTCCTCTATTAATAAAGCCAAGGATCCCATATGCGTTCTTAACAGCCTTCTCAACTTGACCTGCCACCTTCAAAGATTTGTGTACATACACCCCCAGGTCTCTCTGTTCCTGCACCCCCTTTAAAATTGTACCATTTAGTTTATATTGCCACTCCTCATTCTTCCTATCAAACTGTGTCATTTGTCGCTATGGTACAATGCATTGGAACACTAATATGCAGTGCCAACGCAGCACTCATTACACACTTGTTTTACATTATTTTTCAATCAGTAGTAGAAATCTCCTTTCTTAGTGACACAAAATAAAGAAACTTTTCATTTTAAGATCTCAAATATTCAATGCTGACAATGTGCCACGATGTTATGTTATCTCCTTCACAACTGGAGACTATAACTGCCACTGACATATAAGAGAGAAAGGCGTGGATTTATACAGCGCCTTTCACAACCACCAAATGTCTCAAAGCGCTTTACAGCCAATGAAGTACTTTTGGAGTGAAGTCACTGTTGTAATGTAGGAAACGCGGCAGCCAAATTGTGCACAGCAAGCTCCCACAAACAGCAATGTGATAATGACCAGATAATCTGTTATTTTTTGTAATGTTGATTGAGGGATAAATATTGGCCAGGACACTAGGGATAACTCCCCTGCTCTTCTTTGAAATAGTGCAGTGGGATCTTTTATGTCCACCTGAGAGAGCGGACAGGGCCTCGGTTTAACATCTCATCTGAAAGACGGCACCTCTGACAGTGCAGCACTCCCTCAGCACTGCACTGGAGTGCCAGCCTAGATTTTTGTCCTCAAGTCTCTAGAGTGGGACTTGAACCAAAAATCTTCTGACTCAGAGGCAAGAGTGCTACCCACTGAGCCACAGCTGACACTGATATATTATTTTCCATATTAATGGTATTATAGAACCTGATCAAGAAAGCACATCCCAGTTGAGTTTAAAAAATGATTAAAGGCTTCTTCCTCAGATCAGCTGCTCTATTACTAGTTAATAGCTCAGTGGGTTGTAGTCTGTTATCAGCAATGCATTTGAAGAATTTTCCTTAGGATTAGCTCTGTATAATATTAACAGATGCTGTTATGCTACGACAGTTAAAAGAACATCATTAACAGTCTGACTCAGATCACAAAGCAGGAAACTCAAAGTAGTGCTTTACCATCATGTACACTTATTTATAGTTAGAATTTAGCTTTTATAATGGGCCAGTAATTCCGGTCCCAACGCGTGAGTACGAACGGTGTACTCACGCGTGGGCCCGTTGGAAGTGCCGGATTCCAGCATGCACAGCGCATGCGCGGGAACCCGGCATTTCCTCTCCATCGAACTAAGGGGTTAAGAGGTCCAATGCGTGCGCGCAGGACTCTGCGCGCACGCGTTGAACTTCCTTCGTTTAGACAGGTTTGCGCGTGTGCAAGGGACTGAACTTTTTGGAAATGAAAAAAGGAGGCGTAAGCAGTGGATTCTTGAAGGTAAGTGGTCTAATATTTAAAATTATTACCTTTTTTCCACAGCTTCATTGTTTTTAAGGACTTTACAGTAAGGTAAGTTTATTTTTAGACCCGAATTCGTGAAAAAAAAAAATTCAAAAGTTTTATTAATTGTTTTAAATAGTTTTTTAAAGTTAATTATAGTTTATTTAATTATTGGGATGTTTTTAAAATTTTTAATTAAAGTTAAAGTAGTCTTTTGGGCGCCCGTACTTTTCATGAGTTTGACAGTCTTTACTATCAAACTCATGAATGAGTTTCCCCTCCCCTGATTGGCTGCAGAGTGCTCACCTGATCCCAGCCGGCACATCGCACTAACTACGCCGCTGGATCAGGTAAGCACATCGCGCCGACATCGGAACCGGGCCTGTGACAGGAAATGCAAGCAGGCCCGGGCTTCAGATGTCAGCGCGCAGGGTGAGTGCAGATCGGGGGCTTGCACGCGCGGCAAGCACCCGATCCTAATTTCTGGCCCAAAGTGTAGCAGTGCTAATATGTAAGAAAGGATGAGCATATTATTAAACATATTGGGGGCTAAATTGGGCTGTGTAGTGCAGGTGACGTGTGCCCAGTCAGCTCTGCCCCTGACTGTCTCTGAGCGGTTCGAATCGCTCCCACACCCCTGGGTTCTAGACACCGGACTTAGGTAGAGGCGGCAATACAGAAAATAGAGTAGACAACGGGTTTGGTACGAGAAAACCGTAATTTTTATTAAAGTCACAACACTGAGAATTACTAGAATAATTACAGGTATATAAAATTACACTTATTTGGGAATGGGGAACACACGGCACATCGAGGGAACAAACACATTAAAAATCCCCCTACCTTTATTCCACCCCCAATACCTAACTAGATTAAGCTACGAGGGGCCAGGGATTTATGCTCACCAATGGGGTTTCCTTGACAGTTCGAAACCTGTCGCCTAAACCGGTTGTGGTTTTGGGGTTCGCTCTTGTTGTCCTTTGGGGCCTGCCGTCGTCACGTGGTCCCAGGGCACGGCGGTGGAGTCGTCTGAGTAAAGTACCCTCCTTTTCCTCTGTTAGAGAATAGGGAGTAAAGTCTTTGTTGGGTACTTTACCTTGCAGAAAATGGTTGTGCTTCTGGTGGTGGTTTGGTCGCCGACGGTTTTGTTGTGGTTGGGGTTCGGTTGGCGGTCTATAGTGTTAGCTTGATTTTCCTACCCATGCTTCAAGCGCCAGCTTATAGCTAGGCCGGGGTGTGTGCCCGCTCGTCCCCAATGCTTCTTTTCACTGCCCTTCTCTGCTTATCGTTTTTTGCCATTCGTCTCGTCTCGTCTGCCCGGTTGCGGCCCCGTGTGTCCTGTGCGTGTTCGAATTAAGGTCCCGTTCTCCTCCCGCGTTTGGCCCCCGGTGTTGTAATGGGCGTCCTCGGTGTCGAGCAGCGCAGGGAGGGAGGAGAGGAAGAAGAGAGCCAGCGAAGAGGCAAGAGGCAAGAGAGACCTTGGCTACCGGTGGGCCTACAATTATACCCGGTTCTTCACCCCTTATCTGCGCGCCAAATCAGGTCAGTTCTTTGTCTCATTTTGGCGGGCTCGGCCAAAATGATTACAGTCATCCACTTTAACGGGTTTTGGGGCGGTTGTCTCCTTGTTTAATGGCTTCAATATCCTGGCTGTTTGTTATTTATGAAATGTAATCGTCTTTTCCTGGCTTGGTAGCTTCTGTGAGCTGTTACCGATTATTTATGCAAAAAGTTAATGGCCTCAAGATTAGGTCCATCCTGAGTTGATCTGTTTCAAGATGAAGAATGCATATTCTGTGTTTACCTAGCTGTCTGGCTTTAGAAAAGGACAAAGTTTTTCACAGATCCATGCATGTTAGGTTTCGTTTCAGGATTTGAATGGGCCTGACTTTTGCAGGGCCTTGCTTTTCAAATCCTGCGGGCCTTGGTCACGAGGTTTCAGAAGCCATTTTGGGTGCCCTTTTTAATAACTTGTCCATACAGGGTCCCTTTATCCATAACTTTTGGGGAATGTGGGAATTTTGAGAACGCTACACTCCCCCCTGTTGATACTAAACTCGCTTTAAGTATCATCCTGACAAGGTGAGCAAAATTCCTGACCCTCCATAGTCAATCTTCCCCTGTAATTACCTATCTATGATCCCACGACACATGCATTTCCCATTCTGTAAAAAATGTAGTGTACATAAGCATACATAGACAGAATACAGGTGTTTACACACATCCAAGCATGGAGGGTGTCCAACACCCCTGCACCACTTCGTACACATACATCTTTATTAAAATAACACATTGAAAGTCTTTATTAAAAACAAAAAAAACACAAAAAGCAATCTTTATTCAGAAACACACCAAAAATTCAAACAGGTGTATCTCCCTCCACCTTAACATAATGGCCTAGAAATTCGGTGGGGCCCCAAACGGGGCACCAAGCTCGCCTGGGCGCCAGAACTACCGCTGCGAATGGAGACGTTGCACCCGCCGGAAATTCAGTTTGAGCACCCCAAGAGGGACGCGGGGCGCTGCTCGAGGCGCTGCGCGTCCCCCTTGGGGCGCTGAAACTGAATATCGCAGCACAACGTGCCGCAGCGCCACACGCTGCGGCACGGCGTGCTGCGGTACTGCAGGCCTTCCTCCCCTTCTTAAGGGGGAGGGGCCTGCACCAGCGCGATGATCGATCGTGAGTGCCGGCAAAAGAGCCCGGCACCGAGGAGAAGTGCCGGGCACTCGGGACACAGCCGGCACTGCCCGGGGGGTGTGGGGGGGGGATCAGGAGGCCGGGGACGGAGGTGTTGGCAGGCGGCCACCGAAAACAATGGCCGCCCCGCACCGCCACCTTAATTTGCGCCACTACCGCCACAGTTAGGCCCCGTGAACCAGGCACGATTTGCGACCGGCGTTACAGAGGCGGGCGCGACCAAATATCGCGATCGGGGCAGTAGCAGGGCACTGCCCACACCGATGACGTCATCGGTGGCGGCGCAGCGCTACAGGCTAACACCGCCATTAGCACC
This sequence comes from Somniosus microcephalus, assembly GCF_052327205.1. Classification (NCBI taxonomy): domain Eukaryota; kingdom Metazoa; phylum Chordata; class Chondrichthyes; order Squaliformes; family Somniosidae; genus Somniosus; species Somniosus microcephalus. Next base: position 85,416,676 of record NC_141002.1, on the reverse strand, counting down.
CCGCTAAATATCACGGGAGGCGTGGCAGGTGGCGCTAAAGCCACTGAGTGCCCTCTTTAGGCACTAACTGGTGGCGCAGCCCACCGAATTTCTAGGCCAATGTTCCTTCCAGGTCCTTTGGTTTTGGAATTCTAGTATTTGGCCTTTTCCCTTGCACTGAGTGCACACTAGGTACAATACTATTCCCAGCTGGCAAACCACGAGGATGTGGGAAGCCAGTCTAACCCATGAAGGGACCTCTATATTTTCAAAAATGTCCCACCAGGGTGGAACTGCAATGTCCAGTATCTTGGCCCCTATCTCTACCGCCTTCTGCTCCAGAGTGTAGAAATGTTTCTGTGAGACTATTACTGCTTTGAGTATTTTGGTAAGATGTTCTGGGAGAGGGGGGATTTCGCAGCCGAAATGCGCTACATACTTTTGCAGGTTGGTGAAATTCTCTTTTACAGTGAGGTGAACAGTGGAGGGTTCAGGAATGGGGACAATTCGTTCCTGGGCCACTTGAACTTCTGCCTCGGGTTTAAAGCAGAAACTGCTGTCACTTACCAGACACCAGCTATGCTGTCCATGCTGGTAGTGGGGCGCACCTGTGGTGACACAATATGTCCCACCTCCTATATATGCCACCTGTGGGGGAACATGGTCTTGTGCCATTACCTCCATGGTACATTTTATAGGTTTTGCGCCAGCAGCTTTAAACCCGCACTGTGGTTTTGAATAGGCGTTCAAGTGCTGGGGACACAGTATTATGTGTGCTCCCCGGCTCCGGCACCCCGAGAGGTCAGTACCTGTCATAGCATGCTCCCACTTTATGACATAAGGTGGGACCACTATAAAACGGATGTGTACACCCCCTTGAATGACTCCAATGTTCTCTACCCTGTATACCGGTGTGGGTCGGGCTGTCCCACCCGTGACCGGCATCCTTACTACTATACCCATGATAGTATGATTTGAACATCCACAATCTACTGGGACTGGGTAGGCCTCAGAAGCTAGCTGGAGTTGACACGGGCTTAATGCATTCTCAAACGGATGGAGGGCTGCGAGGTGCTTGTTGCTGATCCAGGAGGGGACTAAACCCTGTTTTAAATCCTCCAGGTTACTGCGGCCCTCGCCCAGCAACCACGCCCCGTACAGTACACACGCCTCATTCTGTGCAACCTGATCTGAAGCATTTCTGTCCTCTCTTATAAGGGCATTTACAGTCTTTGCGTGCTTCTCCAGCTCAGCTATTATCTCTTTTAAATGGACCATCATGGCCTGGTCCTCATGTAACTCTGAGCCTACTACCTTATTTTCACCCATCAGGATTTTCCTCAATTGTGTTTTTAGACCGTTTATCTGTGTCTGCAATTCTATGTCATCCAGGCTGTTGACAGAAGACCCTGTGTTAAACGCCGTAAAAACATCATTCCAGGCTCCCCTTCTTTGTCTCCCCGCATTACCAAAATATTCATTGTGTGTGGTGTACAGTTCGGTTTTGTCTATATTGGCAAAATCGAACTCGTAGAATTTCCTAAACATTTCTTTTAACAGGGCCTGGTATAGCTGTTCCGTCTCTTTGGGGCACCACTCCGGTAAGTGTACCTCGGTGAGGTTTAAAATCACGGAGGCTACCGCGTAGTGTACCCCCTGGTATAGCACCTGATCTGTCGGCACTAGTACCAGCCCATTCCCTGGTCCCTTGGTGGTGGTGGGGCACCCCTCCCTGTGTGTCCTTGCTGCCTGGATCGTGGGCAGGGGCTTTCGGGGGCGGGTCACAAGTTCAGTGGCATTCACTGGGATCGGGGAGTATGGGACCACGCACACCTTCAGGCTGGAATCCCACTCCACCCCCTCCCCAGCATCTTGCCATTGCCGGTGGAAAATGATTGATATGCCTGTGGGGCAGACCTTCTCTGACCCCCACATACAGATCCGGTTCCCACCACTTGTCCCAGCACACACTCAATCCCCCGTGAGTCCCTGTAATCGTCCAATGAGTATTGTTCCCCAATCGTTCCCACTCGACTGTGGGGTTTCCCATATCCTTGCACAGTTTTCTGAGCCACCACCACCTATCCAAAGGAATCTGTCCCTTGCATGTTAAACATACACATTTCCCTACGGTGACACTGATCCTTGTGGCAATGACCTGTACCCTGGGGCACAGGAGGGAGGCCTCCCCGTACGTGAACCCGGTCTGGCTGGAGTACTGAGTTGAATTGGACCCCAGCCACCCTGGCCACCTTCCCTCGTGGAAGTAAATGGCGAGCTCCTCCACATCCCGTTCGCCACTTCCATCGGTGACTATCGGTGCTCTCTCTCCTGAGCACCCATAGATGTGGGAGTCCTCCACGTCACCTCGTTTTCCAATGCTCACTCCTATCAGGGCGAGTAGGAGTACGCCCCCCTTCATCTTGAAATCCTCTCTGCAAAGAGATACAAGAACATATAGCCAGGTCCCGAGGAGATTCTCTCTGGCTTGGGTGAAGCATAGTCGAGTCTTGCGAACTCGACTCAATATAAACACTCTTAACAATACTACTATTATTTAAACTACCCATCACCTCGTTTAAACTTAAACTAAACACCCAAACTTAACAATATCAAACTTAAATTACCTAAACTATGTACATCCGCTGCCTGCCTCCGGGCGGCCAGCCTAATTCCTGTTCGGGCTGCGGCACACTGCTCTCTTCAGTGTGGCCGCACTGTCCTGTACTTTCGGTCCCTCACAGCCTGTGGCTGCTGGCTGGGGACCTCTGCCCTCAGACCGATCCCTCACTCGAGAGGCTGCCCTTTTAAAATGGGGAGCCGGGTGACCATGGTTTCCTTGGCTGGGGCGTCCGTGGGGACCTTCTGGGGACTTTGGCGGGTGGGGTTTTCCTGGCTGGTGGGCCTTTAACACGAGCCATTGCCCCCTCCTGTGTGGCCTGTGCACTTACCACTACCGCTGGCTGGGGATCTTCATCCTCAGGCTTTACCTCTCCTGAACCTGGGCTAGGGGTAGGTAACTCTTCATAGCCTGGTGCTGCAGGCTGAGGGTCCTCGCCCTCAGGTCCCAAATCTGGGTCCGGGGCGGGGTCTTCGCCCTCGGGTCCCAGCTCCTCTAAACCTGGGTCAGGGGCGGGGTCTTCGCCCTCGGGTCCCTCCTCATCCGAATCCCAGAAGAGTGGGGGAGTGTCCCAAGCGGTGGGCAGGATGGCCCTTCCCCTTAAACAAGCCACAGCGCCGGCCTGTGCAGTCTGTGAACTTGTTCTCGCTGCAGGCTGAGGATTTCTATCCTCAGACCTTGCCCAACTGGCTGTTCTCTCTTCTTGGGCTTAAACAGTTTACACTGATTAATATAACTAGCAGCCTGCCTTAAAGGCTCATACGCTGCCCTGAACGGGCCTTCTATGGACTCCCCATTCTTTCTCCTTACCGGGACGGCCTTAAGGACGGGATCTTGGACTTGGACCTGCTTTAGGTCTGGGGCCAAAGCTACTCCCTGTGTGCCTCCCTTGTCCTGGATTGCGGCTATTGGGCCTGTTCTACAAGGGTCCCAGAGCTCTCCTTCCCTGGCCCCCTGCTTTGCCACCTCGTTGGTCCTTTGGTCACCCTCCCACGTGGTAGGGAGGGATCCTAATTCTATGACCAAAGGTTTGGCCATTTCCCCAGCCTGCTCGTTTCCTGTGAATCCCATTAGACCAAATGGGACCTCGTTAGACTTGGGTGAATTGGTCGGGTCTTCTGAATGGACCACCATGCTGGAAGCTCCAGTGTCCACCGAATATCTCCCCTGCACCGTCTCCAACCGCATCTTAACACAGGGCCTGCTCCCCTCATCGTTTTCAAGGGGACACAGGTCGACAGGCTGTGCTGGTTCTAGTCAGGGCCATGGGGCGGATGGGGTCAGAGCACCGGTAGCAGCTGCTACTCTCCCCTGGCCAGTCAATAGGGACCTCATGGTGTCCAAAAAGGACTCGACCATGGCAGGAGGGATTCCTGTCTCTGCCTTTTGGACTGGGGCTGTGGAATTATTTCCCTTGTTATCTTTCCAAGGGTTTTTGCACTCCTTCCTCCAGTGACCATCCTTCCCACACCCGTAACAATTGAGCTTACATATCCCTTGATCTCTTTAGCCTTAAGAAATATATCTAACTCCTTCTTGAATATATTTAATGAACTGGCCTCAACTGCCTTTTGTGGTAGAGAATTCCATAGGTTCGCCACTCTCTGGGTGAAGAAATTCCTCCTCATCTATGTCCTAAATGGCTTACCCCTTATCTTTAGACTGTGACCCCTGGCTCTGGACACCCCCGCCATCGGGAACATCCTTCCTGCATCTAGTCTGTCTAGTCCTGTTAGAATTTTATAAGTTTCAATGAGATTCCCTCTCATTCTTTTAAACTCCAGCGAATATAAGCCCAATCGACCCAATCTCTCCTCATACATCATTTCTGCCATCCCAGGTATCAGTCTGGTGAATCTTCGCTGCACTCCCTCCATGGCAAGAACATCCTTCCTCAGATAAGGCGACCAAAACTGCACACAATACTCAAGGTGTGGTCTCACCAAGGCCCTGTACAACTGCAGCAAGACATCCTTGCTCCTGTACTCGAATCCTCTCGCTATGAAGGCCAACATACCATTTGCCTTCTTAACCGCCTGCTGCACCTGCATGCTTACCTTCAGTGACTGCTGCACAAGGACACCCAGGTCTCGTTGCACTTCCCCTTTTCCCAATCTATTGCCGTTCAGATAATAATCTGCCTTCCTGTTTTTGCCACCAAAGTGGATAACCTCGCATTTATCCACATTATACTGCATCTGCCATGCATCTGCCCAATCACCCAACCTGTCCAAATCATACTGGAGTTTCTCGGCATCCTCCTCACAGCACACACGCCCACCCAGCTTTGTGGCATCTGCAACCTTGGAGATATTACATCTATTTCCCTCGTCTAGATCATTAATATATATTGGCCCAGAAATTCGGGTCTCCACGGGTGAGTACGCACGGGGTACTCACCCGTAGGCCCAATGGAAGTGCCGGTTTCCTGCATGCACTGCGCATGTGCGGGAAACCGACACTTCCGTTCCCCTGAAAGGAGGGGTTAAGAGGTTGAACGCATGCGCAGTAGAGGCTGCGCATGCGCATCGAACTTCGGGTTTTCTTACAGGTTTTCCCGGGAGGGTAAGTCTGCAGAAGTTAGACATGTAAAAAGCAGGCATAAGGCTTGCTTTTTACAAGGTAAGTGGTGAATTAATTAAAATTAAAACATTTTTTCCACAGGTTTATTATTTTTAAATACTTTAAAGCAAGGTAAGTTTATTTTTAGCCCCGTTAGAAAATAAAATTATTTTTTTCAAAAATTTAAATTATTGTTTAAAATAGTTATTTCATGTAATTTATAGTTTATTTAAAAAATGTGATTTAAAAAAAAATTTATTTGAAGATTTAGTGCTGTTTTGGGGCCGTAGTATTTATAGGTCTTGACAGAACTTCCTGTCAGACTTATGAATGGAGCATTCCCTGCTCCGATTGGCTCCCCATGGCCCACATGATCCCAGGGGACACATCGAACTAACTGCGCCCCTGGGATACGCAAGCACTGCACGCTGGCAGCTGGACCAGGCCCCGGATCAGAATTCCACGGGGGCCCACAGCTCAATGGCCGGCGCGCAAGTTAAGTGTAGGTCGGGGGCTTGCACCCGCGGGAAGCTCCCGACCCGAATTTCTGGGCCATTGTGAATAGCTGGGGTCCTAGCACCCATCCCTGTGGTACCCCACTCGCCACTACCTGCCACTCAGAAAAAGACCCATTTATTCCAACTCTTTGCTTCCTGTCTGCCAACCAGTTCTCTATCCAAGCCAATACCTTACCCCCAATCCCATGTGCTTTAACTTTACACGCTAATCTCTTATGCGGGACCTTATCGAAAGCCTTCTGAAAGTCCAAATACACCACATCCACTGGTTCTCCCTTATCTATTCTACCAGTTATATCCTCAAAAAATTCCAGTAGATTAGTCAAGCACGATTTACCTTTTGTAAGTCCATGTTGACTTTGTCCGATCCTGTCACTGTTTTCCAAGTGCTCTGCTATTACATCTTTTATAATGGACTCTAGCATTTTCCCCAGTACCGATGTCAGGCTTACCGGTCTATAATTCCCCGTTTTCTCTCTACCACCTTTTTTGAATAGTAGGGTTACATTAGCTATCCTCCAATCCATGGGAACTTTTCCAGAGCCTACACAATTTTGGAAGATGACCAGCAATGCATCTACTATTTCTAGGGCCACTTCCTTAAGTACCCTGGGATGTAGATTATCAGGCCCTGGGGATTTATCAGCCTTCAATCCCATCAATTTCCCTAACACCATTTCCCTACAAATACTGATTTCATTCAGTTCCTCCCTCTCATTAGACCCTATGTTCCCCGACATCGCTGGGAGGTTATTTGTGTCCTCCTTTGTGAAGACAGAACCAAAGCATGTATTTATTTGGTCTTCCATTTCTTTGTTCCCCATTATAAATTCCTCTGATTCTGACTGCAAGGGACCTACGCTAGACTTCACCAATCTTGTTCTCTTCACATATCTATAGAAGCTTTTACAGTCAGTTTTTATGTTCTCTGCAAGCTTACTCTCATACTCTATTTTCCCCCTCTTAATTAATCCCTTTGACCTCCTTTGCTGAATCCTAAACTGCACCCAATCCTCAGGTTTGCTGCTTTTTCTGGCCAATTTATATGTCCTCTCCTTGGATCTTATGCTATCCCTAATTTCCCTTGTTAGCCACGGTTGAGTCACCCTCTTTGTTTTATTTTTATGCCAAACAGGGATGAACAAATTCTGTAATTCATCCATTCGATCTTTAAATGTTTACCTTTGCCCATCCACCGTCAACCCTTTAAGTAATGTTCCCCAATCCATCGTAGCCAACTCGCGCCTCATACCATTGTAGTTTCCTTTATTTAAATTCAGGACCCTAGTCTCTGAGTCAAATACTTCACTCTCCATCTTAATGAAGAATTCTATCATATTATGATCACTTTGCCCCAAGGGGCCTCGCACAACAAGATTGCAAATTAATCCTTTCTCATTACATAATACCCAGTCTAAGATGGCCTGATCTCTAGTTGGTTACTCGACATATTGGTCCAGGAAACCATCCCGTATACACTCTAGGAATTCCTCCTCCACAGTATTGTTCCTGGGACTAGGGACAGGGTCATTGGCTAAGGCTTGGAAACTAAAACAGAGCCAGGCCTGGTTAGTACCTGGAGGGGCGACCATCAGGGAAGACCAGGTGCAGAAGGTCACGGAAGGAGCCCCAAGGAGGGGCGGTTGGTGAGAAGGTCGCGGAAGGAGGAGCGGCTGGTGAGCAGGCCCGGGCGTTGGGCTTAAGATTGTCGGACAGGAGGAATGGTGGAAATGGAATGGCGGCGCGCAGCGGCTTTGCTTCTCCCAGTCATGGGAGCTTGCAAGATCACATTTTGTTGTTCATGTACTTGTGCAATGACAATAAAGTTGAATTATTATTATTGTTACTAATTTGGTTAGCCCAATCTATATGTAGATTAAAGTCACCCATGATAACTGCTGTGCCCTTATTGAACGCGTCTCTAATTTTCCATTTAATGCCATCCCCAGCCTCAGCATTACTGTTTGGGGGTCTGTAAACAACTCCCACTAAAGTTTTCTGCCCCTTGGCATTTCGCAGCTCTACCCATACAGAATCCAAATCATCAGAGCTAATATCCTTCCTTACTATTGTGTTAATCTCCTCTTTAACTAGCAATGCTACCCCACCTCCTTTTCCTTTTTGCCTGTCTTTCCTGAATATTGAATACCCCTGGATGTTGAATTCCCAGCCTTGGTCACACTGGAGCCATGTCTCTGTAATCCCAATTATATCATGTCCGTTTACATCTATTTGCGCAGCTAATTCATCCACCTTATTATGAATGCTCCTCGCATTAAGACACAACGCATTCAGGCTTGTTTTTTAACACTCTTAGACCTATTAGAATTATTATTTACTGTGGCCATGTTTGATTTAAACCATTGATTTCTCTGACTGCCACTTTTGCTTTTCTCCTTCCTGTCTTTTGCTTCTATCCTTGCTTCCCTTTCCTCTGTCTCCCTGCTCAGGTTCCCAATCCCCTGCCATTTTAGTTTAAACCCTCCCCCACTGCACTAGCAAACACTCCTCCTAGGACATCAGTCCCGGTCCTGCCCAGGTGCAAACCGTCCAGTTTGTACTGGTCCCACCTCCCCCAGAACTGATTCCAATGTCCCAGGAATTTGAATCCCTCCCCCTTGCACCATTCCTCTAGCCACATATTTATCTGAAATATCCTTCTATTTCTACTCTGACTAGCACATGACACTGGTAGCAATCCTGAGATTACTACCTTTGAGGTCCTATTTTTTAAATTTACCTCCTAACTCCCTGTATTCAGTGCGAGCAGCATGGAGTGCGAGTAGCAGAGAGTGCCGTGAGAGTTTGGGTGAGTGAGAGAGTTAGGGTAAGTGGTGTGTTAGGTGCTGTTTCTGTTTTGTTTCTGGCCTTGTTTTTCCTACCAGTCTCAGGATTAGCAGACATCGTGGAGGCGGAGCAGAGAGAAGATGCCCAGTCAAGGCAGCTGGGAGCAGCAGCGGGTGTTGAGTCGAGTCGGAGCAGCGAGGCGAGGCAGCCTAAACAGGCTCCACAGGCAACATTCCAAGGTGAGGTCAGAATTCAAAAGTGACATCACAGCCAAGCTGGTAGGTGATTGGCTGGTTGGTAAGTACTTTTCCTTCCCTTTTAAACCTTTATAAGTTGGTAAGTTCAATTAAATAGAGGTGTGATATTCATCATCTAGAATCGGGGCAGAGGGTATTTAAAAATAATAATAATAAATGTAATTAATTACATAGAATGGGAGAGCAGGTGATGTGTTACTGCTGCAATATGTGGGAGCTGGTGGACACCATTGATGTTCACAGTGATCACATTTGCAGTAAGTGCTGGCTGCTCGAGGAACTCCGGCTCCGTGTTGATGAGCTGGAGTCGGAGCTTCAAACACTGCGACACATCAGGGAGGGGGAGAGTTACCTGGACTCTGTGTTCCAGGAAGTAGTCACACCAATTAGATTAACTAATTCAGATGTAGTCCGTGGTCAGGGACAAGAGGGTGTGACTATGAGTGAGGCAGGTACGGTGATCCAGGAGGTAGTGTTGGAGGAGCCGCAGCCCTTGCTCTTGTCCAACAGGTTCGAGGCTCTTACTCCCTGTGAGGACGGGAACGGGGACTGCAGGGAGGATGAGTAACCTGGCCACAGCACCGTGGAACGAGGGGCCATTCAAATCGGGGGAGTAAAAAGAAATGTTGTAGTGGTAGGGGATAGTATCATTAGGAGGATAGATAGGGTTCTTTGCAGCCGAGAGCGAGAGTCCCGACGGTTGTGTTGCCTGCCTGGTGCCAGGGTTAAGGACATCTCCTCTGGGCTGGAGAGAAACTTGGAGTGGGAGGGGGAGGATCCAGTTGTCGTGGTCAATGTTGGTGCCAACGACATAGATAGGACAAGGAAAGAGGTTCTGCTGAGGGAGTATGAGCAGCTAGGGGCCAAATGAAAAAAGCAGAACCACAAGGGTAATAATCTCTGGATTACTACCTGAGCCACGAGCAAATTTGGCTAGGGTAAATAGAATCAGAGAGTTAAATGCGTGGCTCAAAGACTGGTGTGGGAGAAATGGGTTTTGCTTCTTGGGACACTGGCACCAGTACTGGGACAGGAAAGAGCTGTTCCATTGGGACGGACTTCACTTGGCCAGTGCTGGGACTAGAATCCTGGCGAATCGAATAACTAGGGCTGTAGAGAGGGCTTTAAACTAATTAGCGGGGGGGAGGTTTCAACAGAGCGAAAAATAAAAATGTCAGCGGAGAAGGCAACAGAGCAAGGTAGCAGTGGGGGAATTAAAAACCAGAGCGTGTCAGGAAGGGACAGAATATATAAAGATAAAGGTAAAGTAGTAAAGGGGGTAAAAGCAGAAATAAATTGTCACAAAACATATTTAAAAGTTCTTTATCTGAATGCACGCAGCATTAGTAACAAAATAGACGAGTTGACGGTACAAATAGCTACGCATGGGTATGATCTGGTGGCCATTACAGAAACATAGCTGCAAGGTGACCATGACTAGGAACTAAACATCCAGGGGTATTTGACTATTAGGAAGGACAGACAGGAAGGAAAGGGAGGTGGGGTGGCTATGTTAATAAAGGATGGAATCACTGCAATAGTGAGAAATGATATTGGGTCAAAGGATCAGGATAGTGAAACAGTTTGGGTGGAGATAAGGAATAATAAGGGAAAAAAGTCACTAGTGGGCGTAGTCTATAGGCCTCCTAACAGTTGCAACTCTATTGGTCGGAGTATAAATCAGGAAATAGTTGGGACTTGTAATAAGGGAACAGCTATAATCATGGGAGATTTTAACTTTCATATTGACTGGACAAATCAAATTGGGCAGGGCAGCCTTGAGGAAGAGTTCATAGAGTGCATTAGGGATGGGTTCCTTGAGCAGTATGTTACTGAACCAACCAGGGGGCAGGCAATCTTAGATCTGGTCCGGTGTAATGAGACAGGATTAATAAAAAATGTCCTAGTAAAGGATCCACTTGGAATGAGTCACCATAACATGGTTGAATTACAAATTCAGTTGGAGGGTGAGAGAGTTGGATCTCAAACCAGCGTACTAAGCTTAAATAAAGGAGACTATGAAGGTATGAGAGCAGAGTTGACTAAAGTGGACTGGGAAAATAGATTAAGGTGTAAGACGGTACATGAGCAGTGGTGTACATTCAAGGAGATATTTCACAAATTTCAAGAAAAATATATTCCACTGAGGAAAAAGGGGCGTAAAAGAAAAGACAGCCATCCGTGGCTAAGTAAAGTAATAAAGGATAGTATCCGACTGAAAACAAGGGCATATAAAGTAGCCAAATCTTGCGGGAGGATAGAAGATTGGGAAGCATTTAAAAGCCAGCAAAGAATAACTAAAAGATTAATTAAGAAAGGGAAGCTAGATTATGAAAGTAAATTAGCAAAAAATATAAAAACAGATAGCAAGTTTCTACAGTTATATAAAAAGAAAAAGGGTGGCTAAAGTGAATGTTGGTCCCTTAGAGGACGAGACCAGGAAATTAGTAGCGGGGAACATGGAGACGGCAAAAACGCTGAACAAATATTTTGTATCAGTCTTTACAGTAGAGGACACTAAAAATATCCCAACACTGGACAAACAGGGGGCTATAGGGAGGGAGCAGCTAAAAACGATTAAAAACACTAAGGAGATGGTACTCGGTAAGATAATGGGACTTAAGGCAGATAAATCCCCTGGACCTGATGGCTTACATCCTAGGGTCTTGAGAGAAGTGGCGGTAGGGATTGTGGATGCATTGGTGGTAATTTTCCAAAACTCCCTGGATTAAGGAAAGGTCCCAGCAGATTGGAAAACTGCTAATGTAACGCCCTTATTTAAAAAGGGAGGTAGACACAGATACATAGATACATAGAAGATAGGAGCAGGAGTAGGCCATTCGGCCCTTCGAGCTTGCTCCACCATTCAATGAGATCATGGCTGATCATCCAAATTCAGTACCCGGTCCCTGCCTTCTCCCCATATCCCTTGATCCCTTCAGCCTTAAGAAATATATCCAACTCTTTCTTGAATATACTTAATGAACTGGCCTCCACCGCCCTCTGTGGCAGAGAATTCCACAGGTTCACCACTCTCTGGGTGAAGAAATTCCTCCTCATTTCAGTCCTAAATGGCTTACCCCTTATCCTTAGACTATGACCCCTGGTTCTGGACTCCCCGGCCATCAGAAACATCCTTCCTGCATCTAGTCTGTCCAGGCCTGACAGAATTTTATAGGTTTCGATGAAATCCCCTCTCAATCTTCTAAACTCCAGTGAATATAAGCCCAATCGACACAATCTCTCCTCATACGTCATTCCTGCCATCCCAGGTATCAGCCTGGTGAATCTTCGCTGCACTCCTTCCATGGCAAGATCGTCCTTCCTCAGGTAAGGCGACCAAAACTGCACACAATACTCAAGGTGTGGTCTCACCAAGACCCTGTACAACTGCAGCAAGACATCCTTGTTCTTGTACTCGAACCCCCTTGCTACGAAGGCCAACATACCATTTGCCTTCTTAACCGCCTGCTGCACCTGCATGCTTACCTTCAGCGACTGGTGTACAAGAACACCCAGGTCTCTTTGCACTTCCCCTTCTCCCAATCTATTACCATTCAAATAATAATCTGCCTTCCTATTTTTGCCACCAAAGTGGATAACCTCACATTTATCCACATTATAGTGCATTTGCCATGTTTCTGCCCAATCACCCAACCTGTCCAAATCATGCTGGAGTTTCACGACATCCTCCTCACAGCATACCCTCCCCCCCAGCTTTGTGTCGTCTGCAAATTTGGAGATATTACATCCAATTCCCTCGTCCAGATCATTAATATATATTGTGAACAGCTGGGGTCCTAGGACTGATCCTTGCGGTACCCGACTAGTCACTGCCTGCCACTCGGAAAACGACCCGTTTATTCCAACTCTTTGCTTTCTGTCCGCCAACCAGTTCTCTATCCAAGTCAATACCTTCCCCCCAATCCCATGTGCCTTAATTTTGCACGATAATCTCTTATGCGGGACCTTATCGAAAGCCTTCTGAAAGTCCAAATACACCACATCCACTGGTTCTCCCTTATCTATTTTACCAGTTACATCCTCAAAAAATTCCAGTAGATTAGTGAAGCATGATTTACCTTTTGTAAATCCATGTTGACTTTGTCCGATCCAGTCACTGCTTTCCAAGTGCGCTGCTATTACATCTTTTATAATGGACTCTAGCATTTTCCCCACTACCGATGTCAAGCTTACCGGTCTATAATTCCCCGCCTTTTCTCTACCACCTTTTTTGAATAGTGGGGTAACATTAGCTACCCGCCAATCCATGGGTACCGTTCCAGAGTCTATCGAGTTCTGGAAGATGACCAGCAATGCATCTACTATTTCTAGGGCCACTTCCTTAAGTACCCTGGGATGTAGATTATCAGGCCCTGGGGATTTATCGCCCTTCAGTCCCATCAATTTTCCTAACACCATTTCCCTATAAATACTGATTTCTTTCAGTTCCACCCTTTCATCAGACCCTATGTTCCCCGGCATCTCTGGGAGGTTATTTGTGTCCTCCTTTGTGAAGACAGAACCAAAATATGTATTTAGTTGGTCTGCCATTTCTTTGTTCCCCATTATAAATTCCCCCGATTCTGACTGCAAGGGACCTACGCTTGACTTCACCAATCTTTTTCTCTTCATATATCTATAAAAGCTTTTACAGTCAGTTTTTATGTTCTCTGCAAGCTTACTCTCATATTCTATTTTCCCTTTCTTAATTAATCCCTTTGTCCTCCTTTGTTGAATCCTAAACTGCTCCCAATCCTCAGAATTATTGCTTTTTCTGGCCAATTTATATGCCCCCTCCTTGGACCTTATGCTATCCCTAATTTCCCTTGTTAGCCACGGTTGGGTCACCTTTTTTGTTTTATTTTTATGCCAAACTGGGATGAACAAATTCTGTAGTTCATCCATTCGGTCTTTGAATGTTTGCCATTGCCTATCCACCGTCAACCCTTTGAGTGCCATTCCCCAATCAATCCTACCCAACTCGCTCCTCAGACCATCATAGTTTCCTTTATTTAAATTGAGGACCCTAGTCTCTGAGTCAACTACTTCATTCTCCATCTTAATGAAGAATTCGATCATATTATGATCGCTCCGACCCAAGGGGCCTCTTACAACAAGATTGCTAATTAATCCTTTCTCGTTACATAATACCCAGTCTAAGATGGCCTGATCTCTGGTTGGTTCCTCGACATATTGGTCCAGGAAACCATCCCGTAAACACTCCAGGAATTCCTCCTCCACAGTATTGTTACTCATTTGGTTGGCCCAATCTATATGTAGATTAAAGTCACCCATGATGACTGTTGTGCCCTTATTGCAGGCTTCTTTAATTTCTCTTTTAATGCCATCCCCAACCTCCGCCTTACTGTTTGGAGGTCTATAAACCACTCCCACTAACATTTTTTTCCCCTTAGTATTTCTCAATTCTACCCATACAGATTCCACCTCATCAGAGCTAATATCCTTCATTACAATTGTGTTAATCCCTTCTTTAACCAGTAATGCTACCCCACCTCCCTTTCCCTTTTGCCTATCTTTCCTGAATATTGAATACCCCTGGATGTTGAGTTCCCAGTCCTGGCCTTCCTTGAGCCACGTTTCCGTAATCCCAACCAAATCGTATTTGTTTACTTCTATTTGCGCAGCCAATTCATCCACCTTATTACAAATGCTCCTCGCATTAAGACACAACGCATTCAGGCTTGTTTTTTTAACGCTCTTAGACCTATTAGAATTATTATTTACTGTGGCCATGTTTGATTTAAACCGTTGATTTCTCTGACTGCCACTTTTGTTTTTCTCCTTCCTATCTTTTACTTTTATCCTTGTTTCCCTTTCCTCTGTCTCCCTGCTCAGGTTCCCAATCCCCTGCCATTTTAGTTTAAACCCTCCCCCACAGCACTAGCAAACACTCCCCCTAGGACATTGGTTCCAGCCCTGCCCAGGTGCAAACCGTCCGGTTTGAACTAGTCCCACCTCCCCCAGAACCGGTTCCAATGTCCCAGGAACTTGAATCCCTCCCCCTGGCACCATTCCTCTAGCCACGTATTCATCTGAAGTATCCTTCTATTCCTACTCTGACTAGCACGTGGCACTGGTAGCAATCCTGAGATTACTACCTTTGAGGTCCTGTTTTTTAATTTATCTCCTAACTCCCTATACTCTGCTTTTAGGACCTCATCCCACTTGTTACCTATATCGTTGGTGCCTATATGCACCACAACAACTGGCTGTTCACCCTTCCCTTCCAAGATGTTCTGGAGTCGCTCGGAGACATCCTTGACCCTTGCACCAGGGAGGCAACACACCATCCTGGAGTCTCGTTTGCGGCTGCAGAAATGCCTATCTATTCCCCTTACAATTGAATCCCCTATTACTATAGCTCTACCCCTCTTTTTCCTCCCATTCTGTGCAGCAGAGCCACCCCTGGTGCCAGGAAGTTGGCTGCTGCTGCCTTCCTCTGGTAAGCCATCCCCCCCAACAGTACTCAAAGTGGTGTATCTGTTGGAGAGGGGGATAGCCACAGGGGACCCCTGCACTACCTGCCTGCGCCTAGTACTCTGCCTGTTGGTCACCCGTTCCCTTTCTTCCTGTCCAACCTCTACCTGCGGTGTGTCCAACTCCGTAAATGTGCTATTCACGTTGTCCTGAGCATCGTGAATGCTCCAGTATGTGTCCAATCGCAGCTCCAGCGCCGCAATGCTGTCTGTCAGTAGCTGCAGCTGAATGCACTTCCTGCACATGTAGTTGTCAGGGACACAGGAAGTGTCCCTGAGTTCCCACATATCGCAGGAGGAGCAGATCACGGGGCCCGGCTTTCCTGCCATGACTTACCCTTTAATTAATTGAATTTAAATTAAATCAATCAATCCCACTAATTACACTACAGTTAACTGGTTTACCAACAGTCCCTGCTACACCAGAGAGACCTTAGAAACTATAAACCAGAGTTAAAGTTTTAAAAAAAAGAGATATACTCACCAACCAAATACTCACCAACCAATCACTTACCTGCTTCCTGGTGACGTCACACTTTGATTACTTTTTACCTCTCTCCCCTGCTGTTGAACTGGTATGCTGCTCCTGACTCACTGCCACCGGTTTGAACTGCCGCCGATGCTGTGTTCCCACAAGGCCCGCTCTAGTCGGGCTGCTCCTGACTCACTGCCACCGGTTTGAACTGCCGCCGATGCTGTGTTCCCACAAGGCCCACTCTAGTCGGGCTGCTCCTGTCTCACTGCCACCGGTTTGAACTGCCGTCGATGCTGTGTTCCCACAAGGCCCGCTCTAGTCAGGCTGCTCCTGACTCACTGCCACCGGTTTGAACTGCCGCCGATGCTGTGTTCCCACAAGACCCGCTCTAGCCTCTAGACAAAAGGCTGGAAACTATAGACCAGTTAGCCTAACATCTGTGGTTGGTAAAATGTTGGAGTCCATTATTAAGGAAGCAGTAACAGGACATTTGGATAAGCATAATTTAATCGGACAGAGTCAGCATGGTTTTATGAAGGGAAAGTCATGTTTGACAAATTTGCTCGAATTCTTTGAGGACGTAACAAACAGGGTGGATAAAGGGGAACCAGTGGATGTGGTGTATTTGGACTTCCAAAAGGCATTTGACAAGGTGCCACACAAAAGATTACTGCACAAGGTAAAAAATCACGGTATTGGGGGTAATATACTGGCATGGGTGGAAGATTGGCTATCTAACAGAAAACAGAGAGTTGGGATAAATGGTTCATTCTCGGGTTGGCAATCAGTAACTAGTGGTGTTCCGCAGGGGTCAGTGCTGGGACCCCAACTCTTTACAATCTATATTAACGATTTGGAGGAGGGGACCAAGTGCAACATATCCAAGTTTGCCGACGATACAAAGATGGGAGGGAAAGCAGTGAGTAAGGAGGACATAAAAAACCTGCTAAAGGACATGGACAGGCTAAGTGAGTGGGCAGAAATTTGGCAGATCGAATATAATGTTGGAAAGTGTGAGGTTATGCACTTTGGCAGAAAAAATCAAAGAGCAAGTTATTATCTAAATGGAGAGAAACTGCAAAGTGTTACAGTACAAAGAGATCTGAGGGTCCTGGTGCATGAAACACAGAAGGTTAGTATGCAGGTACAGCAGGTGATCAGGAAGGCCAATGGAATCTTGGCTTTTATTGCAAGGGGGATGGAGTATAAAAGCAGGGAAGTCTTGCTTCAGTTATACAGGGTACTGGTGAGGCCACACCTGGAATACTGCGTACAGTTTTGGTTTCCATATTTAAGAAAAGATATACTTGCTCTCGAGGCAGTTCAGAAAAGGTTCACTCGGTTGATTCCGGAGATGAGGGGGTTGACTTGTGAGGAAAGGTTGAGTAGGTTGGGCCTCTACTTATTAGAATTCAGAAGAATGAGAGGCGATCTTATCGAAACATATAAGATTGTGAGGGGGCTTGATCAGGTGGATGCGGGGAGGATGTTTCCACTGATGGGTGAGGCTAGAGCTAGGGGGCATAATCTTAGAATAAGAGGCTGCCCTTTCAAAACTGAGATGAGGAGAAACTTCTTCACTCAGAGGGTAGTGAATCTATGGAATTTGCTACCTCAGAGAGCTGTGGAAGCTGCGACATTAAATAAATTTAAAATGGAGATAGACAGTGATGCGCTATCAATTACTCATAAAAGACTGAGAGTTAGAAGAGTAACCAAAGGCTTTTATTAACAACAGAATGGAGGTCTGCCTCGAGTGGTCGACCGGTCCAGGATACCAAGGGCTGGGGAGCAGTCACCTTTATACTAGGACCTGTGGGAGGAGTCAGCCGAGGCATGTCCAGGCATGTACACAGTGGAATACAAACAGGACAAACAGGAATACAAACAGTGGTTTACCACAGACAGTTTCCTAGCTGATAAGGGAATTAGGGGTTATGGGGAGCGGGCAGGGAAGTGAACGTGAGTCTAGGTTCGGATCAGCCATGATCCTATTGAATGGCGGAGCAGGCTCGAGGGGCCGTGTGGCCTACTCCTGCTCCTACTTCTTATGTTCTTATGTTCAGCTTTTAGGACCTCATCCCAGTTTTTACCTATATCGTTGGTACCTATATGCACCACGACAACTGGCTGTTCACCCTCCCCCTCCAGAATGCCCTGCAGCCGCTCCGAGACATCCTTGACCCTTGCACCAGGGAGGCAACATACCATCCTGGAGTCTCTTTTGCGGCCACAGAAACGCCTATCTAGTCCCCTTACAATAGAATCCCCTATCACTATAGCTCTCCCGCTCTTTTTCCTCCCGTCCTGTGCAGCAGAACCACCCATGGTGCCAGGAAGTTGGCTGCTGCTGCCTTCCCCCGATAAGCCATCTCCCTCAACAATATCCAAATTGGTATATCTGTTTGAGAGGGGGATGGCCGCAAGAGACCCCTGCACTACCTGCCTGTGCCTACTACTCTGGTCACCCATTCCCTTCCTGCCTGTGCAGCCTTTACCTGCGGTGTGACCAACTCTCTAAACGTGCTATCCATGATGTCCTCAGCATCACGAATGCTCCAGTATGTATCCATTCGCAGCTCCAGTGCCGCAATGCGGTCTGTCAGTAGCTGCAGCTGGATACACTTCACGCACACATGGTCGTCAGGAACACAGGAAGTGTCCCTGATTTCCCATATAGCGCAGGAGGAGCATGCCACGGGGCCGAGCTGTCCTGCCATGACTTACCCTTTAATTAATTTAAATCAAATCAATACCACTAATTACACTACAATTAAATGATATTCTCAAGGGCCCTTGGTTATTAGCACACCCCGATACACAACAGGGACCTTAGAAACTATAACCACAAAAATTAAGACCTTCTAAATTTTATAAACTATTAATCTTAATTGTCAAACTATAGAGTAGTATAAATACTCACATGGCCGTACTCACCCAATCAGCTGCTTCCTCTTGCCCGCGTCACTTTTTGAATCGTGACGTGGCTCCTGAACGCCGCCGCCAGTCTGTGAGACTGGTAAGCCTTGTACTGCCACTCTCTCCACTCCCGACACTGGCCTCAATCAGCTCCCTCCCCTTGTGCCGCCGTCACTTTTGACTTCTGACGTCTCTCTTTGAAAATTCTGCCAGTGCTGAGTTGGTATCGCCGCCGCCGCCTCGCCGCTCCTCCCAGGTCCGCACTGCCGCCGCTGCTGCTGCTGCTGTGGGGCCTACCTGCGCCTCGGGCTCTCTTTTTATCGCCGCCGCCGCCTCGCCACTCCTCCCGGGTCCGCACTGCCGCTGCCGCTGCTGCTGCTGCTGTGATACAGATATCTCCAGTTTCAGGAATAGTGCGTACTCTCTTAATGTTTATTGCTGCAAGAAGCAATTCAACTTTATCCCTATGGGAAGCACAGTATGTCCTATGAACATGTTTGTACGGCCTCAATCTAGTTAAGTATCTCTGTATTTTAATCACAATAAGCACGCAGCCAGATGGCCTTGTTTTTCATGTTTAAAAATGTTCTCACCATAGTGACAAGCTTCCTTTGCCCTTCCGCCTCTTGTCAACCTCTCTGTTGAGATTGTAAAAGCAGGGAATGGGTCGGAAACCTCCAGAGAATGGGAACAATTTAATAACATAAGATGATAAGAAAAGGTCAAGGAAGAGAAAAGGTGATTTGGCCCTTTAATATTCATCCCTCTAGTGCTCTAACTCACCCAGCCAGCATCCAACCTCATTTTGAATGTACCTAGAATATTTGTCTTTAGTATTTTACCTGCGAGATTGTTTCAAATGTTTAAAGCATCATAGGATCATAGAAATTTATGGCACAGAATGCGGCCATTCGACCCATCGGCCGGAATTTTGCCGGCGCTCAGGGGGCGGGTTTGGAGGCGGGACATCCGGCAAAATCGCAAAGATTGACAGCGGGCAGGAAACCCGCTGTCAACCCGCCTCCAATCAATCTTCCCAAGTGTCGGGTCCCCGATTTGCGCATAGACCCGACACCTAGCGGCGGGAAGAGGATTATAGCTGCTTAACTGCCTGTTAAAGGTTGTTAACAGTCAGTTAGCAGGCTCTTTTTCAATTTTGACACTTCTACTTTGGGCTTCCCGATGTCCAGACACCACGCCAGGTAAGTGTGGTGTGTTGTGAGTCTGCTGTAATGTTTCTTCATTGATGACAGCTGCAGAAGTGGCGTGAAGGATCCAATGGTGCACTGGTGAGTTTCAGAGGTAAGAAAATGTTGGGAAAATCATTTATAATGCATTTAGACTTTTCTGTAGGTAACAAGTTTTCAATTGTATGTGTAGTCCCACCTCATTGGGAGAACCTCTCTCACCAGTGACAGATCGCTTCTGTAACCTCAACTTCAGCTGCCATCTGTTCTAGCCTAAGGAGGGAGTCACTGGGGAGCCTGGGTGCAAGAGCTCACCTTTGTACAGTGATTGTCAGTGTTTGCAGCACCTCAATGCTGTCAAACACTGAGAAATCAGCTGTCAAAAAAAAATTGTGCGTAGTCCATTTAAGAAAACTAGCAGATGACGCGTCATCAAATGATGTCATCTGACTGGCTTTGTCTTAATTGCCCAGCAAGCCTGCAGGGCAGGCTTAACAAGGCCAATTGACGTAAAATCATGTCTGTGGGCCGGATGTAGTTGAGGGCGGGACTGGAACCCGGAAGCCACCTGACCCGCTCCCAAGCCGCATCGATTGAGAAAACTGTGGCCCATCGTGTCTGTGCCGTCCAAAAAAGAGCTATCCAGCCTAATCCCACTTTCCAGCTCCTGGTCCATAGCCTTGAAGGTTACAGCACTTCAAGTGCACATCCAAGTAGCCTTTTAAGTTTTTTCTGTCCATTGTCTGTTTTAAATTTCCTCTCTATGAATTTTAATTTATGTTTTGTGGTACTCTGGGCCTGACCTTGAAATAATATTCGGGGCACACATGATCTATACCAATTGACATTTACATGCTGCAGTGAGGTCCCCCTTTAGCCTTCATCTTTCTGCACTGCAAATGCTAAGCTTCTTTAATCTCCATCATAGCTCATACCTTTTGCTTTTTGTTCCTCATCTTTGAACACTTTGCAACACATGTATGGCTCTTTTGTAATGTGGTACCCAAACATATACACACTACTCCAGGGCTGTGTTTACTCGAGAACTTGGAGCAGCGATGCAACATTAAAAAGTTGTAGGGTAGATGAGTGAGACTCCTTCCTCTATAGAGTCACACCCTGGTCACTCCAGAGTTAGTTTGGGTCCTACCTCCAGGTTTACACTGCATTGTGAAAAGTGAAATGCTGTGCATCAGTGCGACGGTTCCATTATAAACACAGCCCAAGTGTGGTCTAAGCAGTGTGTTATAAAGCCTCCGCATAACCCAGATAGACGTTTAAACGTAGATTTTCCTCTTCACTGCACCGAGGCAAACATTGTTTCCCAGTCACAATAAAGAAGGAAATGGGCAGAGACCTGTTAGATAAGGCCTCCACCACCATAACCTGCGCCACACCCACTCGGCCGCCCCCAATGATGACTGCAGATTTCCTCGGGCCTTTCCTTGCTGAACGTAACAAGTCCTATCGTTCAGATGATAATGATGTGGGGTGGGGGGGAGTGAGGGGAATGTATTCCCGGCATCCTGTTTTATTTTGTTGTGGTGCAATAGCCTGGCTTTGCCCCTGTGGTGCACAGGTCTGCGGGGAACTTTCGGATTTCGGCAGGTTGCTAAATTTGGTTGATCTAAAGGTTGCAATGAGGGCTTGCAGCTGTGCTCAGACGTCCTCCCAGATCTTCTGCCACACAGCCTGTCCAATGGGTGAGCCTGAGTGTGGCCACATCATGCAAACAGCCCAGGGCAGGAAACGTACAGGAGAGTCAACCTCATACTCCGCTGTTGTAGTTATAAAACTAACATTTGACTTCCCTTTTTAATTGCTTCACCATCTTCAGCCAGAATTGCCGAGTGGATGATCCATATCGGCCTAATCCTGAGGTCCCCACCATCACAGAAGCCAGTCTTCAGCCAATTTGATTCACTCCATGAGATATCAAGAAACGGCTGAGTGCACTGGATACAGCAAAGGCCGACAACATCCCGGTTATCGTGATGAAGACTTGTGCTCCAGAGCTAGCCGCGCCTTTAGCCAAGCTGTTCCAGTACAGCTACAACACTGGCATCTATCCAACAATGTGGAAAGCTGCTCAAGTATGTCCTATCCAAAAAAGCAGGACAAATCCAACCTGGCCAATTAACACCCCATCAGTCTACTCTCAATCATCAACAAAGTGATGGAAGGTGTCATCGACAGTGCAATCAAGCGGCACTTACTCACCAATAACCTGCTCACAGATGCCCAGTTTGGGTTCCGCCAAGACCACTCAGCTCCCGACCTCATTACAGCCTTGGTCCAAACATGGACAAAGGAGCTGAATTCCAGAGGTGAGGTGAGAGTGACATCAAGGCCGCATTTGACCGAGTGTGGCATCAAGGAGCCCTAGTAAAACTGAAGTCAATGGGAATCGGGGGAAAATGCTCCACTGGCTGGAGACATACCTAGCACAAAGGAAGATGGTTGTGGTGGTTGAAGGTCAATCATCACAGCCCCAGGACATCGCTGCAGGAGTTCCTCAGTGCAGTGTACTAGGCCCAGCCATCTTCAGCTGCTTCATCAATAACCTTCCTTCCAACATAAGGTCAGAAATGGGGTTGTTCGCTGATGACTGCACAGTGTTCAGGGCCATTCGCAACTCCTCAGATAATGAAGCTGTCCATGCCAGCATGCAACAAGACCCGGACGACGTTCAGGCTTGGACTGATAAGTGGCAGGTAACATTTGCGCCACAGAAGTGACAGGCAATGGCTATATCCAACAAGCGAGAGTCTAACCATCTCCCCTTGACATTTAACAGCATTACCATCGCCAAATCCCCCATCGTCAACATCCTGGGAGTCACCATTGACCAGAAACTTAACTGGACCAGCCACAAAAATACTGTGGCAACAAGAGCAGGTCAGAGGCTAGGTATTCTGTGAAAAGTGTCTCACCTCCTGACTCCCCAAAGCCTTTCCACCATCTACAAGGCACAAGTAAGGAGTGTGATGGAATACTCTCCACTTGCCTGGATGAGTGCAGCTCCAATAACACTCAAGAAGCTCAACACCATCCAGGACAAAGCAGCCTGCTTGATTGGCACCCCATCCACCACCTTAAACATTCACTCCCTCCACCACCGGCGTACCGTGGCTGCAGTGTGTACAAGATGCACTGTAGCAACTCGCCAAGGCTTCTTCGGCAGCACCTCCCAAATCCGCAACCTCTTCCACCTAGAAGGACAAGGGCAGCAGGTGCATGGGAACACCACCACCTCCAAGTTCCCCTCCAAGTCACACACCTTTGTGACTTAGAAATATATCGCCGATCCTTCATCGTCGCTGGGTCAAAATCCTGGAACTCCCTACCTAACAGCACTGTGGGAGTACCTTCACCACATGGACTGCAGCGGTTCAAGAAGGCGGTTCACCACCACCACCTTCTCAAGGGCAATTAGGGATTGGCAATAAATGCTGGCCTTGCCAGCGATGCCCACACCCCATAAACGAATAAAAAAATGTTTTTTAATTGTGTCAACATTGACAGTGAAAGTCTACTGTTACTGCCCAGGGCCCCTCTAAAACTCCCTGTGCATTTTCTATTCTCCCTATTTACGTCAATGTTACTTTTTTTTAATCCAATATGCAATAGTTTACATTCAGACATATTGAATGTCATATGGCATTTGTCTGCCCAACCATATAACTGATCTAAATCCTTCTGTAAATTGTTAACTGCATTCCGTGACTCTGCTGTCCTCCCTTCTTTAGTGCTGTTAATAGGTGAGTGGCAGCTCAAAGCAGCACCACTTTGCCTTGCAGAGTTGTGTGAGGGAGAGAATTCAGTGAGAAGAGAAAAAGAGGATCAGGTGGCCAAACAACTCCAACCTCGCATTGCTCCTGATGCAGCTCATGCCTACAATTTCCATGGCCGCCTCTTCTAATAGGGACAGGACACGGATGCCTTTAAAATGGCAACACTTGCATTGTTTTGTAATTTGCACATTGTAGTGTATGTGCTTTAAGTCAGAACTACTTTTTACAGCTCCTGTATACTGTAGTACCGGCAGTAACCACACCGGTATATAAGCTGTGCGCATGCCTCTGTACTCCAGTCTAGAGATGACCCTCCTCCAGTAAAGACCTGTTGTTTGTTTATGTACAGCATCCGTGTAATTCTTTATCCACTGAACCACGGATCTAACAGTGGCGACGAGTGTTGATGCGAATCTACCTGCAACATTAAACAAAAAAAACAAAAAAATAGTCGAGTCCAGGAACACGGGCATCGACCGCGAGCAACCGCCCAGCAGTCAGGCAGAGATCCAACTTCGCTGGGGAGGCAGTGGAGAGCCGGGCTTGGTTCCCCAGCCACAGCGAGCAGTAAGAGACCGACGACAGGTCCTGAGCAGACCCTTCCCGAGCAGCGGCGGCTGGAGCCGACCGACGGCAGAGAGAGAGAGCCGGGCAGCATCGACGGGGTAAGAAAAAGGGTGAAGAGAGCAGGGCGCAGCCGGGGGTTGATCACCGAGCGGCGCCGTGGAAAAATACTGCAAAACCGGAGAGAGAGAGGGTAAGAAACAGCCGGGTTCTAGACTGAGCGGCGTCGGCAAATATCAAGAGAAGAACGCGCAGAGCACAGCCAGGGATCACGGGCTGATCAGGGTCCACGGGGCGAAGCAAGGGGAGACGCCATTGAGCCGCGGAGAAGCAGGGAGAGCGTGGGAGACGCCATTGAGCCGCGGAGAAGCAGGGAGAGCGCGGGAGGCGCCATTGAGCCGCGGAGAAGGAAGAGCGCAGGAGACGCCATTTTGCGAAGCTGCAGCAGAGAAGACGGGCGAGCGCAGGAAGGAAGGAAAGCGCGGGAGACGCCATTTTGTGCCAGCGGAGAAGAAGGGGAAGCGCGGGAGGCGCCATTGATGATAGTTAACGCACAACCAAGGATGCCGAAGAGTGGCAGTATCTCTACATTCGACAATGAAGTCGAAGATTGGGCGACATATGTGGAACGTATTGAGGTGTACTGCAGGGCGAATGAAGTGCCAGATGCTAATAAAGCACTGGTTCTGTTAAATTCCACGGGTGCAAAAACTTATGGGTTACTGTGAAATCTAATAACCCCAGAGAAGCCGGTAAACAAGAATTTTGAAAGCATAGTAGAAATCCTACAGGACCACTTAAACCCCACACCGCTGCTGATAGCAGAACGATTTAAGTTCCATAAAAGGAAACAACACAAAGACGAAAGCAATGCTGAGTACCTAACGGAAATGCGCAAGCTATCGAAATACTGCCAGTTTGGACCAGGACTGGCAGATACGTTAAGGGACAAGTTTGTGTGTGGGCTACAAAGTGAAGGAACCCAGAAACGGCTTCTATCAGAAAAGGACCTTACGCTGGACAAAGCTTTCAGTATGGCAGTATCACACGAAGCAGCCGCAAGGGGCGCTGCAGAGATACAATGGAGACCGCAAGAATATGGCACCAACGAAATGACCTATGGAACAGGGAAGTGCTATCGCTGCGGCAGAACAACACATGACCAGAAAGATTGTTGGTTCAAGGACCAAGTGTGCAGACAGTGTGGGAAAGCAGGACACATAGCAAGAGTCTGCAGGTCTGGGAAGAAAACCAACAGTAAGAAATCTCCACAGGAGAAGTACAAAAAGGTACACCAGGTGATGGACAGTGGTTCAGACGAACAGAAAAGTGACACAGACTCCGGAAGCAAGGAGCTGGGTTGTCTGAAACTACATAATGTAACCGAAATAGAGGACCACCAGACTATCTGGGTTACACTCAAGATAGACGGAGTCCAAGTGGAAATGGAATTGGACACAGGGTCAGCTCTAACAGTCATAAATCAAAGAGACTACAAGCAGCTATTTTCACACATACCCTTGAAAGCTACAGAGATTGTCTTGAAGACGTATACGGGGCAAAAAGTCTACCCCAAAGGAAAAATAAGGGTGAAAGTGACATATAAAGGTCAGGAAATACCTAAAATGGATATATATGTATTGCCAAATGGAGGACCACCACTGCTAGGACGTGAGTGGATCCGGAAGATACATTTAGATTGGCATTCCATACAGGCACTGAAGGTGGAGGCCAAAAAGGATGACGACGTCACACCTGGACGACTGTCAAAAATGCTAACTGACGCAAAAGAAGTGTTCCAGGAGGGACTAGGAACACTAAAAGGAATAACAGCAACAATTAAAATAGAGGATTATGCAAGCCCAAAGTTTCTGAAGGCCAGACCAGTGCCTTATGCGATCAGACCAGCGGTTGAAGCAGAGCTGGAAGGGTTGGAACGTTCAGGAGTACTGTCCAAAGTGGACTGGAGCGAGTGGGCTACACCCATCGTCCCTGTAATGAAGAGGTCATTGAGTAATACGCCTGGGGAACCAAAGAAGATCCGCATCTGTGGGGATTTTAAGGTGACAGTGAACCCAGTCCTTCACACGGTGCAATATCCGCTTCCACGAATTGAGGATATTTTGGCCTCGCTATCTGGTGGTAAACGCTTCACCAAAATTGATCTAGCCCAGGCGTACTTGCAAATGGAGGTAGAAGAAGCTTCGAAACATTACCTTACGATCAACACCCATAAAGGCCTCTATCAATACAACCGGCTGGTGTTTGGAGTAGCCTCGGCTCCGGCTATCTGGCAAAGGGCGATGGATCAGGTCCTGCAAGGGATTCCAGGGACCCAGTGTTATTTGGACGACATCTTGGTCACGGGCGAAAATGACGGTGATCACCTCGTTAACTTGGAGAAGGTGCTCGCCAGATTAAAGGAATATGGGCTACGAGCTAATCGCCACAAGTGCGAGTTTTTCCAGAAACAGATCTCGTATTGCGGCCACGTCATCGATGAAGAGGGGTTACATAAGTCCCCTGACAAGATTGAGGCAGTAGTCAAGGCTCCAGCACCGGAAAATGTGTCACAACTGAGGTCGTTCCTCGGGCTGGTAAACTATTACCACAAGTTCTTACCAAATTTGTCTACGGTACTACACCCGCTGAACACCCTACTGCAAACAGGGGTACCATGGAAGTGGGATGACGAACGTAGACGAGCTTTCCAGAAGTGTAAAGAATTGATCACATCAAAAGAGGTGTTGGCCCATTTCAACCCAGCACTACCAATTCGTTTGGCATGTGATGCATCACCCTACGGCATTGGAGCGGTGCTGTCGCACAAATTCCCAGACGGGTTGGAGAGGCCAGTGGCCTTTGCGTCTCGGTCACTAACCTCAGCCGAGCGCAACTACGCCCAGATTGACAGGGAGGCCCTCAGCCTAGTATGGGGAGTAAAAAAATTCAACCATTATCTGCACGGGCAGAAGTTCACCTTGCTGACTGACCACCAACCACTTGTCTCCATCTTTAATCCTAAGAAGGGCGTGCCAGTAATGACTGCACAGCAGTTACAAAGATGGTCCCTGTTTCTAGGGGCGAATCAATATGAAATAGAATATAAAGGCATGAAACAGCATGGGAACGCTGATGGGCTATCGCGCCTGCCACTGCCTACGGTGGAGGAAGCACCAGCAGTGGACCCTATCGAGATATTTTATTCGTCGATAATTGAACGATTACCAGTAACAAACGCGGATATAGAGAAGGAGACCCGCAATGATCCGACGCTGTCACGGGTATATGAATTGACGGTGAGGGGATGGCCAACACATGGCGACTCACTGTTGCCAGCATTCTCATCCAGAAGAGAACTGCTGTCAGTATGCCAGGGGACAGTGATGTGTGGATCCAGAGTGGTGATTCCACCCAAGTTAAGGGAGAGAGTGCTAAAGGAGCTACATGAAGGTCATCTGGGGGGAGTGAAAATGAAAAGCCTTGCTAGGGCTTATGTGTGGTGGCCGGGAATCGATCAACAAATCGAAGACCTAACTAAGAGCTGCTTAGGATGCCAGAAGGTCCAAAATGCACCACCACATGCCCCTCTACACCCATGGGAGTGGCCCTCCTCTCCATGGCAACGGGTGCACATTGATTTCGCTGGTCCATTCATGGACTCAATGTTCTTAATAGCAGTGGATGCTCATTCAAAGTGGCCTGAGGTGATAAAGATGTCTCAACCACTACAGAGAAAACGATTGCAGTCCTACAGACCATATTTGCCAGAAACGGTTTGCCAGAGCAGATCTGCTCTGATAATGGACCACAGTTTGTGTCCGACGAGTTCCAAAAATTCATGAAAAGGGATGGGGTAAGGCATTACACATCCGCCCCGTATCATCCAGCCACCAATGGATTGGCTGAGAGGTTCGTACAAACCTTTAAGAAGGTGATAAAGGCCGTGTGCGACGAGGAAATTCCACTACAGCATAAGATGGACAATTTTTTATTAGCCTACCGAAACGCGACACATGCAGTTACCAACCAGACCCCGGCCATGATGTTCTTTAACAGAAGGTTGAGATCTCGTCTGGATTTGCTCAGACCAAATGTGCGAAGAAATGTTGAGGACAAACAATTCCAGCACATCAACGAGAAGCCGACAAGGAGCTTCAATGTAGGCCAACCAGTCTTGGCCCGTGACTATCGAACAGAGAAGTGGCAACCCGGAACGACATGTACAAGGCAGGGGCCATTAATGTACACAGTGAATGTCGGGGAGAACATTGTGAGACGCCACGTCGATCAGATCTTAGCGTCACAGGAAGGCGTCAACCCCATGTCTCGAGTACCTGGGGATGAACCCGACATACCGGTAGCATCTACTTCAGACCCAGTAGCAGTGGAACCCGATGAACTACCCGATGAAAAGGGGTCAGAATCGCCTCTGCACCAAGAACAAGAACCTCTGGAAAGGCGCTATCCCGAAAGGGTCAGGAAGCCGCCCCAAAGACTGAATCTATAAATGGACTTTTTGTTATTGAATGTACATGTAAAAATGTAATTGTTATTTGAATATTAAGGGGGTATTATTAATCTAAAAAGGGAGGAATTGTAGTGTATGTGCTTTAAGTCAGAACTACTTTTTACAGCTCCTGTATACTGTAGTACCGGCAGTGACCACACCGGTATATACGCTGTGCGCATGCCTCTGTACTCCAGTCTAGAGATGACCCTCCTCCAGTAAAGACCTGTTGTTTGTTTATGTACAGCATCCGTGTAATTATTTATCCACTGAACCACGGATCTAACACACATGACTTTGTTAGTTATTGAAAATATTCCTGCAAAGAACTGCAGTTTAATAAAACATCCATGTTTCCCCCTACAATCCAAACTAGAAAGTATCTCAGTACTTGTGTGATTAACAGCCGCATTTGGTTACCATTGCACAAAGAACTGCTGACAACAATATGGTTATTACGAGCTGTTGTGGTGACCACAGTTCCTTTCCAACTATCCCTTGGGGTGAAAAGTTGATTTAAGATGTACAGTAAAAGCTGTGGAATTTTTTTTATTAGAAGTCCCTTACAATGCATCGTTTTGCCTCGTTCCGTAAGCTACATCATTGCCAATAAGATGAATCCTTAAAAGATTAATTACTTTGCCTGTCTCCACAAGTTTGTAATAACAGGGTCTGGCAAGGTAGTGAAATTAAAAGCTTTGCCACATCTACTGGGAGCAGTTTGTTTTAATTACCAACAGTTGTGATGATCGAGGGGAAGGGGGAGACATTATCTCATCACGCCACATCCTGCCAATTTGAATTAGCTCTCATTTACACTGCAGCTGGTCAGGGAGAGCCACAGCTCCATGTTAGGATAGATGCCACAATCATGATGTCATCAAATCATATCCCTATAAATCTTGTCAAAGGATGCCAGGCATTGTGGGAAAGGAAGCCTGGGGTGACTTGGTTGCTACAATGACAGCAAACTGGCTCTCATTGCAACCAAGAATCAAGACATCACTTGGAAGCAGGGGTGCACAATGATTCCAGTCACCAAATACTATTTCATTCTTAAAGGGTTTATAGTGCGCAGTACAGAAATGGCTGAGGTGAACTACAATGTATACATTCGTGAATTTTAAATGTCTGAAATGGAGGAATGTTTACACAAAAGCCTAAATTTTGCTGTTCCTTGTCTAACGCCAGTAAATATTGGATGAAATCACAAGCACATTACCCACGATTTTCCAACACACGCCAACAGCATATGGATTACCTCACCACTGGCCAGGATCCAGACAATTTACCCCACCGTATAAGAACAGCCGCAGATCTCTTCCAAAGAAGGACTTCATTTAGCACACCAATTTGCGCGTCAAATGAGAAACCATTTTCTCGGGCTTTTTTAATGCACTGGAGGGAATGGAAAAGTTTACTCTTCACACATTTTTGGAGCGAGAGTGCATTACCATTACCATAACTGAGCAGTCAATCAGAAAATAGCCTGCAACAGTTGCAATGAAAAACTGTCAACCTTCCTTATAGGTGTGTAAATGCTATTAATAAACTTAGCAGCACGGAATTCACCTAGCGCCGGAAACGGGCATGAAATGGGGTGGGGGTAGGGGGGGTGCGCCGAATTGGAAAACGCACCTGATGATGTCAGGGAGAGGCACACACAAAATTGGAGCACGTGCTTCATTTGATAAGATTGGCGAGCTGCTGTATATTGGAAGCCTTGGGAGGCCTACAGCTGTGGGACGTCTGCTGGTTTCAGGAACTTCTGGCTGCTGTTAAGAAACAGCAGTCAAAAAGACCCCAGACCCTCCTGTCTATCCCACAGTGCCTTCCCACACCCTTGCAAAATCGTAGTCTCCACCTCACCAACAGCAACGCCACAGGTGATGCAATAATTGTACAGGGTCTATTACAGGGCATAATCAGACCAAGCACAGAGGGATTTGGATAAATTGGGATTTGTGCTGACAAGTGGCCACTGTCTCTGAATGAGGCAAATGACATGTTGGAGACTGGAAAGGAGAATAAATAGAGGTAATATGAGTAGAACAGTAGTAGGCTAGAGGACAAAAGCCAAGAGGGGAAGGATCTGGGGGTACTAGTAGATACCACATTGAAACCATCAGCACAGTGTGACAACAGTAATGGAATTAAACACCATTTAGGGTATATAGCCAAAGGGATAGAACACAAATCCCAGGGAGGTACTAGTGAGCATTGGTTTAGTCCCACCTGGAATGTGCAAATGTACTGTGTACAATTCTAGTCACCTTACTACAATGAGGACATGCTGGCTTTGGAAAGGGTACAGAGAATTTCAACAAACTGATACCAAGGATCAGGTACCTGAGCAATGATGAGATTATTGATTAATTACATATGAGAAAAGAAAGTTGAAGCGGAGACCTAATTGAAGTTTTCAAGATTCTAAGAGGTATAGATAAAGTGAATGCCTAGAAACTCTTTGACAGAGCCTCAAATTCTGGAACCAGGAGCATGGACTTGGGCTCAGACGAGGGAAGATGAACAGTTCATACTTAACTACTTCACACAGAGGGTAGTGAATTTGCAGAACAGACAGCACAGGATGTCCACGGTGGCAGCTAGTGTTGGCAAATCCAAGAGAGAACTAATAGTTTTTTTGACAAATGAAGCAATTGAGGAATATGAAATAGAGTTTAGAACTTTATGACCGGCCAAATGAACCATAATGGCCTTTTCTGGTCCTGTACATTCCTATGTATCTGTTACCAACAGCCAAAGCACATCACCTCTCCTGTCTGTGGAATTCTCTGCCAGACTGTGCCATCATCTGGAACAAGGGGTCATTTTCAACTTTGCTGCCTTGGCAGTAACCTGATGGCGTGGAGTGCCCACCTTTTATAAAACCCGCCCATTTTTGTTCCATTTATTCCATTGAAAATCGGGCATTTTCTACAATCTAGTCAATCAGGGGCAATCTAGTCCACCAGGTTACCATTATGACAGCAAGCTTGAAAATTAGCCCCTCTATCCCTTGCATGTAGATGCTCAACTGCAGAATTAACCCTCCCTTACTGATCCAGGGTTGCTGGAGCATCTGTTGCACTATGGGAAATCTGTGGCTTGTTCTTTTGTTATCCAGTTAATTTTCTTTTAGTTCCTCTGTGTTCCAAGGAAATGCCAGGATCAAATTAACGAGACAAGTTGCTTGTTAGTTATCTCTTGCTGCAACCTACTGTACGAAAGAAAAGATCAAGTAACTTTCCTCATCTCAAATATGTATCTAAATTGAGTTAATTTGCTTACACTGGAAGCTTAGTAACTCTTCTCGGGCAGTCTGAAGGATGGTAAAACTAATCATAGTTCTTGCTCAATAGTTTGATGTTTAGTAGCGTAACTGAGATTCCCTCTATAATATAAAAAACAACTTCAAACTTCATACAACTTACTGAGACTGGGTCTAAATGAAGGACAACTCTGTTGAAATTATAATGTTTTCAAAATACCTTGAAGTACAAACTGATGTTCTAACCTTCAAATACAATACTGAGTATATCAAGAAAGATCAGAGTAGATCGTGGGCTCCAATGTTCCATAAGCTATATCTGTTCAGGCAGATAAAACGCTGCCTTTCCTACAGTTCTGTGATCGTCTTTAATAAAGATGTTATTCATCTTTGTGTACTGCGCATTAATCTGGGGAAAGAAGCTTTTTGAACATTGATCGTACAATACAGGCTCTTGTAAACATCGGTGCAAACTATTACCATTGTGACATGTTTATATTTTAATATCTTTTTGTTTATAGGGTGAAACAGCAAACCTTGATTTTCATTTCATACATTACCAATTATCAGCCAGCAAAATACTCAAAGCAATGTGATCTAACAAGCCAGTCACAAGATTAACACGAAGAGAAATGTTGATTTCCTCTCATATGTTTATAGTCTCTGAACCAGTGAGACACCTTGTGATATGCCATTTGCTGGACTATTTTAATGAGGCTTATGATACCAGATGCAATTTTTATCAAATACCTCACTGCTCCCTAACGAATGACATAGCAACCCTACTTTAGAATATAAAAATACCACCAAAATGACTACAAATTAAAGTGAAATCCCAACTAAAATTGTCATTTTTTTTCTCATTCCCTCTGTTTATCTCCAGGAGTTCTTCAGTGCTCTCAGATATGTGAACATTAATCACACTCAACAGTACCTGTCTGCCTCGCTGTCTTCTCTCCCAGTGTTTCTCTCTTCATAACCTTGACTAAAAATCTCTCTAACTAGATGCATGTTGCCTCAGAAAAGCTCTCATTTTTTTCTCTCTATTCGCCCTCTCTTACAACATTATTTATTTGGGTTTTAATGAAATTGTTGCCTGCGTTTCCCCTCTTTCACCACTGAAGCCATCCTTCATCCCGAATTTAGATAAGCTCTTTGTCATTGGTTCCATGGAACATCCCTGACAACCATCATAAATAAACAGTAGTCCGTGCAACGTCATGTATTTGAGTACTGAGCCTAGATTACAGCAGCAGGACTCAGTACAGACTATAAAATGTGAAACGAACAATTTGCAGTCTTTGTATTTTTTTTATGTAAAGGAAAGGTAGAATTTTTGAAGTAGTAGGCTTCTGCCTTCAATATTAACAGCATTAAAGGCTGAACCCTTGCCGAAGCATTCACCTTCACCATCCCCCACCCACCACCCCCCGCCCCCCCCCACCCCACCAGCCCCCCCACCCCCCGCCACCCCCAATCCTATCTTGAAGTCAGTCAGAGTAATGATCGCACCTCACCGTCTCTGTATATGTGCTGTCTGGGAAACATTGGCTGGGATTGCTTGTCTCCTTAACCTACTCACCTGCAAAATGATACCCCCAGTGGGGTAGCCACACATTTAATTTTATTGCTAATTGTCAGATTTCTTGTTTGTGGTAGAACCACAATATTAGCAAGAGAGAAAGAATGGCATTTGATTGTACAACCAACATTAGCAGAATGGATATATTGTGATTCTTTTATGATAAATTACAACAGTCTCTAATGAAATAACCCTATGAGGATATATTATGCCCCTATATTATTCTCTATCCCTACTGGGCAATTCATTTTGATTGGATTTTTAATTGTTAATTTAAAGTGTTATTTATTGATCACAGCATAACGGTCCTGCCACAAACTTGCTGACATATAAACCAAATTAGGTTGTATGTGGTTATTGGAATTGCATTATTCCATGATTCTATTTGTATGTCGGTCATATAAACGCATGAAGTAAACAGTTAAGGGCAGATAGCACGTTGTGGAAATCATTGAGGCACCAACATATCTACTATTGAATTTTGGCACATCAGCTTTCTCTTGCTTTTTTATGAATAGGCTACAAACACATTCTGAAACTTTTGTTTTGTCACTATAGGTTCACTAGTGGGTCATTAAAGGCTCAGACTGCAGAACAAAATAAACTATTGTCACCTTACATCGCCAGGGGGGCGCATTTAAATTTAAAAACACATGAAACCAACAACAACAAAAAATCTTGTTTGTCCCTACAAAAAATATAATAATTCATTTAGGTGGCAGAGGCCCTTTTCCTTTGAGTTTTCAATTTGAAAGTTTGGCTCTTTATCTAAAAATAGTCCAAATATTTCTCTCCCATAAACACTCAATACAAAAACAAACACATTTTCTGCTGATTTGGGTGCAAATCCCACATTTCCACCAAAAAATTCACGACAAACAAGGAATGGCTGTCTGATATGCCTTTACCCAGAGAATGGTGAGAATGTGGAACTCTCTACCACAGGGAGTGGTTGCAGCGAATAGTATAGACGCATTTAAGGGGAGGCTATATAAGCATATGAGAGAGAAGGGAATTGAGGGTTATGCTGATAGAGTTAGATGAGGAAGGACGGGAGGAGGCTTGAGTGGAGCATAAACACCGGCGTGGACTGGTTGGGCCGAATGGCCCGTTTCTGTGCCGTATATCCTATGTAATCCTATGTAATCCTCACTCATTCTGCTTTGCTCCTAGGCTTCGCCCTCCTTATCTGTGAATTCTTGCTTACTCTGCCTGCTTCTCATCTTTTTGCCTCGTCTTGATCTCAAACAAGAGGAAGTCAAAGGACAAACAACTTGCCCATTTCCATCGCTGAGTTAACATTATAAAAGATGAAGAACGGGAATGCGGAGTTAGGAAAGTAGGAACAGGACAGGAAAAGCAGAGGATTTTAACACTTTTTTTATTGTGGATTTATAGATTTAAATGTCCCAATCCGAAGTGTTCAGTGTTTTATATGCAAATCTAAAACTGCTTTTTAGGTGGTAAAAACCTGTCCCAAATGGATGCCATATTTAAATTCATCTTACTAAATATAGTAAAATCATGGAGCTTTAATAATTGTTAAGTCATCTCCATTAGTCAATTAAAACCACATCTCAACTCTTCCTCAAATCTTTTCAAATTATTGAAGATCCATTTCATTTGTAGATTCCAGTACCATAAAGATGAATAGTAGGGTATATTAGATAAAAAACAAGAATTAACAAATAAATAAAACACTGCAGTTCAAATATTAAGATGCATTGCTTTATTTTCAAGATTCAACAAAAGTTATTTATTAGTGTTTTTTTACAAAATTATAAAATACACTCAGATGAATGCACTTCCAGCTGACAACCCAGCCACTCATAATATGGAAATGAATGACATGTATGCTCAATGAAGTTATATATTATTTTCAAAGCTATGAATTAACTTATTAAATATTTACATACTCAAATAAATGGATTTAATCCCAGACGGTAAATCCGGTTCTCTTATGAATTGACGTTGTTCACATGTTTGAAGACAAACTTTCCATTAAACAGAGGAGCAAGGAAAGGAACAGATGGTGGATTGCGCAATGAGAGACCTTCATTAGGGAATGAGGCTGTAGAAGAAACTGGTCCTCAGGAGGATGGAGATGCACACATACCATTTAGTATCTACTATAATAATCATATATCCTATGCCATGCACTATGTATTATGGCAACATATCCACGCAGAATGATTGTGCATATGCCTTTCATAATTTAGGTAATGAAAACACAGCAGGAAATATTATCACTCTCAGACATGGCCATTCAACTCCTGCCCTGCTTATCTGACATGATCCCCGAGCAGCATGGACCCTGTGGCGACCTGGTAAACTCTTTCGGTGAGCTGAAAATAGTTCTTAATGCTCTGTTAACAAGGTCATAATGGCCTTAATTGCCTCCCCGCCACTGACAGACCTGACATTTGGTAAAGACACGTGGTGGTGGGTTCACAGCGGGGTCCTGACCCGCTGTCAAAAAAATCAATTTTCCCACATGACCTGCCACCGATCGTGCCCGTTGACCCCCCGGAAAGTTCCCCCCAATATGTGGAAATACAAGAGTCACCTGAAGCAATTTAAGAAATCATAGAAAAATGCATTGGAGACTCACACCACAGGCACTCATTCATTAAATAAAATAGTTTTACTTTTCATATATTTTGCAGTAATCCATTCTTGCACTGTGCAGAAAAGATGGCGAAAAGGCAAACCAGCAAAGTAGCTGATTCCCATGAATGTCTGGGAGTTCCCTGCAGCAGTGGTGATCTTAACTGCCACAGCTAGTTTCTGGCAGATGGTTTACTGCAGACCTACGGAAGATCTTTTTGGTTTAGGTGGCATATCTCAGTCGGCCGCGATTTTGTCAGCGGTGTCGGGATGGGTGCAGGTCAGCTGGTTTCCGGCTTTCAGTCTTGCCCCCAGCTGCCTCCGCTCTACAGATGTGATTTTCCCTTGATTGACCTTGTTAAGCCCGCCCTGCGGGCTTGCCAGCCAATTAACAGGAAGCGGGTCTGATGATGTCATTTGATGACGCGTCATCTGCCGGTTTCCTTAAAGGGACTACGTCCACATGGAGTTTGACAGTTGATTTCTCAGTGTTTGACAGCATTGAGATGCTGAAAACACTGACAATCACTGCAAAAAGGTGACCTCTTGCACCCAGGCTCTCCAATGACTCCCTCCATAGGCTGGAATAGATGGCAGCTGCAGGTAAGGTGACAGAAGTGATCTGTCACTGGTGAGAGAGGTTCTCCCAATGACATGGCACTGGACATATAGTTGGATTTAAAAACTTGTAAGCTAAAGAAATCTGTAAATGTTTTAAAAATGCAGTAACCAACATTTTCTTTGCTCTGACACTCACCATGTGCAACATTGCATCCTTCACACAACTTCTGCAGCAGTCATCTTTTCACAAACATTACACCAGGCTCACAACACGCCACACTTACCTGGTGTGGTGTCCGGACGTCGGGAAACCCGACCCAGAAGTGGGAAAATCCAAAAACAGGCTGAAAACTGCTGACAAGTACCTGTTAATAGGCAGGTAATTTCCTTTAATCCACTTCCTGCCGCTAGGTGTCAGGTTATTTTGCAAATCAGGGACCCAACACTTGGGAAAGCTGTTTGGAGGCGGGCTGACGGCGGATTCGGAAACCACCGTCAATCAAATCGAATTTAACCTCTAACCCACCTCCAAACCCGCCCTCTGAGCACCGACAAAATCGTGGCCTAGTGAGTCTGAGTCTCTTCATACACTTCCTCCACCGTGGTCCAATAAGTATTGTGTTGCAAAACACCCACTGTCAGGGGTAGTGCCAACTATAGTTCTAGTACCTCTTATATCTTGCCTAGCTACCCACTCCTCAAGCTCCTTCTGCCCTAAGAGATAACTAGCAATGGCTGCTGCACCAATACTGTGTGGTTGAAAATGCTGCAGTACTATTAATTTCTGTCAGTGTTCTGCTGCAACTTTGAAATCATATCCTTCCCTCTGGCAACGAACACATAATTATGACTGTGAGCCATTAGTAAGAAATTCAATTTGTG
Organism: Somniosus microcephalus; assembly: GCF_052327205.1. Lineage (NCBI taxonomy): Eukaryota > Metazoa > Chordata > Chondrichthyes > Squaliformes > Somniosidae > Somniosus > Somniosus microcephalus. The sequence goes on along the minus strand of NC_141002.1, from coordinate 85,379,101 downwards.
TAGTTATCAGCCCCTTCCCAAATGCATGAGTTTCTCTTGATAAGACTTTAACAAGGCCTGACCACTTCTGAACAAGCAGTTTATTTTTGTTGTTGTGGGCTAACCTTTTATAAACACATTTTATCAAGGAGGAAGACTCTGAGGGATTGAATTTGGTCCCCAAGGAGGAGGCGGGTGAGGCAAAAGCAAAGGCCCCCCCCCAACCCCGCGGGGGAGTTGGTGGGGGCCTGCCTCAATTTCTGTGTCTGCCCCAATGCTGCCAGCATGAAACATGCTCCTCATAAGCAGCTCACCAAGTCGGAGATGGGAAATCAAACACTGCTATAGGTTCTTAAGGGCCTTGCTAAGGGACTTTCTCACAATTGTTAATTATTGCAGCAGGTAATTAACCCCTTATAGATATTGTTCATTACATCTAAATTTGTTTTTTGTACTGTGCACAGTAAGTACAATGGGCACTGATCAATGATTTTTCCAGGAAGCCCTCACACAGCATTTCCTGTAAACTGAAGGACGGAATGCAGAATTTTACACATACATTTTTACTAAACTTTTCTGGCATTTTTTTTCCCACACAACTAACACTGAAACTATGATTCATAGCCTCGATTTTAAGCTAATCCACCCAGTGGAAACGGAACAGGGTCGGGTTGGGTGCCCGTTTTACACCCGGCCCGATTTTACTCTTCATTGACTTCAAAATCAGGCGAAGTATAAAACGGATGTAGGTCCACTGTCTGAACTGTACAAAATAAACATTAATAGCAGCTAACAGCTTACATTTGCTGACCTTGTGGGGGTCAGTAAACCTCATTCTTCTTTAAAGAGGCATCCTGGCGGCCAGGGAGTTGCTGATCATTAACTGCACCACTTCATTCCCTGTGGTTGTAGCTGCTGTATTGGCCTTGCCAGCCACTCCCCCTGAGCCTAATTTCAGTTAGAAGAATATTTGTATTACTCGCTGAGATGTTTGCTGTTTGTTCCTGTTGAAACAATTATTTCACCTTCCTATATGTTGGTTCTGCTTTAAAAGTAGTGTGTGGCGACACGCCACCATTGGACATAATCCGCTCACGGCGGCACGGACAGTTTACGCAGGCGCACTGCCGGCAGCAGCCGCCCCCAGCCGTGGGCCCTTTCCTCCGGCAACTTGTTTCCCGCAGGGACAGGCTGCCGGGAGCACTTCCTGTCTGGGGAGTATTTAAGTGGTTGCGCGGGCTTTTTAACTTCACTTGTTTTGCCATGATGTAAATTAAAGCAGTTGTGTTCCATCAACTCTGGTCTCGACTCCCACGTTTGCCGCGGTATCTCAACACTGGTGACCCCGACGCTCAGGACGAATCCTAAGCTAGCATGGCGGATACAAACGCAGTCACGGTTAAACTACCGGACTTTTGGGAGAACCTGGCCGAGGCCTGGTTCGTTCAAGCCGAGTCCAGGTTCCGGCTGAGAAGCATTACAGTCGACGCCACGAAGTATGACTACCTCATCGCCTCTCTCGCCTGCGCCACAGTCCCCAAGGTTTGGGCAGCGCTGCAGGATCCACCAGAGGAAGGCAAGTACGAACATCTGAAGGCCGCGCTCCTTAAAAAATTTCAGGCGTCCTCCTACCAGCGCAACTGCCAACTCCTCGACCTCCCAGGCCTTGGTGACGCTTCACCATCAGACCTGCTTTCCCACATGCTGTCCCTCTCGGACGACAAAAAACCCGGCGCCCTCTTTCGCACGCTTTTCATTCGGCAGCTCCCCGCCAGCATCCGCCCGCTCATTGTGGAGTCTGGCTCCATGGACCTGAACGAGATAGCCGAAAGGGCCGACTGGCTGCTCTCCGCGCAGACCGCCCGCGACGTCGCACCCGACCTCACGGCAACGACCACGCGGTCCACCCGGCCCACTAGGCCTGACCGCCCTTCCACTCCAGGTCACTGCTACTACCACACCTGTTTTGGCACTAGGGCCCAACGCTGCACGCTGCCGTGCACTTTCAAACCCCCCCCCCCGCATTGGCCCCCACGATGGCCGCGGGGCAAAAGGGGCCCCTACTGTACGTCACCGACGACAGCACCAACCGCCGATTTCTGTGCGACACAGGAGCCCAGCACAGCATCACCCCCGCCTCCGCCCTCGAAATCCAACGCGGTGCACGGGGTATCACGCTGGCCGCAGCCAATGGCTCTGACATCCGCACATACGGCACCCGCATGGTCACGCTCGACCTCGCAGGCCGCCACTACCGCTGGGAGTTCCTCACAGCCAAGGTCCTCTGCCCACTCATCGGCACCGACTTCCTACGCGCCCACGGCCTCCTTGTCGACATTCCGAGGCACCGCCTCATCGACATCAACACTATGGCCCCCATCCCTGGCGCATTCACCCCGGCCCGTTCGGCCGGCCTGACGACCTACTGCCTCGCCAGAGCCACGGACGACTACTCGGCACTACTAGCCGAGATTCCCGCCCTCACTAACCCGACCTTTTCGGCCAAAGCCGCCAAACACGGTGTGGAGCACTATATCCCCACCACCGGCCCCCCGGTCTCTGCCCACGCCCGCAGACTCGACCCGGCCAAGCTGGAAATCGCACGGGCCGAGTTCACCACCATGGAGCAACTCGGCATCATCCGCCGCTCCAGCAGCCCTTGGGCCTCGCCCCTCCACATCGCCCCCAAGCCCGGCGGAGGCTGGCGCCCCTGCAGGGACTACCGCCGCCTCAACAACGCCACCACCCCCGACCGATACCCGGTGCCGCACATCCAGGACTTCTCGGCCCGACTGGCCGGACAAACCGTCTTCTCCAAGGTCGACCTGGTGCGCGGTTACCACCAAGTCCCCGTACACCCCGCGGACATCCCCAAAACGGCCGTCATCACCCCATTCGGCCTGTTCGAGTTCCTGAGGATGCCTTTCGGCCTCAAGAATGCAGCCCAGGCTTTCCAGCGCCTTATGGACTCAGTCCTCCGGGACCTGAACTTCCTATTCGTCTATTTAGACGACATTCTCGTGGCCAGCTCCTCCAAACAGGAACACCTCGAACACCTTCGTATCCTGTTCGGGCGCCTAGCCCAACACGGGCTCATCCTCAGCCCGGCGAAGTGCCAATTCGGCCTAGCCGAGATCGACTTTCTCGGCCACCACATCACCCCTGCTGGGGCCGTCCCCCTGCCCAACAAGGTGCAGGCCGTCCAGCAATTCCCCCGCCCCAAAACCATCAAGGGCCTCCAGGAGTTCCTCAGGATGGTGAACTTCTACAACAGGTTCATCCCCAGAGCTGCAGCTCGCATGAAGCCCCTATATGACTCCCTCCAAGGTAAATCCGGCAAGATGGCCGTAGCCTGGACCGCTGACACGTCAGCCACCTTCGACGCCACCTTCGACGCGCTCCCCGACGCCACCCTGCTCGCGCACCCGAGGGCCGATGCCCGGGTTGCGCTCACCACCGACGCCTCCGGCCATGCGGTCGGAGCCGTGTTCGAGCAGTTGGTCAATGGCGCATGGCAGCCACTTGCCTTCTACAGCCACCAACTGCGCCCCCCGAAGGTCAAATACTCTACTTTCGACCGCGAGCTCCTCGCGCTCCACCTGTCGGTCTGCCATTTCAGGTTCCTCCTGGAGGGCTGCCCCTTTACCGCGTACGTGGACCACAAGCCGCTCACATACGCGATGGCCAAGAACACCGACCCCTGGTCCGCTAGGCAGCAACGCCAGCTCGCGGCCGTGTCCGAGTTTACTACGGACATCCAGTACGTCTCCGGTAGAGACAACGATGTCGGCGACTGCCTTTCCCGTCCCGCCATCTGCGCGAATCACCTAGCGGTCGACTACGCGCAACTAGCAGCGGCCCAGCTCACGGACCCAGACCTCCTCTCGGTGGCTACCAGCCTGCCAGGGCTACGCCTAGCCAAGGTCGCGCACGGGCCCGAAGCCACGGCAGTCACTTGCGACGTCTCACTCGGCCAACCCAGGCCGGTTGTCCCTGCAACCTGGCGCCGCCGCATCTTCGACGCGCTCCACGGGCTCTTCCATCCGGGTTCCCGCGCATCCGTCAAACTCCTCTCCCAGCGCTTCGTCTGGCGCGGCCTCAGCAAAGATGTTCGGACTTAGGCCAACTCCTGCCTCACCTGCCAACGGGCTAAGGTGCAGCAGCACATAAAAGCACCCCTGGGAGACTTCGAGGTACCCAGCCGCCGCTTCGACCACGTACACGTCGACATCGTCGGTCCTCTGCCGCCATCGCAAGGCCAAATTTATCTCCTCACGATGGTCGACCGCTACACACGCTGGCCTGAGGCAGTGCCGCTGACCTCCACCACCACAGCCGACATCGCCAGGGCGTTCGTTAACACCTGGGTCGCGAGGTTCGGCATACCGGCCGACATAACCTCCGACAGAGGCGCCCAGTTCACCTCCGAACTCTGGACGGCCACAGCACGCAACCTCGGGGTGACGCTCCACCAAACCACGGCGTACCACCCACAGGCCAACGGGCTGTGTGAACACTTCCACAGGTCACTCAAGGCCTCACTCCGCGCCAACCTGCAGGACAGTACCTGGACTGGCCACCTACCATGGGTGCTACTAGGCCTACGCACCGCGGTCAAGGACGACCTCTAGTCCTCAGCAGCGGAGTTAGTCTACGGACAACCGCTGCGCGTACCAGGCAAATTCCTCCCGGAGGCTACCACGCCTTGGTCGGCCAAACAGCAGCGGCTCAACTCTTTCTCTTCCGCTCAACAGTTCGCCCCACTTCCGGTTAACCGACACGGCGAACACGCACCTCACATCCCGCCAAACTTACAGCAGGCACGCTTCGTCTTCGTGCGACACGACGCACACCGCGGACCCCTGCGACCCCCGTACGACGGACCGTACGAGGTACTACAAACCGGGGACAAGGTCTTCAAGCTGCGACTCGGCGACAGGGTCAAAACGGTCTCCATCGACCGACTCAAACCAGCACACACAGAACCAGGGGAACAGGTCCCCGTGGCCCGACCTCCAACTAGAGGCCGTCCCACCAGCAAGCCAGCACAGCCGGCGGTGAACTGCCCGGCCCCACCAACTAGACCGGCGGCTACACAGAGCCGCTCCGGCAGAACCATTAGACCACCGTCACGACTTGTCCACTCCTCCTAAGCGGATTCTGGGGGGAACTCTGTGGCGACACGCCACCATTGGACATAATCCGCTCACGGCGGCACGGACAGTTTACGCAGGCGCACTGCCGGCAGCAGCCGCCCCCAGCCGTGGGCCCTTTCCTCCGGCAACTTGTTTCCCGCAGGGACAGGCTGCCGGGAGCACTTCCTGTCTGGGGAGTATTTAAGTGGTTGCGCGGGCTTTTTAACTTCACTTGTTTTGCCATGATGTAAATTAAAGCAGTTGTGTTCCATCAACTCTGGTCTCGACTCCCACGTTTGCCGCGGTATCTCAACAAGTGCAGCTTTAAATGTTGCAACAGTACTCTTAGAATCACTTGCCTGGATGAGTGCAACTCCAACAACACTCAAGAAGCTCGACACCATCCAAGACAAAGCAACCCATCCAAGTCACACACCATCCCGACTTGGAAGTATATCGGCCATTCCTTCATCGTCGCTGGGTCAAAATCCTGGAACTCCCTCCCTAACAGCACTGTGGGAGCACCTTCACCACACGGACTGCAGCGGTTCAAGAAGGCGGCTCACCACCATCTTCTCAAGGGGCAACTAGGGATGGGCAATAAATGCTGGCCTTGCCAGCGATACCCACATCCCATGAACAAATTTTTTAAAACTTCCTCTCTCCCAGCAAATTTTCCAGGCCTCCCAAGTGCAGTGCACCAATTCCTAGCAGGATTTGCACCTCTGTCCCATCCAATCATATTCTAATGAGTTAGCTCAATGATTTCTGGTGGGATCAGTATGGGACCATTGGGTTGGCAGAAATCTTGTGGCAAATCATGGGACTCAGAATTTCATGGCCATAGCAAATAAGTTATTTCACTATCTCCAGACTATTCCATACATCACTGTTACATCCAAATATTCAATTTCTTATAAATGGCCATGCAGAAGTGGATGCCTCTGCTATAAATTGTCTCTTGAATTTATGTTGGATAACAGCCCAGCTTGACTCTTTGCTACAAGTAGAACAAGGAATTAGGTAGCAGAATTGAGAGGGACACATTGGTGAGTAGCGCAGATTAATGCTCACAAAGCCAGCACTAATGTGCAGCTGAGATCAATCCACTTCTAGGTATTACACTGAGTAATTGTGATCTCTGCAAAGTTTCCAAGGCAAGGTACTTATCACCTGAAACTTGCTAGTGCAGCGTCCATGCATAATGGTATGGAGCAGTCTAGACATAGCCAAGTTCTGTGTGTCTTTGAAGTCCTAATAATATTCTAAAGTGCACATTACCATGAAGTGTTAGGATAGCACTCAATGGAATTATGCCATTCTAAATTAGGCTCAGTATAATGACAACTCCAACTAGGCCTGACCCTAACAAGGAACAAATTGTTCAGCAACCCAGAAAGAGTAGTCATCTGCTACATACTACAGAAGAGGGGGCACTTATGATACCTGATGCACTCAAGTTTATAAACAATTATATTTAGACACAAGACTGTGCCGGCATGTGTAAAGTCTTCTGGAAACCAGGGTGGATATAACCCATGTAAGATTGTTTTTCATGGAACACAGAAACATGAGACAGACCTCAGTCCCTTCTAATATGTGATTTATTTATGAAAGTGCACACAGTGTAATTCCATCCCTTAGTATAAAAAGCTATATCCTGGGTGTCAGGTGTAATGGAATGAATTTTGCAGTCACTTTCAAATCTGAATTAGGTCACTTAGAATCGTAGGAACATAGGAATTGCTGGCTGAAAAAAGACCAAAGTCCATCTAGTTCACCTTATGGTAGATGGATTCGGCTGCCCTCAAAAGTTTGTCACCATACTCCGCCTACTTCACGATGACATGCAAGCCATGATCTTGACCAACGGTTCCACCACAAACCCAATTCACATACGAACCGGGGTCAAGCAAGGTTGTGTCATCGCACCAACGCTATTCTTGATCTTCCTTGCTGCAATGCTCCATCTCACCCTCAGTAAGCTCCCCACTGGAGTGGAGCTCATTTGCAGAGCAAACGGGAAACTGTTCAGCCTCTGTCGCCTCCAGTCCCGATCCAAGGTCGTCCCATCCTCTGTCATCGAATTACAGTATGCAGATGACACTTGCGTCTGCGCTCACTCGGAGGTCGAACTCCAAACCATCGTCAACACCTTCACCGAAGCGTACGACAGCATAGGCCTTACACTAAACATCCGTGGGACAAAGGTCCTCTACCAACCTGCCCCCGCCACACAGTGCTGCCCCCCGATTGTCAAAATCCATGACAAGGCCTTGGACAACGTGGACTACTTTCCATACCTCGGGAGCTTACTGTCAACAGGGGCAGACGTCGACGATGAAGTACAACACCGCCTTCAGTGTGCCAGTGCAGCCTTCGGTCGCCTGAGGAAGAGAGTGTTTGAAGACCAGGACCTCAAACCCGGCACTAAGCTCATGGCCTACAGGGCAGCAGTGATACCTGCCCTGCTGTATGCGTCAGAGACATGGACCATGTATAGCAGGCACCTCAAAGCACTGGAGAGGTACCACCAACGCTGCCTCCGCAAGATCCTGCAAATCCATTGGCAGGATAGGCGCACCAACGTCTGTGTTCTTGCTCAGGCCAACATCCCCAGTGACGTAATAAAACTCACTACGCACTTGGTTCGAGCATAAAGCAAGGCTTTAATCAACTTGTTTCAGAACATGGAGGTCTAGCTGTACTTCACTAGTTCCTTATCTTACAAAATGTCCCTGGCAAGCTGGGGCCGACGCCCAAGTATTTATACTCCTTGGACGGCGCCACCAGCTGGCCGTCCAGCGTTATTTCATGAGTAGTTTCTTGATGAATGATGAGATTTATAACATTCTTCCTGCCTAAAAGATTTGGAAGTCCGACGACTTCCTCTTAGCGGGTCAGGCGGACCACGAATAGCCGCACTCTCTTAGATTTTTGTTTATGGCTAGAAGGCACGTCTCCCCGGACAGTGTCTTGGTCCCTGGGCTGCTTGATCCGTACCGGTGGATCGACAGGGCCCGTGTTGCTCTGATTGACCTGAGGGAGGCTGGGGAGATCATGACTCCGGGTGCGGGTCCCCACAAGCGCAGAACTGGCTTCATCCTGTTGGATAGCCGGGGATTGACCGGCGTCCTGGCCTCGGGTGGCCATCCCACGGGGAGCGCTCAGCTCCCCGAGTGGATCCGGTGGGGCAGCTGGCAGGTCCCTCGATGCCCCAGGAAGGGCGTCATCTTCGGGGGAGCGCAGAGTGTCGGCATCATCCCCGTGGGTCCCTCTATCGGTTGGGTCTGTGGAACCGGCCGGACAGGGAGCCAGGTCCCGGAGCGAAACGGTGGACTCCCGGCCATCCGTGTACCGCACGTGCGCATACGTGGGGTTGACGTCCGTGAGTTCTACCTCATCGACGAGAGGATCGGTTTTAGATGATCGGACGAATCTTTGGAGCAGCACGGGGCCGGGGGCTGCCAACCATGATGGTAGAGACGTCCCATGAGTGGAGCGACGCTGGAAGCTGAAGAATCGCTCGAGAGGTGTGACATTGGTAGACGTAGAAAGGAGAGACCTGATGGAATGCAACACGTCAGGGAGCATAGTTTCCCACTGCTGGTCTGGTAGGTTGTGTGACCTCAGCGCAAGACGAACAGCGTTCCAAATGATAGCATTGTATCTCTCAACCTGTCCGTTACCGATGGGATGGTATGGTGTCGTTTTACTTGTGGTGATTCCCCGTTGGGAGAGATAACTTTTGAGTTTCCTTGACATGAAGGAGGGACCCCAATCAGAGTGGATGAAATTGGCCGTACCGCAAAGGGAAAAGACTTGATCAAGGCATTTGATCACTGTAGAAGTAAGCATATTGGGACAGGGAAAGCGTGAATATTCGTCCACCATAATCAGTAAGTAGGTGTTTCGTGTTGAGGAGGACAATGGCCCTTTAATGTCAATGCTGAGTCGCTGCATAGGCTGCATAGCGTGTATGAGTGAGCCATCCGATGGACGGAAAAATTGTGGTTTTAATTCCGCACAAATTCTGCAGGAAAAGCACGTTCTTTTCATATCTTCCGTAGAAAATGGGAGATTTTTAGATTGCACAAAGTGCAACATACGGGTAACGCCAGGATGGCATAAGTCAGTATGAAGATCCGCCAGAGTCGAAGTTGACATAAAAGAGCAGAATACCCGCGTGAGGGTACCCGGGGCCACATTCTCTTTGCCGGGTCGATAATGTATGGTGTATCCAAAGGCAGCCAATTCCATCCTCCAGAGTTGTATTTTGTTATTCTTGATCTTAGTGTGTTTCCAGTTATCCAGCATAAAGGCCACGGAGCGCTGATCGGTTATAAGTGTGAAATGGCGATGAGCGAGAAAATGACTCCATTTACGTACCGCTTCGATGATGGAGCTTGCTACCCTGCAATTTCTGGACAAAAATGCAACGGGTCAACCACCTTGATTCAAGGTAGCAGAGATCGCCACATCCGATGCATCGCACTCGACCACGAAAAGAAGATTTTCGTCAATGGAACGAAGCGTGGCTTTTTCCAGTTGTCGCTTGAGGAGGTTGAAAGCTGAAATAGCCGTTACCTCCAATGGAAATGACTTTGCGTGAAGCAGGGGCTGGATCTTGTCGGAGAAGTTGGGTATCCATTTTGCATAATAGGCGAACATGCTGAGTGCCTGACGAAGAGAGCCGAGATTCGTAGGGGGAGGGAGCCCCTGAAGCGGATGAAGTCACTCCGGATCCGGTTTGATGACACCGTTGCCCACCCAGTAGCCAAGGATATTGACTGATGGTACTGATTTCACAGATTTGGACTCATTTAAGGTTAAGTTGCGATGACAGAGAACGTCAAAAAATTTCTGGGGGTTGGCATCATGCTCCTTCTGGTCATGACCTGCAATGGTGATATTACCCAGATATGGAAAAGTGCCCATTAAGTTCTCCTGTTTGACTAGGCTATCCATTGCCCGTTGAAAGACGGCCACCCCAGTGGTGACCCCAAATGGAAGGCGACAAATCTGGTAAAGCCGACCATTGGCCTCAAAGGCCGTATACTTCTTGTCAGAGTCCTTTAACGGTACTTGATGGTATGCGCTCTTTAAATCAAAAGTTGAAAATACCTTGTAGTTGGCAAGGTTATTGACCATGTCATCGATGCGTGGTAGTGGGTAGGCATCCAGGTCGGTATACTGGTTAATAGTTTGCGAGTAATCAATGCAAAGACATTTCTTGTGTTGCTTCAGAGGATTTTTAACAACAATGACTTGAGCCCGCCAGGAAGATGAACATGGCTCAATGATACCATCAGCTAGAAGGCGAGAGATTTCTGTCTCGATAAAGGATCGATCATCTTGGCTGAAACGTCATGATTTAGTGACTATGGGCTTACATCAGGGGGAAAGATTGGCAAACAAGGAGGGCTCGTCGAGCGAAGCCGTCGAAAGCGCACAAAACGGTACTTTGGAAATAGTAAGCTCCGGCTTTGACCCTCCAAACTCGAAAGTGAGTCTTTTGTGTTGTTTCTGGAAATCCTGTCCCAGGAGCACATCAGTGCATAGATTCTTGAGCACCCTGAGCCGGGTGGAGAAATAAGTGCGGCCATTGAGAATAAGGTCGACAGGACAAAACCCGAAGAATTGGTGGTCAGTGTCATCAGAGCCATTGCAATTTCCCTGTCCGAGGGGTAAATACGCAGTTTTAACTTACTGACAGCCCATTCACTAATGAAGCTGTCAGAGCTGCATGAGTCGATTAGTGCACTCAAAATGTGTCCATTTACCGAAACCTTCGTGGCTGCATGGGACAGACTTTGGGGAAAAACAGCTGTGATGGGAGGAGGGGCAGTTTTACCCTTGACAGCTGTAACCTTAGTAGTGGTTCTTGGGGGAGGAGCAGTTTTATAGATTGCAGCTGCAACCTTAGTAGTGGCTCTTGGGGGAGGAGCAGTTTTATAGATAGTAACTGCAAAACTAACAGGAGCTCTCGACTGGTATACCTTAGAAAAGTGGCCTTTCTTACTAACAGCGGCTCTTGACTGGCATACCTTAGAAAAGTGACCTTTCTTGCTGCAATGATTGCAGGTCGCGTTACGAACAGGACAAAATTTCCTATAATGGAACGCACCTCCATAGAAGAAACACTTCCTTCCAGATTGCCAAGATGCCGTTAGGGCGAGGTCGTCATCAGTGTAGGTTTCTAGGGTAGGGTTGTCATCAGCCGGGTTGGAGTCGTCATCCGTGAGGGCTTCCGCCCGAGGCCTATCGAAAGAGTCACTAAAAGTGATAGCAGCACCCCGTGCACGTGGTGAAAGATAGGTGTCTGCATTCCTCTTTGCTAAGTCCAGAGAACATGCCTGGTCATAGGCAGCCTGTAACTTGAGGGTTTTATTCTCCAACAGACGCTGACGTATGAAGGGAGACGCAATCCCATTAATAAAGGAATCACGAATTAACTCTTCCTGGTACTGCTCAGCTATAACAGCTTTAAGATTACAATCCTTGCTGAGCCTGCAAAGTTTCTGAAGGAATTCGTCAAGTGATTCCCCGGGTTGTTGTCGAGTTGTGGCCAATAGATGCCGAGCAAAAATTTCATTTGGGGACTTGACATATAGCTGCTGTAGTATTTGGATAGTGGCGTCATAGTCTATACAGTCTTCGATATAATCAAACACATGAGGGGATACATAATTAGCAAGCATCTCTAATTTATCAGGAACATTTTCACCACACACCCTGAGGAAGTTGCTGAAAGTACGATACCAGTGTTTCCATACCTTAGCAGCTGTAAGTGAATTCGGGTCCAGGTCGAGACGGGCGGGACTGAGTAGTTTCTCCATGATGGATCGATTACTTGTCTGAGTTCCCTTCTACGGTTCGAGTCGTAGCTGGCTGTTCCCGAAATCACCCAAAGCGTGGAGTCGATATCAAGTTGGTTAAATTGATGAAATAAAACTCACTACACACTTGGTTTGAGCATAAAGCAAGGCTTTAATCAACTTGTTTCAGAACATGGAGGTCTAGTTGTACTTCACTAGTTCCTTGTCTTACAAAATGTCCCTGGAAAGCTGGGGCCAACGTCCGAGTATTTATACTCCTTGGACGGCGCCACCAGCTGGCCGTCCAGCATTATTTCATGAGTAGTTTCTTGATGAATGATGAGATTTATAACACCCAGCATCGAAGCTCTGACCACGCTCAATCAGCTCCGATGGACGGGTCACATTGTCCGCATGCCCGATACGAGACTCCCAAAACAAGCACTCTACTCGGAGCTCCGGCACGGCAAGAGAGCCCCAGGTGGGCAGAGGAAACGCTTCAAGGACACCCTCAAAGCCTCCTTGAAAAAGTGCAACATCCCCACCGACACCTGGGAATCCCTGGCCCAAGGCTGCACAACGTGGAGGAGAAGCATCCGGGAAGGCGCCGACCACCTCGAGTCTCTTCGCCGGGAGCGGGCGGAAGCCGAGCGCAAACAGCGGAAGGAGCGCACGTCAACCCAAGCACCCCACCCACCCATCCGCCCCTTCAACCGCCGTCTGCCCCACCTGTGACAGAGACTGTAGGTCCCGCATTGGACTCATCAGTCACCTGCGAACTCATTTTTAATGTGGAAGCAAGTCATCATCGGTTCCGAGGGCCTGCCTAAGAAAAAGAGTCGCAAGATACAACAATAATGGAGTTGTTGACTGATCATGGTTGTCAATTAGTCTACAACACACCCAGACATAAGGTGATGGTGTAAAGCATTGAGAACCATAGGTCCAAAGTTACCTGTCAGCATGGTGTTTGACTTGGAAGAGATTTCATTGGGTCCAGAGCCAATGTTGAACATTTCAACCCTACTGTATACCACTGTGTCTCAGCGGGAGGTTAGCGGCGGTGCTAACGGTTAGTGCCACCGCCGGCGATGACATCATCACCGCGCACAGCACCCCACTCGCGCCCCGACTTACCGCCTGACGCTATATCCGCCGGGGTCAGAGGGGCCTACCTACAGCCGGGGCGGCGTTAGTTAAAGGGGAGGTGGCGGGCGGCCATTTTTGTTGCTGGCCGCCCGCCAGCACCTGCCCCCATTGCTGTCCCCGGCCCCCATGAAGCCCCCCTGCGGGGTGCCGGCTGCTCTCCGTGAGCCCAGCACTCCTCTTGAGTTCCGGGCTCGTTTGCCGGCACTCCCGATCCCTGGTGGCCCAGCTTGGCCCCAGGTCACGCTGTGCCAGGACCCTTCCCTTTAATAAGGGGAGGAAGGCCTGCAGTACCGCAGCACGTAACGCCATGATATTGGCTTGCAGCGCCCCAAGACGGACGCGGGGCACTTCCAGTAGCGCCCCTCCTCAGGGCGCTACCTGGGAAAATTGGCCATGGGGGTGCTAACTTTTTCGGGATACTAAAATTAGCACCCCAGCGAAGGTAGCACCCCAAAGCTACCCAATTTTTACCCCTTGAAGTTTGGTCAATACAGCCTTTGTTTTCCAAGGACTCGAGCAATTTTACAATAGGAAAATAGCTGTATCTTATAATACCATGGTATATGTGAGAGTAAACTACACAGATGTTCTTTAATGTTCTTTTTTATTATTCCCATAGCTTGTAATCTGAAAATGCAGTGTTTTAAGAACTTTCCATACCAAGATGGCTGCTGCTAGGCTGGCAGTTCCATAAGGAACTCTTCATTGTTTCACCTCTATCCACGGGAATCTGTTGCCATCCTTTGCCCTTTCTCTCCCAAATCTCCTCGCTTCCACTAACAAGTTCCCCTGGCTCCATTAGTCGGTGCATTTTAACCCTAACTACAAATTAACTACAAGCTATTTCAAACTGCCATTACCCATCCCCCACCCCTCTGCTCTCTGCTTCTCTCACTGAGCTACTGAATTCTCTTCTCAAATTTAGTCTCTGAATTCCTGGGCTTCTCTGGACATCAAGACTACGCTTCTGCACTGGACTACACTTGGATTACACCAATACACTTCTGTACTGGATTACAATTACACTATAAGACATCTGCTGTGTCTCTGATTCTGCTGCTAAAAAATGTTAAAGTAGTCATTTGATCATCTTCCCCCACTGGGTGACTCATTATACTGTTTTTTCAGCTTTGTTGGCTGCTGGCTAGTGGTTTTACATTTCTCTGCCGCTTCTGAACTACGGCGACCTCCAACTTCGCTTCAACTTCGTCATCATCTTTCTGCACCGAAACCGATTCTCATTCCCGCGGCAATAACCTCCATCCTCCAATTCACTACCCTTCAAAGAGCTTCTGGATTTCACTCGCCCGCTACACCTGTCTCCGAACTTGGACAACAGTTTTGGCGATACTCCATGCCGACTCCATCCTACCTATGTCAACTTTTCCCCTCTACAGGACCTCTGACTTTAACTCTGGACTCCTACTATAGTCTCCAACCTGTTACTTCCAGGAAATATATATCCCAATAATTGCTACGTAACCAGGCCTATGTAACTTGAGTTTTTCCCTGTGTCCCTTCGTGTGCGCATTTTGGCTGCCACTCCAGACCCAAGCCGAACACTTCTATTTCCACTTTTTATCCCCCTTTTCTTTTCTCTCTATCCCTCCCTGACCGCTCTCTCCTGTTGTCATGCCTCCTTTCATCTCTCCTCTCTCGGATACTCTGCCCTTCCAAATCCCTACCCCAACCCTTCATTACTCTTCGAACTTCCTACTGTCCTGCCACCGTCCCAGGCTTGACTCCCTCTTAGATAAGCCTACAGCTTCTCTCTGGGCCTCTCTTGGCATCCTCTGAAGGGCCCACCGTGACACTCGTCGCTACCTCCTCACGAGCAGCAACCCCAACTGTCCCATCCTACTCTCTCACCGACCTTCCCGCCCAGCACGCCCGCTGGGGGCTAATCTTGCCAATCTTCTCCCCGTCCAACTCATCCCCCCCAGCGCTGACCCTGTGGATGCTGGCAGTGGATCAGCCATCACCGCCCTCTCTGCATCTCCCTCCAGAATGTCCGTTCACTTGCGAATAAGGCCCTTGCCATCCATGAGCTTATCGTGATGATTGCATCAATATCATGGCCCTAACGGAAGCTTGGCTGAGGGGTGATGACACCTTATCCCTAAATAAGCCTCCCTGGCTGGCTATACCTTCCAGCACTTGCCCCGCCCAAACTGCCGAGGTGGCAGTGTGGCTCTCATCACCAAATCACATCTTGGTCTGTCCCCCTACTCCTCCGGCACTTTCTCCTCCTTTGAGCATCTCACCTTGATCCACCCCTCTCACCTCTCATTTAAAATTCTCATTCTTTACCGCCCACCCAAGTACCATAAAAATTTTATCACCAAGGTATCTTCACTGCTTTCCTCCCTCAGCCTCTGCACCAAGCAACTTCTCATCCTCGGTGATTTCAACCTCCACCTCAAATCATCATGCTCTCTCTTCTCTGAGTTGACTACCTTCCTATCCTCTCTTAATCTCTCCCTCCATGTAAACTCCCCAACCCATATTCATGGCCACCCTCTCGATCTTGCCATCTCTCGTGGCCTTGCTACTCCCATCATGTCAATCACAGATAAGGCCATCTCTGACCACATCCTTGTATCGCTCTCCACCCACATCCCCCTTCCCCACCACACCCCCCAACCCTACTTCTTTCTGGGTCTGCCCCTGGAAAAATCTCTCTCCCAACTCTCTTACAACTGTACTTATGAAACTCAACAGTCCTGCATTTGGCCCTCCATTCACCATGACATTTTTGCAGCTACCGATCTGCTCAACCACACCCTCACCACCACCTTTAATGCCCTAGTCCATATTATAATCATTACACTCTCTCACCCTGGCCGTTCGCCCAGTATGACCGTCATCTTTGCTCACTTAAGTGCAAGGGACGCAGACTTGAACGGACTTGAACTGACTTTGATAGAGAACTGGTTGCCAGACAGGAAGCAAAGAGTTGGAATAAACGGGTCTTTTTCCGAGTGGCAGGCAGTGGCTAGTGGGGTACCACAGGGATCGGTCCTAGGACCCCAGCTATTCACAATATATATTAATGATCTAGACGAGGGAACTAGATGTAATATCTCCAAGTTTGCAGATGACACAAAGCTGGGTGGGCGTGTGTGCTGTGAGGAGGATGCTGAGAAACTCCAGTATGATTTGGACAGGTTGGGTGATTGGGCAGATGCATGGCAGATGCAGTATAATGTGGATAAATGTGAGGTTATCCACTTTGGTGGCAAAAACAGGAAGGCAGATTATTATCTGAATGGCCATAGATTGGGAGACGGGGAAGTGCAACGAGACCTGGGTGTCCTTGTGCACCAGTCGCTGAAGGTAAGCATGCAGGTGCAGCAGGCGGTTAAGAAGGCAAATGGTATGTTGGCCTTCGTAGCGAGAGGGTTCGAGTACAGGAGCAGGATGTGTTGCTGCAGTTGTACAGGGCCTTGGTGAGTCCACACCTTGAGTATTGTGTGCAGTTTTGGTCGCCTTATCTGAGGAAGGATGTTCTTGCCATGGAGGGAGTACAGCGAAGATTCACCAGACTGATACCTGGGATGGCAGGAATGACGTATGAGGAGAGATTGGGTCGATTGGGCTTATACTCGCTGGAGTTTAGAAGAATGAGAGGGGATCCCATTGAAACTTATAAAATTCTAACAGGGGTAGACAGACTAGATGCAGGAAGGATGTTCCCGATGGCGGGGGAGTCCAGAACCAGGGGTCACAGTCTAAGGATAAGGAGTAAGCCATTTAGGACAGAGATGAGGAGGAATTTCTTCACCCAGAGAGTGGTGAACCTGTGGAATTCTCTACCACAGAAGGCAGTTGAGGCCAATTCATTAAATATATTCAAGAAGGAGTTAGATATATTTCTTAAGGCTAAAGGGATCAAGGGATATGGGGAGAAGGCAGGGACAGGGTACTGAGTTACTGAGTTTGGATGATCAGCCATGATCTCATTGAATGGTGGTGTAGGCTCGAGGGGCCGAATGGCCTACTCCTGCTCCTATCTTCTATGTTTCGATGTGGCGGATAACTGGTATAGCCAATCATCGCCAGATCTGGCTGGACCACCTAAAGCACTATTGGCTCCTGCTCTCGTCTGCAAAAATGTTCACTATTTCAGAATCATTCTGGAATGCAAAGATAACCCCCGGCTTCTATTTTCTCTGCTAACCATCTTCTTAAACCCCTCTCCCCTGTCTCCTCCATCCTGACCTCCAACAACAAGTACGAGGAGCTCATGGACTTCCTTGTCTCTAAGATTGAGACCATCTGATCAGCTGCCTCTACCACTATCCTTCCTTCCCCTAGCCCACCGGGCCAAACTTCCTCTAAGGATTCCCCCCTGCCCTAGCCCTGAACTTGCATCTTTCTCCAGTTTATCTCCAATCTCCCCTCTTGACCTCTTCGCGCTCACCTTGTCCATGAGACCCATTTCCTGCTCCCTCGACCCTATTCCCTCTAAACTGCTGACCACCCAACTTCCTTTTCTGGCTCCCATCTTAGCTGACATTGTTAACGGTTCTCTCTCCTCAGGTATTGTCCCCCTCTCCTTCAAATCTGCCGCCATCAACCCCTCCTCAAAAAGCCAACCCTTGACCCCTCCATCTTTGCAAACTACCGCCCCATCTCCAACCTCCCTTTCCTCTCCAAAATCCTTGAACGTATTGTCGCTTCCCAAATCTGTGCCCATCTTTCCCGGAACTCCATGTTTGAATCTCTTCAATCAGGTCTCCACCCCTGCCACAGTACCGAAACGGCTCTCATCAAAATCGCAAATGACATCCTTTATGACTGTGACAAAGGTAAACTATCACTCCTCGTCCTTCTCAATCTGTCTGCAGCCTTTGACATGGTTGACCACTCCATCCTCCTCCAACGCCTCTCCACCATCGTCCAGCTGGGTGGGACTGCACTCGCCTGGTCCCATTCTTATCTATCTAATCGTAACCAGAGAATCACCCATAATAGCTTCTCTTCCCACTCCCGCATCATTACCTCTGGGGTCCCCCAAGGATCTATCCTTGGCCCCCTCCTATTTCTCATCTGCATGTTGCCCCTTGGCGACATCATCCGAAAACACAGCATCAGTTTCCACATGTACGCTGACAACACCCAGCGCTACCTCACCATCACTTCTCTCGACCCCTTCACAGTCTCTAAATTGTCAGACTGCTTGTCCGACATCCAGTACTGGATGAGCAGAAATTTTCTCCAATTAAATATTGGGAAGACCGAGGTCATTGTCTTCTCTCCCTGACACAAACTCCGTTCCCTAGGCACTGACTTCATTCCTCTCCCTAACATCTGTCTGAGGCTGAACCACACTGTTCGCAACCTTGGTGTTATATTTGACCCTGAAATGAGATTCCGACCACATATCCGCGCCATAACTAAGACCAGCTATTTCCACCTCTGTAATATTGCCCATCTCCGCCCTGCCTCAACTCATCCACTGCTGAAATGTTCATCCATGCCTTTGCTACCTCTAGACTTGACTATTCCAACGCACTCCTGGCTGGCCTCCCACATGCCACCCTACGTAAACTTGAGGTCATCCAAAACTCGGCTGCCCGTGTCCTAACTCGCACCAAGTCCCGTTCACCCATCACCCCTGTGCTCGCTGACCTACATTGTCTCCCAGTTAAGCAACACCTTGATTTTAAAGTTCTCATCCTTGTTTTCAAATCCCTCCATGGCCTCACCCCTCCCTATCTCTGTAATATCCCCCAGCCCCACAACTCCTATGCTTCTCCAATTCTGGCCTCTTGAGCACCCCTGATTATAATCGCTCAACCATTGGTGGCCGTGCCTTCTGTTGCCTAGGCCCTAAGCTCTGGTATTCCCTCTCTAAACCTCTCCACCTCTACCTCTCTTTCCTCCTTTAAGACACTCCTTAAAACCTACCTCTTTGAACAAGCTTTTGGTCACCTGTCTTAATATCTCCTTATGTGGTGTCAAATTTTATTTTGTCTTATAATACTCCTGTGAAGCGCCTTGGTAAGTTTTACTCCGTTAAAGGCACTATATAAATACAAGTTGTTGTTATTGTTGTTGTTGTTATTGTAGTGGATTGGCCACCAATTATACACCCAACTCAATTATTTTTTGTGCCCCAGCTGAAGTTGAATTTAATCACCAGTGTTTCATTCCCCTACTTCTATGGTGTAAAGTCTTGAGACATTTGGTTTGGTAAAGGCACAATATAACGGCAAGTTGTTGTTGCAACTGCAAAACCAATAGAAAATTAATGTAAAACATAAATAGCACAAAGGATCCCAAATAGCATTTCTACAGTGGCCTTTATTTTTTAAATCTGCAATTAAAGTGCCACAGTTTTAAAAGTGCTGTACATGCTGAAAGACATTCAGAGATTATTACAAGCAATTAAATCATTCAGTCCCTTGATTAAACATCCATAACTTTAGGTAAGTCTAGATTTGAGCTTTATTAATGCTAAATTCGCTTCGGCTCAACTGTGATTTCGATATTCCATTGATACGATTTATCACAGGTTGCTTAAAACCAACAAACACCAACAGCCTATATATCCTGGCGGGTATCGCTCCCCCTGATATAAGAAGAACGGTAGCCAGCAAGAAAGAGCGACTCCGTCAAACATCAGATGAGAGGCACCCTCTGCATTGTCATATACCTACACCCAGCCGCCTAAAGTCAAGGAAGAGCTTCATGAACAGTGTTGTTCCATTACAATCAACCTCATCTGAAGCCCGCATCGCCTTGTGGAAAGACCGGCTCGCCAGTCTTGAACAACCCCCAGCGATGGACATTTTACCTGGTGAAAGCCTTCCCCCAGGAGCTAATTGCAACTGGCAATCTGGAAGTGCCTTAACAGACTTAGGACCGGTGTAGGTTGCTCAAAGGTGTCACTAAGCAAATGGGGATATTCAACCAGCCCGACAACTTGTGAATATGGAACTGAGGCACAGACTATGCAACATCTCCTGCAATGCCCATCGTTAGAGGAAACCTGCACTGTTGCAGATCTTGCCGAATCCAACAACAAGGCGCAAAAATGTGTCCAGTTCTGGCTGGGCTATGTATAGACTGTCCGTGGACACGATAAGAAGACCTTAAATTGGGTAAAATTGGGTTCAAATGTATGTCTTATTGTGAATGTTTATATCATTTTGCTAAAGCTCTTATAGTTTAGAGCTAACCAATCTATCCCAATGAACAGTGCAAGTTTAGACATCTCTAGTGATATTTATTTACTGAAAGACCAACCATGAACAATCTGATTGCAGACCAATATATCAATTTATTTTGAATTATTTTAGCTTGAACGTGACTTGCCCTAAATTGCTCTTTTTGAGATTTTGCCATTAACATCAAATTCACAACTTTCTGATTAGTGAGAAGATACAATGTGTACAGTACAAATTCATCAATTTATTTTAATACAGAAGCTATTTCCCTTCGAATCAACTGCTTGCTTAAATAAAAGCAGAAAACACTGGAAATACTTCGCTGGTCAGGCAGCACCTGTAGAGAGAGAAACAGAGTTAACAAATGTTTCAGGTCGATGACCCTTCGTCAGACTTCCAGCATCCGCAGTGTTTCGCTTTTGTATAACTGCTTGCTTAATTTGTCCGTAAATCTGTTGAAAACCTGGCAAGAGGATTTATGTCTCCCAACTTTATTATAATATTAGGAGTTACGCAGTGACCTTTAATGTGTTGTATTCTGCCACACAAGCATGGGAAAGATCAGCTGGCAGTGAATGGAACACTAAATGATACTTCTGTATTTAGTAGCTGATTTCTGGAACGGTTGATAATTGTTAACTTTTGATATGTCTGAAGTATTAAATTGGGATTAGCTGGGATTAGATCATTCGTTAACGTAGCACCTATTACTTCAGTTTGTATTTCTATTATCAACTCTTCTCAACTGGTAAAGGAAAAACAAGCTATTACGTAGCTTTAAAGAAAAATTATTATATGAAACCTTTCCTAAAGCATAATTATAATGATTAAAGGGGCCTTACACATCTGTTACCATCGCTGATTTTGCTGTTCTGATTTATTATTATGGTAACAGTTGAGGTTGCATATACCATTTACCACAATCATTCTGCCTATCCACTGATCAACATTGTGGAACCGAAAATCCACGGTCCTTCAAGCGCATCTCAATGGAAATCTGCAGGGTCGCGCCTGAAGAACTGCAAAGCCGTCCAGGACCCAGATATGCCAGGACCTGGCCTTACATTGGGATTCCATAGGCCTTTTAATGAATGGAGCCTCTGCCCACCCCATGCAAGGCCAGCAATGTAAGAGCGGGTGGGATTGTGGGGGGGCGGGGGGGGTTGGTGTATGGAGACCCGCTCCAACGTCAGGTGTTCCCATGCTCCCATCTTCTCAGGAACAAGGAAGATGAGGCAAATTTTAATAAGGCATTTGGCATCTCCTTCCCAGACCTGGCAAACAGTACCACAATTTTGCGGTGTCCTTCAGCCTCAGATTTGCACCTAGTGGCACAGGTGCTCACCACTATTCCCTATAAGCTGTGTTTTGTTTGGCACAGTCTGTTTCTTTTAGTGCGTGGTCCCTTTAGATTTCTGCGCATGCGCAGTATTTACAATGGGGAAGCCAGTGAGCGGCCTGTGCGGGACCATTCCCATTGCAGCATGGTTATGTGGCTGCGCAGCTTAGAGGGAACATTGGTGCCCACCACTGAATGCAAAGTAGCGAATCTTCCCATTGCGCCAGGGTCAGTGTTGGAGGTCCCCAGTGGGCACATGCCAGCATTTACACTGCAGCTCACACTGATTTTCAGCCACTGTGTCTTTAAAGACCACATCAAACCTACATTATTCTGTCAGCCGGGGCTCAGTGGGTAGCACCCTCACCTCTGAGTCAGAAGGTTCTGGGTTCAAGTCCCACTCCAGAGACTTGAGCACCAAAATTTGGGCTGACACGCCAGTGCAGTGCTGAGGGAGTGCTGCACTGTCAGAGGTGCTGTCTTTCGGATGAGAAGTTAAACCAAAGCCCTGTCTGCTCTCTCAGGTGGATGTAAAAGATCCCATAGCACTATTTCGAAAAAGAGCAAGGGAGTTATCCCCTGTGTCATGGCTAATATTTATCCCTCAATCAACATCACTGAAACAGATTATCTGGTCATTATCACATTGCTGTGCGCAAATTGGCTGCCATGTTTCCTACATTACAACAGTGACAATACTGCAATAGTATTTCCTTGGCTGTAAAGCACTTTGGAACATCCTGAGGTTGTGAAAGGCGTTATATAATTGCAAGTCTTTCTTTCTTTCATTCAAACAAGAAAATAAGCATTTATAAATTAGGTGACATGTTGATGTACTTACTAAGCACTGACATCTTCAAAGAATGTACTGTGCATGCATGCTTATCTTGTAGCTCAGAAATAACATCAAAAAGAGTAAAAGGGTAATTTTCTGATTTTGCAATCCCAGTGGGGATCCTTGCCTGTCAAGAGCGCAGAACAGAAATTCTAGCACATCTCCATGCACCAGAAATCCTGATATGCAACCTCGACAGGCAAAACTCCCCTTAGGAGTGGAAAATCAGAACATTACCCCTACATTGTCAATAGACTACTGACATTGACTGTTCCAGGCTCATGCATGAAGAATGGTTTCATGGATCAGGTAAGAAATGGTGAACAGTTCCTATGAAATTATTACATCAGTAAAACTCAGTGGCTTCAGAAGAGATGGGGAGAAAATTGAAAATAAAGAAGAAAAATAACAGGGCATGAATTGGAATGCTCAAAGAGTAAAACATTACAAATACTGGAACAACTAGATGCCAATTTTATCAATTTTCTCCACTTTTCTTCCCTCCCCTCCTGTGCCCGGGTGCAGTA
Organism: Somniosus microcephalus; assembly: GCF_052327205.1. Lineage (NCBI taxonomy): Eukaryota > Metazoa > Chordata > Chondrichthyes > Squaliformes > Somniosidae > Somniosus > Somniosus microcephalus. The sequence continues at coordinate 85,356,144 of NC_141002.1, read as the reverse complement.
TCACAGGCTCCTCGCCCTGGTGACAATTCTTTATGTGTGAGCCTACATTACAACAGTGACTACACTTCAAAAGTACTTAATTGGCTGTAAAGTGCTTTGGGACATCCTGAGGTTGTGAAAGGTGTTATATCGATGCAAGGCAGTACCTTCACCTCACAGACTGCAGCGGTTCAATAAGGCGGCTCACCACCACCTTCTTGAGGGCAATTAGGGATGGTCAATAAATGCTGGCATTGCCAGTGACGCCCACATCCCATGAACGAACAAAAAAAAGTTGTAAATGCTGTCTGGGAAAGGAGGGGGTATCACAACTGAACCTAATCCTGTCCTCGTCTAATGTACTTTTCAGTAGGCGTCACCACATAGCGATCAAAGGGAAAGATTCCTTTGTGCACTTTCCATAGCAAAATAGTGTTCTGTCCAAACAAGTTTACAATTTTGAAACTTATAGTGCACAGAAGATCTCTCCCCCCACAATGGCCCCTCCTCCAGCGGCAGGAACCCTGCCTGAATATTCTTCCTTCCCTCCCCATCTAGAGGCACTGGTTCCAATTGTAGCACTCCTGCTGTCTGTGATCTCAGCCTACACCAGGCAACAAGCCTCTCTTTTAATTGTCTTTACCAAGTTAACATTAGGGAACTAATCAGAACCCTTTTTAATTGGGTTTATTATCAGTATCCCTGTTTGTACATTGCTCACAAAACCTCACTCCAGCTCATATACAGCGATTAGCGTCAGTGCCTGTTCTCGGGCCTCTGCCATTACCAATGTTTCTGCTAGTAAATAAGAGTGGCCCAGAATGATTCTCCCTCTCAATTTTTCTTCCTATAGGGGGAAGTGCTCAATACCTCGAAATAATATCATGAATAGAAAAACAGAATATTTTTTAAATGGTGAGAAACTTTCAAATGTTGGTGTTCAGAGAGATTTGGGTGTCCTCGTGCAAGAAACACAGAAAGCTAGCATGCAGGTACAGCAAGCAATAAGGAAGGCAAATGGCATGTTGGCCTTTATTGCAAGGGGGTTAGAGTACAAGAGGAAGGAAGTCTTGCTACAATTGTACAGGGCCTTGGCGAGACCACGCCTGGAGTACTGCGCACAGTTTTGGTCTCCTTATCTAAGGAAGGATATACTTGCCTTGGAGGCGGTGCAACGAAGGTTCACTAGATTGATTCCTGGGATGAGAGGGCTGTCCTATGAGGAGAGATTGAGTAGACTGGGCCTATACTCTCTGGAGTTTAGAAGAATGAGAGGTGATCTCATTGAAACATACAAGATTCTGAAGGGGATTGACAGGGTAGATGCTGAGAGGTTGTTTCCCCTGGCTGGAGTGTCTAGAACTAGGGGGCATAGTCTCAGGATAAGGGGCCGGCCATTTTAAACTGATATGAGGAGGAATTTCTTTACTCAGAGGGTTGTGAATCTTTGGAGTTCTCTGCCCCAGAGAGCTGTGAATGCTGAGTCTTTGAGTATATTCAAGGTTGAGATAGATAGATTTTTGGACTCTAGGGGAATCAAGGGATATGGGGATAGGGCGGGAAAGTGGAGTTGAGGTCAATGATCAGCCATGATCTTATTGAATGGCGGAGCAGGCTCGAGGGGCCGTATGGCCTACTCCTGCTCTTACTCCTTATGTTCTTAAGGCTCATGAACTCATCAACATGGGGATTATGGGCATGAGTCCCCAATGTACTATTGATGCTCTAATACACGAGTGTCCAGCCTCAGCCCGAATTCCGTCCACTTTGCAATTTCAAGTGTCTGGCTGAGTAGCTCCTGGTTGAAGAGAAACCCATTAGCGGAAACAGCTGATCTGCTGATGGGGAATAAAAACAACAGTCAGACAGGTAGTGCTGCTGGCTCTCACAACAGGAGGGCAGTGGACTAACATCAGCCTCCTTCTTTCAGTAGTGCAGCTCTTCCCCTCCAGTCACAATATGCCTCAGGAATTCTTGATACTGCAGGACCTGGCTGCAGGGGAGAAGCAGCATTGCTGGGAGCAGGAGGCACTCCTGTCAAAGCCAGCTGCACTGATGTGTCTGGTTATTTTTATTCCCCATCAGCAGATCAAATGTGTTTGTTGGCAGGTTTTTTGAAGGTGAGGCACACCTCACTCATATGGCTCTGCATTGTGAACAAGAGGAAAAGCTGGTATCAGGGCTTTATGAAACCACCTTGCAGCAATCCAAAGCAACCATTAAAAGGCCTCCAATGGGATTGCTGAACCTGTGTATGCCAGAACCCCAGTACACTGAACAGTCTGTGTGTGAAGAACTTTCTGATATCAGTCCTAGAATTGCCTTTGCTAGTTTGAACCTGTGTCCCTTTGTCCTATTCTCATAGTTTAATATGAAGTAATTTTCCAAATCTACCTTTTCCATACAGGTTATTATCTTATATAACTCTATGAGGTCACCTTCCAATTGCCTCCTTTCAAGGCTGAAAAGCCCAAGTTTCTTCAATCTTTTTTCATATCTCTGAAGCGAGACATGTGCTTTGTCACTTTTCTTTGAACTGCCTCCAGGGTTTGAATGTCTTCTGTAGGATATTTGTTTTTACTCTCTTAACTCTTTAGGGTAATCAGAGGTGAGATCAACCAAGACTTTAAACGTCTCTCTAACTAATGGTTTTATTAACATGATTACAGTACAGGTTTACAGATAGAGATGCATAGAATCTTTAAATCAGTAATACAATTTGAAATTCAGAATGGCCGATTCTTCTGCTTCGTGAACACTGAAAGGTTAATTCTGTTGACATCCTGCATGGTAAGAAGTTAATAATCCCCTGACATCCTGTATCATATTTTTCTGGTCTGACTCGTGCACTGCACGGTTTCGTGGAATTTGTCTTATACCATTTTTACTGACAATCATAACCTCTCAGTAATTTTCCATTGTCTCTTTCCCATGGTTAGTCAGACTAATACTACCAAATGGCACCTAGTGTCTAAAATGGTTTCAAACAGTCTCTCAAAGCGTTCTTTGTCTATAGCCTCCCAGACATCCGCATAACACCTTCAGAGTTTGGTCAAGCTTCTCAACAGGCTCTCTTGATCAGTCATTTTAATAGTCTTTTAACCAAACGCTGCTCCCTTAACAGGTAATTAATCCAGGTAAAATCCTTCACTTCCTTGTGTCTTGATAACCGGAAGTGAACACAGCCTTCAAGGTATAGTCTGGCCAGAGCACTGTGCAGTTTGTTCATGACTTCCTCTGCCATTACTCTACCATTTTGGCTACATAGTTAAACATTCTCACCGGCATTTGCAGAGTTTTTTTTTTAATAGTTCAACATTATATTTGCTTTAAAAACAGAAAATGCTGGAGAAACTCAGCAGGTCAGGCAGCATCTGTGAAGAGAGAAACCGCCGTGTTTCTCTCTTCACGGATGCTGCCTGACCTGCTGAGCTTCTCCAGCATTTTCTGTTTTTATTTCAGATTTCCAGCATCTGCAGTATTTTCTGTTTATATTTGCTTTGTTGATTGTTGCCAAATGTCCAGGATTGTCCTGGAATGTCCGGGAATTAAAGCTTAATCTCCTAGATACTGCTGCAAGCAACCCGGGAGAAAAATCTTAGGAGCATTACAATAAATTGGTTTTTTTTTTTCGAACATTTTCATTTATTAGTTATAAAAATATTGGAGTTGGGGCTGTTTGACCTGTCTGGGAAGTCGGAAGTGGAAGGTTATATGATGAAACCTCCAGCAATATGTCCAGAGTTGGCGGTGCCACTGTGCTGCTCATTCCAAATTTTTGCAGCAGTGCCCATGAAGATTTTGAAGTCAGGATTTAGTGGCCTCAACCTGCGCCATTAGTTTCTGTCAATCACACAAGTAGTGATTGTACATGGCCTTCTTTCATCTCACAAAGACCTTCGACACTGTCAACCGTGAGGGATTATGGAGTGTCCTCCTCAAATTCGGCTGCCCTCAAAAGTTTGTCACTATCCTCCGCCTGCTTCACGACGACATGCAAGCCGTGATACTGACCAATGGGTCCACCACAGACCCAATTCACGTACGGACCGGGGTCAAACAAGGCTGTGTCATCGCACCAACGCTCTTCTCAATCTTCCTTGCTGCAATGCTCCATCTCACCCTCAGTAAGCTCCCCACTGGAGTGGAGCTAATTTACAGAACAAACGGGAAACTGTTCAACCTCCGTCACCTCCAGTCCAGATCTAAGGTCGTCCCATCCTCTGTCATCGAATTACAGTATGCAGACGATGCTTGCGTCTGCGCTCACTCGGAGGTCGAACTCCAAACCAGCATAAACACCTTCACCGAAGCATACGAGAGCATGGGCCTTACACTAAACATCCGTAAGACAAAGGTCCTCTACCAACCTGCCCCCGCCACATAGTGCTGCCCTCTGATTATCAAAATCCACGACAAGGCCTTGGACAACGTGGACCACTTTCCATACCTCGGGAGCCTACTGTCAACAAGGGCAGATGTCGACGATGAAGTCCAACACCGCCTTCAGTGTGCCAGTGCAGCCTTCGGTCGCCTGAGGAAGAGAGTGTTTGAAGACCAGGACCTCAAACCCGGCACTAAGCTCATGGTCTACAGGGCAGCAGTGATACCTGCCCTGCTGTATGCCTCAAAGACATGGACCATGTACAGCAGGCACCTCAAAGCACTGGAGAGGTACCACCAGCGCTGCCTCCGCAAGATCCTGCAAATCCATTGGCAGGATAGGCGCACCAACATCAGTGTTCTTGCTCAGGCCAACATCCCCAGCATCGAAGCTCTGACCATGCTCAATCAGCTCCGATGGACGGGTCACATTGTCCGCATGCCCGATACGAGACTCCCAAAACAAGCGCTCTATTCGGAGCTCCGGCACGGCAAGAGAGCCCCAGGTGGGCAGAGGAAACGCTTCAAGGACACCCTCAAAGCCTCCTTGAAAAAGTGTAACATCCCCACCAACACCTGGGAATCCCTGGCCCAAGACCGCACAAAGTGAAGGAGAAACATCCGGGAAGGCGCCGAACACCTCGAGTCTCTTCGCCGGGAGCAAGCGGAAGCCAAGCGCAGGCAGCGCAAGGAGCGCACGTCAACCCAAGCACCTCACCCACCCGCCCCCTCAACCGCCATCTGCCCCACCTGTGACAGAGACTGTAGGTCCCGCATTGGACTCATCAGTCACCTGCAAACTCATTTTTAATGTGGAAGCAAGTCATCCTCGGTTCCGAGGGACTGCCTAAGAAGGGAGAAGGATTTGTCAATACATTTTGTGGGGGATATTACACAGTTCATTGTCTTAATTTTTTGCTACAAAACTGATTTCAAAACTAACCCAACCCTCCCAACAGGGAAAGCTTGCCAGCAAATGCTCCAACCAAAAATGCTGGTGCAAGTTGTTGCAAGGCAATGATGATTTTGAATTCTACTTTTAAGTGCATTTTTGCATTAGGTAGCATTGCACGCTGTTAAAACCGGTCAGGTCTGACTGATTTGGAGCGAGACTCACTTCGGTCTAGAAATTGGAGTCTCTATATGTGTATCGCAGTTCCACGTGTTTAAATGTTTTTTTTAAATTTGTCTCATTCGTTTTGATCATGTCATTCGCTCCCAAAATGTCCTTGATACCGTCCATTCCGGTATATACAAACACTCTGAACAGGTTTGCCAACTACTTTTGACAACACACACACGCCTTCCAGCAGTCCCTGGGGGGGTTAACGAAGGAGCGGTCGGGGTTGCGAGTTACGATGACGCATGAATTGTTCCAAGTCAAATGAGTTCGAGTCAGTCGGTCATGAATGATTAAGAGAGTATTTAAAAAAAGTAGCACTACAACCGTTCAGACTCATGTGGCTTAGATCAGATTAGATATTGAGGGTAAAAAATATATATAAATAAAGAGCAGTAGTTTTCCAATTATAAATAGTTCAACAGCCGAAAAATCTTCATTCACGATACTAGTGGTGGCATATTTCTGGTATTGTGGTATTTCTGGGCTTGTGCTTGCAATATTTCTGTTTGGGGATCACTGACTAGATACAATCGTTACAAATGTTAATTCCAGCCAATTCAACGCCTTGCTCTGTAGCGTCTGCTAGTGTTTTGCCAGCTCCTCCATCCAGGCTGAGAATAAAATAAAGTAAAAAAAAAGTTCTGTCCATCTTGTGAACATTTAAAGATTTTTAAAAAATGAAATAGCAGAAGGAATCATACATTTAGTTGAGCGCTTCGCCCCCCCGTTTCAATCAAACCTGCGATGTTTCTACAAGCTTCGTGATATGACTTATCTTAACTTGTCTTTGAGGTTGGGATTTGAACTGGATGTCAGTTTGGACACATTACGCACTACGTACACTTTCTTTTCTGAAACGGTAGGAAATACAGAAAAAGTATCATAATGGCGATTTCTATTCATTCTAACCCCAAAACATTGTCTCTGCAATAACACAAACGGTTTATGTTGATCATCGTAAGGTTTTGTTTACAAACACTGCAATTATATATATTCAATTTACAATTTGGGGGCGGAGCTCTTCAAACAAGCTGTCTGATGCAATTTCCAACCGCTTCTTATATCAGCCAGAAATACCTTTCAATCCAGACGAGATACCCACCGGAGGAACAGAGGTTCAGTAATTGTTCTGTGGATTATTCGGATATAGCCTCCGTTTATTAACATACGCTGCTCAAAAAATATATATATTTCAACTGGTCGTACATTCAAATCGGGCTGCGTGAGAATTAATCGTTTGAAAACGAGCCTTGGACACTTGAAATAAATCAACGCCTATTAAATGCTGCTTTCTGTTTTACTCTGACGTTTTGGACCAAATTACGACCATTTCATATAGCGGAGCCGAATTGTGATTACAGGATCAAAGAGCCACATCGAGAAGGTCATCGTCTGGGAAGAGGTGAGAGATGTTCACAATCTATTGTCTATGTAACAAATTCACTAAATGTATTCTCGTAGAAATGACTTGATACATTAGTAAACAATGTTGCCGTTAATGTAGCTATCTAATATGGATTTGATTGTATTGGGAGCGGAATTAGATTGGTAGTGAATGTTTTATGTATTGCAGAAACCCAAAAAAGAGAAAGATGATGCAACAACTTTCGCTGCCGCCTGTTCATTATCTGAACATTAGAATTTCACTTCAATGAGCAGATTGTTTTTGTATTCAAAGAATATTTCCCTTTTATATATAAGATGTACGAAACAGCAATCTGATTTTAATTCGGTCCTGTACAATTTGATTTGGTTTTCATAAGGGAATTGGCGCTTTAATCGGTCATGCAGAAAAAATTGTATTCTACTCAATGTTGTAGCCCCATGACTCATTCAAATGCCGCCTCCGGGTGGGATTAACAGACTGTTAGCCAGTACATGGCAGAGCCGACATTGTTTTGGTCGCGTTATTTTCTCCCACCTTAAATTTCTTTTCTCTTACAATCAAACTAGGCAGCAACTAGAAAGATTAAAATAAAGGCAAGGATTCTGGAAGTGCAAATGAGGAGCTGTGAAATTTGGGCAATTGTTGCATCACATTTCTTAATTAAGTATACCATAATTGTTAATATAGTAATTTTGTGTACAAGCTAAGTTTTGAATGTATCGAAAGGTGTATTTTTAATCTTTAACTGCATTCAGTCGCGCTGCCGTTGTGTTTACATTGTACTGCACTGATAGACACAGCAGCACATTGCCGCTCTCCAGTATTTTTCCATTCGAGGTTGCGAGTCGGAGCTGCTGCCCATCACGTGGGGAGAGACAATTAAGGAGGATATTCTGCCGGTTGCTTGGTTATTGACGTATCACTATTTCCTTAGGGACCACACAGGACAAAGCGCAGGGAAAAGGCAAATTCTCCGGGAAAAGGAGACAGGTTGCATACACGTTGCCGGCAACAACAACAACAAAAAAGAGAACCAAATACAAAAATAATTCAATCTACTGGCGTTACCATGACTATAACAGAGATGAACAAATTTAACATCACACCCGATGACGACACCAGCAGCACTAACAGTAATGAATACAACTACACAGAAAATGCTACCACTAAAAAGGTTCCCATCAATAGGTAAGGAATGCCTGCTAATCTCTCCGAATGAGAAATGTCATGTTTAATTGTATAAAATACTGTATTAATTTTGCTTAATGGAAAATTACTTGCAACACAAATTATTTTGTACCATCCTTGCTGCATTGAAATAGAAAGCCCATCACATGGCTTAATGAATAATTCAAATCTCAACTCGTGATTCCATCCATTAAAAATCAACGATTTATATTTAGTATAAAAGAGTATACCAGCAATTCAGTTTTGTACAATACTACAATTTTTTAATTTTATTTTTACAGTCAGTATGTTGATATTGATGCAGAAAGCCAGAATTTTCTCCCAAATTTATACTATGGGAAAAAGAAATTTGAAGAAGAATATGTAAGTGTTCCATGTTCTTATTTCTGTTTATTATCCTCTTTTTCAAAATTAAGTGCCGGGAATCTAATGTACCTGAAATCTGCTGCCGCAGCAGCTGTGCTCTCTTAACCTGTTTATTGTTTTTTTTCTCCTCAGAGGGCTGGGAATACCTCATTTGGAATTTCCGCATTTAACCTCAGCAATGCTATCATGGGCAGTGGTATTCTTGGACTGGCATATGCCATGGCTAACACTGGAATCGCACTTTTTGTGTAAGTGTTTGAAATACGACCAAACAAAAAAGCACGTGCTGTGTAAGATGCAGTTCTTAACCTGCTGACACTGCAGTGCAGCACTGACTGCAGCAGAACCTAATGCGGTCCTTTACTGTCTGCCTTACCTACTGTTTAGTCACGTGCCAAGGGGGAGGAGTCAAAGTGGGGTTTTAAATACTACTATTTTACAATCATCAGCTTTCAATATACAGCAAATTTGACATTTGAAATGTTAGTGCCGATATGTGCACTGGCAGCTGCGATCCAGTGTTGTGTATAAGAATGTGAGGTCCGATAAATTATGGGGTAGAATTAAGTATTGGTAGCTTGGCACAAATAGAAAAAAACAGCTGATAAAAGCTTCCACACTGTTAGCATCTGCAAACAGTGAAACAGCAATTCAGTACAGAATTGTAGTTAAATGTAAAAAACTGCAGACTTTTACATTAATAAATGGGAAAGATAGGGCGTGTTTTTTTATTGCCTTTGTTTTTAACTAGTCTGTGTGTAAGATAGCTTTAATATTTCAAGTCATCAGGAAATACCACCTTAACAGCCATAAACTAACTGTTTATGCTCATGCCTTAGAAAGACATCTACATCTGCATATGCTGTGAAGAGTGGGCAGGAGGGACATGGAACAGTTCAGACTGGGTTGCTTATTCAATGTGCTTGAGATTAATCATTTATAAATAGGCCGCAGGATGGTTTCCTTCTGTCGTTATCAGTCACTCATTCAAGATGGCCTTGAGTAATTGTGCAAGACAGGCTGGAAGTCGCTGGCAATGTTTTCTTGAGGGGTGGGGGAAGGGGAGTGTTTACAAACAAAGCATTCAGTGGCAACTGGTTAGAGTCCATAGAATGAATGAATGGAATTTCATTTTTAAGCCTGTCTAAGGTCAGACTTGTGAGATGTGGTACAATTGTTTTGCTGCATATCTTAATGGTCATGCAGCAGATTATGTTGTAAAAATTGGTTCATCATGTGATGCAGAGCAGCTAGCCAAAATATAACATGGGAAAATATACAGAGTACCAAAACAATGATTTATTTGATGTCTTTCTAAGGCATGGACGTAAATGAAACGCACGTTAAATAGTGTTTGTTAACAAGAAAGGGAGGCTGTTTAGAATGCACTTCATATATCAAATTTACAACCAAGAGGCATTTAAAATATTTGGCTGCGAGTGACTACTTATCTCAACAAGGGTGTGTTTCTTTGGTGAACCAAGAAAGTAAATAATGGAGCTCCTAAACTTCTAGTTTAAGACAGATGATCTTGTGACCACTTGGAAGAATGAGGATCAGATCTTTTTCCCAGTGGGACTAGTCACGTCCATATAACAGCAGAAGTGTTGATTAAACTACACAGTGATTCCTCAGTGAAAGTGCCAAAATGTTCTTAACTATGAAGCACATCTGGGCTCAATAAAACATTTTTGAAAATTCAGCTACTGTTGATGTTGCTGCTATTCCAGTGTGCAAATAGATGAACATTTACATGGTAGTCTGAGTTCAAGTTAATTGAAAGTGCTGTTCCTGAAGCATGAGGAGGGTAATAGTAAGAAAATAACTTTCTAGATTTATTTACATGTTTCATGCAATTTAAATCTGGATTTTTCTTTTAAAATAAACAATTGCCTTTTAACGATGTCTGCAGCCCAGTATAGTTCTATTGATTTGTTTATTTTGAAATGCAACCCAGATAGAGCAACAGAAAGGGTTAATATATCTTTAAAAATGAGTCAATCACCAGTAAGGGCGGTAGACAGTTTTTTTGTTTGTCTTTGTGCTGATTTAATAATATCATGAATAGTTGCTGTAATGATCATAAGATTTGCTAAAATCTTATTCTTACAAAGCTTTGGACAAAGGAATGAGTTTAATTTTGGTATGTAGCACAGTTTTCATGCCATCAGGAAGAAAAAAAACCCACATATGACATTGGCCACAAAGACAGTGGATTACAGTTTTTTGCAAAAGAAGCTATTTATAGTTTGAGTGTAGTATCAGTTGATTTACATTAGAGGCTACTCTGAGAAATTGATCTTCTATGGATGAGAACGGTGCATGTTTAAAATGTCAGAGACAAGGAAGAGATTGTGAAGGAGTGTCCTCTGGTATGTAAAACTCAGTTCTGCACCCAATAAGTCAACCACATGCTTAAACCTTTGAAATCAAACAAAGGTACCATTTCTGCATGTTAGAAATGATGGTAATTATTTCAAATGCAGTGAATTCTGCTTTAAAAGATAATTATTCTTAGTCGCAAACATTTAATAATGATGATTTAGAAAAAAAAAAATTTGTTTTCAACCCAAAATCAAACCTTTAACATTTTAAAATTAATTTTGCGGACTACAAACAGGTTTTAAAACTGGCTAACCGATTTGCTTTTCAAGCAAAATGATGGCAAATAGTTTACAGTCACTTTATTTAATGACAATTATAAAGACTTTCTCGTTAATGCTACAGCCAGGTATTTTGATTTTAATGTAAATTGAATTCCAAATATTATTTAAGATTTCAGCCTGCTGTTTATGATTCATTGCAAAGTATCATATTAAAACTTTTTTTATTACTGCTTTCATTACAATATATTTATCATCTTTTTCCAGGATCCTTTTGACTGCTGTATCAATATTTTCACTATATTCTATACATCTTTTATTGAAGACTGCAAAAGAAGGAGGTAATGGATAAGCTCTTTGCTTGTGAGTCACTTAATCTACCGATTTTAAATAAACATTTTCTTTTAACTCATGTTTATTAACCTGTTATTTTTTTGTTCTAGGTTCACTGGTCTATGAACAGCTGGGACTAAGAGCATTTGGGTTGCCTGGAAAATTGGCAGCATCCATTTCAATCACGATGCAGAATTTTGGAGGTAAAATTCTAGTGCCTCCCTAAAATAGCATTTTGTTCATTTAAAAGGACAACTTCCTCACCAAGGTCTTACTTAGTCCAACTTGAATACTTTTAGATTGAATACCCTAGTGTAGCGAGTCTAATAAATTAATTTTTTTTGTTTTCTATTTTTTCCCTTTTTCTTTTTCTGACTGCAGCTACATCGAGCTACCTCTACATAGTGAAATACGAGCTACCAATAGTCATTAAAGCTTTCCTGGGACTTGAGGAAAATACTGGGTACGTTGAATCAGCAACTTGATAATATTAGGCACACCATGGCAAAAATGTCTGCTGTATATTTCAGCGCTTTTCCAGAAATATTAATCTTTTCAATAACTCCCTCGCCTACTAATAATTACCATGACAGTTAACGGTCTTATACCACATAAATGACAAAAAAAAACGTAGGCTTGGATTTGGACACAAAGGTGATGGTATTTTGACTTCTTCAGAATCTAGCTCAGAAAGTTGCTTTGTATCAGTCCCTTGGGTAAGTAGAATGCTCTGCTTGACCCATTATGTGAATTTTTTTGATACTATAAAAGTTGTTAGCTATCATTAGTCTGATAATGCCATTTAATGATTCAGTATCCCATGCTTTGTGAAAGGCTAATTTTCATTGATGTTGAAGGATATCCTGCCACAGGCCTGAAATGTAATATGGTGCCACGCTTGTGTGTTTGTGTGTGTGTGTTAACACCCAGTACAGCAATATTTAGTTTTTAACCAAAACTGCTTTAGTCAGCCAAAGCACAATTTAAATGCAATAGTAAGTGGACATGGCATGTCCATTTTCCTATGATAGATTGGATGCTGGATGCCACGGACCGCCATTTTATTTTTACCATGCTGTAAGAAGTAGGGAGGACCAATGCGGTTTTTATACTGCTGGCATGTATAACCCTACTTCCCCTGTGAAGTATGTGGTCAGCAAGCCAGTCATGGCTTTTGACCGAGGCCATGCATCTGCAGTTACTTTAAAGTCACAATTGCAACTATGAACTCTGTGCACAATCATGCCCAAGTGAGAACCAAAAAAAAACTGTGGATGGATGTTAGAAACCTAAAACAAAAAACAGAATGCTGGCAACACTCAGCAGGTCAGGCAGCATCTGTGGTGTGGAGCTTTCATCCTAACGTGGCCAAGTGAGGTTGCTTCAAGATTGCTGCTGGTGCTGTGAATTCCACCCCCGAAAGTAAACAGTTGGAATTCAGACCACCAACAACCTTGATGGCTCGGATTTTGCAGTAAAAGTAACGGTGAGGCTAACAGCGCTCACCATTATTAAAGTGTAAATCGGACAGCAACTCCCAGCGACCGCACACGCACAGTTAAACGTGGAATTCAGAAAGTTGCTGTACAAGTTGCCCTGCTCCTCCAGAAGCTTCGCTATAACAGTATCTCGCCCAGAGACTCGGCATTGAAACACATGGAACGGTGTGAAGTTGTTATACTTATGTGATACATACCCACTAACCTCACCAGTAAAACTTCGGGCTTGTCCATTTTCAGTGTAAACAAATTTTTAACGGTGTGATGAGTCTTAATTACTGCCAAACAACACCTCTGGCACTGAAAATTAACTTTTACAAGTGTGTAGTCCCATTCCTTCAGAATTTAATTATTGTTGGAGATTAAAAAAATAAAAGCATTTAAATACATTTTTGTTTAACTTTTATCTCTCTCTCTCAATCCCATCTTTCTTTCCCTCACTTTATTTTGCTTTCTGTACATGATTTGGCATTTAATTAAGTATTCCAACTTACACATCCTGGCTCAGACTCTGTGCTGCTCAGTAACAATTCTTAAATCTGATTGGTTAAGGAGATACACAGTTGCTTTCCCTGTTCACCCAGATCCCCTGTAGAGGGCGCTGCACCAGAACGGCTTTCTAATCACTGCAAGTTCCTGTGCAAAACTCCACAGGATGTCCGAGGGCAAGTGCAAGCGTAATAAACGGCTGGTGCTGTTAGTTCACTGCTGACTGCAACATTCGGTTCATTGGATTGCCAAACTGGAAGTTATTCTGCAATGCAAACATAATGTAAATCATATTCCAATCATAGAGTAATTGGAAGCTTGCAAATGATTTTGCAGTATGGAGCAACATAACGGAGAAGTAAAATGGTGATTGGGAAATTCACATTACAAAGTGTACATTCGTCCTTCCTGGAATTTCCAGAGCACGGTGGCATAGTGGTTAGCAGTGCCAGGGACCCGGGTTCAAATCCGGCCTCGGGTGACTGTCTGTGTGGAGTTTGCACATTCTCCCCGTGTTTGCGTGGGTTTTCTCCGGGTGCTCTGGTTTCCTCCCACAGTCCAAAGATGTGCGGGTTAGGTTGATTGGCCATGATAAAAAAAATTGACCCTTAGTGTTAGGGGGGATTAAATACATGGGGTTACGGGGATAGGGCTTGGGTGGGATGGCTGTCGGTGTAGGGACCGGGTGCTAGGGTTTGGATGATCAGCCATGATCTCATTGAATGGCGGAGCAGGCTCGAAGGGCCGAATGGCCTACTCATGTTTCTATGTTTAGTTATTTGGTGTCATCTAATTACTTTAGAAGAGATAATGTAACATTAGAACTCTGGCTTATTTAGCTTTAGGCTAAATGGCATAAGTACTTTTCAAAAACATGGGTGACTAACGGTAAAGAGTGGCGTAACAAAATTTTAATGAATGGATGGATTTCTGTTGCACTTTGTTCACAATATAACAGAAAGTAATTTCATGATGGCACAGTTCTGCTCCCCCCCCCTTTTTAATTATGGATATGAATGACTTCTGCAAATAAACTTTTAATTCACTGTTGAGTCATTTGATGTACCTTGCCACAATGACAAACAAATCAATTGACGTAAAGCCTCTAGAAACAAACTCGCCTGAATATGGATGATGTCACAGGCTAAATAAGCTGACGCATTTGAAGTTCATTAAAAAACTTAGCTGAATAAATCAAAAAACATCAAATCAATATATAGGAATTCTGGCCTGTATTTGAGAAGATGTCATGGCCATACGCGCCAGAAACAAAATGATCAGAAAATCACTCGGAATACAAAAAAAATAAAGGCCATGTATTTAATTAATCTCACTGGAAGAATTGCAGTACAAATATATGTGGAGAAAATGGTGCCAGTAATTAATAATATAGACATCCTATTCAAACTAACATACAAACGCAGTGAAATCTTTTAATCTATAATTGTGTAATTCAGGTGAATAAAACGATTAATGTGCTGTGGTGCCCACCAGTCAAGGAAGGCTTCAAGCAAACCAGTGGAAGCTGCGTGGCCATATGGTTACCCAGGCATATACTAAAGATCATAATATCAGCCAATGTCCTGTTTGTTTCAAGCCAATAGGGTGGCATTAGGAGCAATAGGGTGGCAATGCCACCAGTAATTGCAAGTGCCCCTTCTCCATGAAAGAGTACAACACTAATAATGATAAGCCAGCTTGTCAAATTAAAAATGCAGCAAGTTCAAATAACAAGTTGATGACTTGTATCAGCGAAACAGTTAATGTCCTGGGGTACCTATTGGACACAGAAGGCTTGGAGACCACAAGGTCTAATTCCATCACCCAGGTGCCTGGCAAAGATTAGAAATCAACTAGTGTCAGAGTAAAAAGTATTTCTGGATTTATTTTTAAATGAATGCGGCAAATCTTTATGGCTACTTTTGAACAAATGGCTAAATGCGTTTCAGTCGTAAATTTTGATGTTCCGGTACCACTATTGAGGCAAATAAGAACTGTGAAGTTTATTTATTTATCTTTTCATTAAAAAAAATGTGGCGGAGTCTTTCAGCTGCATCGGGACTGGTTACAACCTGTTTTCCCAGTTTGTTCCACTTGGCCTCAGGTGGCATGTGGCTAATGAATGTTTTGGACTGGTTTTATCTGGTTCCATTTTCAGTGTTTTCCTTTTGGAGTAAGCCGACAAACTGGTTCTAACCAGTTCCATTTTCAATGTCTTCCAATGCATTTCCTTGGTAGGAAGGATAGAGAAAACTAATCACAGCAGGGCAGTAACATTAAATTTAAATTACAAAAAGCGACTCCGCTCTCCAAGCTTTAAGCCATTTAAAACTTTCTCGCCTTATTGAACACATGCAAGACAGCACCAGATGTTTTTTAAGAAGAATGTACAGTGTTAAAATAATTGTGTTAAAATAATTACGTTGGGAAAACTTAGTCATTCTATTCAAAATAACACTTATAGCAATTTACTTGTTTTCTTTTTCAGACATTGGTATCTGAATGGTGACTACCTGGTCCTTTTGGTGTCTTTCTTAATAATTCTCCCTTTATCTCTTCTGAAGAATTTAGGTGAGCAGTTTGCACTGTCGACAATACGAGTATATACTTATAAAAGCCATAATCTTTGTTAGTCGTCACCTATAAACTTTTGGAGTGGGCAGTCTGGTTTTTAAGTCGTTTATCTAGAAATTTCCAAAATTGTAATCTTGACACCGGCATTATGGTTTGGGAAGCCGAAATCCATATTTTTTTTCACTTAATTCTGTGAGCTATGATGTGCGCAAATTAGTTATTAATATTATTAAGACTGTCAATGAACTTTTATCATCGGCAAAGCAAACGACAGAACTCCAAATCATGCACGTCTCGCCCCAGCCCTATCCTGCCCTCTGTTCAGTTTTTGAACTTAACAAAAGGCAGTCACTCTGTGTACTAAACGTTGCACAACTCAGCACCACATAAATTGCATGGTCAAAGTTGAGGAGTGATGTTAATAATCAATCAGTTACTTCAGGCATGCTTTTATCTGTTTACCACTGGGGTGACTATTTGAATGCCAATTATACTAAAAAAACAACAACAGGGAAAATGTCCTTTTTGTGCACTATGTGTGGCAAAATTGTAGCTGTCTTTATAAAGAATGCATTTCCAAATTTGTTAGACTTAATGTGCACAAGTATTAATCATTAATTAGGGAATAATTAAAGGTTACGTTGACACTCGGTCATACAAATCTGTTGTCTTATTTTACAGGTTACCTGGGCTATACCAGTGGGCTGTCTCTTCTTTGCATGTTGTTCTTCCTAATAGTTGTAAGTATGAAATTGGATTTATATTGTTAGAAACTGTATAAAATATTGAATGCCAGAGTCAATTTTGCAGAGGGTCTTACTGGCTTTGATTTTTATAATGATTGCCCAAATAGCACAGCATTTTCTTTTGCAGAGTAGTGGAAAGCAGGTTTTAGCCCATGAATTCCGCACATTGCACAGATTTCTCCCCCCTCTCTCCTAAAATGCTAACTCTTGCAAAGGGTCCTACACCTAGTAGCACATTCAAGCGGGCTTTTATATCTCAAATCAGATATCAACAGGCAATTTGACTGTGGAGGGAATCAAAGCCGAGCCCCATCATGGCATCCTCTGCCCAATTGTGACATCCCCCTGGTTTTCTCAGCTGAGGTGAACTAATGCAGCAAAGGCCAGACATTGAACCAGGGATCTCGTGGCCTGAATGCCTCACTACTTCAGAAGGTGGTGTTCTTATACATGGCCCTGTGGGAGCCAATCCATTACTGAAGGTTCAGGGTAGTAAAGGTGGAGAGGTACCCACTCTTGTCCGTCTGCGTTCTCAGAAGTATGACATGGACCTCAGATGTTAATGCTTTCAGTTTGATTTCCTACCTTATTTCTCCTGTCCTGAAGCAGTGAGTAACTTTGGATATGGTTTCATGTGGGTGTTACCCTCCAGTCTTACACAAATGGCTATGCTTCATGCAGTAACCTGGATAATGAGAGCCAGGGAGCTGTTCTTTGATGGGAACCATCACAGTTGAGCCGGCTTTGTTCTCACACGGCATCTGCCCTACAGACTTTGAGCAGGGATTGCTGGTTGTAAGTCAGGAGAAGGAACTATAGCTGATATTTTCCTCATCCTCAACTAATGGATGTTGAGTTCAGTCGTGGCAGCCCTCTGCTGCATTTCTGTGATTCATTAGCTCAATGCAGAGCATGCATTGAACCTGAAACGAGGAAGGTTTGTGTCACATTACATGAGGCATGACCCACTGAGCCATCACTGACACTAGGGGGCAGGAGAATTAAAATCGATTTTTAAAGAGGGAAGTGCCTTTTGACCACAAGTAAATGTGTTTTCCGTCACACACCATTCATTTGTATTTTTTAAACCCCAAATCTCACTTTACAAATACTTGCAGGTAATTCACAAGAGCTATCAGATCCCTTGCCCGTTGCCCGATCTGGAGGAAGAACTAGGAAATGCAACGTTTAATGCCACCATAATGATGACTGCAACCTCTGCATATAAAACAGTGACAAGTGGATCCGAGCCCAATGTAGCACATAATGCAACGGATGAGGATATATGCAAACCACAGTATTTTATCTTCAATTCACAGGTATGTATGAATAAATTGTAAAGTGTACATTTCCACACTTAGTCAAAGAATCACGATGTTGCAGTATGCCAATTTGCAGCCCATGATATTTGTATGTATTGTGACGCTGTTAATCATGATACTTCATAGTACAATTATTTTACTGACAAGAATTATAGCAAAACATCGCTAATATCTGTTCATTAAAATTGTGCTGAGTATTTTCTATTTGTGCTGATGTGTGACTGACATTTCTGTTCTCCTTTGTTTTTCAGACTGTCTATGCTGTACCAATTCTGACATTTGCATTTGTGTGCCATCCAGCTGTACTTCCCATCTATGAAGAACTCAAAGAGTAAGGACACATTTCTTTTTATATATCAGGCGTGGGTTCAGTCTGGAATTAGAGGCCCCTTTCTGGGTTAAATGGTAGCGTCCTACATTAAATAAGTTGGGGACAGGTCAGATTCAGTGCCTAGGCTGCACAGGTCTGCAGCTTAAAACTGCCCCATATAGTTTTATATAAACGGACACTCACTTAAAGAGAGCCCGGTATGCATATCTGGTAAAGAGAATGGAGAATTCACAAGAAGGATTCTTCAGCAGTTGGCATTGAAGCACGTCGCTGGGGCACATCAGAAAGAACTTTTCTCTGTATTTGGCATGCATTACACCAAACCTTACAGCATCTGATGCTAACACTGGGATCCCAGAGCGAAAAATGTTCTGTTCTCCCAATGTGCCATCCCTTAACACGGTCAGCACTAACATTGCCAAAAATGTAATTCTGCTTGTTGATTTCTGGGATAAGGTATTCAGTGTCTCATTTTGAGGCAGTAGCTTGAAGTGCGTGATCACTAACGAATAAGTTATTAAAATTGACTTCAATAAATCTATCAATTTCTAGCTTTCTGATGAGATCTTAATATTTATGATCTGTTAGCGATTAAAGCGCAGTTGTGGTGAATGAATCAATCAAAGCAACATTTTCTTTTTCTTTCAGCCGGTCCCGCAAGAAAATGCAGAGCGTTTCCAATGTTTCATTTCTCTTTATATTTGTGATGTATCTGTTGGCTGCTCTCTTTGGTTACCTGACCTTCAATGGTAAGTTCTACTTAACGTTCTCTACCCTTTTCTCCTTCACTCTCCGGAAGCAGTGTCTTCTCCTAGTGTACGATTCCCTAGGCACTGAAGGTCCTTCATGACTTTGTCCAAATAGCCATTCTTTGTGTGCGAGTGGGGCTTCAACCCACGACCTGACTCCTGCCAGCTGTGCCAACCTGACAATTTAATTTTTTTTTAAATTAATTAGAACTACAATATTTTTCAAAAAAATTGAATTCCCACAAGATTTGGTTCTTCTTGGGTTAACTAAAAGTCTGAAATATAAATCATTTTTTTGAGAGCTTCAGGAAATGATCACTAACATTTGATGCAGTTTAAAGCTGTATATTTTAATGTTGGCCTAAGTTAAACTTACTAAACTAAACCCTTAGGATTCCTCAGTTATTTTTTCTGCCGTTTTTCTGAATTTTTGCTTGCTTCACTAGTAATGTAAGTTACTGTGTTGCTCCACTAAATGCATGACCGGGGCAGCCTGGCTGTTGCTGATTTGAATCCAAAGTGGTGGTCCTAATAATGTTAAGGAGTCAATAAAATCATTTTTTTTTTCATTGTTGATAGGGAGTTCAAGTTTTAATGGTATGTATTATGTCATATAAACTCAGATCTTGAAATATTTGCTAATATGATTATGGTAACTTGGCTATTCATTATACAGGAAACTTTCTGGTATCCGGCACTGACGGGGCCGAGCTGATGCCGTTAGATCAAAACTGCCGTATAAACCAGCGCTAATGTTAAAACATACAGAGCTTTTCAGCTCCGTGTGAATCAATAAACCCTGTTGCTTAGCAACAGCTTCAAAACAGTCGGCTGCAGCTGCAAGCGTCTCTAGCTGAAGCTGTTGCTTAGCTACAGACCTTGCAGAGCCTGACTGGGAAAAAAAAAGCAACGAGAAGTAAAAAAACTTATAGAAAACGGCTCCTGAATTTTGCCGGTAGATAGAGCTTTCCGGACTTTTAACCTCTGGTTAAACGAAAGTTTCCTGTAATTGATCAAACAAGCTATTACAAGGAAGGAATTGTGAAATTGGGGTCAAAACATTAAATACCAGTTTTCAGAATTAAGTCACATTCAAAATTTGCTAATTACACAAGTGAGAAATTTAACAAAATAAAATGACCGGAAATGTTTCAGAATTTACCTTGAGGTATTTTCTTTCATTGCATATTTAAAAGCAAAGTAAATCAGACGTAAAATGAAAACTAATGACCTGTTCCCTTTTTGCAGGAAAAGTTGAACCAGAGCTGCTTCACACTTATTCAAAGGTGTACCAATTTGATACTGTCCTCCTTATTGTTCGTCTGGCAGTACTCGTAGCTGTCACACTGACCGTTCCAGTTGTTCTTTTTCCAGTAAGTACATCCAGTGAAAAGAAATCTTCTCTTCAATAAAGTCTAGTGCTTTCGCATGTATCAGCTATCAGAATAAGGGTGATACCAGCTCATGCTTCAAGCCCACAGTGTAGATTTTTATATACACTTTGAAACCATTCTGGGTATGCCTTTCTAGTGCAACGAAGGTTAACCATATAAGATTATATTTAATTCTATTGGGAAAAGATGCAGTTCAAGTAGTAATTCACTGCTCTACTGCTTTAGAGCTGAAGTCAGCATATTTGTAACCGCCAGTGTTGGCCCACTTCATTATATGTCATCCAGTACTTTTTCCTGCTTTTTTTTAAAGAACTATCTGCTGTAGTGCAGTATCACAGGATGTTAATTCCTGCATCAAAATAGTAGTTTGTTCCGAATACATGGAATCACACATTATTTCTTCCTTTGCCATAGATTTTTTTTCAATAATCTTAAAAAGTGTAACCTGGTATTTTATTTTGATACAAAATTATACCACAATTCTGATAAGGATAAAGCTGTATTGTCTCGTGGTTTGAATTCTCCATCTTTTGTATGAATTAAAGACCAGTTAAAATCACAGCACTATCTTTTACAAATATGAATTCATGCGGAAATGCTTAATTTCGGTCCCCCCATCTTTTGTTTACTCGTTTTAATGATCTCTGCCATTTGCTTCTGAATTTCTGCCAATCGCAGAACTCAGAAATAAAGGTTGCATGTCATTAGTATAATTACACAAGCTGTGTAATTTAAAAAGTGACCTTCATTACAACATGGAGCATCTTCATAACAGATTCTACTGGGAAGACTAGTAAGACTATCTATTGATCTTGACTTCACAGCACATTGTCCAAAGTCTGGCAGTAAATTTGTAGCCTCATTCAAGTCTTAAAGATAGCTGGTATTAAAAATAGACACATCACATTGATGCGATAAGTGTTTATCTTCTCAGGTTGGAGCTATGACACATTACTAGGGCCAGAACAAGGTTTACCTTGCAGCATTCCGTAGGGACCGCTCCCTCTGAGACACCCTAGTCCACTCCTCTATCACCCCTTCCCCTTCGCCTGGCACCTTACCGTGCAAGCGCAGGAGATGTAACACCTGCCCCTATACCTCCCCCCTTCCCACTGTCCAGGGCCCCAAGCACCCCTTCCAGGTGAAACAGCGATTTACTTGTACTTCTTGCAATCTAGTGTACTGTATTCGCTGCTCACGATGTGGTCTCCTCTACATTGGGGAGACCAAACACAGATTGGGTGACCGTAAGGGTGACCCCGAGCTTCTGGTCGCCTGTCATTTTAATTCACCGCTCCATTCCCACTCGCACCTCACCGTCCTTGGCCTCTTGCATTGTTCCACGGAAGCTCAACGTAAACTCGAGGAACAGCACCTCATCTTCCGATTAGGCACTTTACAGCCTTGCGGACTCAATATCAAGTTCAACAATTTCAGATCATAACCTCGGCCCCTATTACATTTTTACTTATATTTTTCTCCACCCCTTTGTTTTGGTTTTTCCCTTCCCCCCCCCTTTCCTTTTTTCTCTCTCTCCCACATGGCAGCTGTCTCTCATTCTGCCAGAACATTTCACACCTAATCTGAGCCGTCTTTTGTCTCCACTAGTCATATCACCATCTCGTCTCGTTTTGAATACCTCTTAATGTCTCTTTACTTCTTTTGTTCTATCGCAGCCCTGCCTTTCGATCTATTTCATTTCCTTTCCAGTTTTGAAAAAGGGTTAGACCCGAAACGTCGACTCTAATTTCTCTCCACGGATGTTGCCTGGCCTGCTGAGTTTTTCCAGCATTTTCTGTTGTTATTTTGGATTTCCAGCATCTGCAGTATTTTGCTATCCTACTGGGAAGAGTATTCATTTAACATTTGTATTTAGAAATGGACATCTCAACATGAAAGATGGTCATGCTGAGAAATATATGGTTTTCCACAATTTGTACCAAGCCTCTATACCAGTCACTCAAAAGGCCAGCTGTGATAACACAGGTTAGATGCAAGGTAAACCTTGTTCTGGCCCTAGTAATGTGTCATAGCTCCAACCTGAGAAGAGAAACACTTATTGCATCAATGTGATGTGTCTATTTTTAATACCAGCTATCTTTAAGACTTGAATGAGGCTACAAATTTACTGCCAGACTTTGGACAATGTGCTGTGAAGTCAAGATCAATAGATTTGAGATTGCCCAAACTAGTCTTACTTGGGACCATTATTTTCATTAGAGAAGTAACTTTCATTCCCATTAGTGACGGTTAGATTTGAATCCAGCTGCTGTAGGTGAAAGTACTGCATTCAACCCCACTGCATTGCCCATTTCCTTATACAGTTTGTTTATGTCTGGGTGAGAAAGTAATAATTTTGCAGCAATGGTGTGGCACTAGCTTTGAAAGTTTGTCTTTACCTTATTTGTCTGTTGGTCGCATAAGATTTACCATTTTCACTTTTTAGTGCTTTGATAAATGTAGTGTAGGATGAAACAATGTTGGAATAACGCTAACTTTTTCCCCACAGATTCGTACGTCAGTTCAGCAGCTGCTATTTCCTAGCAAAGAATTTAGTTGGTTACGTCACAGTATAATCACTGTTGTAATTCTGGGTTGTACTACTTGCCTGGTGATCTTTGTTCCTACCATCCGGGACATCTTTGGGTTCATAGGTAAGTGTGTGTATGAAACAAAACGTGTCCTTTTAATGCCATTCACACCTGCACTTCCTGTTCAGTTAAACAAATGAACTGGGCTTCATGCAGATTCATCCATTCTAACTGTGTTCCCCATTTCTTCCAGGTTCCTCTGCTGCTGCTATGTTAATCTTCATCCTGCCTTCTGCATTTTACCTCAAACTTGTAAAGAAAGAGCCTATGAAGTCAGTGCAGAAGATTGGGGTATGTACCAAACTGGCTTTTTAAGTAAATTGAAAAAAGTGTTGATAAATGCAAATATCGCTGACAATTCAGCTCACGTTTAGAGATAAGCAGATTCCCCCGAGGTGTGAACTTAAATTTCTGCTGCTATATTTTACCACTTGAATATGCATTTATGCAGCAAGTGGTGAATTATTTTGGCACATGATAGGTTTTCACATACTCTAATTCTGGAAGTATTTCTGTAGGATATTATAGCTGCTCTTATATTATTCAAAAAGTTGAGGGAAATAATAGCACTTCAACGCAAAGGGAAATGGGAAGGGAAGCCGATCTGTTCTGTGCCCCTGCCAAATTGAATTTCACTCCTTGTGTTTTTTCATTGTAAACTATAACCCTTTCTTAACACTTCAGAAGTAAACAACGCAGCATACTGAAGTAATCATGTATTTTACCCCCATAAGCCCTGAAAGTCCGTGGAGATTCTGCCAGTCTCCTGCCAGAGTCAAAGCAGGAGACCAGGGAATTTTAAGGCCTAATTCTTTATTAGAGAGCAGAAACATTAGTAGCAATATAGTAACTGGTCAAGCGAGCCTTCTCTTCCAA
Source organism: Somniosus microcephalus (assembly GCF_052327205.1). NCBI lineage: Eukaryota > Metazoa > Chordata > Chondrichthyes > Squaliformes > Somniosidae > Somniosus > Somniosus microcephalus. The sequence goes on along the minus strand of NC_141002.1, from coordinate 85,332,211 downwards.
AACTCCCTGCAGATACTGAACTGTCATTCTAGAACTAATAGCCCTGAATCCTATTTACTAAAAGGAATTCACCCTATCCTTTTGTTTAAACTTTCCATGGTTTTCTATTGTACCATCATGGTTGATAATCCATTCCATGTTTCTATCACACTCTTACTGAAAAATGTTCCCCAAGTTTCTTATTTCTTGACATTCTTAACTTTAAATGTTGTCCACCAGTCATCAAATCCTGTGCCCGACAGAATCATTTTTCTTGATCTCATTTCTATATACAGTGCCTGTTAAAATTGTACAATTAAATTGGTCAAAGACGACTTGCCTTTTTGAATGCAAGCTAGCTTTATTTAATCAGCCCTGACCTTCAAGATGACCCTTTATGCCATCCCTCATCAAATTGTCAAATATGTTCCCTATAATCAAGGTAAGGCTCGCAAGTCTTTGATTTGATGATTCATCTCGTGCATTTTCTTTTAAAGAATAGAGATCACATTTGCTGTTTTCCAATCCATTGGGACATAACCCTGTTCCAATATGCTTTGAAAGATAATGGCGAGGAGATTCGCAATCTCCTCCGCCAACTCCACAAGCGCCCTTGGATAGAAATTTTCAGAACTAGGAAGCTTGTTTAGTCTAAGCTTCCTTAACCTATTTAATATGCTTTCCCTTTTTAAATGGTTCTGAATTGGAACAGGATTTTTACAGTACTGCATGTTATAAGTCACTGATTTAAAACGCTGCATTTAAAAAGACCATTTAGTTACTTATTTAAAAGAATCAGTAATATTTTGTTGAACATCATGTCACACACATGCAAAGCACCTTTATTTTAGCTGCATAAAGCACGTGGAAGAAAATGCTGTATTTAATAGTGTTTCTTTTCTTCTCTAGGCATTAATTTTCCTTATCAGTGGCATATTTGTTATGACTGGAAGCATGACACTCATCATTCTCGACTGGACCCACAACGCACCAACGAGCGATGGCCATTAAGCTGCAACAGAAGTAAACCACATACTCAACTGAGTGGAAACAATCATTCTATGAATCTTTCTCTCGAAGAACGATAACTATATTTATTTTCCCCCTTCAAAATTCCAAGAACTCAGGAAGACAGTCTTCACGCTTGCTGTCTTCCTAGAAGATAGGAATTGTTTTCCATGGAGTAGATTATACATATTATAATCGTTATTGAGTAATGTGGGACCCAAGCAGTAATAATACAATTCCTACAGAATGGACTAATTGGTGTACAGTATGTATTTATAAAGTCTCGTGCTTGGCAGAACAAAATGTTACAGACCCTTAAAAAAAGATTTTTGTTTGTAGATACAATATCTAAATTCCTGTAGGTATACCTAAATAATTTACTGTATATTAGTAGGCTAAAAGTAGCACGTAAGCATTCAGTAATATTTTTGCCCCAAAAGGCTATTTGTGGACATAGACTTGACTATTTAAATTTTACGGCAGTAATCTGAATTTTTAGTTGAGAGTTGTGTTTACTTCAGTTCAGACCATAATGTTTATAAAAATAACACATTGACAGATAAGACACAATGGAAAGTTCTTACTTTGAAACAGCCCAGCTTATCTTACAAAAGTGCTATAACATCCCATAATTGGCTAACCACAGACAATTGGAGCGTTAGGAAACAGTGTATAGAGTTAAACGTAGTAATCATGCCTTATCAAAAATTTAGCATGTTAGAGTTATTCTGTGAAGCTGGGCTTTCTTGTTTAACAATGCTGTTTATAGCAGTGTATAATAAGTACGAGAAAATTAGCATCTAGAAACCATTTCATAATTAATGAGCCGATTGAAATAGATTTTACACTTTTCAAATAAATTTTGTACCATGTGTTGATTACAGTTATGGCAATTATATAATATCTGCCAGCTATTTATTCCACTTCTTAAACATTAATCTTTTGTTGCTAACCTTCCTGCTGCTTGTCAGCGGTTGCTGGGACATGCGATGTAAGTGGGAGAACCGTCTCTATTTGATCTGTGTAGTGCCATTTTGTTTTCTGCTAGTAAACATCAATGGTACACTTTGTAGTACCTGCATTGAACGCTTCACAGAGTGCACTCGTGACAATTCATGAGCAGAAAAACACCACTACATTGTCCCTTCTATATCACATGTCTGAAGCCAAGCAGCAATTGTTGGGAGATGAAATTGTGCGATTGTAATGAACAATATGGTACTTTTATCAACAACTAATGCTGAAAACACCACTAAACGACTCCCTTTGTGTCCCTTTACATATCCCTTTGCCCTCTGTTGCCACTACAAAAACTAGCTGAAATTTTTAATACTGTCGCTGACAATAAGTAGTGGAATATGGCAGTGGTGAAACTGAGAAAGAGGGACCTAAAAGGAAAATATGAAATTGCATTAAAAGTAATGTTGCATTTCAGTATTTGCCTATCAATCCTTACTGATTTTCTGCCTCCCAGTGTTGTAGTGCTATCCTGCTGTCACCCTGTTTACTTGAAAGAAAACTTACATATTGTGCTTCCTATGACAGTTCAACCTACTATGATGTGTTTTTTAATTTGCTATTTGTCATAGAATATTTATAGACCTGGAGGAAATCAGTATAATTTAACATATTTATGACTTTGTAAATAAAAATGTACATAATCTTGGGTAATGTGTACATATATTGTCAATATTTAAGAGGTATTATGATTGTTCCATGAAGTCCTTATGAGAACAGTTAATGGACTCTCATCAAAGACAGCAAATGAAAGCTGAAACAATGGCTGTTTGAAGAACTTCTGCTGATAACTGGTAGAAGGAACTCTGTTTCAGTGCTTTGTGTTTACTTTGTTCAATGTAACTTGTGTAACACAATGTCAAGTGCTAAAACGGTGTGATCATGCCGAACCGGTGAATGAACTGATGTAATTTGTAATGAGTGACTGAACATTCGTAAGTTCTGGATTACTGGTCGTTGCTGTCAAACAGAACCTCAGTTGTTCAACCTTGAAACCGTATCCGATTTGATGCAAATGATTTGAGTAAATTATAGTTAACAAAAATCAATAATATTTTAAGAGTTCACTGTTACAGAAAACTCAAACCATTGCTCTTTCTAAAAATGTGAAACAATGAAGCAATCGATATGTCAATTTCTAATTGTCTTTGGGAAAATGTTACACAATGGATTAGGATGAACTGTGACTTACTACTGAAGTTCATGTTTCAAAGACAATCACCAGAACTTTTTTTTTTAAAAAGCTTGTGCATTGATATTACTTGTATAATTCACCCTAAATATTTGTATCAGTGCAAGCATGCAGTACAGAAAGCTTGTAAAGCATGTCTGCTGCCTTTAGCATATCCTTTTCGTTAATGTGGGTAGAATGCCTTCATGTATGTTGTATTTTCAGACACTGTTAAAGGCTTTTCCCTGACATTATGTAAAAGTTATCTTGTATGTATATTTCTATACCGTTAACTGTGAAAGGCTGACAATGTGGATGGAGGGATTTTGGTTGTTAGCAAAGAGAGTGCATTATTGCCAATGCTACACTCTTGTTTCAATGAAACACTCATTGTACTGTATATATTGTAAATAAAGTTATACTCTGAAACAATTTTTCCATCTATGCCTTTTGATATTGCCTTCCCAGGTTTAGTAACCTCGGTTAGTCTCTTAGGCATATTTATGGGAGTTGCCTCCCATTACCCTATATCTAAAATAACAACAGAAAACGCTGGAAAAACTCAGCAGGCCAGGCAACATCCGCGGAGAGAGAAACAGAGTCAACGTTTCGGGTCGAAGATCCTTCGTCCGAACTGAGAAAAAATGGAACATTAAAAAGCAAGTTTGGGGGAGGGGATGAAAGAACAAAAGGGAAGGTCTGTGAGAGGTGAAGAGATAGTCACGGCGAGACGAGATGGTAATAGGACCGGTAAAGAAACAAAAGATGGCTCTAGATGAAGTTGAAATGTGCTGGCAGAATGAAAGACAGCTGCCATGTGGGAGAGAAAACAAAAGGAAAAGGCACAAACCAAAAGTGTGGATAAAAAATGTATAAAAATATGATAGGGGCTGAGGTTATGATCTGAAATTGTTAAACTTGATATTGAGTCCGGAAGGCTGTAAAGTGCCTAATCGAAAGTTTAGGTGCTGTTCCTCGAGCTTACGCTGAGCTTACGTGGAACAATGCAAGAGGCCGCAGATGGTGAGGTCTGAGTGGGAATGGAACGGTGAATTGAAATGACAGGCGACCAGAAGCTCGGGGTCACCCTTACGGACTGAACGGAGGTGTTCTGCAAAGCGGTCACCCAATTGCGTTTGGTCTCCCTATATCTAACGTGATCCAGGGATGTAAACGTAGTGCCCCCTTTGTGACTTGAACAAAGTATGTGTCTTTTACACGTGCACTTCTTCAATCTGTCCAAAGGCAGACCCAACAAACACTTAAGTGAGGCGTGGTTTGATGCAAATCGTTGAGCTACTTCATTTCACATCAATTCAACATACGACAACAGTTATGAGCAGATTCGCTCATTTCCATCAATATAATTCGTTTTCATGTTAGAATCTAAAATAGTGAGTATGCTACACTTCTCCACATCACAATGACTTGGCAGGCAGCGAAAGGATCGTCAGCCATGGTCCCAGCAGGGGTGACGAGGGGGGCGGGGGGAAGGAAAAGCAAGGTTGCGGAGAGGCTGTGGTAGGCCTTGCCAGCTCGCTGCTCCTGCTCCTATTCTTCCCAATTTGTGGTGGGAAGGCAAAGTAAAATCCAGGCCATTGTCTTTCAACAATGGGAAACTGCCACTAAAATGATCACTATAAATGATTGCAGTAACAGTATAGGGTGGTGTGTAGTCTTGAAAAGCAGTTTTCAATTGTTATGGGCAACAGATCATTATAAATGATGACTAGGATTCCATTGTATGTGTTCAAGTAGCACTCCATTGAGGCCCATAATACTGGTAGGTCAACTTTGCTTGCTTTGGCTTGCTCCCCTCTGAACAGAACCCTTATTTTTTAAGAAAGTTAATTCATATTGAATCCTCACCAATTGGGCCAAATTAGGAGGAACTCAGTCTTATATTTTGTATAGCTAGTTCACCCCATCCCCTCCTAAAACGTTGCTGATATGTCTACTCGGATGTATATATCCTTCCAAAAGAGATGGAATAGAAAATCAACACTGGCTTCTTTTAAAGCCAACTGGAGTTGTGTTTGCTGTATAGCATGGTATAACGCTGATTTTCCGTACAATGGCCCTGAATTTGCAGCCTTTGAAACTGACCGCAAGTTTGGGATTTAGCGCATGCCCTAAATCCCAAACTTGCGATCTGTCAAGTTGCGACTGCACATCGGCTTCACTGCATCTTTCACCTCCTCATACAAATGAACGTGCCGGTGAAAAGTTGGGCTAATTGCCCACCTACTGCGAGGTAATTACACTGAAAATTTTTAAGTCTGGTGCAAGCAGGTGCAGGAAGTCTTTTGCACAGCGCAAGGGGACCAAGTATTCTGGTTTCATTAACTGCCCATTATCTTTACATTCATTTTCCATTTGGTTAACCCTAACAGTTTAATGTCAATGGTTGATTTAGTTAATGTGACCGAACTACGGTGTTTTCATGCACATTTTGTATGACCAAGGCAGTGACTTTACTCATAAAAAGAAAAAAAAAGAGAGAACTGGGACAAGGGGACGAAATGAGAATATGGGGATAAGAGTAATAGACAACTAGCATCATTTCACATCCCACTAAATCTGTCCAAAGGCAGACCCAACAAACACTTAAGTGAGGCATGGTTTGATGCAAATCGTTAAGCTACTTAATTTCACATCAATTCAACATACAGCAACAGTTATGAGCAGATTCGCTCATTTCCATCAATATAATTTGTTTTCATGTTAGAATCTAAAATAGTGAGTATGCCACACTTCTCTACATCACAATGACTTGGCAGGCAGTGAAAGGATGGTTAGCCATGGTCCCAGCAGGGGTGGGGAGTGGGGGGGCGGGGGGGGAGATGGAAAAGCAAGGTTGCTTTATGAAGAGCCTGGGAGTTACAAGGCAAAGGAGCTGCATCATGTATATAAGTACATCTCACAGCAGGAAGAGAAATTCCAATATGGCAGATTTGATCTTTACCATTTACACCTAAGTTAAGTGATTGCAGATTCACTCTGGGTAGATAGCCTATTAACTGGTGCCATACAATAGGTAAATAAATATGTTCAATTATTTGCTGTCATTGGATAGGTGTTTTTTTTACATTTTAAACCATGGACCTACCTATTCCACACCTAAATGTCTCAACATCTCTGTGTATAAAATACAGTTTGTTGACTGACTATTTACAGCACCCCTGATATAAACCCCTTTACAAGTAGCCATAAGTAAACTTTCAGTTCCATATCCCACATCAAACAGCGGGCATTTTCTTCTCATTTATTAGAAAAATGTATAATTCCAAAACAGTTAAATTTAAAAGTAAGTCAATGTTAATAACACACTTTAAAAAAATACCTCTACTATATTTTGCATCGCAGGAAACCCTTTTCAGATCTATTCAATGTGCCTTAAACACTGGCTACAGTCACCTAGAGTTTCCATGTTAACCGATTAAAAAATAAAATGACCACTTCAACCTAACAAATAGATCTTACATTGTATGACAAGTGATATTTCCAACATAAAAAGTTTGCTCAGTGAACACCACACGACCCGTTTACCCAGAATTTCACTTCGGGAGTATTGTATTTGCAATTGGCCGAGAGTCAGGGAGTGAAAGGAGCACCGCCCCACGTGATCCCAGGTTCACAGACGCACAACAGTGCGCTCCTGGGCTCCGCGGGGCACTACGCTGCACACAACTCTGCAGCGTTTGAAAGCAAGTTGCAATGTCGGCGGCGTACTCCTTAGCTACACTGCCGACCGCGAATTCAGGGCCAATATCTTTTCTTCACACCATACAAGGCAGCCCCACATTGATGTGCCTCAATAAGTTCCGAGACTCGATGTTAGCGAAACAAAATAAGGCTTTTATTAACTTAGAAAGTAACACGTAAAAGAGAGAGATGCCGTCCTTCTGGAGGCTGAGGCCACACTGGGCCAGCTTACAGAAGGGGCCAGGTATGGGCAGAGCCCTACACACAGCACATTCCAGCACATTCCAATACATAATACAATGAGGACTGGGGGAAGGGAAATGACACTGAAACCGACCACAGTGACAGGCAGTGATGAATGGAATATATTTCATCACACACATGTCATAGGATAAGAACCAAGGAAGCTTATCACATGTGTGACTAATGAATACAGATCATAGCCACAGTGGCTGAATCGAGCATTGCATGCCATGTTTCATTTAATCTTAAGATGTACGTATGTATTTATACCTGAGTAAAGTTTGCAATGTAGTATGCATGCTCACCTATGGCAACACCAGTGGGATTCACACTAGCATTTTCCTGGTATATAAGTGCAGTGTGAACTACAGCATACAAAACTATCTTTATGAAGAGCCTGGGGTTACAAGGCAAAGGAGCTGCATCATGTATGTAAGTACATCTCACAGCTATACAGCAGGAAGAGAAATTCCAATATGGTAGATTTGATCTTTACCATTTACACCTAAATTAATTGCAGATTCACTCTGGGTAGATAGTCTAAATTTAATTTTAAATCTTGTGTTATTGAGCTTCCACTGATAGCTTAATGGTTCTTCTATATTTGAGCTGTTGTGTGAGTTCATCAAATTGTATGAAGGGGTTGGTGACAGTCTGTTAAACCATTTTTCAATTGCTCACCTAACCCCTAGATATACGGCACATTTTAAATCTCTGGATTCAGCCAGCTCTGAAATCAGGTTCCAAGCTGCTATTTAACCATCCAGCTTTCTTCCTATGTTCCCTATGACTGGAATAAATGAAACTTGTACAATTTACTGGTTTGGTTCTGGTTTCAGAGCTTCTGACTCTTCGAGTACTGTCTTCAAGTGGTCCCATTGACCTCTCACCAAAGTAGGCTGGGTCCAAAATTCTATAATGACAATCTGTTTTCACTCCAATAATTTAAGTGCATTTTGAATATCTTCATCTGCAGTCACGTGACACTTTTTCCCCTCAACTTTCCCTCTGATCTTCTCCCTTTACCCTTCTTCTCCTGAAGGTTCTGATTCACGGCAGGGTATAACTTTGAGCCATCAGGTGTGCCTTGGTACTTTGCCTTTATATGTTCGGGAGAAGTGAGAAAAAGTTTGCGGTTAGCTTGCCCATGTAAAATGGGCAGATGATTAATTCTGTGATATGACCAGTTCAAATGGGATTCGTAAAGGGACATTACTATTGCAGAATTGGCTTACAACTTCATTTTTTTTCCAGTTAGCATTAATATTTGTTTGCATTTTGGTCCCAGCATTAGTTTTTGTTGCTAAGGAATGCATCATTTTTGCATTCTTTGTAATTATATATTGCAATACTTTAATACAGCATTCTTGGCTGCTGTTGCAATTCAAAGAGAATTTTTTTTTAATTGAATTTATTTGGGGATTCCAATAGTGCTGTAAAACAAATGTCGCTGCAATGACACCTGAGGTGATTTATCTGCACTTGTCTTTATCCTGGGACCTAAATTTGCAGATCTTGCCAGATCTACCTCGGCAAATCAAAGGAGACGTGTCTTTTCCAACTCCGCTTCACAAAAGAGGCTGTCAGAGTTATGCTACGCTTGTCAACTCTCCAAGATTGTACTGGATTCTCCAGGAATTAAAGATTAATCTCCTGGACACTACTGCAAGCAAACAGGAAAAAAATTATGGGGCATTAAAAAACAAAACTTGTTTTCCATTTTCTTTGAACACTATCTCTATCTGTTATTAGTTATACCTGTAAATATATTAGAGATGGGGAAAAGGCTGTTTCTACCTCTAATGACAATAATTTAGCATACCCATACTATTGGGCTGTAACTCTTAAAATGGATTTCCATATGGCTCCACTAGGTAGAACTTACAGTGGGCACCTTTCATTATGAACATTCACTCATGCTGAATAACAGATTATACTTTACTAATGGAGCTCTCACTAGCTCTTGTATTTACAAGTATTACTTGGCTATCATATTGCCAAAGCAATCACCTATTTGCACAAATGTTATATTCATTATAAATTGTATATAGAGCATCTGTACCGAGATCTCATACATTACAATAATTCTATAATCTGCAAATATTCAGAAGTCTTCAGGCAGACAGACCAGCAGAATTAACACGTGGCTGAAGGGTTGGTGTGGGAAAGAGGGGTTCCTTTTCATGGGACACTGGCACCAGTACTGGGACAGGAAGGAGCTGTACCATTGGGACAGGCTCCACCTAAACTGGAATGGGACCAGTATCCTAGCGGAAAGGATAAATAGGGAGGTGGCAAAGGCTTTAAACTAATAAGACAGGGGAGGGATCTACAAGAAATGTAACAAGCCTAAATATAAACGGAACAGGAAAGGAGAGCATAGGACAGATGGAACTAAGGGAAGACATAAATGGCCAGGGAATAAATAGAGTTATAGAACAGGATTGTAAAAAGATGGTTAAAAATAAAGTGAGAGGAATTGTTATTAAAAGTGAGTAAACTGTCTGTACAGCAATGCACACAATGTCTGTAAAAAACAGGGCAACTGGAGGCAACAATACGTTGTGAGGAACCAGATATAGTAGGGATTAAGACACGGCTACAGAAAAATCAGGATTGGGAACTAAGCATTGCATGGAATAACATATTTAGAAAAAATAGAGAGGGAAAAAGGGGAGGTGGAATAGCTGTGCTTATTAGAGATCATGTAATGGCAGTGGAAAAAAGTGACACTGCCATCAGTAAGACAGAAATAGAATCCATGTGGACATAGATATAAGATAATAAAAGATCAATCACACAATAGGGATAGACTACCTAATAGTGGAAGGGAGGTGGAGGAAGAAATATGCAAACAAATTAGGGAAATGAGTAAAAAACATAGAATAATAATCATGGGGGATTTCAACTACCCTGAAATTAATTGGGTAGAAGAGTTAGGTAAAGAGGATAAGGGAATAGAGTTCCTACAATGTGTACTGGACTCCTTTCTAACCCAGTATGTAAGAAGCCTAACAAGGGAGGATTTGCTACTGGATCTACTAATGGGAAATGAACCAGAGCAGATAAAGAGAAGTAAAAATAGGGAAACATCTAGGCAACAGTGACCATAATATAATGGCCTAGAAATTGAGTGGGGTTAGCGCCCATTTTGAGGCGCTAGAGGGCCTAGCGCCGCAAGTACAGCCGATTGAGAAATTCACTTGGGCGCTGCCATCGGCGTTAGCCAGTTGCGCTGCGCCGGCACCGATGACGTCATCGGTGTGCGCAGCGTCCCGGTCGCCGTGGCAACGCGCCCGAACGCCGAAATTGAGTTGCGGCCGCCTCGCCCGTGGCAGCCGCAACCAACGATTTTTCAAAAGTTCGCTACGGGTCTTAGCGCCGGCGCATTAAGGTCGCGCGGCGGCCGGCCGCTTTCCCGGCGGCCGCCTGCCCGCACCTCCCTCCCCGGACTCCTCCAACACCCCCCCGCGGCACAGATGCGTGTGGGCCGCGAGCCCGGCACTTCTCCGAGGTGCCGGGCTCATTTTTCTCCACAGATCAACGGCCAGCGGTCGGGTGCAGGCAGCTCCTCCTTAACGGAAGGAGGAGGCCTGCACTTCCCCAGCCTGCCGCACCGCATCGGGTGCCGCAGCGGCGGATTAGCGCCGCAATGCGGCAGTCAGCGCCCATTGCAAGGCGCTGACACCCTCCAGTAGCGCCGGCAGCCGTCTGGGCGCGGCGCTACTGAATTTTTGGCGCGCGCAGGGGGACTTCGCGCCGGCGCTAAATTTCTGGCACTAAAGCCCTGGCGCGGCGCCAACTCAATTTCTAGGCCAATATGTTTTAAGATAATAATTGAGAAGTACATAAGCATAACAAAGACCAGGGTAATAGATTGTAGAAAAGCCCATTTTGAAGAGCTGAGAATAGAACATGGGAAAATAAAATGGACAACAATATTGGCAAACAATGATGTAGAACAGCAATGGGAAATATTTAAAATGGTGTTCAACAGAGTCCAGGAAAAATATATTCCACTAAAAAACTAGAATAAACTAAGCCCTAATGAGATACCCTGGATGAATAAAGACATAAGGGAAATATTGAGGATAAGGAAAGAGGCATACACAAGTACATTGATAACAGGGGAGAGCATGACAAGAGCGAATACAAAGTGATTAGGAGAGGTCAAAAAATGATTAGGAAGGCAAAGAGGAACTGTGAAATTAAATTATCAAGGAACATAAAACAAAATAGTAAAATATTCTGCAGGCACAAATAAAAAAAGGAACGTTGGGAAAGGAATAAGGCCACTAAAGGATGGACAGGATAAAATCATAAGCAGCGATAGCATTCATTCTATGATAGCGAAACGATGGCAGAAATATTAAATAATTAATATTTAACTGCTTCAATATTTACTAGGGAGATGGATCAGGTGGATATGAGATCAGAAGATGAAATTAGAAATGATGTAACCACATTTAAAATAAAAAGAAGAAATATTAAATAAACTAATCAGACTCAAAGAGGATAAAACCCCTGGTCTGGACGTATTGCTTCCATGCATTTTAAAAGAATCTAGAGGAGAGGTAGCAGAGGCACTAGTACACATATTTAATAGAGCCAGAGGACTGGCAGATAGCCGGTCCCCAATGGCAGCTGCGATCCGACCTGATCAGCACCATGTATTCCAGCAGAGTGCTGGGCTGATCGATCATGGCCCAGGAGCAATTGGAAAAAAATCAATTGCAACGTTGTTAAAATTTTTCTCCTACCCGCGCCAACATCCCCTTTTATTTGCGCCGCCTGCAGCTGTCGGTGTTGTCACCCGGTGATGTTGCAGGGGATGGAACCGAAGTTCGGGTCTGGGGCGCCACCAGGGCGACATGCACGGCAATGACTTCACAATCTCTGGGCGCAGATCATGACACTAGTGGTTACCACTGCCACAAACCTCCACGTCAATTTCACATTAGTACTATCGCCACGCCCGGTCGCAAAGCCGGCAGCGCCCCGTTAGCGCCCCACCCCCCGGAGGCGCTAAGGTACCGAATTTCTCCCCCATACATTTTGGTAAGAAAAATAAGGAGGTCACATATTACTTGGAAAATAAGAATCTAAATGGGGTAGAGGAGCAAAGGAATCTGGAAGTACAAATATACAAATCACTAAAAGTAGCAATGCAAGTTAATAAGGCCATAAACAAGCAAACCAAGCATTAGGGTTTATTTCCAGAGGGATAGAATTGAAAAGTAGAGATGTTTTGCTAAACTTGTATCGAACCTTGGTTAGACCAAACTTGGAGTACTGTGTACAGTTCTGGTTGTCATATTATAAAAAGGATATAGAGGCATTGGAGAGGGTACAAAAACAACTTACAAGGATAATACCAGAACTGCGAGGTTATACCTATCAGGAAAGGATGAACAGGTTGGGTTTATTTTCTCTTGAAAAGAGAAGGCTGAGGGATGACCTAATAGAGGTCCTTAAAATTATGAAAGGTTTTGATAGAGTAGACAGCGAGCGAATGTTTCCACTTGTGGGGAAGAGCAAAACTAGAGGTCATCAATATAATATAGTCACCAAGAAATCCAATAGGGAATTTAGAAGAAACTTTTTTACCCAGAAAGTGGAACTTGCTACCACAGAGAGCAGTTGAGGCGAATAGTATAAATGCATTTAAGGGGAAGATAACAAGTCCGATTGCGGTAATTACAGAGGAGTTTCCCTGCTGTCTGCCACAGGGAAAGTCATTGCAAGAATCCTCCTCAATTGCCTTCTCCCAATGGCCGAAGAGCTCCTCCCAAAGTCGCAATGCGGATTCCACCCACTAAGGGGCACAATGGACATGATCTTCACCGCACGTCAATTACAAGAGAAATGCAGGGAGCAGCACCAACCGCTGTACATGGCCTTCTTTGATCTCACAAAGGCCTTCGACACTGTCAACCATGAGGGATTATGGAGTGTCCTCCTCAAATTCGGCTGCCCTCAAAAGTTTGTCACTATCATCCGCCTGCTTCACGATGACATGCAAGCCGTGATCCTGACCAACGGTTCCACCGCAGACCCAATTCATGTACGAACCGGGGTCAAGCAAGGCTGTGTCATCGCACCAACGCTCTTCTCAATCTTCCTTGCTGCAATGCTCCATCTCACCCTCAGTAAGCTCCCCACTGGAGTGGAGCCAATTTACAGAACAAACGGAAAACTGTTCAACCTCTGTCGCCTCCAGCCCAGATCCAAGGTCATCCCATCCTCTGTCGTCGAATTACAGTATGCAGACGATGCTTGCGTCTGTGCTCACTCAGAGGTTGAACTCCAAACCACCGTCAACACCTTCACCGAAGCGTACGAGAGCATGGGCCTTACACTAAACATCCGTAAGACAAAGGTCCTCTACCAACCTGCCCCCACCACACAGTACTGCCACCCAATTATCAAAATTAACGACAAGGCCTTGGACAATGTGGACCACTTTCCATACCTTGGGAGCCTACTGTCAACAAGGGCAGACGTCGATGACGAAGTCCAACACCGCTGCCTTCAGTGTGCCAGTGCAGCCTTCGGTCGCCTGAGGTAGAGAGTGTTTGAAGACCAGGACCTCAAACCTGGCACTAAACTCATGGTCTACAGAGCAGATATTCGCCCTGCTGTATGCCTCGGAGACATGGACCATGTACAGCAGGCACCTCAAAGCACTGGAGAGGTACCACCAACGCTGTCTCTGCAAGATCCTGTAAATCCATTGGCAGGATAGGCGCATCAATGTCAGTGTTCTTGCTCAGGCCAACATCCCCAGCATTGAAGTTTGACCACGCTCGATCAGCTCCGATGGATGGGTCACAGTGTCCGCATGCCCAATATGAGACTCCCAAAACAAGCACTCTACTCGGAGCTCCGGCACGGCAAGAGAGCCCCAGGTGGGCAAAGGAAACACTTCAAGGACACCCTCAAAGCCTCCTTGAAAAAGTGTAACATTCCATCCGACACCTGGGAATCCCTGGCCCAAGACCACACAAAGTGGAGGAGAAGCATCCGGGAAGGCACCGAACACCTCGAGTCTCTTTGCCGGGAGCAAGCGGAAGCCTAGCACAGGCAGCGCAAGGAGCACACGTCAACCAAGCACCCCACCCACCCGCCCCTTCAACCACCGTCTGCCCCACCTGTGACAGAGGCTGTAGTTCTTGCATTGGACTAATCAGTCACCTGCGAACTCATTTTTAATGTGGAAGCAAGTCATCCTCGGTTCCGAGGGACTGCCTAAGATAAATGTATTTAAGGGGAAGATAGACAAGTCTATGAAGGAGAAGGGAATAGAGGGTTATGCTGATAGAGTTAGATGAGGAAGGATGGGAGGAGGCTCGAGAGGAGCATTAACACTGGCATGGACTGATTGGGCCGATTGGCCTGTTTTTGTGCCGTATATTCTATGTAAAGAATTATTCTTACACAGTTAATCCTGTCTTTGAATAAATTATTTTATATTTTCAGCTTATGTTGCTCCATTTCATTCTACAGATTTTCAGTCCTAGTGTACCACTATTATCTTTGTTCTCCTTCAGATACACATTTAACAAAGTCAAATCGTTGATTTGAATTTAGCTTTCTTAGTCTTACAATTGAATTAGAGGTATCCAATCAGACAAGGAAGGATGCAGTAGTAGTTCTGTTTCAGGGTAATGAAACAGGATGTGTAAGTGACCCGAAAGAAGGGGAACACTTGAGAAATAATGACAAAGCCTTATTAGGTTCAAATTGACAACAGATAAAGAAAAAAGGAGACGAATGCTGGAAATCTAAATCCTGCCCCCCCGCCTCCCCTCCCCTCCCCTCCCAAACTGACACCAGCACATTGGTCCCAAATCACCAGCATTCCATACCATAAAGAAAGTGAAAGTTATTAAAGTCAATTCTATGACCAGAGGCTGCAGAGTGCCCAAGCGGGCTGGGACCTGTTGTATCCATCCCCCGAGGTTATGGCAGAGTAGGCCAGAAGCATACTGGCTGACTCGTGAGAACTCAAGGGAACTGCATGCGTACTAAAACCAGATAATGAAAGTGCTACAGAAACATTCAGACTGCCTGTGGAAGGCTAACCAGCGGGTTTTGTTGCAAAAAATGGAAGTGCTTTGCCTTCTTTCTCCTGTAAGACATGCAGAGTTTATTTTGTATGTAAATGTATTGAATTATGTGACTGTAGTATGTGAGGGAACAATTTTATTACTTATATAACTACAGTGGATTATTTATTGGATTCTCTCTTGCTTGCCACGGTGTACATAGGGTTAAAATTGGGTACTGCTAGCTGCTCTGCAAGACGCAGTGAATATAAATTATGGTCTGTTATGCCAAATTAATATGCACCTGTAGGTTATTCCTGTGGGACACAGGCTTATTATATATGATGATAACGTCTATTGACTGCAGAGCCTTTAGTGTCATTCTGTCAAGCAGTGTCCCTGATAGCAGTCTGGACAAGTGTCAATTTCCTGCAATCACAGTCTGATCAAAGTAATTGGAACAGATCAATAAATTTCTCAGAAAGGCACCAAGTCAATTCAAATATCCCATGTGATTGGCATCCTAGGGATCTTTTTAAAATAATCGGTTTCATTGGCAGCTATATCAACATGAGTCAGGACTGAGAGAGAGGCAGGGTCATGACCCATTGCAGTCCTTTTGGCAGATGGCTCTCTGACTAGGAACTTTCGAGTGTTGGCTTATACTTGGCTACACACACACAGCGGAGCAGTCAGTCTGAAGGCAGTGGGGACAGAGCTAATCAGAGGGCTCTGTGATAGCGCATTGCCACATAAGAAGTAACCATGTTTCAAGAATTGATTTTATGTTGTGGGTGAACACAGGAGAAGCAACTTAGTTGTTTTGACATTGCACGGAAAAGTTTGTAATTTCTTTAAACATGCTGTTTGCACTGAATACTTTTTTTTCCCATCAGATCTGTCTTAAATATTATTAGCAATGCTGGTCACGTCCATAAGCAGTCTCATCTTACATTCAGGAGGAATGCACTTGCACTGCCCAATATCTAATCATACAATAGCGTAACTGGGGAAGTGGGGGAGGGGTGTGTGTCATATCAATAGTATCTCTTGTGATCTAAACTCAATATCATGGCCTAGAAATTGGACTACACCCTAATTAGGGCGCGATCAGGGTGCAATGCGTGCAGCACATGCCTATAGAGGCCACTGGCAGGACCATGGGAAATTGGTCCGCTGAACTTATTGGTATAGTACAGGTGAACTGCGGGCAAGATCTCCTGTAAAACAAGCACTGCGCAAATGAATGTCACACATGCCCTTGTGCACTTCTCCAATTTTTCAGTCGAAAAAAACACTTCAGTGAGACAAGGGCAGATATAATTGGCAAGTTGCTTTATTTTACAGACAGCAAGTGAAAGCACAAGAGTGACAGTTATACTCAAATCTGGCTAACTTCACCTTTTCCCCTGCCACTTCTTCATCCAACAGGGGGTTTCCTTACCTTCAAATTTTATTTTTTGTCCACTTCTTGCTCCCTGCCCCGTCAGCCTTGCGAAGGGCCACTGATGGGTTGATATGCCTTAGGAGCCTTTCTAAAGGCTTTCAGAAATGTTATTACCCAATTAGGACACTTCCATTTAATTCCTATCAAAATTTGCACGTGGATCTGTCAATAGTTATGCAAATAGATGACCCAGGAAATTTGAATGATATTGACACTTTACCATTCTGCAGTGATGTGCATTAGTTCTTAACCATGTAGAGCGTGCTTAGACTTGAAGACAACATCAGCTCTATAATCATTCAGTGATTTTGAAATGATTGAACTCTTTTCGTATTACAGATAGCACTACATATCTATCACAAGAAACCATATAGTACCATTTGTGGTGATTGTGTGAACACAGCTTCAATTTTACTCAAAAAATGGACTCTTAAGTTGTTAATCCAATTGCATGTAAGCAAAAAACCCTCCCATTGTCATAATCCTGACTTCCACACAGCTTTTGTTGTCAATGTATTCAAATCTTTCGCTATCACAATTTCAAACAAATTTATATAACACTTTAAAAAAGTGAAGATTTCTTCTTCAGTAATTATAAATGTTGCAAAGAAAATTGTAATCATCCTCAATTCTATCCTCAATTGTCCTATAATCATCAGGCAAATCTTTGCTTCAACTTAATTTCCCAACATTTGTGATTCAACCCTTTATATTTATACTAGCTGGGGGGGCCCGGCGTTGCCTAGGCTTTTTTGTGGAGCGGCAGTTTACAGGGCCGCGCGGTTGACGGCCGGCCGCTGCCGCTCCCCTGTTCTGTGTCTCGGGCCGAGCGGTTGTCAGGCCCGGCCGGCCCGAGTGAGGTGAACTCACCTCCTGCTCTGGCGGGCCGGGAGCGGGATACTGTGCCGGAGCCGCAATGTGGGGGTTTGTTGTGCTGGTGCTGTCGCTGTCGGTATGAAAAAAATGGCGGCGACATTTCGGGAGGCTGCAGGATTAGGCCCGCCCACACATGGAATGAAAGGCCCCCCGTGAAGCACTGATTGGTCAACCATCAGGTCACTGAACTGTAGGATTGGTCAACCATCACATCACTCAACGCTAATGAGCGATAGGATTGGTCAACCGCTAATGAGCGGATTTTTGAAAGTTTTTTGTATACTGTCTGAACAATTTTTGTCTGACCAAAAAGTAAATATGCCTATGACACTCCCCTGATCATAACCTTTCTTTTGATATAACATATGTGTAGGTACGCTCTATAACTTTTGAGTGTATAGCGGACAGACAGACAGACAGACAAACCAACTGCTTTATATATATAGATTCCATAAATACATATGTCATCGACCTGAAACGTTAGCTCTGTTTCTCGCTCCATAGATGCTGCCTAACCTGCTGAGTATTTCCAGCATTTTCTGTTTTTATTATTGTTGTACACTACCCTGTTAACATTCAGTCCTTCTGTTCTCACTTTAAATCTAGAACAGCTTCTTCTAACAAACACACTCAAATCTATAAACCCACAGTACAGAAACTGAAAACATGATCCTCCTACTTCTTTATTGGTTTAACATTACAGTTTCTCAAAAAGATGATTACATTTTCACATCTTAAAATACATATTTTCTTCAAAAACCATCTGTCCTGTTAAACATTTCCACTTCCTGTCAAAATAACACTTGGCACATTCCAAGTTCAGTTGGAGGAAGAGCCATAGTTAAAACGAGGGATTTAAGCAAAGTGTGAGCCTTCTGCAAAGTTTTACTAAAAGAGGGTGGCACCCCTCCCCGCCTATAGATGCAAGACTGTTCAGTAATTACAGATAGCTGCAATTCTAATCATACGAATGTCAAATTTCTCCCATGAGCAGTGGGCCTTGAAGTAATATACTTTGGGGGGAAAAATTCAGTTGGTAGCGCCTCCCGTTAGCGCCTTAAGAGGGCGCTAAGTGGGGCGCAAAGCAACTAGCGCCCGGGCGCGGCAATATCTGCGCCTCTCGTGAAATTGACTGGACATTTTGCGGCGGCGCTACCGCCCGATCTCCTGCGCACGCAGATCTTGATGTCATTGGAGAGTGCAACGCCCTTGTGATGCCCCGGACCGGAAATTGAGTGGCGCCCCATTCCTTTCCGCCTGGCGCAACCAATGACAGGTTGACTGGAACGCTTCCCAGTCGCTGTGGGGCTGGGGGGCGCTATTTAAAGGGGGCCTCTTCCTGGCTTTTGTGTGGTAGCCATTTTTGCACCACTCGTTCTGGGAGAAAGAGAGATTTTGAGAGAGAAAAAGAGAGAAAGAGAGACTTCTGCATTGAGTCAACGCTGTCTGATGTAGTTTTGGCTTCTGACCATAACTTTGCAGGTACTTTGGTTTTTGACCTTCATAACTTTGATTGCCTAGATACTATGGGGGCTGCAATGGATGGGAACGTCGTCCTTCTCCATCACATTCGGAAGGCACAGAGACGCAGAGAGAGAGTGGCAATCATGGCCAGATGGAGGAAGGCCAACAGGCCTCTGTACAGGAGACCTTACCCTCCCAGGGTTATTCGCCAACAGTTCTCCTACATTAATATGTCTGAGGAGCAGTGTTTGCAAAGGCTGCGCTTCAGCAAGGAAGTGGTCACTGAGCTCTGCCATCTGCTTCAGCCAGATCTGCAGCCTCAACTGAGGAGCAGGACATCTCTGTCGGTGGCAGTGAAGATAACAGTGGCTCTCAACTTTTATGCCACCGGCTCATCTCAATCAGCTACTGGGGACATCGCCAATATCTCCCAGTTCGCAGTGCATTGCTGCATCCGTCAGGTAACAAATGCCCTCTTTAAAAAGAGACGAGAGTACATCTCTTTCCCCATGACCCCGGACAAGCAGCAAGAACGCGCAATGGGCTTTGCGATGATAGCGGGCTTCCCCATGGTGCAGGGCGCCACTGACTGCACGCATGTGGCTTTGCGTGCGCCGCAAGAGAATACCGAGGATTTCCGCAACCGAAAGGGCTTCCATTCCTTAAACGTTCAGTTGGTCTGTGACCACAGACAGCTGATACTCGCTGTCAATGCCCACTTTCCTGGCAGCAGCCACGATGCCTTCATCCTGCGCCAGACTTCTGTGGCAGACCTTTTCCAGGCACCGCATCACCCAGGAGGTTGGCTTCTCGGGGACAAGGGATATCCTCTGTGCACCTCGCTGATGACACCGCTCCATTCACCCAGCACCCCTGCTGAGCTACGATACGACGAGAGCCATCAAGCTACCAGGAACATAATTGAGCACACAATCGGCGTGCTCAAGCAACGGTTCCGCTGTCTGGACCATTCTGGAGGAGCCCTTCAGTACTCGCCTGAGCGAGTCTCCCACTTCGTTGTTGTGTGCTGCATGCTGCATAACCTTGCAATCCTCAGGACCCAGCCAATGCTACCAGGCATTGGAGCACCAGCAGAGGAGGAGGAGGAAGATGAGGAGGATGATCATCAGCAGCGCCAAGGCGGGAGGGAGGCACACAATGTACAAAGTGGAAGGGCCGTCCGTCAAAGGCTCATAGCAAGTCGCTTCTAGGCCCCCACTGAGGAAATGGCTTCTGCCATTCAAACAACCTGAATGAAACCATCCCGCAACCCCTAAGCTGGTCAAGGCAACAATGATTGCAAAGGCCAAACATGTACATTTTGAATACAGACACTTCTTTATTTGACAAACTCTGTGTGTCTCATTTCCTCATGACAAACTAATAGAAAGAAACACGAAAAAAAGCAGCCATTAACATAACTGGCTCTCACAACCTGGAGACAATGTACAAAACAGTTACAAAAATTTGACCACGAACCTCGGCCTTCAATAAAACAGTGAAAAACATTTTGTCACACCTCCTACTTTTTGCCCCTCGAGGGTGATCTCCTTCCCTTACGAAATTCCTCCCTTCCTGTTGTGTCTGTGTATAATAAGACACAGACTGCAGGAGAACGGTACAACAGGTGTTTACTCAACGTGGCTCACACGGGAACTGATCTGTACAGATTACTACTCAGTGCTATATACAGGTGTGGTCACTGTCGGTACTGCAGTATACATGAGCTGTAAAAGATTGTTCCCCACTTAAAGGTATATACATTACAATTCCTCCCCTTTTAGATTAACAGTACCATAACATTCATTTAACAATTAAATATCAAACTAATTACAATTAACACTTTTAACATGCAACATTAGCTGAAAATAGTCTATTTATATATTCAGTCTTTGGGGAGGCTTCCTGATCCTTTCTGGATAGCGCCTTTCCCGAGTGTCTTGCTCTTGGTGCGGAGGCGATTCTGGCCCCCTGTCGTCGGTTGGTTCATCAGCTTCCGATGCTACTGTTTCTGGGGTAGATGCGACCTGTACGTCGGGTTCATCACCAGGTACGTATGGGCGAGGCATGGGGTTGACTTGTTCCTGTGACTCTAGGATCTGGTCAGCATGGCGTCTCACGATGCTCTCCCCAATGTCCACTGTGTACATTAGTGGACCCTGCCGTGTGCATATCGTTCCTGTCTGCCATTTTTCTGTTCGGTAGTCGCAGGCCAAGACTGGTTGCCCTACATTGAAGCTCCTTGTTGGCTTCTCATGGATGTGCTGGAATTGCTTACTCTCAACATCTCTTCGTACATTTGGTCTGAGCAAATCCAGGCGAGATCTTAACCTTTGGTTAAAGAACATCATGGCTGGGGCCTGGTTGGTGACTGCATGTGTCGCATTCCGGTAGGCGAACAGGAAATTGTCCAACTTGTGCTGCAGCGGAATGTTTTCATTGTACATAGCCTTTATTGCCTTCTTAAAGGTTTGTACAAACCTCTCAGCCAATCCATTTGTGGCTGGATGATATGGGGCGGATGTGTAATGCCTTACCCCATTCTTTTTCAAGAACCTCCAGAACTCTTCGGACACAAACTGTGGTCCGTTGTCGGAGCAAATCTGTTCTGGCAAGCCATTCCTGGCAAAAATGGTCCGTAGGACTGCAATAGTTTTCTCCGTGGTGGTGGAGGACATTTTGATGACCTCAGGCCATTTCGAGTGCGCATCCATGGCTATTAAAAACATTGAGTCCATGAATGGACCAGCAAAATCAATATGCACCCGTTGCCATGGAGATGAGGGCCACTCCCATGGGTGTAAAGGGGCCTGTGCTGGTGCATTTTGGACTTTCTGGCATCCTGAGCAGCTGTTGGTCAGGTCCTCGATTTGTTTATCGATTCCTGGCCACCACACATAAGCCCTGGCTAGGCTTTTCATTTTTACCCCTCCCAGATGACCCTCATGAAGCTCATTGAGCACTCTATCCCTTAACTTGGGTGGAATTACCACTCGGGATCCACACATCAAGGTCCCCCGGCACACTGACAGCTGTTCTCTCCTTGTCGAGAATGCTGGCAACAGTGAGTCGCCATGTGCTGGCCATCCCTTCACCGTCAAATCATATACCCGAGACAGTGTCGGGTCATTTCGGGTTTCCTTTTCGATACAAGCGTTAGTTACCCGTAGGTATTCAACTATAGTCGAATGGAATATTTCGACAGGATCCACTGCTGGTGCTTCCTCCGCAGTAGGCAGTGGCAGGCGTGATAGCCCATCAGCATTTCCATGCTGTTTCGTGCCCTTATATTCAATCTCATAGTGGTGCGCCCTAGAAAAAGTGACCATCTTTGTAGTCGTTGCGCAGTCATCACCGGAACGCCCTTCTTCGGATTAAAAATGGAGACAAGAGGCTGGTGATCAGTCAGCAAGGTGAATTTCTGCCCGTGCAGATAGTGATTGAAC
The DNA here is from genome assembly GCF_052327205.1 of Somniosus microcephalus. NCBI lineage: Eukaryota > Metazoa > Chordata > Chondrichthyes > Squaliformes > Somniosidae > Somniosus > Somniosus microcephalus. The sequence goes on along the minus strand of NC_141002.1, from coordinate 85,309,807 downwards.
TTTTTCACTCCCCACACTAGGCTGAGGGCCTTCCTGTCAATCTGGGCGTAGTTACGCTCGGCTGAGGTTAGTGATCGTGGCGCAAAGGCTATTGGCATCTCTGAGCCGTCCGAGAATTTGTGCGACAGCACCGCTCCAATGCCGTAGGGTGACGCATCACATGCCAACCGAATTGGTAATGCTGGGTTGTAATGGGCGAATACCTCTTTCGATGTGATTAGTGTTTTGCTCTTCTGGAAAGCTCGTCTACATTCGTCACTCCACTTCCATGGCACCCCAGTTTGCAGTAGGGTGTTCAGTGGGTGTAGTATTGTAGACAAATTTGGCAAGAACTTATGGTAGTAGTTTACCAGCCCGAGGAACGACCTCAGTTGTGACACATTTTCCGGTGCTGGAGCCTTGACTACTGCCTCAATCTTCTCTGGGGACTTATGTAACCCCTCTTTATCGATAACGTGGCCACAATACGAGATCTGTTTTCTAAAAAACTCGCATTTGGGGTGGTTAGCTCGGAGCCCATATTCCTGCAATCTAGTGAGCACCTGCTCCAGGATGGCAAGGTGATCACTGTCATTTTCGCCCGTGACCAGGATGTTGTCCAAATAACACTGGGTCCCTGGGATCCCTTGCAGGACTTGTTCCATTGCCCTCTGCCAAATAGCCAGAGCTGATGCTACCCCGAATACCAGCCGGTTGTATTGGTAGAGACCTTTATGGGTGTTGATTGTGAGGTATTTTTTTGATGCTTCTTCTACCTCCATTTGCAGATACGCCTGGGCCAGATCAATCTTAGTGAAGCGTTTCCCTCCAGATAGCGAGGCGAAAATATCTTCAATCCGCGGAAGTGGATATGGTACGGTGTGAAGGATCGGGTTCACTGTTACCTTAAAGTCCCCACAGATGCGAACCTTCCTTGGTTCCCCAGGCGTGCTGCTCAACGACTTTTTCATCACAGGGATGATGGGTGTAGCCCACTCGCTCCAGTCTACCTTGGACAGTACACCTGAACATTCTAGACTCTCCAGCTCTACTTCGACGGCTGGGTGGATCGCATAAGGTGCCGGTCTGGCCTTAAAAAATTTTGGGCTTGCGTTTTCTTCAATTTTAATCATCGCTGTCATGCCTTTTAGTGTTCCGAGTCCTTGCTGGAACACTTCTTTCGCGTCAGTTAGGATCTTTGACAGTCGCCCAGGTGTGACGTCGTCATCCTTTTTGTCAGCCACAGTCAGTGCCTGTATGGAATGCCAATCCAGTTGTATTTTCCGGATCCATTCACATCCCAGTAATGGTGGTCCTCCATCTTGCAATACATACAGGTCTAGTTTTGGTGTTTTCTTAACGTTATATATAACGGTCACCCTTATTTTTCCTTTGGGGTAGACTTTTTGCCCCGTGTACGTCTTCAAAATAATTTTTGTGTCTCTCAAGGGTATGTGTGAGAATAGCCGCTCGTAGTCCCATCGGTTTATGACTGTTAGGGCTGATCCTGTGTCCAATTCCATCTTTACCTGGACTCCTGCTATCTTGAGAGTGACCCAAATGGTTCGGTGATCCTCCGTTGTGATCACATTATGTAGTTTCAGACAACTCAGTTCCCTGCTTTCGGAGTCGTTATCACTCTTTTGTTCGTCTGAACTATTCTCCGTCATCTTATGTACCTTCTTGTACTTTTCTTTGGTAGGTTTCTTATTGCTGGTTTTCTTTCCCGACCTGCAGACTCGTGCTATGTGTCCTACTTTTCCACACTGTCTGCACACTTTGTCTTTGAACCAGCAATCATTCTGGTCGTGTGTTGTTCTGCCGCAGCGATAGCACTTCTCTGCTCTATATGACATTTCGTTTGTGCCATATTCTTGCGGTCTCTGTTGTATCTCTGCAGCGCCCCGTGCTGCTGCTTCATATGATACCGCAATGCTGAAAGCCTTTTCCAGCGTAAGGTCCTTTTCAGATAAAAGCCGTTTCTGGGTTCCTTCACTTTGAAGCCCACACACAAACTTGTCCCTTAAGGTATCTGCCAGTCCCGCTCCAAACTGGCAGTGTTTCGATAGTTTGCGCAGTTCTGTTAAATAATCAGCATTGCTTTCATCCTTATGCTGGTTCCGTTTGTGAAACTTGAATCTTTCTGCTATCAGCAGTGGTGTGGGGTTTAAATGTTCCTGTAGTATCATTACTATGTCTTCAAAACTCTTTTCCATTGGCTTCGTTGGGGTTACTAGATTTTCTAATAAACCATACGTCTTTGCACCCATTAAATTTAACAATACCGACGCTTTCTTGTCATCTGACACCTCATTTGCCTTGCAGTATACCTCTATTCGTTCGACATATGTAGTCCAATCTTCAACTTCATTGTCAAACGCGGTGATACTGCCACTCTTCGGCATTTTGGGTGTGGTTTAAAATGGCATCTCCCAATGGCTTAAAATGGCGTCTCCCGCGCTTTCCTTCCTCCCCCGCTGCTGCCAACGCCACTCCCGGCGGTTCTCGTGGCAATGGCGGCACCCTGTAGGTTTCGCGCGCTTCTCCTGCGCTGCTGCCAACGCCGCTCTCGGCGGTCCTCGTGGCAATGGCGGCGCCTCGCGGGTTTCTGCGCGTCTCTCTCTCCCTCTCTTTGACGTTGCTCGGGCCCTGAATACCGGCTGCGCCCTGTGCGCTCTGTCCTCTCTCTCCCCCGTCGACGCTGCTCGGCCCTTTGCTATGCCGCTCGGTCGGGCTCTAACCGTCGCTGTCCAGGAAGGGTCTGCGCACTACCTGTTGCCAGCCCGTTTCGCTGGACCACCTCGACTAGAAAGCCAAGCCTGGCTCTCGACAGCCTCCCCCGCAATTCTCGTGTCTCTGCTGGATGACTGGGCGGTTGCCCGTGGTCGACGCCCGAGTCTCTGGCCTTGACCTCCAATCCACTGATCTCCAGGAACGAATCCCCGGGAGGTGATGCAGAGTTGCAGGTAGGTTCGAACCTGCCTCGTCGCCAATGTTGTGTCTGTGTATAATAAAACACAGACTGCAGGAGAACGGTACAACAGGTGTTTACTCAACGTGGCTCACACGGGAACTGATCTGTACAGATTACTACTCAGTGCTATATACAGGTGTGGTCACTGCCGGTACTGCAGTATACATGAGCTGTAAAAGATAGTTCCCCCCTTAAAGGTATATACATTACACTTCCCACCCTGCAGCTCCTTCGTAATGGGACCCCAGTGGCTGGAGCAAGGCTGGGGGAAGGCTGCTGATTGTCACAAACTGAGACTGCAGATGCCCTTGAAGGACGGCCTCAACCAGCTCTGGGCCTGGAGGGCCCGGCTGGCTGCTGACTGCACCAACTCTGCATGGGCGGCAGCAGTCTGTCCTACAGGTGGTGGCAACTGCAGTGGAGAAGTGCCAGTGATGGCAGCAGTAATGCTGTCATCTTGAGAGAGGACAGCAACTCCCTGCTCGACCGACACACTGGCACTCCCACAGGGCAGCACTTCAGCATCCGGAGCAATCTGATGGAGAACAGATTGCTGGCCTGCTGCGGCACGGTGAGAGCCCCGGGGAAATGTGCCCGATCCAGCGAGGGTGGCAGCAATCATTGCTCGCGTGGCCTCAATCTGCGTCTGCATGAGACCAGCCACTGACTGCATTGCAGCACTAAGCATTTGCGTGGCAGCCGCCTGTGCTACACTGAAGTGCTCCACACTCCTTGCCAGTGATTCAATGGATTCAGGCACCCTTGCCACTGCAGCCATGAGCTCAGTGTGCCTGTGCTCCACCTGTGCGCTCATTTCAGCGAGGACCCGCTCCTCCTCTGCGTCCAGTGCAGCAGGACTCGAAGCCATACTCTCCCTCCGGGGAGAGGGCCCCCGAGCTTCCCTACCCCCATCGCGTTGCTGCAGCCCGCTGCGTCCTGGAGCTTCACCCTCATCAGACCATTCCCCCCTGCTTCCCTCCAGGGAAGGCATGTCCCCAGTATGGGCATGGGCTGCCTTGGTAGAGGGTGGCGCTGATGCTCCAGCTTTCTCTTCCTCCTCACCTTCAGCTTCACTCCCACTGGCAGCTTGAAGGCCCGTCTCCTCACCTGGTGAATCGCCATCTGAAAGCAGGGAGGTACAAGAGTGGCTTTAGCGTGAGGACAGGGTGGCAGCAAGGGAGACATGAGTGCAGCGATTTAGTGATTTGGATTGAAAGTGTCAAAGGCTGCTGTTGTGAGGAACAAGTGGAAGGAGAGAGGACAAAAAGGTGATGACCTTACCATTGCTGTCCAGAACGGGGTCGGCGTCTCCAGTGGCGATGGGACCAATCACCTGGCTTGCCACAATCCTGTGGACTCGCTCTTCAAGATCGCTGAGGGGTTGCAGCTGAGGCCGCCCTCCACCGGTCCATTGCTGCTGTCTCCTATTATGAGACAGCTTGGCCTGCAAGAAAAAGGATGGCGTCTGAGTAAATATGCAGCCATGGTCTTGCCTGAAATGCCTCCCATGGTTGACTAGCCCTTACTGTATGCAGCCATGGTCTTGCCTGAAATGCCTCCTGTCATAAATCGCAACTTCTACAAGAAGTAACTCAGGAAGTACTACTGAACGGCCAGCTGAGGGCGCCGCCCGAGGAGTATAAATACTAGGGCGTGGGCCCAGCTTGGCCAGAGACAGTCTGGAAACAGGAAGCTAGTGGCTACTAACTAGACCTCCATGTTTTGTTACAAGTCGATTAAAGCCTTGCTTTATGTACAACCAAGTGCGTAGTGAGTCTTTATTACGTCACCTCCCATAGTTGAATAGCCCTTACTGTATGCAGCCATGGTCTTGCCTGAAATGCCTGCCATAGTTGAATAGCCCTTACTGTGTGCTGCCATGGTCTTGCCTGATGTGCCTCCCATAGTTGAATAGCCCTTACTGTATGCAAAGTGTGGACTGTGCATGTGTATTTGATGAAAGGGCCATAGGTGTTGGAAGAGTGTTGGGCATTGGGGCTTTTAAGACCCTCTGGCCATAAAGTGAGGTTGAGATGGAGGGATGGAGAGGTTTTGAAAAAAAGGCACTCACCCTGATGACCCGAGTGAGGCCGTTGAACTTTTTCCTACATTGGATATGGGTCCTAGGCACCATGCTGCTTGAGGAGACTCTCTGAGCCACCTCCCTCCACACTCTTCTGTACTCGCGTGGCAAAGACCTCCTGCCACTCTGGGTACAGAATGGATCTTCTGTGCTCCACCGCGCCAACCAGAGCCTCCAAAGCCCGCTCGCAGAAGCACTGTGCTCGCTCCCTGGCCCTCTCCATAGTGTTTGGCTGCTAGATTTAGCCACAGGTCTGCCCAGGCCGAGATTCAAGGCTCCAATGAGCAGGGTGTGGCTGCAGAGCAAGATCGACCCTCCCCTTTAAGAACTGGCTGGCGCCAGTGTGTCTGTGTTCAATCGCTAACTGACAGCACCTGCGCTGCGCCCGCGCTCTGAGGTAGCACCTCGCTCCTCGGCCTTTGCGCCTTAAGAGAGGTGTGTAGCGCCTGATTTAACGCCTTAAGAGAGGTGTGTAGCGCCTGATTTAACGCCTTAAGAGAGGTGTGTAGTGCCTGATTTAGCGCTCCAATCACCTCCAGGGGCGATAAAAGCTAAGTTTGCTGTCGGAGGCGATAATTAGCGCCAGGCGCTAAACTTTGCACACCGCCAATAATGGCGCCCCAAACGGGGCGATACCGAATTTTTCCCCATTTGAGCTATAATTTAAAACATCGGTTAGCAACATTCCCTGCATAGAGTAAACAGTACACAATACCATAGTAATTGCTTACGTTTCAAAATGAACACCCTTGTTGTATGAAGTATATTGGCCCAGAAATTCGGGTCGGGGGCTTCCTGCGGCTGCAAGCCTCCGACCTGCACTTACCTTGCGCGCCGGCCGTTGAGCTGTGGGCCAGCGTGGAATTCCGATCCTGGGCCTGCTCCAGATGCCGGCGCGCAGTGCTTGCGTATCCCAGAGGCGCAGTTAGTTCGATGCGGCCCCTGGGATCACGTGGGCCATGGAGAGCCAATGGTAGCAGGGAATGCTCCATTCATAAGATTAACAGGAAGAGCTGTCAAAACTTATAAATACTACGGGCCCCAAAACATCACTAAATCTTCAAATAAACTTTTTTAAAAATCACATTTTTTAAATAAACTATAAATTACATGAAATAACTATTTTAAACAATAATTTAAATTTTTGAAAAAAATAATTTTATTTTCTAACGGGGCTAAAAATAAACTTACCTTGCTTTAAAGTAAAGTGGAAAAAATGTTTTAATTTTAATTAATTCACCACTTACCTTGTAAAAAGCAAGCCTTACGCCTGCTTTTTAAATGTGTAACTTCTGCAGACTTACCCTCCTGGGAAAACCTGGGAAAAAAAACTAAGTTCGATGCGCACGCGCAGCCTCTCCCGCGCACGCGTTCGAACTCTGAACCCCTTCGTTCAGGGGAACGGAAGTGCCGGTTTCCCGCGCATGCGCAGTGCATGATGGAAACCGGCACTTCCACTGGACCTACGGGTGAGTACCCCGTGCGTACTCACCCGTGGAGACCCGAATTTCTGGGCCATTATCTGCAAAATACTTACACTTCTTTTCCACAGCATTAGTTTGTAAATTGGCACTATTTTCATTAACAGGTATCTGGCCAAATGCTTTTTTATTAAACACACCAGCTTTTCCAGTCTTCACAGGGTTACATTTCTGATAACAACAACAACAACAATGAGTATTTATATAGTGCCTTTAACGTAGTAAAATGTCCCAAGGCATTTCACAAGAGCATTATAAGTCAAAATTTTATACCGAGCCACATAAGGCGATATTAGGGCAAATGATCAAAAGCTTGGTCAAAGAGATAGGTTTTAAGGAGCGTCTTAAAGGAGGAAAGAGAGGTAGAAAGGTGGAGAAGTTTATTGAGGGAATTCCAGAGCTTAGAGCCTTGGCAGCTGAAGGCACAGCCACCAATGGTGGAGCGATTCAAATCAGGAATGCACAAGAGACCAGAGTTGGAGGAGCGCAGATATCTCGGAGGGTTGTGGGGCTGTTGAAAGATTACAGAGATAGGGAGGGGTGAGGCCATGGAGGGATTTGAAAACAAGGATGAGAATTTTAAAATCGAGGTGTTGCTTAACCGAGAGCCAATGTCGGTCAGCAAGCACAGGGATGATGGGCGAACGGGACTTGGTGTGAGTTAGGACATGGGCAGCAGAGTTTTGGATGACCTCAAGTTTACGGAGGGTAGAACATGGGAGACCAGCCAGTAGTGCTTTGGAATAGTCAAGTCTAGAGGTAACAAAGGCATGGGTGAGGGTTTCAGCAGCAGATGAGCTGAGGCAGGGACGGAGTCAGGCGATGTTTCAGAGGTGGAAATAGGCGTTCTTAGTGATGGCGCAGATATGTGGTTGGATGCTCATCTCGGGGTCAAATATGACACCAAGGTTGCAAATAATCTGGTTCAGCTCAGACAGCTGCCAGGGAGAGGGATGGAAACAATGGCTAGGGAATGGAGTTTGTGGCGGGGACCGAAGACATTGGCTTCGGTCTTCCCAATATTTAGCTGAAGGAAATTTCTGTTCATCCAGAACTAGATGTCAGACAAGCAGTCTAACAAGTTAGATACAGTGGAGGGGTTGAGAGACGTGGTGGTGATGTAGAGCTGGGTGTCGTCAGCGTACATGTGGAAACTGACGCTATGTTTTCGGATGATGTCACTGAGGGGCAGCATGTAGATGAGTAATAGGAGGTGGCCAAGGATAGATCCTTGGGGAACACCAGAGGTAATGGTGCGGGAGCGGGAAGAGAAGCCATTGCAGGTGATTCTCTGGCTACGATTAGATAGATAAGAATGGAGCCAGGCGAGTGAAGTGGCAGCGGATGGTCTTAGTGGCAAAGAAGTCCGTGAGCTCCTCGCAGTTGTTGTTGGAGGTGAGGGTGGAGAAGACGGGAGTGGGGTTTAAGAAGACTGTTTGCAGTAGAGAAAAGAAGCTGGGGTTATCTTTGCATTCCACGATGATCCTGGAACATTGAGCAGTTTTGACCGAGGAGAGCAGGACCCAATAACGTTTTATGTGGTCCAGCCAGATCTGGCAGTGAATGCCTAAACTAGTTGTCCACCATATCTGTTCAAGTCTGCATCCTTTGGACTTAAGGGAGCAGAGATGAGGGCTGTACCAGGGGGAATGGCCAGGGTGAGAGAGAGTAATGGTTTTAATGAGGACTAGGGCATCAAAGGTGGAGGTGAGGGTGTGGTTGAGCAGATCGGTAGCTGCAGACATGTCATGGTGAATGGAGGGCCAAAGACTAGAGAGTTGGGATTATGAAAGTGCAGTTGTAAGTGAATTGGGAGAGAAATTTTTCCAGGGGTGGACATAGCAGGAAGTAGGGTTGGGATGTGGGAGGGGGAGGGGATGTAGGTGGAGAGCGATACAAGGAAGTGATCAGAGATAAAAAATCAAATATTGGGTAAACTACAACATATAAAACATTTAACTAAGCATATGGGAAAATTGTTTGGGATGGATACATCTGCCTCAGTGTCATCCATGTCTGAGCTGAATATCTGCATCTCAGAGATGAGCACTTCCCTATCTGGCATCCATAGTGCATTGGACCAATGGTTGGCTGCAGTGGAAGCCTCATATATCCAAGGACTGAACATAGGGGTATTGTTCCAGAGTGCTCTGACTTTGACTGCGTCTGGCCTGCATGTAGGCCTTGACAATCTTAGAGAACGCACAAAGTTAACCATAAATTGTTATAGATCATAGAAATTTATGGCACAGAAGGAGACTATTCGACCCATTGTGTCCATGCCAGCCAAAAAAGAGCTATCCAGCCTAATCCCACTTTCCAGCTCTTGGTCCGTAGCCCTGTAGGTTACAGCACTTCAAGTGCATATCCAAGTACTTTTTAAATGTGATGAGGGTTTCTGCCTCTACCACCCTTTCAGGCAGTGAGTTCCAGACCCCCACCACCCTCTGGGTGAAAAAAGTTCTTCTCAACTCCCCACTAATCCTTCTACCAATTACTCTAAATCTATGCCCCCTGGTTATTGACCTCTCTGCTAGGTAAAATAGGTCCTTCCTATCCACTCTATCTAGGCCCCTCATAATTTTATACGCCTCCATCAAGTCTCCCCTCAGCCTCCTCTGTTGCAAAGAAAATAACCTCAGCCTATCCAATCTTTCCTCATAGCTAGAATTCTCCAGTCCTGGCAACATCCTCGTAAATCTCCTCTGTACCCTCTCCAGTGTAATCACATCTTTCCTGTAATGTGGTGACCAGAACTGTACACAGTACTCTAACTGTGGCCTAACTAGTGTTTTATACATTTCAAGCATAACCTCCCTGCTCTTATATTCTATGCCTTGGCTAATAAAGATAACTTGTTCAACTGTAGACCTTCAGATTGTTCATAGGGAATAATAGAGGGATCAGTGGCACTCATTGATTGTGGTCTATCAGGACCAGGTATGTCTTGAACAGTCACTGCAGAGAACTGCTTGTCTTCCAGTAAAGCAACAGAAGAAATGTGCATCACGTGTTCTGTCCTCAAACAAATCAGTGGCCTTGGGGACATTCCCACCTAAGTGACCTAAATAGAGCACTTGAGAGGCTGTATATCGGAACTCATGCCAACATCCTGTCCTGGAAATGATGCAACCCTGGCCACATTTCTTCTGTTGCCCAACTGACTGCAGCTTTCCTGGGTAATTCCCATAATGCAATGCACATTACATTATCGTATTAACTGGTGTTAAACTCGCACATTACATTACCGTATTTACTGGTGTCAAACTCGCAATCAATACATGACACCACCGACGGTTGAGCGATTATAATCAGGGATGCTTAAGAGGGCAGAATTAGAGGAGCACAGATATCTCGGGGAGTTGTGGGGCTGGAGGAGATTACAGAGATAGGGAGGGGCGAGGCCATGGAGGGATTTGAAAACAAGGATGAGAATTTTGAAATCAAGGCGTTGCTTAACCGGGAGCCAATGCAGGCCAGCGAGCACAGAGGGTGATGGGTGAACGAGACTTGGTGCGAGTTAGGACAATAAATAGGTGATTACCGAATCCCTTCTTCAACTTTATCTTTTAGGCCCCCTTTACCAAACTATGAACAATGGGCACCGGCGCCTAACAGCCCCTGCGTCCAGTGTTTGAACTGGGTAAGTGGCAGGAAACACACCAGAGGTCATGTTTCCCTCATTCTGATCCGCATGTTCCCACCTACATGCCACAGTGGTTGCTCTCTGGAAAAGCCAGGAAGTGGGGAATATGGCAGAGAGTGTCCTGGAGCATTATTTCTGATACATCTGCCCAGCCCCCACCTCCGTATCTCCCGGGAAAACTGAAAGCAAAAATAAAAACTGCAGATGCTGGAAATCTGAAACAAGAAGACTCAGCAGCGCAGTCACCATCTGTGGACAAGCATTTATTGCCCATCCCTAATTGCCCTCGAGAAGGGTGGTGGTGAGCCGTCTTCTTGGACCGCTGCAGTCCGCGTGGTGAAGGTACTCCCACCGTGCTGTTAGGGAGGGAGTTCCAGGATTTTGACCTGGCGATGATGAAGGAACGCCGATATATTTTCAAGTCAGGATGGTGTGTGACTGGGAGGGGAACTTGGGAGGTGGCGGTGTTCCCATGTGCCTGCTGCCCTCGTCCTTCTGGGTGGTGGAGGTCCCTGGGAAACTGGTGGGACAGGGCCTGGAAGCCTAAGCTTGTGTGTCACTGAATAATATAAATATATGTATGTGTGTGTGTCTGTGTGTGTCTACTTTTTATACATGAGCCACTGTGCTTGTATGTTGTCGCGAGATTTGTTTAGGCAGCAGCATGCGGTGGGACCCACGCTATATATAGGAAGGATTGGAGCGCATTTGCTTCTTCGTATCCTGTAAAGTTTCGGCAGCAGCCTTCCCGCCAATATTAACATTTAAAGGTATATTCGAGTTTGGTCCAGCCAGATCCACACAACCAAACATTTTACAACGTATTCGCATCCATCAAAAAGTGACTGGGAGAAAGTGCGGAGGGAGGGGTGGGTGTTTCCCAGCCTTAAAAAATAAAAGGTAAAAGTCTTTTTCTTTAAATAACCTTCAAAACTTGTTTTGAGCGCTCTTTCAGAGTATGTTCGGTTTGACCTGTATAAACGGTGTCTTTATTATTTCATAACAGTCCTTATTTTAGACGGAATCTTCTGTTTCTAAAACCAGATCTGAGTGAGGATCAGGTCACGGTGTAATGATAGATTGGGTAAGTTTTAATTATTGCTTACACTTTGAAACGAACTCTGATTTGGAGAGAAAATTGTAGCATTTTAGAAAATATGTAGCTAAAACTTAGTTTTTTTAACCATACCTTATTTTAATGTGTATTTTCATGAATGTATTTAGATAACAGGCAGTAAATGTATACATATCTTGGTCTAGAATTCAATTTTAAAACACAAGAGGAAATATTTGGTGTAAAAGGCGGGCTTTTCTTAAATACTGAGAAACGGCAATGTGTTTCCTGCGTTTGGGGCCATTTGGGGTTCAAGAAACCGCGTTTTCACTATCTTCTCATTAAAGTATAACAGTACTTATAGACACATTTGGAAATATAAATATAACAATATATATGGCAACTTAGGTGTTGGACATCACGGCTCTCGGGCAGAGGGATGTTCAGTGGGAACTCCGGAATGGGTGAAACCTCAATTCTCAGTGACCGTCACCAGTGGAAATAACGTGTTTCTCTTTTCTCCATTGCGTATTTTGTTTATTCGGCAGTTCCAATTTCTCATAGTGTTTTTTTTTAACTTTAAGCTCTCTTGAGGACTATCATTTATAAGCAGAGCGACAGCTTAAACTCATCCATCATCTTCAACTTTTACAAATGGGAATGAAGAATTAAGTTGGTGGCTGAAACAACGCAGCAAAGTCTGTACATTCAGATCTTTTACTCTTGTGATAGATAGATTGATCTGGCCAAAACTAATGTCCTCATTCCATAGCCTTTGTATCTTCCTCTGCTTCAAATGTTTATATTCTCTCCCCTTAAGAGATGCAATGATCTCTGTTTCACTGCTCCCTGCTCCGAAGAGATTCACTACAAGGGTACCAGGAATAAGTGACTGCAGTTGTGTGGAGAAGCTGGAGTATGAGGAAAGAGGCTGAGATAAATTTGTTTGTGCAGTATTGTTAAGAGCACGGCACAGGGAGCAGTGAGACAGACCATTGCCTCTTTTAAGGGGAGAGAGGATAAACATTTGAAGCAGAGGATATTGAAAGAGAGCAAAATGGATTTTGATTGCTGTGACAAAGAGCCAGCATAGACATGATTTGTTGAATGGCCTTCTTCCATGTTGTAAACTTCTGGGGGGGGAAATTCAGTTGTTTGCGCCTCCCGTTAGCGCCTTAAGAGGGCGCCAATTGGGGCGCAAAGCAACTAGCGCCCGGGTGCGGCGATGTTTGCGCCGCTCGCGAAATTAACTGGACATTTTGTGGCGGCGCTAAACACTACCGCCACGATCTCCTGTGCCGGCAGATCGTGACGTCAGTCGAACGCACAGCGCCCCGGACCGGATATTGAGTGGCGCTCCCTCCCTTACCGCCTGCTGCTAGCAACGACAGGTTCAGGGGAGAAAGGGACTAGGGGAGCCCTATTTAAAGGCGACCGCTTCCTGCCTTTTTTTGTCAGTGACATTTTTGCACCACGCATTCTGAGAGAGAGAGACTTCTGGAGAGATTCAACGCTGTGTGAAGGAGTTTTGAATACTGAGCAGCACTTTGCAGGGCCATTTTGATTTGCCCTTGCTTCGCCAGCGCTCTGAGGTAGCGCCTTGCTCCTCGGACTTTGCGCCTTAAGACAGGTGTGAAGCGCCTGATTTAGTGCTCCAATCACCTCCAGGGGCAATAAAAGCCAAGTTTGCTGTTGGAGGCAATAATTAGCGCCAGGCGCTAAACTTTGCGCACGGCCGATAATGGCGCCCCAAACGGGGCGATACCGAATTTTCCCCCCCTAAGGTTTTATGCTTAACAGTGGAGCAACTCTCCATGTTATTTCCTGCTGTAGACTTTCTCCTCAAAATTTAACTCTTCACTGCCCACACAGAAAAAAATGACTCACACAGTAAGCATTAGTTTCAATGAAATCTTCCATACTCCTCTACACAAAACAGTTCTCCACAATTGACTTAATAAAATAAACTTAGTCATACCATAATCGAAGACATTTTTGTCTCACCAATATGTACAAAAGTCTTGCATCTAGCTTGCTTCCAGCACACTTCAATGTGTCAGGTACTGTTACAGGTGCAAACTTTAGTATAGAAAAAACAAGCCAATAATTTTCTGCTTGTTTTTCTGGCCTTGATAACCTATGCATTCCCCAAGGGCAAAAGCTGGGGATTTCCAAGCAACTGCCATTCAGCAGAAACTTCCTTCCAACTCGTAAGGCTGCGCAATTCGATTACCCCAGGAAATGGGCACGGGGATCGCGATGAGCGATTAACCCACGCCCGGTGTGTCCGATGCAGGCAGTATGCCAACTTTATGCTGCCTTCTCATTTGAATAATTGTAGCATGCAGCCAGTGCTAACCGTGTTGTTTATTGGTTGCACACATCAGCAGGGGGTCCAAAACCGTGAGAGGTTAGCACCACTTAAAGCTAGCCTGCACTTCTTAAAGCCAGCCTGCACCTCTTAAAGGGGAGGTGTATTGTGGCTGGAGCAGGTGTTGGGAATTATGGTTGAAGAGATTTTGACCTGGGATAGAGTGAATAATGGCACAACATGGCAGAGAGCAGGCTCCAAGATCTTCCAATGCTGCATTGGAGGCCTAGGTGGAAAGGAGGGGAGATGTGCTCTATCCACAGGGGGCCAGGAGACCAGGCAAACTCTCAGGAGGCAATGGGAGCAGATAGCAATGGCGGACAATGTCAGGAGTCAATTCCTGAGGACCTGAATGCAGTTCCGCAAAAAGTTCAATGACCTCGCACAAGTGGTCAAGGTCAGTGAATGTATCTTCAAATGCCATATCCCACAGACTGCACCACTAGCTGCAGCAACTGCTCAATGCACCACACCCCGATCACTCACCTACCAACAATCTCTATCAATCAGGACTCATACCTAACATTCATAGCATCACCTCACCCTGACACACTTGGCACTGCTGCAAGCTTCACACTCACAGCTCACACACACTTCCAGCCATTCAATCATGACAGCTACATCATCCAAACAGATAGCACCACACTCACTGACACACTTCCCTCTCTCTTGCTGAACAAGTTGGTGCACAATCGGAGGCAGCAGGACCTAACCAGTGGGGGACAGGTGAGGCTGCATGTCCTTACCCCCATGGAGGAGACAGTCCTCGCCAACATTGAAGCAGCCATTGCTGAGGCCTTGGCCAGCAGCGGGGCTGAAATCATAAAAGATGACGGTATCCTCATATCTAATCCTCCTCGCGAAGCTGCGTGCTCTCTCCGTCTGGCAAGAGAGAATGAGATGTAGTTAGCTCTCTTGGAATAGAGAGCCTCAGTGACCTCCCTTACACAACTGCGAGATGTTGCAAATATCTCCAGCTCCAGCCTGGAAGAAGCCCGACACATAAAAGTTCTTGGCTACAGTCACCTTCACTGGCAATGTGGTCTTCACCCTGCTCTGAGGTTACAGTGTGGCTGCAGCAGGTGACAAATTTCAGTGAGGACATCTTTAGTGAAGCACAGCCGTCTGACACACTGCTCCTCGCTGAGGTTCAGGTAGGAGAATTGCTCCCTGAACACCCTGGATGGATATGACCTCCTGCTGAGAGCCCTTCTGCCCCCTCCTACTCCTCCATCTTCTTGCAGCTTGCCTTGCCCTGTGTTGCCTCTGCTCATTTTCCCAGCCATTCTGTATTCTGAGGGGAATGCCTACTATGGCACCCATGTCTGGGAGCAAGCGGTTTGTGCAGAAGCCTTGAACTCAGGAGAGTCCTTCAGCACCTGCCACACCACACCCTGTAGACTTTAGCAACTTTAAAGAACTCCAGAAAGTACCAAATACTTGTACAATTGCAGAAACAGCCAGCAGAAATAAATCAGCAACTAACCTGCAAGTAGTTGATGATCCCTTTAAATAGCACTGGTGGGGGGGTTCCTTCTACTACTAATAGCGTGTTCAGTATGCGAGCTTAAGAGAGGGCGTTAGCAGCAGTGTTGAGCTCCAAAATGGCAGTGCTGGCGTGATTAATGTCATGGTCTGCCTACTCTGCATACATTTCTGGCAGACGCTCACTGCGCACAAGCTAATGCCCTCAGCAATATGGCGTCCGGCACGACTCGCACCAGAAGCGCGTGCACATGTGGTGGGCGCCATTTGGAACCAAAACCGCGCCCATAACAGCGAAAAAGCGGGTGCTACCGATCCCATTTTTGCACCCTAAGTGACCTGACTCACAGGGAGTCCCTAAGTAGTGATTTTAAAGGGGCAGGCTCCTTCTTAGCAGTTAAACATCTCAAATAAGCTTCAGACTCAAGACTACTTGTGAACTGTTCCACTGGAGACCAGTTACTATATTGTATAAACCCCATCCAACTCAATCATGAGACTTGTGTTGTTTCCTACATTACAATAGAGTACTTCAAAAGCAAAATACTGCGGATACTGGAAATCTGAAACAAAAACAGAAAATGCTGGAAATACTCAGCAGGTCAGGCAGCATCTGGGGAGAGAGAAACAGAGTTAACAGCCGCGATTTTGCCGGCGCTCACAGGGCGGGTTTGGAGGCGGGTCAGAGGTTAAATTCAATTTGATTGACGGCGGGTCCTGATTCCGCAGTCAACCCGCCTCCAAACAGCTTTCCCAAGTGTTGGGTCCCCGATTTGTGAATGGACCCGACACCTAGCGGCGGGAAGTGGATTAAAGGCAATTACCTGCCTATTACCAGGTACTTGTCAGCAGTTTTAGGTTCCCCGACATCTGGACACTGCGCCAGGTAAGTGTGGTGTGCTGTGAGCCTGGTGTAATGTTTGTGGAATAATGACAGCTGCAGAAGTGGTGGGAAGGATCCAATGTTGCACACTTGTCTTCCTTTCTCCACAGATGCTGTCTAACTTGCTGAGTGTTTCCAGCTATTTTGTTTTATTTCAGATATCCAGCATTTGCAGTAGTTTACTTTTAGTTCAGTACTCAGGGTGAGTTGTCTAGGGATTACCATGATCTTGCTGCAAATGTGACCGTGTTTCACCCATTGGTCTGATATAACAACTAGCACCTTTAAATGTAATAAAAATCCCCAAAGCACTTCGCAGAAGTGAAAAATAACTCAACACTGAGCAATGTGATACAACAAATTTACTGATGATATATCACAGGCAGGATGGGCTGAATGGCCTCCTTCTGTGCTGTATGAATCTATGATATATCACCCACCTGACATAAGCGGGGAGCATTTTAACTGTTCCCATTGGCAGAAGGGTCAAGAACCAGAGGACACAGATTTAAGGTGATTGGCAGAAGAACCAAAGACGACATGAGGAAAAACTTTTTTACGCAGCGAGTGGTTAGGATCTAGAATGCAATGCCTGAAAGGGTGGTGGAGGCAGACTCAATCACAGTTTTCAAAGTGGAGTTGGATAAGTAGGGCTACGGGGAAAGGGCGGGGGAGTGGAACTAGGTTCACTCGGTTGATTCCGGAGATGAGGGGGTTGACTTATGAGGAAAGGTTGAGCAGGTTGGGCCTCTACTCATTGGAATTCAGAAGAATGAGAGGCGATCTTATCGAAACATATAAGATTGTGAGGGGGCTTGATCGGGTGGATGCGGGGAGGATGTTTCCACTGATGGGTGAGACTAGAACTAGGGGGCATAATCTTAGAATAAGGGGCTGCCCTTTCAAAACTGAGATGAGGAGAAACTTCTTCACTCAGAGGGTAGTAAATCTATGGAATTTGCTACCTCAGAGAGCTGTGGAAGCTGCGACATTAAATAAATTTAAAACGGAGATAGACAGTTTCCTAGCTGATAAGGGAATTTGGGGTTACGGGGAGAGGGCAGGGAAGTGGACGTGAGTCTAGGTTCGGATCAGCCATGATCCTATTGAATGGCGGAGCAGGCCCGAGGGGCCGTATGGCCTACTCCTGCTCCTACTTCTTATGTTCTTATGTAACTCAGAATTTTTATTTAATGCTTTAAATTGGATAAAACGCTAAACAAAATGAAATCTTTTTGCTTCTTATTTTTCTTCTGCTGTCGACACCTCAGTTATTTATATATTTTCTACCCGCTTGTTATTGATGTGATTGTCACTCTACATCCTGGATATTGTAGCTCTACAATATGGCCTACTCCTGCTTCTAAGAAGAACATCTAGAAATCAAAAATATAGTAATGAATAGTCAGCATGGATTTCAAAAGGTAAAGTTTTGCTTGACCAAACTCATTGGGCTGGATTTTCATTCAGGAGTCGGGTTGGAGGCGGGACTACAACTTTCGGGGTTGTACTCCCGCCTCCATAGAAATGCGGCCAATCCACGCGATTTTAAATTGACCTTGTTGAGCCCGCCCAGCAGGCTCAGCAGGCCAATTTAAGGGCCACCCGGCAACAGGTGACGTCACAGACTGAAATTTCATCTGTCAAGGACTCCCCGAACCTAAAGGAAGGAAGGCTGAAAAGGTAATTTACACTTTAATCACTTTAGACACACCAAACACACTTACCGTTGCACTCATGCACACATCACTCACCTGAACACCGACACCTCAACCCCTTCAACCCGACGGCCCGACTCCTCCAACTTGGTGTGGTTTGGAGCCGTTGGGAATCCCACAATTCAAGCTTAAAAATAGGGATTAGGCTAAAAACTGCCTGTTAACTACCTGTTAACAAGCAGTTAATTGGCACTAATCCCTTCCTGCCTCGGGTAGGCGGGTCCCAGTGTGGGGTGGGTACCTGCCTCCTTTGAAACTGGCATGGAGGCGGGATGGTGTCGGGACCCTCGAATTCGGGATTTTAACCCCCCGCACGCCTCCAATCCCGACTCCACGGCACAATGAAAATCGAGCCCATTGAATTTTTTGAAGAGGTAACAGAGAGAATAGACAATGGTAATGCAGTAGATGTCATTTATCTGGATTTTCAAAAGGCCTTCGATAAGGTACCCCATAATAGACTGATGAACAAGGTCAGAGAATGCGGAGTCAGGGGACAAGTGGCAGAATGGATAGCTAGCTGGCTTCAGGACAGAAAGCAGAGAGTAGGGGTAAAAGGTAGCTATTCACAGTGGCAGAAGGTGTTCCACAAGGATCAGTGCTGGGACTGCTGTTGTTCACAATTTATATTAAGGATTTAGACTTTGGAATCAAAAACACAATTTCTAAATTTGCGGATGACACCAAATTGGGGATAGTCAATACTGAGGAGGACTGCAACAAATTACAGGAAGATATTAATAAACTTGCAGAATGGGCATTTAATTGGAAAATGAAGTTCAACACAGATAAATGTGAGCTATTACATTTTGGTAGGAAGAATAGGGAGGTCACTTATCACTTGGCGGGCACGAGTCTAGGTGGGGTAGTGGAACAAAGGGATCTCAGAGTACCAATACACAAATCACTAAAAGTTGCGCCACAGGTTAGCAAGGCCATAAAAAAAGCAAACCAAGCACTAGGGTTTATTTCTAGAGGGATTGAATTGAAAAGTAGGGAAGTTATGCTAAACCTGTATCAACATTGGTTAGACCACACTTGGAGTACTGCATACAGTTCTGGTCACCATATTATAAAAAGGATATAGAGGCACTGGAGAGGGTGCAGAGAAGATTTACAAGGATGATACCAGAAATGCGAGGGTATACATATCAGGAAAGGATGAACAGGCTGGGTCTCTTTTCTTTTGAAAAAAGAAGGCTGAGCCATCAGTTGTGTGTTTTTCATAAAATTTCTGATGGCAACTTCTGCAGTTGTGGCGTGTGTCATTTCGCGAATGGGGCTGGAGGTCCTCTAATTCCAAGAGGGGAAGGAAAAAAAAAGGCCCCCCATGCTTCTGGTAGGTGCCTCAGTTGAGGAAGCGCTGAGTGAGGGTGGCGAGAGGGGTCTAATAGGAGGTCACACTGGAGATGGGTGTCAGGCTCCAAACTTCCACAGCTGTGGTTATGCCTTCTAAAAGTTCCCCCAGACCTGAGACAACAAAGTCCTGCCACCTGCAAATGATGACTGATCAAATATCCTCTTTAATGTTGGACCTGCAGCTGATAGTCAGCAAGCCAATAGTGTTCACGCCAGGTTTCACAGGCGTCATCCCACCAGGCGCGTTTTATGTGGGAAAAGGGTTAAACAGGCAAGGGCCTGTTAAAATGGGATTATAAAGGCCAATCAGTGCTGTTTAGGGGCCCTAAAGACCAGTCCCGCCTGTTGCAGGCGGGATTGATTCGGGTCAATCAGACACACCTAGGTTAACATGGCGTGGAGGCGGGAACCAGGTGGGGGGCTCGCAACCCCTAGGTTTCGCGATTTTTTTTTTTTTAACCCCCCTGCACACCTAAAAGCCTGCCTCACGGCCCAATGAAAATTGAGGCCGTAATGTTTTTGTTGTTTATTTGATGTGTAGATGTATTTTTTGGGGGTATTCCCATTCATGCTTATGGGGTTTCCGTACTTAAGAATGAATGGGGTTCCCCCTTCTTTCATTGGTTGGGCCGGCCAGGTTTCACAGGCGTCATCCCCACCAGGCGCGTTTTATGTGGGAAAAGGGTTAAACAGGCAAGGGCCTGTTAAAATGGGATTATAAAGGCCAATCAGTGCTGTTTAAGGGCCCTAAAGACCAGTCCCGCGAACCGCCTGTGCCCCTGTGATACATGGGCCTTTCCCCGCGGGTACCCGGAGAGCCCAGGACCGCCAGTCTCCGTACCACCAGGTACGCGGGTGTTTTTCATTTGTGGATCGGAGGCATTTCGCCGCGGGAAGCCTCCGATCGCAAATTCAGGGCCAGTGTGAAAGTTAGCAGTTTAAAAAAAATGAAACTGCGACTGCAGGACCAGAAGATACAAATACAAAATAGGCAACCCTGAGGAAAGGTTAGAGATTAGTGATAATTTCAGTAGGAGAAATGTGAGGTGGCAGATATAATTAGCCAAATTACACTAAGATACAATCCTTGGCTAAACGGAGGGAGGTGCTGTTAAAGCTTTTCCAATGGCACGGTCTTTCTTGAAATGCAAACAGACTCTGAGCTGTAAAATGGAGCAAACTGGAAAAAACTTTCAAAGTGTAAAACTTTCATAAAATTCCTAGCAAGTTAAAATAAAACCAGAATGATTCCATACTTAATTTTTTTTTTAGAAAACAATCTCAGAAATTACTCCAAAAATGCAATGTTGTAGAAAATGAAACAAAGAAAAATGTGGTAGAGAGAAAACGGGGAATTACAGACCGGTAAGCCTGACATCGGTAGTGGGGAAAATGCTAGAGTCCATTATAAAAGATGTAATAGCAGAGCACTTGGAAAACAGTGACCGGATCGGACAAAGTCAACATGGATTTACAAAAGGTAAATCATGCTTGATTAATCTACTGGAATTTTTTGAGGGTGTAACTCGTAAAATAGATAAGGGAGAACCAGTGGATGTGGTGTATTTGGACTTTCAAAAGGCTTTCGATAAGGTCCCGCATAAGAGATTAGCGTGTAAAGTTAAGGCACATGGGATTGGGGGCAAGGTATTGACTTGGATAGAGAACTGGTTGGCAGACAGAAAGCAAAGAGTTGGAATAAACGGCTCTTTTTCCGAGTGGCAGGCAGTGACTAGTGGGGTACCGCAGGGATCGGTCCTTGGACCCCAGCTATTCACAATATATATTAATGATCTGGACGTGGGAACTAGATGTAATATCTCCAAGTTTGCAGACGACACAAAGCTGGGTGGGCGTGTGTGCTGTGAGGAGGATGCCGAGAAACTTCAGTATGATTTGGACAGGTTGGGTGATTGGGCAGAAGCATGGCAGATGCAATATAACATGGATAAATGCGAGGTTATCTACTTTGGTGTCAAAAACAAGAAGGCTGATTATTATCTGAATGGCAATAGATTGGGAGAAGGTGAAGTGCAACGAGACCTGGGCGTCCTTGTGCACCAGTCGCTGAAGGTAAGCATGCAGGAGCAGCAGGCAGTTAAGAAGGCAAATGGTATGTTGGCCTTCGTAGCGAGAGGGTTTGAGTACAGGAACAAGGATGTCTTGCTGCAGTTGTACAGGGCCTTGGTGAGACCACATCTTGAGTATTGTGTGCAGTTTTGGTCGCCTTATCTGAGGAAGGATGTTCTTGCCATGGAAGGAGTGCAGCGAAGATTCACCAGGCAGGAATGACGTATGAGGAGAGATTGGGTCGATTAGGCTTATATTCGCTAGAGTTTAGAAGAATGAGAGGGGATCTCATTGAAACTTATAAAATTCAACAGGACGAGACAGACTAGATGCAGGAAGGCTGTTCCCGATGGCGGGGGAGTCCAGAACCAGGGGTCACAGTCTAAGGATAAGGGGTAAACCATTTAGGACAGAGATGAGGAGGAATTTCTTCACCCAGAGAGTGGTGAACCTGTGGAATTCTCTACCACAGAAGACAGTTGAGGCCAATTCATTAAATATATTCAAGAAGGAGTTAGATATATTTCTTAACGCTAAGGGGATCAAGGGATATGGGGAGAAAGCAGGGACAGGGTACTGAATTTGGATGATCAGCCATGATCGCATTGAATGGCGGAGCAGGCTCGAGGGGCCGAATGGCCTACTCCTGCTCCTATCTTCTATGTTTCTATGTTTCTCAGAGGCTGGAGGCTCCTCTGAGGAGTCGTCTTCCTCTTCCTCCTGGACAGTGCAGGGGAGGGGGTTTCCTGATGGACCTGTGGGAGAGTAAAGAGATGAGTTAGACATGTCATGAGGAATGGGTACAGATACCATTATGCACATGATGACCATTCAGTGGCTGCTGACATCAGTGCCCAAATGAGTGACTGCTGTATGCCATGTAGCTGTAGGATATGTAATTCTGTCACCAGGTTGCTGAGATGTCCCCCTCCTGCCATCTCCCACTTCCAGCTGCTTGGCAACTCCAGATATTTGTAAAGCAGCCTCCTCTGCTGTTGTAAGGTTTGCAAATGATGGAAGGCCACCATCGGTTCTCCCCCTCTCTCTCTTATTTTGGGCTCTCTTTTCCTGCAAGGAGGGAAAGAAGAGAAGGTTGATTGAGAGTGATGGAATGAGTATAAGGAATGGATGGGTTAGATCTTTAGAGGGAGATTATGATGGAGTCGGGTGCCAAAGCCAAGTGGCCTCCTTGTGTGTTGCTAGATGGTATGATTGCACTAGGACGAGGGTGAGTGTGAGAGGTGGCTAGTGAGATGGGAATGTGATAATGTAGATAGAGAGGGATGGGTGGACGTGCAAGGTATGTTGGTGTGAGTAAGGATGTGCAGGGGTAGGGTTGGGAAGGCAGAGTGATGGAGATGTGATAAAGGCACAGCAGGATGCAGTTGAGTGTGGCTTTGTACTTCCGTTTCCTGATCTAATCAGATCATTGAAACGTTTGCGGCACTGCACCCAGGTCCTCCTGAACAGATCCCTGCTAGTGATCGCCTCTGCAATCTGCAACCAGGCTGTTTTGATCTCTGGAGAGGTCTCTTCTGCCCATTGGAAGGGAAGAGGACCTCCCTGCGTGCTCTCACTCCCTCCATAAGCATATGGAGGGAGTCACCGGAGAACCTGGGTGCAGCCCTCTGCCTCTGTGCACTCATTGTCAGTGTTTGCAGCACTCCAGTGCTGTAGTGCACTGACAGCACTATGTTACATTGACATTCAAATTCAATGTGGCCATGGCCCCTTTAAAGATCCCATCTGAAAATACGTCATCGATGATGTCACCAGACCCGCACCATTTAATTGGGTCGGGTAACGCTCAG
This sequence comes from Somniosus microcephalus, assembly GCF_052327205.1. Lineage (NCBI taxonomy): Eukaryota > Metazoa > Chordata > Chondrichthyes > Squaliformes > Somniosidae > Somniosus > Somniosus microcephalus. Next base: position 85,286,893 of record NC_141002.1, on the reverse strand, counting down.
GGCAGGCTTAATACGCCCTATTAAGCTAAAGTCGTTTTCAGCAGCGGGATGGTGCCAGCAGCGGGGTCACGACCCACCAAGGACACCGCCCACACCGGACCCGCCCAGGTAGGCAAAACTCCGGCCACTGTTTGTATGTTTATTGGTGGTAACAATTCTGACCAGTAAATCCACTGATGAATCTTTTTTTAAATATTGTTTGTTTTGGTAAGCAGAATTGCAATATGCAATGGACCGAAATAAGTGTTGTTATTACAGATATATATGAATCTCTAATGGGAATATCTGATGCACAGTAATGCTTCAATTCAGATATATAAGATTAAATAGAGGGCTGCATGAAATCAGTTGATACTTGAGTGCGGGGATAGAATGGAACCTTTGTACCATGGCAACACTTTCCTTTGGCTGTGGATGTGATGGTTGCCATGCCAATGTTTCATAGTCTAAAGTGAAGTGTGATATCTTCCACACTCCCCATGCTATACATACATTCATAGCTGAGGAATTGTGTGTAGCTGCAATATTCATTGATGTTTTACAGCTTGGAGGCCAGAATTTTCTGTATACAATCAATGAAACATGGTAGTGGTTGTGATATACGAAGGCTGGAAATAGAAATTCTGAACAGTGTTAATAGCCTGATATTTGTAGAAGAACTGCCTATTTGTATCCATATTTGAATCTTAACAAGTGTAGAGAACTGTCCCATGTTTCTCCAAATTTAAAACTTGACAAAATGTAAACAAAAAAGTAACTGCTTGAACATAAATGTCCCAGTGTAAATGTAGATTGTATTTGAGTGATTCTACAAATAGGTTGTTCAAGCCCATTGGTATATGTACTATGTATAAGAGAACTTGTATTTATATATAATGCTTTATTACATCTCAAAAAAGTCCAAAAGCTCTGCACATGGTCCCAATTTTAACTCCAGGTTGATTCCCTGCTCAGGCCTGAGTTAAAATTACATTTGGGTCTCAATTATGTCATCAGGCCGCAACTTGCATATGTAAAGAAGGACCCTGTTGGCTCCAGGTGCGTGTCCTTGCTGCCTGCTCAGGAGAGCAGGTTAAAATTGCAGATGTTGCGATCATGGCGGCTTTCAGACTGGTAAGAGCCAGGGAGATTTTAACTGCCCCAACCGCCAGATTTCTGCTGAGCGAGTAGGGTTAAAATCGCCCCTCATGGAGACCAGAACTGCACACAGTACGCCAAGTGTGGTCTAACCATGGTTCTATATTAATCTAACATGGCCTCCCTGCTTTTATGTTTAATTCCTCTCGAAATGAACTGTAATACAGTCCCCACCACGTTAATCACGGACAGCCGCCTATATCTGACAAATGGCGCTAATCTTTGCCATAGCCGTCAATTACAAAGGCACCACTTAAAACATGTTAAGCAGAGTGACTATTTTGTGCAGTTCAATACAGGTACTTAACAATTTAAAAGCTCTGCTGATTTCAGGCAAAGTCAGGTCTAAATGGCAGCTTCACTTAGAGTTTAGCACTGTTAACAGCAGTGGCAGTTATTGCTACAACCTATTATGTTTTACTGTCCACGCGTATAGTGGGCAAATTGTGTTAGCGTGAACAAGCCCCACTATGCGGTGGGGACTATACTTTGATTATACTCTTTATGGCCAGAGCAAGTTGTGTTGCTACTTTTAGTGGTCTTATGAATCTGTATTCTGAGATCACTTTGCTCCTCTACCCCATTTAGTTTCTTAACTTCCAAGTAATAACTGGTCTCCTTATTCCTCCTGCAAAATGAACCACCTCACACTTCGCTATGTTGAATTTCAGTTGCCATTTATCCATCCACTCTGCAAGCCAGTTTATGTCTGCCTGTACTTTGGTGCAGTCCTCCACATTATCAGCTACCCCAGGCCCTCCAGTTTATTATCGATTGCAAATTGTAACACCATACCTCTGATTTCTGATTCTAAATCATTTATACATATGGTGAACAAAAGTGGTCCCACCACAGATTTCTGAGGGACACCACTTCCCACTTTCTACCAGTCCGAGAAACTAACCCTTAACTTCTACCCTCTGTTTTCTGTTTTCTAGCCATCGGTCAATCCATTCTACTACCTGGCCTCTGAGTCCGCACGCCTCTGACCTTTGTCATGAGTTTCTTATGTGACACCTTATCAAAGGCCTTCTGAAATACCATTTATACCATACCCACTGCATCACCCTTGTCTGCTCTTTCTTTTATTTCTTCAAAGTAAGGTTGATTAAATATGTCTTTTCCTTTTAGAAATCCATGCTAACTATCTTTTATGTTCCCCATCTAGAGATGTTTTGTTATCTGATCTTTTAGTAGATTCTAGTATCTTTCCTACCAATGACATGAAGTTAATTGGTCTATAGTTTCCTTATGTAAGAAGTCACACAGCACCAGGTTATAGTCCAACAGTTTTATTTGAAATCACAAGCTTTCGGAGCGCTGTTCCTTCATCAGGTGAAGTGGAGAGATGCATAAAGACACAGCATATATAGTCAGAGAATAATGCCAGATGATTACAGGTAATCTTTCTAACTGCCATTTATCACACCTCGGCAGAGAGATAATCACAGCAATCAAAAGTGTGAATGGTGTCCAAACAGGTTAGTCAGGAAAACATTACATCAAAGAACAATGAGGTGGGGTCACAAGGGGTCAAATGTTGCAGATGCTGGGGTCTGTATGAAAAACAAACAACAGACAAAACATTTTTTTTGCTGGAAATCACAGCAGGTCCGGCCGCATCTGTGTAGAGAGAACAAGCCAACGACGACTCGAGTCTGGATGACCCTACATCAGGTGGGGTTACATGTAGCGTGACATGAACCCAAGATCCCGGTTGAGGCTGTTCTCATGAGTACGGAACTTGGCTATCAGTTTCTGCTCTACGATTTTGCGTTGTCGTGTGTCTCGAAGGCCGCCTTGGAGAATGCTTACCCGAAGATCGGAGGCTGAATGTCCTTGGCTGCTGAAGTGTTCCCCAACTGGGAGGGAACACTCCTGCCTGGCGATTGTTGCGCGGTATCCGTTCATCCGTTGTCGCAGTGTCTGCATGGTCTCGCCGATGTACCATGCTCCGGGGCATCCTTTCCTGCAACGTATGCGGTAGACAACGTTGGCCGAGTCACATGAGTATGTACCATGTACCTGGTGGGTGGTGTCCTCACGTGTGATGATGGTATCTGTGTTGATGATCTGGCATGTCTTGCAGAGGTTGCCATGGCAGGGTTGTGTGGTGTCGTGGTCGCTGTTCTCCTGAAAGCTGGGTAATTTGCTGCGAACGATGGTCTGTTTGAGGTTAGGCGGCTGTTTTAAGGCGAGTAGTGGAGGCGTGGGGATGGCCTTAGTGAGGTGTTCGTCGTCATCGTCATCAAACCAGCAGACAAAGGAGGAGCCATCGTCATACAGAACAGAACGGACTATTGCAAAGAAGCATACCGACAACTGGACAATCATAATAATAATAATAATAATTCAACTTTATTGTCATCGTACAATGCACAAGTACATGAACAACGAAATGTGATCTTGCAAGCTCCCATGAGTCCAGTACAAATAACATTAACATTAAACGTAAATAGCACCGTCCTGGGAGAAGCAAAGCCGCTGCGTCTGTGCGCGCCGCCATTCCATTTCCACCATTCCTCCTGTCCGACAATCTTCAGCCTACAGACAGTTACCCGCAGATCCAACCAAAGAACACACCCGCCAACTCAACAGACTGATCAAGACCTTCGATCCAGACCTTCAGAGCAGCCTACGCGCTCTCATCCCACGTACACCCCGCGTGGGAGACTTCTACTGCCTCCCAAAGATACACAAAGCCAACACACCCAGACGTCCTATCGTATCAGGCAACGGAACCCTGTGTGAGAACCTCTCTGGATATGTCGAGGGCATCCTGAAACCCATTGTACAGGGAACCCCCAGCTTCTGTCGTGACACTACAGACTTCTTACAGAAACTCAGCACCCACGAGCCAGTTGAACCAGGAACACTCCTCGCCACGATGGACATCTCGGCACTCTACACCAGTATCCCCCACGATGACGGCATCGCTGCGACAGCCTCAGTACTCAACACCAACAACAGCCAATCTCCAGACGCCATCCTACAACTCATACGCTTCATCCTTGACCACAATGTCTTCACCTTCGACAACCAGTTCTTTACCCAAACACATGGAACAGCCATGGGGACCAAATTCGCACCCCAATACGCCAACATCTTCATGCACAAGTTCGAGCAAGACTTCTTCGCTGCACAGGACCTCCAACCAACGCCATACACCAGATACATCGACGACATTTTCTTCCTATGGACCCACGGCGAAGAATCACTGAAAAGACTACACGATAACATCAACAAGTTCCATCCCACCATCAAACTCACCATGGACTACTCCTCAGAATCGGTTTCATTCTTGGACACACGAATCTCCATCAAAGATGGAAACCTCAGCACTTCGCTCTACCGCAAGCCCACGGACAACCTCAGGATGCTCCACTTCTCCAGCTTCCACCCTAACCACGTTAAAGAAGCCATCCCCTATGGACAAGCCCTGCGAATACACAGGATCTGCTCAGACGAGGAGGAACGCGATGGACACCTACAGATGCTGAAAGACGCCCTCGTAAGTGTAGTGTCCGCGCATTAATAACACACGGACTGCAGGAGAACGATAATAAGAGATGTTTACTGCACAGAGAGTATGCTGGAACTGAAAGTACAGAAGCCTGCTACTGCTTTATATACAGGTGTGGTCACTGCCGGTACTACAGCATAAAAGCAGTTCTCTCTTAAAGGTACATACACAACAATTCCACCCCTTTTAGATAACCAGTACATAACATTCATTTAACAGTTGAATAATAACTAATTACAATTACAATTTTCTTTGTACTATATACATCAGCTGAAAGTAAACATTTATAAATTCAGTCTTTGAGGAGGCTTCCTGATCCTGTCTGGATAGCGCCTTTCTCGAGTATCCTGTTCTTGCGGCGGAGTCGATTCTGGCTCATTGTCATTGGTTGGTTCGTCAGCTTTCAATACCACTGAATCTGAGCTAGACGCAATCTGTGCTTTGGGTTCATCACCAGGTGCGCATGCTCGTGGTATGGGTTTGACTTGTTCCTGTGACTCTAGAATCTGGTCAGCATGGCGTCTCACGATGCTCTCTCCAACGTCCACTGTGTACATTAGTGGTCCCTGCCGTGTGCATATCGTTCCTGGCTGCCATTTTTCTGTTCGGTAGTCGCGGGCCAAGACTGGTTGCCCTATCTTGAAGCTCCTGGTTGGCCTTTCATTGATGTGCTGGAATTGCTTATTCTCAACATCTCGTCTTATGTTTGGTTTGAGCAAGTCCAGGCGACATCGTAAACCGCGGTTAAAGAACATCATGGCTGGAGATTGGTTGGTGACTGCATGTGTCACATTTCGGTAAGCGAACAAGAAATTATCCACCTTGTGTTGCAGTGGTATGTTGTCGTTATACATCGCCTTTATTGCCTTTTTAAAGGTTTGAACAAACCTCTCGGCCAATCCATTTGTGGCTGGATGATATGGGGCGGATGTGTAATGCTTTACCCCATTATTCCTCAAAAACCTCCGGAAATCCTTGGACACAAACTGTGGTCCATTGTCGGAGCAAATCTGTTCTGGCAAGCCATTCCTGGCGAAGATGGTCCGTAGGACTGCAATAGTTTTCTCCGTGGTGGTGGAGGATATTTTGATGACCTCTGGCCATTTCAAATGTGCATCCACGGTGATTAAAAACATTGAGTCCATAAATGGACCAGCAAAATCAATGTGTACCCGTTGCCATGGAGATGAGGGCCACTCCCATGGGTGTAGCGGGGCCTGTGGTGGAGCGTTTTGGACTTTCTGGCATCCTGTGCATCTCTTGGTCATTTCCTCGATTTCTTTATCGATTCCCGGCCACCACACAAACGCCCTGGCTAGGCTCTTCATTTTTACCCCTCGCAGATGACCCTCATGAAGCTCATTGAGCACTCTATCTCTCAACTTGGGTGGAATTACCACTCAGGATCCGCACATCAGGGTCCCACGACACACTGACAGCAGTTCTCTCCTTGGCGAGAATGCTGGCAACAGTGAGTCGCCATGTGCTGGCCATCCCTTCACCGTCAAATCATAGACCCGAGAGAGTGTCTGGTCATTTTGGGTTTCCTTCTCTATACTTGAGTTTGTAACAGGTAGACATTCGACTATGGTCGAATGGAATATCTCAACAGGGTCCACTGCAGGTGCTTCCTCCACCGTAGGCAGCGGCAGGCGCGACAGCCCATCAGCGTTTCCATGCTGTTTCGTGCCCTTATACTCTATGTCGTATTGATGTGCTCCTAGAAAAAGGGACCATCTTTGCAGCCGTTGCGCCGTCATCACCGGAACGCCCTTCTTTGGGTTAAAAATGGAGACAAGAGGCTGGTGATCAGTCAGTAAGGTGAATTTCTGCCCGTGCAGGTAGTGATTGAACTTCTTCAGCCCCCACACCAGGCTGAGTGCCTCCCTGTCAATCTGGGCGTAGTTACGCTCGGCTGATTTTAACGAGTGTGACGCAAAGGCTATTGGCCTCTCTGAACCGTCAAGGAATTTGTGCGACAGCACCGCTCCAGTGCCGTAGGGAGATGCATCACATGCCAACTGAATCGGTAGTGATGGATTGTAGTGAGCCAATACTTCTTTTGAAGTGATTAGGCATTTACATTTCTGAAAGGCACGCTTACACTCATCATTCCACTTCCATGCTACTCCAGTTTGCAGCAGGGCGTTCAGCGGGTGCAGAATTGTAGACAAATTTGGCAAGAACTTATGGTAGTAGTTCACCAACCCGAGGAACGACCTCAGTTGTGACACATTTTCCGGTGCTGGAGCCTTGACTACTGCCTCAATCTTGTCTGGGGACTTATGCAACCCCTCTTCATCAATCACGTGGCCACAATACGAGATTTGTTTCCTGAAAAACTCGCATTTGGGGCAGTTGGCACGTAGCCCATATTCCTGTAATCTAGTGAGCACCTGCTCCAGGTTGGCAAGGTGTTCACTGTCATTTCCGCCCGTAACCAGGATGTCGTCCAAATAACACTGGGTCCCCGAGATCCCTTGCAGGACTTGTTCTATCGCCCTCTGCCAAATAGCCGGAGCTGATGCTACCCCAAATACCAGTCGATTGTACTGGTAAAGACCTTTGTGAGTGTTTATCGTGAGGTATTTTCTAGATGATTCATCTACCTCCATTTGTAGATACGCTTGGGCCAGATCAATCTTCGTAAAGCGTTTCCCCCCAGATAGTGAGGCGAAAATATCCTCTATCCGCGGAAGTGGATATTGTACCGTGTGAAGGACTGGGTTCACAGTAACCTTAAAGTCCCCACAGATGCGAACCTTCTTCGGTTCCCCAGGCATGCTGCTCAATGATTTCTTCATTACAGGGACGATGGGTGTGGCCCAGTCGCTCCAGTCCACCTTGGACAGCACACCCGAACGCTGCAGACTCTCCAGCTCTGCTTCAATGGCTGGGCGGATCGCATACAGTTCCGGTCTGGCCTTAAAAATTTTTGGGTTTGCGTTATCTTCAATTTTTATCGTTGCCGTTACGCCTTTTAGAGTCCCAAGTCCTTGCTGGAACACCTCTTTCGCGTCAGTTAGAATTTTTGACAGTCGTCCAGGTGTGGCGTCGTCAACTTTTTTGTCAGCCACAGTTAGTGCCTGAATGGAATGCCAATCCAATTGTATTTTTCGGATCCATTCACGTCTCAATAATGGTGGTCCTCCATCTTGCAGTATATATAGATACATTTCCTGTGTTTCCTTGCCGTTGTATTTAACGGGCACCCTTATTTTTCCTCTGGGGTAGACTTTTTGCCCCGTATATGTCTTCAAGACAATGGACGTAGCCTTCAAAGGAATGTGTGAGAATAGCCGCTCGTAGTCTCATCGACTCATGACTGTTAGGGCTGATCCTGTGTCCAACTCCATCTTTACTTGGGACCCTGCTATCACGAGGGTGACCCAAATGGTTCGGTGATCCTCCTTTGCGATCACGTTGTGTAGCTTTAGACAACTTAGTCCCCTGCTCCCGGAGTCATTGTCACTACTCTGGTCTTCTGAACTACTGTCCATCATCTTTTGTACTTTCTTGTACTTTTCCTTAGTAGTTCTTTTAGTGTTGGTTTTCTTTCTCGACCTGCAGACTCGTGCTATGTGTCCCATTTTTCCACATTGCCTGCATACTTTGTCCTTAGCCCAGCAATCCTTCTGGTCATGGGTTGTTCTGCCGCAGCGATAGCACTTTTCTGCTCCATATGCCATTTCATTAGTGCTATATTCTTGCAGTTTCTGTTGTATTTCCGCAGCTCCCCGTGCTGCTGCTTCGTAGGATACTGCAACGCTGAAAGCCTTTTCCAGCGTAAGGTCCTTTTCTGAAAGTAGTCGTTTCTGGGTTCCTTCACTCTGGAGCCCGCAGACAAACTTATCCCTTAAGGTATCTGCCAGTCCTGTTCTGAACTGGCAGTGTGTCGATAACTTGCATAGTTCCGTAAGATAGTCAGCATTACTCTCGTCTTTGTGCTGGTTTCGTTTATGGAACTTGAATCTTTCTGCTATCCGCAGCGGTGTAGGGTTTAGATGTTCCTGTAAGATATTAACAATCTCTTCAAAATGTTTCTCCATTGGTTTAGCTGGGGTAATTAAATTTTGCAATAGGCCGTACGTTCTCGCGCCCATCAAATTTAATAATATCGACGCCTTCTTTTCAGCGGCCACCTCATTTGCCCTGCAGTACACTTCAATTCTTTCCACATACGTGGTCCAGTCTTCTATTTCGTTATCGAAAACAGTGATGCTGCCACTCTTTGGCATCTTGGGTGGTTTAAAATGGCGCCTCCCGCGCTTTTCCTTCTTCCCCAAAGGATTAAAATGGCGCCTCCTGCGCTTTTTCTTCTTCCCCCTGCTGCCAATGCTGCTCCTCGCATTCTAACAGGTAATGGCGGCGCCCCGCGGCTTTCTGCGCGTCTCTTTTTCAACGCTGCCCGACTCTTGAGCACCGGCCGCGCCCTGTGCACTCCACCCTCTCTCTCTCTTTGTCTTCCCGACGACGCTGCTCGGCCCCGTTACAGAGCCGCTCGCCCGAGCTCTAGCCCGCCGCAGTCCGGGAAGGGTCAGCGCACTACCTGCTACCAGCCCGATTTGCTGGGACACCTTGATTGGAGAACCAGGCCCAGCTCTCCACAGCTTCCCCTGCAACTCTCTGGACTCCGATGGATCACTGGGCGGTTGCCCCCGGTCGACGCCCGTTGCTCTGGCTTCGACCTCCAAGAAGCTTCTTCCCAGGGATGGATCCCCGTGAGGTGATGCAGTACTGCAGGTGAGTTCGAACCTGCTCGTCGCCACTGTAGTGTCCGCGCATTAATAACACACGGACTGCAGGAGAACGATAATAAGAGATGTTTACTGCACAGAGAATATGCTGGAACTGAAAGTACAGAAGCCTGCTACTGCTTTATATACAGGTGTGGTCACTGCCGGTACTACAGCATAAAAGCAGTTCTCTCTTAAAGGTACATACACAACAGTAAGAATGGGATATGACGCTCGACTCGTCGATCGACAGTTCCGACGGGCCACAGCAAAAAATCGCATAGACCTCCTCAGAAGACAAACACGGAACACAACCAACAGAGTACCCTTCGTCGTCCTTTACTTACCCGGAGCGGAGAAACTACGCCATGTTCTTCGCAGTCAACATGTCATCGATGACGACGAACACCTCGCTAAGGCCATCCCCACACCTCCACTACTCGCCTTCAAACAGCTGCCTAACCTCAAACAGACCATCGTTCGCAGCAAATTACCCAGCTTTCAGGAGAAAAGCAACCACGACATCACACAACCCTGCCACGGCAACCTTTGCAAGACATGCCAGATCATCAACACACATACCATCATCACACGTGAGGACACCACCCACCAGGTACATGGTACATACGCATGTGACTCGGCCAACGTTGTCTACCTCATACGTTGCAGGAAAGGATGCCCCGGAGCATGGTACATCGGCGAGACCATGCAGACACTGCGACAATGGATGAACGGACACCGCGCAACAATCGCCAGGCAGGAGTGTTCTCTCCCAGTCGGGGAACACTTCAGTAGTCAAGGACATTCAGCCTTCGATCTTCGGGTAAGCATTCTCCAAGGCGGCCTTCGAGACACACGACAACGCAAAATCGTAGAGCAGAAACTGATAGCCAAGTTCCGCACTCATGAGGACGGCCTCAACCGGGATCTTGGGTTCATGTCACGCTACATATAACCCCACCTGACGTAGGGTCATCCAGACTCGAGTCATCGTTGGCTTGTTCTCTCTACACAGATGCGGCCGGACCTGCTGTGATTTCCAGCAAAAAAAGTTTTTTTGTCTGTTTTTTGTTTTTCATACAGACCCTAGCATCTGCAACATTTGACCCCTTGTGACCCCACCTCATTGTTCTTTGATGTAATGTTTTCCTGACTAACCTGTTTGGACACCATTCACACTTTTGATTGCTGTGATTATCTCTCTGCTGAGGTGTGATAAATGGCAGTTAGAAAGATTACCTGTAATCATCTGGCATTATTCGCTGACTATATAAGCTGTGTCTTTATGCATCTCTCCACTTCACCTGATGAAGGAGCAGCGCTCCGAAAGCTTGTGATTTCAAATAAAACTGTTGGACTATAACGTGGTGTTGTGTGACTGCTTACATTTGTCCACCCCAGTCCAACACCGGCATCTCCACACTATAGTTTCCTTAGTTCTATCTCCCATTTTGAAGATAAGAACTACCTTTGCTGTTCACCAGTCCTCTGGCACTATTCTTTTTCTATTGAAGTTTTATATATTGATACTAGTAGATCACAAGTGAGTAAATCATTAATATTAATTTTTACTGAATTCGCTTTTGCACCTCTGCTTTATTAAAAATAAACAATAAACAGATTTATTTTGATGCAGTCTCTGCTCAATGCTCAGTGTTCTTGGTAAATAAATCCGTTGGAGTTCTTACAAGACCAGCAATGTCATTCACCAAAAATACAAAATGTAGGACTAACAACCTGGAAGTTTACACAGTTGTACTAACTTGTTACCATTGCTTCTCCCGCTCCCCAAAATAGTGTGCAGCAGAGAATCTTCTCTACACATTGCAGCAAGACCAGAACTATTTAATAGTATGTTAAATTTGGGATTTTTAAAATTTTGTTCTACGCACCATGTTTACTAACTGAAATTCTATATGATTGTTGTTCACATGAATTTTCTTTTTGTAGAAGTTCGCTCGCGATATGACTAAGCCAGCAATGTATTCACAGACAGTTCTTCCCTTCTAAATGTGCTGTTTCTGCTTTCAATGATTAAAGTTACCCTGTGTTGATCTGAACAGGTAAACGTCACTTTGAGACAAGGTTGAATAATTTTTGTGAAGACCTCTGCTAAAAGCTGAACAGGAAGTTGAAATGGATAGTCCGGAATTTAAGGCATGCAACAACTCTGATGGCCCTGAACTCACAGATTTTACGGTTTCAGAGGGTGGAATGAAAAGGTATCCACTTTTTATATGTAATTCCAAAAGTGTCCACATAGTAATAGGATCATTGAAACTATTACCTGTTCTAAAATTATTTAACATAATTTGTATAATAAGATTTTGGATATTTATTACAGGTATCAAATGAACTTCCTTGTAAGGATGATATCCAAAATTGTGGCGCTCTAGATTAGCCTCTCAGGAAAGTTAGTATCACAAAATGGATGCTGAGTTAGAGTAAGTCTTATTGGAACCACTTTTTAATTACGGAGGGAGCATTCTCAGGTTACTTGCCCCCCCTGACAATTGTGCTAGTTAATTGATCTTTAGAAGGCTGGAAAATAAACCACATTATGGAGGATGTACATTACTTTTTTCACGGGTATATTTTCTTCTCGAAGGTAATAGAATAATAGTCACCATTAGTGTGTACGATTCAGTATTTTTTATATTAGAATTGCCAATTCACTTTAATAAAATAAAAGATTTTTTCACGTAAAGTACATAACGCTGAACAGTTAGTTAGGGGAGTCTAAACTGCGGCTTAAACAATAATTTGGGATATTTAAAATGGGAATATGAAACAGCAAATCCAGTAAGTTTATAACCATGGATTTAAATGATATTTGCATTATTGTCTTCCAGAAAATGTGGTCAAGGTGACGATTTTGAAAGTACAAAGTGCCGTACAGACAATCAAGTGGGAATGAAGAAAAATAAGGAGAATGTAAGTAACCACTGGTTTAGTGAAGGTGACTGTCAGAACACATTTGCAACCTTCAAAAGAAGAGTCAGCAAGGTGTGGTAGTTTTGACGTTGATGTTCAGTAAGCTGTGAAAATCTGTTGCAAAAAACTCCAGGGGGTGATTTTATGGCTCCAATATTAGGTGTGGCGGGGGGGGGGGTGGAATGCAGGGAGCCTGATAGCAGGCGATTAACCCGGCAAGGCCGTGGACGCGGAAGCTCTGCCCATCTTAACGGCAGGGCATCATTTAAGTAAAAGAATGCAGAGCCCCGCTCAACACCCGGTCAGATTGGCAGCGTGGATGGGGGATGGAGCCCTGTGGAACATCGCCGCCAGTTGGTTGGGGGCGGTCTGGCCGTGAATGGAGAGAGTGGGGGGGGGGTGGCTCTGTACAACGATCGGGAGGAGGGGAGGCTCTGTACACGATAGGGGGGGGGGGCTCTGTACACGATCGGGGGGTGGGGGGGCTCTGCACACAATGGGGGGTGGGAGGGCTCTGTACACGATCGGGGGAGGGGGCTCGGTACACAATCGGGGGGAGGGGAGCTCTGTACATGATCGGGGGGGAGGGGTGGCTCTGTACACGATCAGGGGAGGAGGCTCTACATGATCGGGGGAGGGGGCTCTGTACACGATCGGGGGGAGGGGGCTCGGTACACGATAAGAGTTGCACTGCTCACAGATTTTCTGATTATTCATTTTAATGATCGGGAAATCATGGGCAGTGCACACCTGAGTTTTTGATGTGCGTTCCCACCGGGTGAAGTACCCTGCCAGCAGCACAGACTTGTAAAATAACCCTCATTGTGTGCAGCAAAACACCTATCTGTTTTTTTTCAATATACTTAACAATCCTGTTTCATACGAGAACTGTACGCACCGGAATTGCTACCTATTTTATAATATGCGCACAAAAATTGTTCCCTTTGTGCTTGCTTTGTTTCATTAATCCTTTTCTATGTCTTTAAGTAACATATTAATAACTAAAGCAAAAATGTAGATTATAGCATGTCTTTTATAAATTACTAGCTGGGGAGCCCCGCGTTGCGAGGGCAATTTTGGGTGCGCGAGGGCAATTTTGGGGCGTTTGGTCTCCCTGCCTCGTGTGTCCCCCCTCTCCCTGTCATGTCCTCTCCCTGTCCTACCCCTCCTCCCCTCCTCTCCCCTCCCCCTCCCACTCTCCCTCCCTCCCTCCCCTCCCCTCTCTCCCTCCCCTCTCTCCCTCCCTCCCCTCCCTGTCTCCCTCCCTCCCCTCCCCTCCCGTCTCCCTCCCCCACCCCTCCCCTCCCCCACTCCCCTCTGTCCCTCTCTCCGGCCCCTCCCCCTGCCTAGCGCCTGAGGTCCGGTGCCGTTGCTGAGGTCCCCCGCGTATCGCGCGGCTGATGGACGGCCGCTGCGGGCGGGCGGGCAGCGCATGCGCGGTGAGTGTGGGCGGCGCATGCGCGGTGAGTGCGGGCGGCGCATGCGCGGTGAGTGCGGGCGGCGCATGCGCGGTCAGTGCGAGCGGCCCGCGGGAGCCGGCAAGGCCGTTAGCGAGCGGGAAACTTCGGGCGGCGCGCCCGCGCTCCGTCCGCGACACCTGAGAGGGGGAAGTAGAGAGAGACAGAGAGGGAAGAGGAGAAGGAGAGAGAGGGAAGAGGAGAGAGGGAAGAGGAGAAGGAGAGAGAGGGAAGAGGAGAAGGAGAGAGAGGGAAGAAGAGAGAGAGAGAGAGAAATTTTTTCAGCTTCAGGCCCCGAGTCCCCCCTGCGCGAGGAGGAGGAGGGGGGGGGGGTTGCTAAACACAATATAAAACTCAAATAAATTGTTAATTAATTGCCTAACACATAATTGAAATATTTACCTTAGTTCCCTAACACACAGAAAGTGTGGGGGAAAAAATCGTGGAAAATCAAGATGGCGGCCACTCACCTCGGTTCAGAAGGATAAGGCCCGCCACACACGCACCGATTGGTCGACCGGTCAGGTCACCGAAGCGTGGGATTGGTCAATCGTCGAGTCACTCGACACTCAACTGTAGGAAGACCTCGACGTCACACAGTCGCTAATGAGATGCTAATGAGCGGAACGCTGAACGTTTTTGGGATACCGCGGGCGGGATTTTTGTCCGGCCGAAACGTAAATACGCCTATGACCGGTCCGGAATCGCAAGCTTTCTTTGAGGCGACGCGCGCGTCGGTACGCTCTGTAACTTCCAAACGTATAGAGA